>NC_062985.1:13138071-13799117 GCF_023078275.1 Leguminivora glycinivorella
AGAAGAGTTATTACTGGTTTTATACTGTGCCCTGGTGTTCCCCGTATGTAGCAAAAATGGGTCATAGAGGCAAAACGACAACGTAGCGTTGAATGGGTTAAACAATTAATTTTATTATGCTACCGAGATAATATAGGACATAGTACAGTGAAAATTAGGTAGGTAAGTAGTGAATGTTTAAAAAATATTTATTGAGTGTTGTTTAAATGAACCACGTTATAGGCCACGCGTGGATCACTTTAAAGGCAGTTTCGTTCAATTATGGTACTTCTCATACTAGTGCGCAAAGTAGTATTTTGTCTAAATATATCGGAACTTCAAACGGCCATTTTTACTATAAAACGTCTTACACGATTCACCTGCGAAGAGGGATTTTGAAAAAAAGGCGATAAATTAAAACAGGTCCGTGCTTTAAACTGACACGAGCCTCTCTTTTCCGCACTTATAATGTACTATTAGCTAATATCTCTATACAGATATTGTACTCGTATTTGTGTAGGCAGGGCTAACACCTATAGGTACATATTCAACTTTAGCTATTTCTCGTAAAATACTGATACCTGGCTTGTTATCAGAAAGGCACCCAGCACCTTGGCGAGCAAAAAAACGCAATAAAATCTTCATCGTCTGCAAGCGTCAATAAATTCCCCGTAACATTTTCCAGACGTTTCCCAGTGGTGCGATATCGTTTCGTTACTCCTTCAGCGTGGACAACAAATAAATTACCGGAGCGCCTTGGGTCCGCAGACCCTATATTTCTAGCAACTACTAAGGACAAGCGAGCGTCTGATTCAGGCACAACCAAATAACCACGACCTTGATATTTAAGAGAACAACACGTCACTTAGAGGTGATGTTATATTGGTTTGCTTAACTTTTAATAGTCGCCTGGCCTCGTTACACTAATAGGAAAATAGAGCCAGGTCTGATTTACACTGCTTTTTGTCGCCTTGCCGTATTATGCGCCATTATTGCGAATCGCCCATTTTGTCTAATCGAAGGCATATATTGGCGCAAGGTGTTTATTAGCCATCTGCATTATAATAGTGTTGGGCAATTTATCACTTTTATATTCATTTAAGATACGTATCGTTTGCACGCAGCGCGATTGCACGCAGAAATTTAAATGTATACTATGCCTATCAAATGGATGTTATTGACGCAATTAATGCCTCTTAGCATTCCCTAACTTAGATTTTACAGGACCGGACATCAAAATGCCATGTTTTATATTTGGTTCAGTTTTCAAAAACTTTAATAATGTAAACTTTAACATTGGGATGACGACAGTGCGGCTGCATACAGTTGCAAGATTAAATATACGTAACTTGACGTGGGCGATTTTAATGTTGGAAATGAGTTGTCTGCTCCGACTTTCATACTTTAGTGAGATCGGTTCGGACATTGGCAGATAATTACCTGTATATCTAGGTATGTGACACTGTCAATTTCAGTACCTGTACATTACCAAATGAGTGTTCCACTAAAACACCATTTGCCGTGCAATTACACGCGAACAGAGCAAATTGTTGCCTAAATCTGTATTGTGACCATACAATCGACGTAATTTGCGATTTGGCTGCAATATCCACAACATACGGGCCTATGGCAAACACAATAGCCAATCAGAGGGTCCACAAAATGCTTCGTATCGGTGTGCGAACTCGCTTCTAGTATACACAGACCTCTATAACAATGATCGCTAAGTTACCATCAGCGGTCAAACTGTAAGGATCAGGTGGTCGATTAGCTTTATTATGTAACAGTTACGCTTATTAACTTTTCTACCAATTGTATAGCAGTAACTAGTCGTATTTTCGAACCTATCTGATTGTAAGGGCCACTTGCACCAACGGAAATGGAGGGTCTACCCGAGGGTTAACCCACCATTTTATATGGAATTTGACAGATGACAGCCCACTAACCCTGAGTTAAGTGGTTGGTACAAATGAGAGGTATAAGTGTTAGGATATTTAAGATAAGATAAGATAAATCGTTTATTTGCAAGAATACTTATTTCTAGAATACACAGGTGTTATTATGTAGGATGGTGTACAGTATTCAGTCGCACGAAACGACATGCAAAATATTTTACATAAAAATACTATATTATACCTATAATAAATATAGCTATAATTTAAAATTCAATTCCATTTCAACAACATAATTCATAATAAAAGATTCATAACGTAATACATGCTTAACATTTTAATTTTAATTATTCTAATTCTATCAACTATCATATTCTAAATATTCTTTCACGCTGTAAAAACAGTGTTCTAGAAGAAAACTGGTGACTTTCTTCTTATACTCTAGAGCATTTAGTGTCTTAATAGTATCGGGAAGACTATTATAAATAACTATGCACATGTTGTATGCATTCTTCTTATATATATCTAAGTTGCACCGAGATTGGTATAGAAGGTTTTGGTATTGGGTTCTTTGGCTTGAGAAATACTCCGATCTCATATGGAATAAGTCTGGAGGACGGCTTTTTACAAGCAACAGTGCTTTTTTAATATACATGCAAGGCAGTGGTAATATTTTTAATTTCTGAAATAGTGGCCGGCAGGTATCCATTACCCAGGCTTTCATTATTGCACGGACACATTTATTTTGCAATATAAATGCTCGTTCGAAATCAACAGAATTTCCCCACAGTAATAGTCCATAATTTAGAACTGAAGATACCACGCCGTGATAGGCTGTGACCGCTGCTTCAAAATTTACTGTATTTCTTAATTTTCTTAGCGCAAAGACAAACCTATCTAGTCTACTACACACAGCATTTACATGTACCTTCCAGTTGAGATGCTGGTCAATGAATATAATCCTAAAAACTTAATATTTTCACATTTGGATATTGATAAATTATTATAATTGATATTTAATTTTAATTGGATCACTATTATATGAGTAGAATTGAATAAAAAATGTCTTTGTCATATTGATATTTAAATTATTTTTACATGTCCAATTGTTAATGTCAACTAATGCATTATTTACGACGGTTTCGTATGTATCAGCGTTATCACCCCTTATTAATAAAGTTGTATCATCGGCAAATAGTATACACTTATGCGAGATAGCTTGAGGCAAATCATTGATGTAGACCAAAAACAATAGAGGACCTAAGTTACTCCCCTGGGGGACGCCTAGTTTTACATCAAGAAAATCTGACCTGTATTTGGTTTTAACATAACTCCTACCTACTTTTTCTAATTTGACTATTTCAGTACACTGTTTCCTTCGTGATAAATAACTTTTTATCCATTTGAGTGCAACGCCTCTGATCCCATAGCATTCAAGCTTTGCAAGGAGCTTACCATGTTCAACACAGTCAAACACTTTGCTTAAGTCTAAGAATATTGAAAATAAGCAAATGATAGTGGCGGTGGAATAAACAATAAAAATTGCTAGTACATTTGTTATCATATATTGAAGTTAATAATAGTTCCTAATAATAATTACGTTGACGTGTCAACACAGGGCAGCTTGTGGCGAGCTGTTGGGGAACAGCGACCCCACGTACCCGAGTGCTCCAGGGGAGTTCTGTTACCCGTAAGGCGGGTGGGTGGGGCAGGACTCTCTGTCCATCACTTTCATCCAATAGCCCAGTTCATTTTAGATTCCATTAACTCTCAAAAAGTCCTTACACCCGGCGGGTGTTGCTTCTGCGTGTGTCCCATGATACGGGCAAGGGCAACATCCGCTCGGTGTACCCCTTACATTACATTTCATTAAAGTGTCAAAAGGACCTCTACGCGTTGGCTTCGGCCCCGCGCACGCCTCCCAAAGGTCCAGAACACCATTGTTCCGTGACGGGAAAAACATACTATACTAGTAATAATTATTATTTTACTTCATAAATTTTAAAACTTTCTGGACACAAGTATATATTTTGTTTAAGGAGTATAAATTATGAGAATTATTATTTGTTCGTGTAAGGGTCACTTGCATCACCGAAAATGGAGAGTTAACCCGAGGTTAACCCAGGTTAACCCACCATTCTATATGGAGTTTGACAGTTGACAGCCCACTAACCTTGAGTTAAGCGGGTGGTGCGGGTGGCCTCTACAGGAAACAATCGGGTTACAAGTTACAAGTACTTACCGTCAGGAGAGGTACTTGTTTGCCACTAACATAGTATATATATATATATATATATATATATATATATATATATATATATATATATATATATATATATATATATATATATATATATATATATATATATATATATATATATATATATGTATATATATATTGCAAGCCGGTGGGAATCGGCTTGTATGGACCAAAAAAAATGAGTAAAGGTTAAAAATATATACACTTTATACTTTAAAAAACAACACATTCCATTTATATGTATATACAGAGGTTTGTGCCGAAAAATACTTAAACTTTGAGGTAAATGAGACGAAATAAACACTGTAGGTAGTTATTGGAAACTAAATATATTTCAAGCATATTTTTAAAGGCTTCTCCGAATTCATTATAGTCAGGATAGTGATCAATATTCGTGTAGGAAGATCTTCCAGACTTATGGAAGCAATTCTATAAATAATAAAACAATATTTTGACCGTCTTTATTTTGTCTAGTAGAGCAGTTTTGGGCGGTTCTCAGGGATGACGTTCGGTGCCTGATTTCGGTGCTGATTTTTATTTACTACTTTATTGATATGTCAGTCAATTTACTAAAATCTAGCCTAAATATAAAAAATATTGGTGGTGGAGGCCTCCATTAGAACCTTATAGTTTCTAAGAAATCTGACATTTTAAGATCACCGAAATAATGTATGGGCACTGTAATTGATTTGCCCCACCGAATTAAATTTTTTACACATTATTCCACATTTCAACTTAATATATAACTTATTATTCAATTTAATGATATTTTTCATTTTAATTCGATGACAGGTCATGTAAAAAGGCTCATAATCGCGCAATTTTACTAAATTTAACATGGTAATATGCTAGTCATTATCGAGTAGGTAGAGAATTTTGTACCCATAGAGGGGCTTAATTTGCTTAGAAACATAGTTCTATGTTTTTACAAGGTATATCCTACTATTTAAGTATGAAATATTAGAAAATAATGGACATTTAATCAGTTTACAACGTGGCAATCGAAGTCGGTGGTCACATTTTTTGATATTGGTGGTCAAAAATTCCACCGAAACCACGGAAATCAAGTCCACTGATATCAAATTTTATAGCTTTTTTGGAGATAACTGCAATAGCATGCACGATACAGAGGAGATGTTATAATGACGTAATAACATACTTTCAAGGATTTGTTAGTACCTTACATAACGACAAATGGACCTAAACTGTGGGAGTAAATTGATCCACCGAATCTTAAAAAACATGGGACCAAACCCTGCGAACGACTGAGAAACCTTCAAAAAGTCCCCTTTATAAAACGGTACTGCATCTCCTCTACACTGAATGGTTAAAACATAGCTAAATCTAACTATATTTGTGCTACTACGTCCCTGATCTACTAATTTGTAAGAGTAATGTCATGTTTATAAAATTACATCGAAATCAGTCACTAGCCCGGGACAAATGGTAAATTTGTCTTTACTCGGTGAGTTTAGCTAACATATTATTTTTATACAGAAAATATGATAGGTTAACTAATACCTTATACGTGAATATCTATATCAACTGCGATCAACAACTCCATTTTGAGTTATGATTTTTTGTTTTGCAAATTCTGAATGCGGGACACGCCCACCGACGGTCATTTTTCGCATTTTTTTATTTTTTTTTTATTCTATATTAAAAATCTTACATTTGTTCATACACCAGAGTGCCATGAAACCCTATCAGGAAATAATATTTTATTACTCATATCATACAAATAATAAATAAATAATGTTAAGGTATACCAAATAGAACAAAGGTTAAAGATTATGCCTGATTAAATTCAGATTTTTAGAACAGTCCGTTCTGACGTTTTTTGCCTCGGACACGTAAAAACGCGCCTCCTGAGAAATGCCCTTTTAGAGGATTAGAAGATAGTTACCAAGCATTACAAAAAAATGTATACGGCTCACAATAACGTCTCACAGTAGCCAAGAATTATATTATTATTAAACGCGGTATACATAATGCATTAGTTGTTCAAATGTTTCTCCCGTAGGCCGCTCACGTCTGGTTATCGGCAAAAACAGGTAATGCTATCGACTCCCAAGGTAATTGTGGGTCTTAGGACCTCCTTCGTATCTATATCTTATTATTATATAACAGATGCGCATTTTACCAAACTATCACATAGATACACAGTATACACACACAATCTAACGCCTGGGTACGTAGCTGAATGGCACAAACGCTCAAGAAACGCTCACGAAACGAAACGCTCGTAGATATTTCTATCGCTCTTTCGTATTGGCGCGAGCCAGACTACCTTTCGCGGCGTTTTATTTTCGTTTCGCGTCGCAGAAATGCCATTCGGCTACGGCACCTGTATTACCACGCAAGTAGGCAGAGCTAATGAAACTGTTCAAGTTTCAGTGCCACGCTTTTTTTATACCACGTCGGTGGCAAACAGGTATACGATACGGTCCGCCTGGTGGAAAGCGGTCACCGTAACCTATGGACGCCTGCAACTAGGGGTGTCACATCGTTGCCGACCCATTAAGAAACTTGTACACTCCTTTTTTGAAGAACCCCATACAGTAGTTCATCGGAAATACTTCGGCAGGGAGCTCATTCCACAGCCGGAGCGTGGATGAGCGCCCTGTCGATGGCGAGCGGTGCGCATCATGTCAAACAGTTCCTCAGAACATAACCCATTGTACAACCCATTGTCGCTTAGTAATTAAGTGGTTAAAAGTTAAATGTGATACTTCAGTGACACACGGCGTATTTTCATGTGGTGTGGTGGTGACAAACCACACCACATGAAGACCTTACTTTCAACTGGAGGCAAATAATACTTACTGACACAAAAAGTGTACCCTCATGTAACATCATTGGTCTTGCATGCGTCATAGCCAGTGACTGCTTACAAACAGCTAGGCCGTATGCTTGTTTGCTACGAGGTGGTGTAGAAATAAAATCTACTATTACAACAAAACTCAAGAGAAATATTGTTTCAATTTAGTCGGAAATTCTGTAATAAAACTTCACAGGGGTATTAATCAATGTGACCCAGTTCTGGATTCCACTTGTATCAAAGTGAATTTCGAACTCTATGTACGAGTATCAGACCCCTATTTAAAAAGAAATTGCGCGAACGACACGGCTGGGCAAATAACAGGACACTGCGAGTGGCGTGGACCAGACAGGGTTCTGTACCTCTTAGTAATTTCCTCAAAAAGTCTTCTAGAATCGATCAATGCATTCACTTGTAATGACTAGAGATAGTGTTGGTATAGATATAGTTAACTATGTATTTCTTTTCTATACCATGCATTCAAAAAAAATCTCAGTTTAGCTAAGTAATTTGATGTAGCCTATTAGGAATAATATTATACTTTGGTCGTATACTCAACGAACACTTTGTCATCACAATTACCTGCAAGTCCTATCTTTTCCTTAGTATTTCAGATCCAGAGGGTCTGCCTACCGGGTGACAAGGACGTACGAGTTTACAAATGATTTAGAGAGGCAACAGTTGTAAATGAGGCCCTCAGATCAGGCATAGCTTTATTGGCCTTATGTCATTAATACAATCATACCGGTTGGGCCCTGTAACAGAAGTAAAAAAAATAACTGTAGGATATGCTCCTTAAACGGACCAACATTTGTTCAGCGACTTGTAATAATTATGTATAGTCTTTTTTTTAAACTTCAATGTACACCATTATTGATGTCATTGACGTCGTCTGACTAGTTTTAAACTTGAAAGTTTTTACTTCTAAGGCCCACTTGCACCAATCACTTAACTCAGGGTTAGTGGGCTGTCATCTGTCAAATTCCATATAAAATGGTGGGTTAACCCTCGGGTTAACTCTCCATTTTCGTTGGTGCAAGTGGCCTTAAGAGTGATAAAAATCAAAATACAATTTATTTTTAAAAGTCGCTGCATAACAAGATACTGTCGCGCCCTCCTGGCTGGTTTCAACGTTTTCCAAGGAACCATGAATTGGCTGGCCAGAATACTGGCGCAAACTCTGAACATTTCCTTTATTGGCTTTTATTATGTCGCTGTGTGAATTTTGTTTTAAACTTCTTGCTCTTTCTATTCGTTGTTTTCTTGTACTCGTGAATTCGTAATTACCTCGGATTCTAAGTTAATTTTGATGGTCTTAAGAATTTTCGTGAATTAGTTATATGCATTTTTCATTTGCGTATTTAATAATGTCAATGAATCTTATTTTAATATGATTATGTTGTTTTGATGTATTCTGCTAACTCATTGACCTTATTTTTTGATTACTTATTATAAAATACGTTTAACAATATTTATTTTTGTTCTTACTATTTAGCTCTAAAAGATTACCAAGATATTTTTTGCATTTGAATGTTGCTGAATAACAATGAAGACTCAATTCAGTAAATATCTAAGTTTTATTAATTTTAATTATATCTAGCTGTAATTAAATTTGATTAATGAAGATCATAATCTGTCAACTTAAATTATCTTGAAACTAACCTTTTTTTCATAATCCTTTGATGTGCTAATGTATTTTTAATCTTGATTATGTTTATGTAAGAACTCGGTTATCATTATAGTGGTGAATTTTGAATACCATGTAAATTTGTAATAGGTATTATAAGTAAGGTGCATTAGGGTAAGTCGCACAAAAATAACCATTATTTCCATCATATCAAGATTCCCCTTTCGGAATTACCAGAGCATTTCTGTCATTCGGAATTACCCTAATGCACTTTACACATTTTTAAATTCCGACTATACGGTGACATTATAGTTTTCGGGTAATTTCGAAAGAAGAATCTTGATATGATGGAAATAATGGTGGTTTTTATACGACGTTCGGAATTACCCTAATGCACCTTACTACTAAACTTACTTGAAAACTACAAAAAATCCAAAAAATTGCTTTGTAAAATAAATATAATTCATTTCACTAGAAGAAATTTCACAATTAAATCGTGTCCCGAGAAAAACAAGGTAATGTCCAATATTTAAATTCCAAGCAGCTTCTGTGGAAATTATATTATAACTTTGTTATTTAGCGTATTTTTAAAATGTAATTTTAGCATTAAAAAGTAGTCAAATGAGAGGGGTGGTCTTGCGACACAACTTTTTGCCGGAGCAAAGGCGTTTTTAACAGAAGTCGGGGACAAGGGTCGGGAGGGAGCGACAAAAATTCAGTCAATAAGTTTATTTTTTACGTATTTTTACTATTTCAGAAAGACATGCAGACATGTTTAAAAATAATCCAAAGCGGTTACTACTGGATTTGACGTGCTACAGTGTCGACAAATTCTTTATATTTTACATTACATTCATGTTTGGCTTACAGCGGACCAAACACCAAAACATGGACAAAAGTCAAAATACATACAAAGAGACAAAATTACAATTAAACAATGAAAAAATAATAATCAAATTAAAATAATTCATAATAATTATAAACATAAAATCATAAGAACAAAAATAAAAAAAACTTATCAAGAAAAATTAAAATTCACAAGATAAGATAATGGCATAGCTCCTACCATATCGCTTAGGGGCGACCAACAAAACCATTTAGGAAAGTACACAGTTTTGAGTGTAAAACACCCAACCTGTCGTTAAATAGGTCAGCCTCCTGGACCGAGCTGACGAAGCCATTTAGGAGTGCAAGGGCTCTAGACGTAGGCGCTCGGCGCGCGTATTGCGTGCGCGTTGCAGGCACTGCGAACAGCGCGTGCCGACGTCTAGCGCCCGCTCGCACATAATCGTTAGGGACGAAGAGCCGTATACTTGAGAGTACAGTTGGATTTTCCACTTTGTTGCGGAAGAGGAGGACATAGTGGATCGCGAGAAGCATTTTCCTCCGCAACTCTAGCGTCTCTAATCCAACCATACCTGCCACAAACAACGAGGGATAGAGAAAAGGATAGCGTCCATATAACCTCTTGTACAGGTATCGAGCAAACTTTTGACTGCTACAAGTCACTGACCCGTCTACAAAATTAAAAATTGTGAAATACTGCTAATAATATGTGAATAATATAAATACTCCTTATTTTTATTACTTGTACTTAATAATTAAACAAAGCGTGGAGTCCCTCCTCGCTGAAGGCGCTGAAGAAGTGAAACTTCCTAACATAACCTCAAAAACATTTTGTCAAGTCACTATCACGTTTTGGTGTTTAGTTACGTCCATATTTTTACTGTTTTGTACATTGTTATTTTCTCAAATTATGTAAAAAACAAACATAAATTCATTTTACACTCGATCTAAATATAAACACACACATTTTAATCAACCATTCCACCATTCAAACCATTCTGGGCATTCTGTTCTGTCACTGACTGAGTGAATAAGTGTCGCGTTGAGACAGAATGTTACGCGCACTGACAGAAAGTTACGCGCTGAATGAGCGGCATTCCACGCAAAATAACAATGACTGAGTGTTACGCGCTGTCAGTTGGAAGTCGCATTAGAAGTTTCACTTCAATAAGAAAATGTACTTAAATTATTACCGAAAATGACGTGTATAAAAAAAGTTATATTTGTATCAATAAACGATCTATCTATCTAGAACCGCTGGCGGCCTAGCAGTAAGAGCGTGCGACTTTCAATCCGGACGTCACGGGTTCGAACTCCGACTCGTACCAATGAGTTTTTCGGAACTTATGTGCGAACTGTCATTTGATATTTGCCAGTCGCTTTTCGGTGCAGGAAAAAATCGTGAGGAAACCGGACTAATTCCAATAAGGCCTAGTTTACCCTTCGGGTTACCTTTGGGTTGGAAGGTCAGATGGCAGTGGCTTTCGTAAAACTAGTGCCTACGGAAAATCTTGGGATTAGTTGTCACAGCGGACCCCACGCTTCCTTTGAGCCGTTGCAAATGCCGGGATAACGCAAGGAGGACGATGGTGACGATGAAATGATCTATCTATCTATAACATAATATCAGAAACGCCCTCATGCCATGGGTTGGGCCGACGCCCGACCGGCCGCCGGGCAGGTGCGAAAGTTCCTGCTTGTTTGACACTTTGTTGAATTTATTCCGGCTTGTACCGGCCGGGACGGCTAAATTGCCGGCGTGATGTAAGGCCTCACCTGCCTGAGCTAGGGACAGAGATTGGTGCGTGATGACACTTTGAAGGGTGGGGAAATTGGATAGTTGATTGGTTACGTTTGCTGTCCGCGCGTTGCGACTATCGGGCATTGGAAATACAAGTCAGCATAGATTGGTAACTTCATACAACAATTATACGTTTCATTTTTTACCAAAAGCGAGACAATTTTGTAGTAGACATCTGCCCCTCTAGCATAACTTGCCTTGTCGCGCGCGAGTCCAAACTTGAAGTCGCGCTTGATGTATGGACTCACGCGCGACAAGGCAAGTTGTGCTAAAAGGTCTGGTGTCAGGGAGTGTGCTTTACAGTACCGGTGCAGTACCGTTACCTAACACTAGATGTCACGAGGGTCGCTACTAGAGATGGGTCGTGGGTAAATACCCAATCTACCCACCCAGGTATTTACCCGGTAAATACCTATCTACCCGGTATTTACCCGTATCTACCCAAATTGACGGGTAGATTCATTTCATGTTGGACATGCTGATTTGTGTTAAAATGGAAATAAATATTAAGTTAGTGGTTGTAATTTTTATACACAATTTAAAACAAAACTGTTCAGTCAAATATACAATTAAGTTTACAGAAGTTTTAATGTATATTTTTTAAAAATAATTAAAAAAATATGTTTTATGTGTGCTTTTTAGATTGTATTAATTAGTCGTATTTATACGATAAAGATAAACTTCCTAGTACTGGTTGGAGGGGGTTATGGTGGGGTTAGGGGGGGTAAAATATATTTTTTTCATATTTCATGGAAACTATCATTAATATCGAAAAGTTTTGTATGTACGAACTAAAGTAGACACAATTTCCTACAAAAAAGTTTATATGCATTTTGGTCATAAAACATACTATGTATGAGTTATGAGCTTGAAAAGAGATTTTTAAAATATTTTTATTCACATATTTTTATTTACAGTTTTAATTTATCAACCTTATAATTTATACTAAAAGCATTTGAAATTATTTCCGTATGTCAGAGAATGATATTACACGATTTTTATAGTTGGAGTGATACACTAAAATCACATTTTATCTCATAGCAACCTATTTCGTTCCCAATTTAAATAAACATTATGTGTACAATTACAAAGACTAACTTAAATTAATCTATTTTAGCCCAAACACCATTTAAAAACGTCAAATTTGGAAGAAAAATGAAAATACCCGCGTATTTACCCGCGGGTAGGTAAATATCGGGTATTTACCCGGTAAATACCCACCGTCGGGTATTTACCTGGGTAGTTACCCATCTCTAGTCGCTACTGATGAATAGTACCTAGGTACCTACGTTTCCCAACAAATTACAACTAGTATTTTAATCATAAGGAGTTGAAACAAAGTTTCAGTCCAGTTACCCATGATATTAGTTGGAAGTTGCTCAGTATTATTGGACTCTTCGTTTGTCGCGACATCTATTTTGAAATAGCAATACTGACAGATTCCCTACTTGATGATAGATGTCGCTAAAAAAACTGATGTACGAAGTTAGCATTCTATGCTGAAACTTCTCTATGCTGTAGGGTTATCCTTTTCCGCGAAATAATAGTTGATGGAACAGACAGACTGCATGACTGTAGTGACATAAGGGTCGTGGAAATTCTGCGGAGACTGACATTGGTGTCAGGAGACACTTTGCATGAATCTAGATGAAGTGGACTAGTCAGAACTCCGAATGTCTGTGACTAGCTTTTTCATTTCAGTGTCAAATCTTTAAAACATTAAGCATATCGTTAGAGTAGAAAAGGTTTGGAAAGACTTTGAAAGGGGAATCTATAGTATAAATAATTATAAGTAGTTATTTCAATGCTAACTTTGGAACTATTACTTATTCCATTTTACTTTAGGAATAAGGCACAGTAAATGTAAATTAAAAATTCATAAAGCCAGACTGGCCTTAGCGAGAGCAAAGGTACCTACTCATATTTATATTTTCACCTGACATTTAATATGAGGATTACTTCAAAGGAAAATACAACAAAACAAAATTTTATTGCATACACTGCATTGCATGAACAATTTTCTCCGATATTTTATGACTCGTCCGTAGAAAGGTCACCCTTAGGCATTTATTATTAGCAAAAATACCATTAGGTGGATAAATGCCATAAGTTGGTATAAACTTTAAAATATAAGAATAAAATTTAAAAAATATACATACATACATACATACATACAATCACGCCTGTATCCCATAAAGGGGTAGACAGAACACATGAAAATACTAAAGCTTCAGTGCCACTCTTGGCAAATAAGGGGTTGAAAGAAAACGAAACTGTGACATTGCAGTGACAGGTTGCCAGCCTCTCGCCTACGTCACAATTTAACCCATATCCCATAGTCGCCTTCTACGACACCCACGGGAAGAAAGGGGGTGGTGAAATTCTTAACCCGTCACCACACAGGTAAAAGAATATATAAGGTAAAAAAATATATATCTGAATAATTTTTAAGAAAAAAAAAACCGTCGCCTTTGGGTTTCTGGTGAAAGCTACTTGCGAATGTTGGATTATGTAGAAATGTGTAGATATTTTTTAAAACTGCTTTTAATATTTTAATTATTTCATGGGAACACAAATGAATATACGTACACCATTAAGGTTTGGGTAGTTTCTTCACCAATTCCTCATAAATCCGATTAGTAGAAATCGAAGCTTGACAAAATTTTACTTGAAAACTCAATATTCTTAACAAACATAACTAAATAAATGTCACTGTTCTGAACTTAAATGCATGCTATTCTTATAAAAATACCAAAGTCACTATAAGTGTGCCGTTCAGATTTAAAGAGTTCCGATCTGATCTTCATCAGCAGTTCTACTGCACCAAATGTCACTGTTCTGGACGTAAGTGCATGCTGTTCTTATAAAAATACCAGAGTCACTATAAACGTGCCGTTCAGATTTGAGGAGTTCCGTTCTGGCCATCATCAGCAGTACCACTGCACCAAATGTCACTGTTCCGTATGTAAATGCATGCTGTTCCTTAAAAAACACAAAAATCACCATATGTATGCCTTTCAGATTTGAGGAGTTCCCTCGATTTCTTTAGGATCCCATCATCAGAACTAGGTTCTGATGGAAATGGGACCAATCTGTATATATATACATTCAATATTTTTTTTTTTTTTTCAAAATCGGTCCAGCAACGACGGAGATATCATGGAACAAACATAAAAAAAAACATACAAACGAATTGAAAACTTTCCTTCCTTGAGAGATTTGAGGCGGCGGTTAAAAAAATATGGGAAATAAATTCAACTTTTAAAACGTTCACATTTAAAAGTAGTCACAAATAATAGTTCCCTATCATGGCAGGGGTTGAAAGAGAATTAAATTGTGATATAATTCGTAAAAGGAGGTGCAAGCACACATTGCTCGCCCTTAGAGTTGGTCAAAGGCGCCTAGTCTTCAGAGATAATATACACTAGAGAAATTTCGACGCGTATCTTGGCGGTCGAGGTGGTGTAACGGTAAACACATCAGCCGCGATAGCTGGAGACCCGGGTTCGATTCCCGGCTTCGCCACCAGTGGGCTTGATCGCTTTTCCTTTGTATGGTATCTATTTCAGTTTCAAATTGTGATGTTTCAGTGACAGGTTTTAGTGATCATATCCCACGGTCGGTCGGCTTCTAAAACATGAGATGAAAGGAAGTGGTGAAATGCATAGCCCGTGTCACCACAGTCCCAATACCGAGTTAAGTATAGCAGTCACCAGCTTCAAGTTAAAACAAATCGCGGCGCTCCGTCTTGATTAGTGGTATCATATAAACACGCAGTTAGCGCTGAAACGACGCCATTTGCAATCTCTTACTAAATGTCTACTGCCTTGGGTGCTATTAGTTTTACCGAAAATTTGAATACCGTATACCGTGTAATAGTAGCGGATGAAATAACGCACCAAAAGTATCTGACATCCGGTACACTCTAAAAAATGAAGGCCAACTAAGAGCAGTTTTCTCTTAGTTGACGTTAAGTTAATCACTACAATTACGATCTTATACAATTCAAATAAAGCTGATTACTAAAACAATAAAGGAATGTATGATTGAACTAATAACTTAGGTGTTTTGTTATTCCTAACCAATGAACACCTTGAATCAATTATTAACTTGTTAGGCAAAACTATGTAACATAGGTTGATTCAATCCTGAACTAGTTCATTAAAACAGATAAGTATGTTAATAGTTCTGAACATTTTTATAGTAAATTTGATTATTTTATCTTTGTTGATTCAAATAAGATTAGGTATTTGAAACAACTAAACATAGGTAGATTCAATCCTGATCGAATTCATTAAAACAGATAAGTATGTTAATGGTTTTAAACATTTTCATAGTTGATTTGATTATTTTGTCTGTTGGTTCAAATAAGATTAGGTATTTGAAACAACTAAACGTGTAGGTACATTCAATTCTGAACTAATTCATTAAAACAAATGGTTTTAAGCATTTTCATGCTTAATTTGATTATTTTGTCTTTGTTGATTCAAATAAGACTTGGTATTTGACATAAACTAAATCTAGATTGCTTCAATCCTCAACTAATTCTTTAAGACAGATAAGTATGTCAATAGTTCTAGACATATAAAATTTTGAAACAACGAAGATACATTTCTCAATCCCATTATGATCAAATTGTTGTATCAATTACGAAATGAATTGAGTTCTACTAAGAATGAATTGTTAAATCTATTATCATAATAAACAAATTAAATAATTGGTAATCTGATCAATCAAGTGAATAGTAGGGGTAAGCGTTTGTACATCCGCCTTCCGCCCGCGCCCCTCCCGCAGCGCGTGCGAGTGTTGCCAACTCGGAATAAAATATACCAGATCTGGGATATTTTCACGGCTCTTTCATCGAAAATTTTTATTTAGCATTGGGCACATATTTTTACATATTTGGTCTAAGGCATCAACTTGAAAGCAACCATATTTGTCATCGCCATATGGTATTCAATTTTATTATGAATTTTCGTGTGTGGCGGACGTCGATGTAATATAACAATTTTCAAAATAAATGGAAGGGTGAGTTATTTACGGATTGCCATGCTGATCCTATTAAGCTAACCATGCTTTTCATATTTGATAGCCCACTATGAAAGTGTTGTCAGAATCGTTAAAGTTATTTAATAATCGCAATAACGCTTGCACACTGTTATCAAAAACGCTGCAGCGTTAGCATAGCCGGACTCGATATGGGTTCAGTTTTGTATTCTTCATGAGTATCCAAGTCAGGAACGGATCCACCCCTTCCCAGAAAAAATGCTATAATTGGCTCAGCTCAGACGCAGTGCCGGATAAAGCAGCGCAGAGCCTGTAGCAAGTTCTATCTAGAAGCCCTAAAGGGTGAAGCCACACTAGAGCAATTTCGGTTACGCTATATATATACGCGTGATCACGTGACTCGGCGTGGCGCGTGAGGCTTCATCTTAAAGTGCAAGGATTTTAAGCATATAATTATATAGGTACATGTTAAGGCAGAAAATTCAAGCATTCCAAGGCTTAGATTGCTTTAGTAAATTTATTTAATTTGTCCTAATTTGCGAGGAAATGAGGAGAAATAATCAATAAATTATGACTTATAATATACATACATACATACATACAATCACGCCTGTATCCCATGAAGGGGTAGCACATGAATCTACTCGTTTCAGTGCCACTCTTGGCAAATAAGGGATTGAAAGAAAACGAAACTGTGACATTGCAGTGACAGGTTGCCAGCCTCTCGCCTACGCCACAATTTAACCCATAGGTATCCCACAGTCGCCTTCTACGACACCCACGGGAAGAAAGGGGGTTGTGAAATTCTTAACCCGTCACCACACGGGCAACATATAATATATTACTTACAATATATTGACACTGGGGCTAATATATATTTTTATTGACTTATAATATAGTTTTCAGTACAGATGTTGCGTTTTTTACGCACTAGTGTGAAAAGTGATTCATTTCTTGTCAGGTCGAAACTTCGGAGGACCATCTGTACTGAAAAACGTCGTACCATACACGTGCGAAAAGGAAATTCGTAACTCGTGTTGATTTAGAACACTCCCTTCTGTTGTGTTTTAATTTATTGCCACTCGTTTCGAACTTCCACCTTTTCGCACTTGTATCGTAATGTACTATTACATAATTATGGTATGTATTGTAAAACGTTGTACGATACATGTACGAATAGAATAAGTATTATAGGTAATTCACTACTCCTGTCGATTTAAAAAACTCTCTTCGTTCGTGTTTTAATCACAACTCGTTTCAAATTTCCCATTTTTCGCACTTGTATCGTAATTTACTATTGATTACTTTACTATTGATTACTATCTATTAGTTAAAATAAAAATTCCATCAAATATATTGCTAAAAAACAACAGACTCGTAACCAAATAACAAAGGTGAATTTTACTGCACATTAGGTATCATTTGACGGCATTTCAATTTTAGATAGGTACTGAATTATTTTTAATCATTTATGAATTATTTTTAATCATTTATTTTAAGTACCTTTATGCCTTTAATTCGAGGTAGACTCATTTAAAAAAAAATGTTAACGTATTTTAGACATCTTCTATACATTAGCCTAGCGTTTTTCAAAATCGGAGTTGGCAACACTGACGCCGAAGTGATTTGTCAACGCGTCTTGTGTTAATTTTTTTGCGGTTATCTATCACATCACAGATCTAACAACTTACAAGTTCAATGGAGTAAGTGATCGAATCTTTAAAAACATGGGAGTTGGAGAACTTAATACGAAAATTCACCAGTAAGTACAATGTATTTTTTTCATTATTTAGTCAAGTTGCTAATGACACGAGGCCAATAGCTTGCTGGGCTGCGGCCCCGGCCGATAATGGATGCAATCTCGTAATAATACACATTTAAATTTCTTGTCTATAAAATACACATTTAAGTTGGCTCAATTTTCGTTGAACGTCCGGCATGTGCTTTCGCGGCGCGAGCCGATTTAGACTTGGTATGGTAACTATAGTCATGGGGTCTCATCCGGAACAGTGCAAAATTATTTCCAAATAGATCTCATAGATGGCGCTAAGTGTCACGATTGACGATTATTATTTTTTTATCAAATAGATTTAAAGGTATTTGAAGCGTCATAAATTAAGTACATTATAAATTAAATACAAACATCGATGACAACACAAATTTAATGCATTATTTTAGAAATTTTCAAAGAAATAATATCACGTAATATATTGCTACTGACTATGACGCAACAACGTGAACAACCTGCGCGCGACAGTATCGAGCTACCTAAATTTTATTGCATATTGTCACTAGATGGAGCTGTCACTATCTACAGTATACTGCCAACGAAACGGTGCGATTGTGTGCGTTCCGTTCATTGAAATATATGTACTACGTACTATAGGCGACGTTGCCAGACGGAAACTCTGCACAAGCTGACAAATGCGCGGAGTGCGCGAAGCGGTAATTTACGCGTAGAGTAGTAAGTCCACCATCAGATGTGACACATTATTATATTCCGCCTGTCAAAATTATTTATTTATTTATTTACAACTTAAAAAATACAAAGTAAGCGATCACTGCCGCCCATGGACACCCGAAACACCAGGGGTGTTGGAGGTGCGTTGCCGGCCTTTAAGATGGATGTACGCTCTTTTCTTGAAGATTTATCTTCTTTTTTAAAATACAAATATATACTTATATATAATAATATATATATAGTGCGGTCAGTTTTTTTGGACAAAGCGTAGGTATCCATTGTTCTCTTTTTTCATGACCAGGCCAAAGAAAACAGCAAAAAGTGAGCGTGCTAAAAATACAATTTTACTCAATAACTGTTACCAATCAATAAACAAATTAACTTTTTTTTTATATTATAGTAACATAATTCATAAAGTAGTAAGTAGTAAGTAGTTACCTAATAATTTTCCAAATTGAAATAAATATATTTCGCAAATCTATTAGAGGTGAAACACATTAGTAGGAACAATGAAAATGGCACATCTGCGCGGTTAACTTTTTAGTCTATGATTGCGTCACCAAAATCGCGCAGCCTCGCTCCCGCTCGCGTGTTCGTAGAATATTCAGCTGTCAGCCGATAATATTTGTTTGTGTACGTTAATAATGTAGGTATACGTTTGTAGTAGTGTGCGTGACAAAAATGTCGTCTATTTTTCTATTAAACAGCTGCCAATGATCGAAATTCAAATTAGTTGAACAATTTCCATTGAAAAAAAAAGTTTGTAATGCATCGGTCCGAATTGTGGATACTAGTTTTATCATCTTTTAGTAGATACAATTGAATGTAAAATTATTTATTTTGCCTGACACTCTTGAGTATTTTTTATGCCGTTATTTTAATTTTACAATATAATATTTGGAATATGGTGCTTATAATTATTAAATATAAAACATTTTTTAAATACTTTTTGATACAAAATCATACTTCATTGATTTGGAACAATGCTTTTTATCGGACCTACAGTCAACCAATTGGAACCCTAGGCCACTGTAGAACTATGTCATAGTAACGTTATAAATCAGATTGTAAGAAACCTCTTACTGCTTGTCATTTTGACATGGTTGTAGAGTGGCCTAGGGTTCCAATTGGTTGACTGTACATCCGACACTATCGGAAGCGTTTATCGGATGTAGGATGTCGATCTGACACCCGATATCGGATCGGATAATGTGAAAACGGCCTAAGCATTAACCGTTAGTGCGTTTTCACATTATCCGATCCGATATCGGATGTAGGACCGATATCCCATACATTGAAGCCGCCATATTTGATTTTTGCCTTTGAAATCCTTCCGACATTTGCTACATGCACGACCGATGCGATGCATGCGAAATCAAACCTTATCGATATGGAAGTATGAGACGCGACGATTGCCGACTGGCTAGGATTTCCGAACGCACACGAATGCGCGCTCGGTCGCCGATTTGCGGCGGAGTGGGCCTAGACCTCGACGCGACGCCGCACTTGCGTCGCGCGAAGCGCAACAGCATTTGAAAACATTATTATTGTACAAATATAATTATTTATTAACCACATCAGCCCCCCCCCCCCCCGACCAAACCAAACCAAAACACACTACATTTTTGCATTTTTCCCCTCGCTAGGTCGGAAACACGCGTTTTGTCCTTCAATACCAGCAGGTAAAAACCCACTAGTGGATAAAGTAATTTAACCTTGAATATAGTCATATAGTGAATCTAGTGATGACGATATGTTTTACCACCTGTGGAACTCCTGGAAGCAGTGATAAACGCGTTTTTTGCGTTGTACTTTCCTCGCTATAGTGAGGGAAAATGTTGTTGTGTATCGTGGTTCAACTATAGAATACTTTCGCTTGCTCGTTTTTCAATTCCACACTCGCCGTTAAAATACAACTTTGCACTCTTGTATAACAAATAACTATGTATTTTATATTTTTGAATATATTTTTTCAGACTGGCACTTAAAAAGAGTTTAAACGTTTTTTTTTTCTAAAAACCTAAATTTTTCAACAAAGGTTACCAAGGCTCGATCGGCGCGCCTAGTGGACGCCAGGCTTAAATTGTCTGGTCTTGGTGTTTTAATAATTTTATGTGTTTATAGTCGTAATTTATTTGCGAAGTATTAATTTTATATCTGTATTTTTAAATTACACTATGTTGTGGTACCGGGAAGCATATTTTAACTTAAAAGGACGTAATGACAACATTTCATACCATGTTTCAGAAAATAAATAGTTTCGGAGTTTAAATTAAGTTTGCAGTGTTTGCACAATTTTATGAATAAAAATATTACTCTCGAAAATGTTTTATCAAATACGTACTTTACATTTTGTTCATTATGTTTACTACATGTACATTCTTAGCTATTATACTTATGTATTTCTTACATAATAATATTCATTTCCATATTTCTAATTAACTACGCGCCTGCTTTAGAGTGCTTTAAATTTTAACAAATCAATGCATCCTTTGGTCGGGGGCTGGGGCCTCTCAACTCAAGGTCGCCGGCGCCGTGGTCGCGGGGCGCGGGGCGTGGGGCGCGGGGTGGGGCGCCGCGGATCTCGTTCATTCAATTCCGCTTACATGTGTTGCGAACAGAGCGAGTATATTATACGTACGCGGCGAGCACACATACAAGCCGCACGGCAACGCCATCTAGTAATGTTCGACTTTAAACGTCCATGTGACGTTATAGGTTTAGTGCGTGAAAGCTAAAACAGATGTCGCAAGATGTTGCAGTTTGATGACTATTTCGACGTAGGATACTGATAAGAGTTTTGTTGGCCACGCGTGGCTACTGGCGCCATCTAGCTCTTTGAGTGTGGATTAAATTTAGCCTACAGGTCTAGAATACTTAGGACGGCGCCCATTTTTAGTATGGGATTAGGTATCTGTACTAGTATTATTTGATCTGTGCTATAGTTCCGTCAAAATGAGAGAGACCGGAATTATTTTTGCCAGGGAGAGAATTGCGAGGGGATCTTTAGCCCGAGTCAAAATCGGGCGCAATCGCCCGTTTGAGTGAGTTTTGATAGTGATTCTGTTGTGTATTTTCTTATAGTTGGATAGTTTCTAACAAAGCGTTGCATATTTTCCAGCCCCGGAATCGGACGCTAATAAAACCATGTTCCGATGGTAATAGGCGACGCCCAGCGTGCCCGGGTGCTGAAATAAGTGCAAAACTGCTCTCCGCTCGCCTTTTGTCCACCAACGGTAAATTGTACATTCTTTAAAAACCTTGTCAAATTGTCACTTAGGTTATGTGTAATTCCAAATTAGCAGTAGGTCGTTTCACAGAACGCGTTGACGTTCGGAATTCGAATTCCGGGGCAATTCCCCTGTCCTACGGGCGATCCAAGTCTCACGGACGCCGTCTTTGGAATTTTACTTAAAGACTGGTATACACATTTCAGGGTTCACGCCGCGTCGCCTAATCCTCGCGCCGGTCGCCAGCATTCCCCGCTGTGTTCCGGTAACCTACAGGCGGCAAGCTGACGCTGCCGTCATCCACACGACACCATCTCTGAGGCGGCTGACGTGGCAGTCGTGGTGGTCTGAGGCGGCTGACGTAGCACGTTTGAGGTTAGACCTTTCCAATCACTCTTATCTACATCATCGAACCGGCATAATTATGGTTCTGGCACCCTCCGTGTTACTATACCTTTTATTTTAATATCCGCCGTACACCGTTTCTACCCGTAGTTTTAACTCAAGAGTAGAGTTTGCATTATCCGACGGATTTTTAATATTCGAATAATTCGGATAATACAATTTTTATTATTCGAATATTCGAATAATTCGGATAATTTCGGATAATTTATTAAATGGAACAAAATTAATGTTACAGGTGCGTATAAGCGTGGAATTGATAACGGCTGAGATAGATGAGCGCCATAATGCAAAATTTACCTACATTTTTATTTATTTTTTGCGTAAATCAGCAAACTGTAGAAATTAAAACACACCTTGCTCTCTATCTTTAATTCTATGACTAGAATCTTGCAATCAGATAGTGAGCTGTCGATATAAGACAGTTAGTAGTAGTGATTAGTTAGGTGTTAGGTATAACGAGAAGTTTTTCTGACAACACCTTTACCTTGGAAATTTGGATATGATGATGGTTATAGGCGATACAGCGTTGTCATATTATCCGTTCCGATATCGGATATAGGAAGGATGTCAAAGGCAAAAATCAAAGATGGCGCCTTGAATGATTTCGAGAATGTATAGGAGTCGGTCCTTCGCTCGATCGGATCGGATACTCATCTTATCTTAAATCTGCGGGGCCCTTCCGGATACACTTCGACCCATCGGGATCTTTTGTGCAATTACCCCTTAGATCTTAAGATCCTTCAGCTATTCAGGAGCTTCTCGACCATCTCCACGTATCGGATGATGAGGCTCATGGGTAGCTCTCTGATGTCCTTTGGTACTAGGTAGCCTGCTCCAAAGTTCTTCATTCTTTGTCTGGCGAGGGCGTGACATTCACACATTAGATGTCTGACGGTCTCTTCCTCTTCGCCGCACATGCGACAATCTGTGTAGTCAGCGTGTCCCATCTTGGCCAACATTCCTTTGATCCCGTAATGGCCTGTGAACACCCCCGTTATAATTTGGAATTGTCTTTTGCCTAGCTTTCCTAGCTTTTTGCTCCATCCAGATTCTACCCTCCGCATAAAGAGCTTTGAATGCTTCAGACCTACCAGGGCATCCCACTCTTTTTGTGATTAGCCTTTGTATGGTCCTTCATAGCCGTTTTAATGGTTCCTTGTGACGTTGTCTTCAGACCTGGCCTTGGCAAGTTCATCAGCATTTTCATTGCCAATGAAGCCTTCGTGCCCCGGTATCCATACCAGTTGTATCTTGTTTTGCCTTCCAAGCTTTGTTAAGAGCTTGGATGCCGTTTAATACCAGTCAAGAGTCACCTCTGTGCGATGTGAAGGCTTTGAGTGCCGCCTGACTGTCGCTGAGTATATAGATATTCTTTCCTTGGGTTTGTCTAACTATATTCTTATGTACACAGGTAATTATTGCGTATGTCTCGGCTTAAAAGACAGTGGCATAATTGCCCATGCTGATACTACCACTGTAGTCACTAGTCATTTGCATAAATGCCTACGCCCATACCAGATGCCATCTTGGACCGGATCGGATACTTAATATAAAAAGTTGAAAACTCTTTTCGTAGGCTCTAAACAAAAGCGTCCTGGTTAGGGTCTTAGAACAGGAATAAGCAACTGAGCATAGGTACTCCTTCAAAACAGAATAACCAAAAAAAAGAAGACCAATTAGTCGAAGACACTTCCTATCCAGGTGTGGATCATTTTAGACCTTAGTTGCACAGTGGCTGGTACCAAAGTACCAATGGAAGGGAAGAGGCGATAAATAAATATTGTACCACCAACATAAAATATACAAGACATAAATTTAAAAAAAATGAAGAAGGAGGAGGTACAAAGGCGAACTTATTTAAATATTCAAATCCAAAACGCCTCAAATTGCTCGGCAGCAATTTGATGGGTTTTAGTTTCCAAGTTGATCAGTAGATCGACTAAGATTTCAAAGTATAAGTAGTAATTAGACCGATTTTTGTGTATGAATGTAACTAAGGACTTAAAAGGAAAATGCCTTATATTTCTTAGTGAAGTGGAGGGAATTCTGGCGTACTAAATTGCCATGGAACTGATAACAGCTAAATTCGGAGTGAGGCGCTAAATTTCAATTTCAAAAAAACAAGGGACCAGGAAATCTAGGTATAAATCTCCCTTTAAAAAATTAAGTACGGTTTTACAGATAACTTCACGTTAGCTATTAGCAGTAATGAAAGTAGGTTGGGGTAACGTTTTCATATTAAAAAATAATACTTGAACGTTTTTCTGTTTTTTAAATCATCCAATTAATCGAATATTTGATAAGAACTGAGTGCGTGGGGTGAGGCATTCTGCTTACTTCTTGTCCACGAATGCTTTCTTTGTTTTGTAAATATTAGTTTGATTTTGAAGATAAATAGGTGTTGACTTGTTAGCAATAACATTGTCCGTATTAAGAATTGATCGAAATTGGTTTCAGTGACGTCTATCTATTAAATATATTACTTATAAATAAAAAATAATGTTTATAGAAATTATCCGTTTATCCGGATAATTTCAATTGGATTATTCGAATATTTTCGGATAAAAATATTGGCGGATATTCGAATAATTCGGATATTCGAATATCCGGATTGCAAACCCTACTCAAGAGTTCGCTGATCCACGTTTGTTCCCTTAAATAATTTAAAACCTTAGTCTCATGTTCAAGTGTAGCTAGCCCTCGGCTCTGTAAACTTAGTAAATTAGAGAGTAATTTCATAATATAAGGCAAGGCTCAGTGGAGTCCTTTGTAATAGATTAATTAACAGAGAAATAATTACCTTTTGCCCTTAAGAGTTGTTTCAATTTTAAATCTTGTCTGCTAGCATAATGGCCCCCCAATTATAGATATTGTAGCAATATTGAAAAATATTAACTTTGAGTTAAAAAAAGATGTAATACGGTTCCTCTAGGGCCAAATATTTTTCCACGCTGTTCATAATTTTGTAGTATGGTATGTGATATTAATTGTATCATTCATTTCCAGACCCTGATGGATTTTTCTGAGTTTAACATAAGCACAGACCTAATAGTTATAGAAACTTCAGAAAAGGAAAACTTGTCCTCGGAAAAGGAAAATGTGCCATCTGCAATTGCTGAGAAGAAAGCAGAGCCCAGTTATAATTCCAGGGTAAGCAGTTTCTAACAGACTTCTTTACCTAGAAGGAGGAGGTTCTGTATTTTATTGTAAAAAACATTATAAGAATTTCAATTCAATAAATGAATACTGCATAGGCAGACCAACATACCAGAGAGAGATTTTATTCCAACCATTTTTGAAGTAACATACTAATCTTATCACAATAATATTTTTAATATAACTGCATTGTTAGGCAAGATACCGGGCTGGCCTAGCGAGTAGTGACTAAGTGACCGTCCCTACTAAGCCGCAGTTCTGGGTTCGAATCCCGGTAAGGACATTTATTTGTGTGATGAGCACAGGTATGTTCCTGAAAATCCTGAGTCATGGATGTTTTTTATTTATATAATTATTTGTTTATTAATTATATCGTTGTCTGAGTACCCACATCACAAGCCTTCTTGAGCTTACTGTGGGACCCAGTCAATCTGTGTAAGAATGTCCTATTACATTAATTAATTTATTTATTATTATGATACATTATACTGTGAGTGTATAGGTTATGACTGTAATTAATTGTATTATAATTATATTAATTAAAGAGGCAAATGAAAAGTAAAGTTTCTAAATATTTTTCAGATTGTGGAAAAGTCATTGGACTCTGCATCACTATTTTGAAAATATTCTGCTCTCAAAAAACCACAAGGATATTCTTTGGTAAATATAATAACATTAACTAGCTAAGTCACTTTTTACTATGTAACTTTAAAATAATTATTATATGTATAACTGAATACTGCATTCGTTTCTTTTTACTTTTTGTTTTTAATTGTTTGTTTTATCATTCCAGCGGCTTAACGACTTCAAAAGCACATGAAATTTACTAGGACAATTTGTTTATAAATTTTCCATCAATGAAAATAAATCTTCAGGAACAGCTGAAATACAAAAAGTCGAACTTACTGCACTTACCAATTGTAAGTATATGATAAAATTGATAAAGCAGATGTTGTCTATGTTAAAATAGTTAGTTTCACCACACCGACTGGCAAAGGCTCTCTTTAGTCTTCAAAAACAGATAGCAAAACTGCATTTTGTCCACAAGAGTGCAAAGAAATTTCATACAAATTTTAACTGGATGTCTCAAGCTTGATAGATTTGATTTAGTTAGATGTTTTACAGTTAATATTTTGTTTGTGTCGGTGTAGTGTAAAATTTTGTATTTCACTCGGTGGCAAAGTTTGTTTAACCTTCGTGCCCTTCGTGGCTCGTTTCAGTTGCCCCACTGTTCACTTACCCGCATTGATCTTTCCTTATATTATATCGTTTGTAATAATATTTTACTAACTAGTCCCATTTTTATAGCGCCCTATGAGGAAACAACGAATATAGCCGGATTTCTCACCATTCCATTTTTGCTGAACACTGCGGCAGTCCGCCAAAAGAAGAAGCGAGGTTCCGGTGCAAGTCAAAATTGGAAGCCCAGTAAAATGGAAGTAAGGGAAGGTTTCATAAAGCATATCCGCTCTAGTGTAGAAATTAGCCAGACCATCGAACTTCGCATAGCCACACTTCAAAAAATAGGATTGTCATGCCAGCCATACATAATTGTTGTGGGTGAGTCTCTTGAAAAAATCGAATCATTTCTAGTTGTTGTCAGCAGATCGATAATCTATGAAAGACAGTCCATTATGAACGCAGTAGATACGTGCTACAAAATATATAATACAATGAAAATATAATACATTGTACTTACTGGTGAACTCTGGTATTAAGACGATACAGGAGTGATCTATTCTCCATACAAACGCTCTCGACTATTTCCTCCCTGGTTTTTCAAGATACAGCAATGATTTTTTTCAAGACAGATTATAATAATTTTTATCTGTGTCGGACCGTTTTGATTTTTTGAGATTCTTATTTTTAAAGACGCTAGAGCCCATCGAAAATTTTCAAAAACGGTGTTATTGATTATGGCGTAAAAAAGGTGTGGTATTCAAAATTGGTAACAATTAGCCACAAAAACTGAACGGTCCGACACTGATTATTTCATTGTTATTCAGATTCTCAAATTTAGTTACGATTGACTTAATTTTGAAGGGGGAAACAGTCGAGAGCGGAACCTCGATTTTAAAGATTTTTTTCGCAATATTTTTTAACTGAGTTCTTAATGGACATTTTTTTTCGATAAATCTAGTTAATAACACTTGTATATTAAATTTGAATTCCCAAATTGAAAGGGGGCTCCTTTCCATTTTAGCATTTTCGCTCCTGTAGCGTCTTAAGTTCTCCAACTCCCATGTTTTTAAAATTTCGATTTCTTCCTCCATTGAACTTGTAAGTTGTTAGGTTAGCTGTGATGTGATAACCGCCGCAAGAAAAAAACTATTTATTCTAAGTAGGTAGTAGTAGTAGGTGCCAAGTATATTATGAATAAATGTCATTTTTTTATAACTTTTGTTTTATTTATGGCGTTATTCATAAACGCATCACCAGCCTGAATTAGATATGAATCGTTTTATGTTATCTGTCAAGTTAACGTATGTATTTGTAAATAGGTATAAAACATAATTTGTCTAATTCAGTCCCGTGGTGTTTTATGACAATTATCAATAAGGGGTTGTTGTCTTAGTAAATGAGACAAAGTAAGTCATAGTACAATTGAACATGAATGATAGTACTGAACAAGCTTCTCAGTTGAAATGTATAACAAAACAAAGATTCAAATTGAACAATATCATAGTTCACTCTCACAAAGTGTGTATATCGATGTAATCATGTCCTTAATTGAACTTATTTGGTTTTAATGGTTACTACAGTAATGCCTCATGTTAATATTGACCTACATCTTGGTTGAATCGATTAAACAATTCATGTTCAAATAGAAAAATATCTTAGTTCAGTCTCACAAGGTGCGTAAGTAGATGTAATCATGTTCTTAGTTGAACTTATTCGGATTAAATAGTTAATACAGTAATGCTTCATGTTAATATTGACAGATGTCTTAGTTGAATTGATTAAACAATTAATATTCAAATTGACCAATATCTTAGTTCAGACTCACAAGGTTCGTAAGTAGATGTAATCATGTTCTTAGTTGAATTTATTTAGGTCAAATAATTAATACAATCATTCTCCATGTTAATATTGAGCAACGTCATAGTTGAACTAACTGGTTTGCGTTAGTTGATACAGTTACGTATCATGATAATAATTATCAAGTGCTTAGTTGAACTTACTAGGGTAATTTAGTTCGCCTAATTATTTTTCATGTAATTATTGAACAAGATCTTAATTGTCTCAGTTACGTTGCAAAAGTAAGAGCAATCAAAATTACCTTATTCCATTTGTCTAAGATCTTATCAGGCTCGTATGGAATCAAGATGCTTGACTACGACGATCAAAATATTGATAGGAGCAAACAAATTTTTTTTAGAGTGTATAAATTTTCTAAATATACAGGAATCTATACAGTTCGTGATCAAAAAAGTCTATCCGCTGCATTTTATGCTGACTGCACACAATTACATTTTTAAAAGTGATTTTTACGACTTTACTCATTCAAAATGATTTTCAATGATGATTCTTCATTAAAATAAATAAATAAAAATAATAAAATAAATATTATAGAACATTCTTACACAGATTGACTGAGGCCCACGGTAAGCTCAAGAAAGCTTGTGTTGTGGGTACTCAGACAACGATATATATAATATATAAATACTTATATACATAGAAAACATCCATGACTCAGGAACAAATATCTGTGCTCATCACACAAATAAATGCCCTTACCGGGATTCGAACCCGGGACCGCGGCGTAGCAGGCAGGGTCACTACCGACTGCGCCAGACCGGTCGTCGTTCATTGCAACATGATTTTCAAGAGCTTGAAACTTTTTGACCCAGCAGCACGTCCATGGTAATTTTTGATTACTAATCAAAGAAATCTGCCGGTTAGAAAATTTTAAAAAAAACCTTGAATATCACAGAAACACGCAGCGCAGTAACGATGCGGTTTGAAATCTCAAGCGCTTTTCTAGTTTACAAGAGCTGTGATGTCTGACAAAAAATCCAACATCAAAATGATCAATATCAATGATCATGTTCAGATTTCAGAATTAAGTTTTGTGTGAAAAGTGTCAATAATGAGAAAATTTAAAGGTAACGAAACATAATTAGAAGTTATTAGGTTTTTGAAGGTCTGAGACGAAATGAGAATTAGGATTTTAGGAGCATTATTGGATATGTCAGTTATTGTTTTATTGGGTTGGTAAGAAAGTAATGAGCGATCGATTGAATTCCACATAAAATTTTTGAGAGAGTTCTAGAATCTTCTATGGTCGAAAGTATATAAAGGGCGAGTCGCACAGTTTCTCGTCAGTCATTCACTAGCTGTCGCCGAGCTAATATAAGGAAGAAAATGGACGAATTAAAAGTGCATGTAAGGCATTGCTTACTATATGAATTTCAGTCTGGCCATTCAGCCGCCGAAGCAGTGCGTAATATATGTCAGCGTGTTGCTCCTGAAGTTGTGTCTGAGGCCACGGCGAAACGATGGTTCCAGCGGTTTCGTAGTGGCGACTTTTCATTATCAGATCAACCTAAGTCTGGTCGACCGGTGAAGATTGATGTAGCCAAATTAAAAACCTTAATTGAAGGAGATCCGAGGCTAACGAGTCGTACTCTTGCTACCGAGTTAGGCTGCTCTCATGTCACCATAGAAACACATTTACACGAGTTGGGAAAAAACTACAAATACAGTGTTTGGATACCGCACGAACTTGATAGACATCAACTAAACCGCCGTGCCGATATCTGCATACAACTTCTGTCTTTTCGCCGCACATTCAACTGGTTGGACCATCTTATCACTGGAGATGAAAAATGGGTCTTATATATAAATCACACACGCAAACGTCAGTGGCTAGCTCCAAACGAAAAAGGAATAGAGGCACCAAAAACAGAGCCTCACCCGAAAAAAGTTATGCTGTCCGTTTGGTGGGATATTCATGGTATTATTCACTGGGAACTCCTACCAAGTGGAATGACTGTTACCGCATCAGTATACTGTAATCAGCTTGAAAATTTAAACCAAAAAATCTGTCAGAATCGTCCACAGCATGCTAAAGTTTTTTTCTTAGACGACAATGCTCGCCCACACATTGCAAAAGTGACTCGGCTAAAGCTATTGGAGCTAGTAGGTTGGAAAGTGATACCTCATCCACCGTACTCTCCAGACATGGCTAAACAATGCCTTGAATGAAAAAAAGTTCGATGATCAAGTCCATCTACGACAGTACATAGCTGAGTTTTATCTAAACCTAAGAACTTCTTCGCCGATGCTATTCATTCTTTACCAGAACGACGGAGACAAGAAGTAGATATCGAAGGCCGTTATATTTTTGATAAATGATTAAAATAATAAATTAAATAAAAATTACAATATTGGTTATGATTCGCTCATTACTTTCTTACCAACCCAATAATACAATCGGACGGAGTTTGTACATTTTTACCGCATTTTCTTCAACAACAATTAGGCTCTTCGTCAAGGTTTGACATTAACATTACTGGCGTCGTCATTGCAGGAGTAATTCTGCAGATGCCGTTTGTGTAGGTACATAATATCATTTCATTTCATTTCATTTCATTTCATTTCATTTCATTTCATTTCATTTCATTTCATTTCATTTCATTTCATTTCATTTCATTTCATTTCATTTCATTTCATTTCATTTCATTTCATTTCATTTCATTTCATTTCATTTCATTTCATTTCATTTCATTTCATTTCATTTCATTTCATTTCATTTCATTTCATTTCATTTCATTTCATTTCATTTCATTTCATTTCATTTCATTTCATTTCATTTCATTTCATTTCATTTCATTTCATTTCATTTCATTTCATTTCATTTCATTTCATTTCATTTCATTTCATTTCATTTCATTTCATTTCATTTCATTTCATTTCATTTCATTTCATTTCATTTCATTTCATTTCATTTCATTTCATTTCATTTCATTTCATTTCATTTCATTTCATTTCATTTCATTTCATTTCATTTCATTTCATTTCATTTCATTTCATTTCATTTCATTTCATTTCATTTCATTTCATTTCATTTCATTTCATTTCATTTCATTTCATTTCATTTCATTTCATTTCATTTCATTTCATTTCATTTCATTTCATTTCATTTCATTTCATTTCATTTCATTTCATTTCATTTCATTTCATTTCATTTCATTTCATTTCATTTCATTTCATTTCATTTCATTTCATTTCATTTCATTTCATTTCATTTCATTTCATACCAAAAAATAAAATGTTGTTTAAATATACATAAGAATGCAAAACTAAAACCTGCAACGCGGCAATGCTGCTAGCATTTTTGTCACTTTTGGATCAGGTGATAGCCGGAACGTAACTTAATTAGGTACTTAATTATTTCTTTAGTCTTAATTTTAGTTTAGTTTAGCATGTTAACTATTAGTTTAGAATAGTTTTAATTTGATTTATTTATTATTTGTATTAAATTTACTTTACCCCTATTTTATTAAATAAAACTAACTATTTATTTAGTCCCGATGCAATTTGTTCCCGACGTTTCCGCCCTTAGCCGCAATAGACAAGCTCTGCTCCGTGACAGGACCAGTAAGGAGGTGGGAATCCAGAATCAAAATTATAATTTTCATTCATTAAAAAGTACTTAGGTAACTTTTTATTGAAGCATTAATCTTCAGAGTATGTACACAATAGTCATCACATTTAATTTAAATCCTTCTCTGCCATATTTTCTATTTATTTTGCTCTCGCATTTCTTGAAATACGTAACTGAGGCTGAAATGTAATTAACGTATTTTCCCCTCACTAGCTCGGAAACACGTGTTTTGTCCTTTAATACCAGCGGGTAAAAACGCATTTTATCCACTAGTGGGTAAAGTAATTTGACCTTGAATAAAGTCAAATTAACTGCTTTAAAATTGATAAAAGTAGGTGAATCTAGTAATAAAGAGGATTTACCACCTGTGGAACTACTGGAAGCAGTGATAAACGCATCTTTTGCGTTGTAGTTTCCTCGCTATAGTGAGGGGAAAAGTTTTGTGTTACACTCGAGTGCAAATGTATTTTACTTCTCGTGTGTTAAAAAACTCGCAAGTTCAGGATTCTATTCTCGAACCACTCGCTTCGCTCGTGGTTCAACTATAGAATCCTTTCACTTGCTCGTTTTTCAATTCCACACTCGGCGTTAAAATACAACTTTGCCCCCTTGTATAACAAATAACTATTATTGGAGTTTGAGAAATCCAAGTGTTCAGGCAAATATTCGTCTTGCGGTAATAAGGATTATCAAGGTTATTCCAAGTTTAAACGTATGTACATTGCACGTGTCTTTTTGGATTTTAAACGCGTAATCCATACTAATATTATAAATGGGAAAGTGTGTGTGTCTGTTTGTTTGTCCGTCTTTCACGGCAAAACGGAGCGACGAATTGACGTGATTTTTTTTAGTAGAGATAGTTGAAGGGATGGAGAGTGACATAGGCTACTTTTTGTCTTTTTCTAACGCGAGCGAAGCCGCGGGCAAAAGCTAGTAGGTATCTAAATCTCTTGAGCCGTAGAACCCCAAGCGTAGCGATGAGTGGAGCGGAGAATGGTTCAGCAACTGTCGAGTACATCCAGGCAACGTAAAATGTAAATTCATAACTAGGAACATGGAAGTTGCAAAATATTCTCGAAATTGCCGAAATTTCTGGATTTTCATGAAAAACTTTCGATTCCCCGTGTGGGGAATTTCACCACCCCCTTTCTTCCCGTGGGTGTCGTAGAAGGCGACTGTGGGATATGGGTTAAAAATTGTGGCGTAGGCGAGAGGCTGGCAACCTGTCACTGCAATGTCACAGTTTCGTTTTCTTTCAACCCCTTATTTGCCAAGAGTGGCACTGAAACTTGAGTAGTTTCATGTGCTCTGCCTACCTCTTCATGGGATACAGGCGTGATTGTATGTATGTATGTACATACTTCCGATTTTATTCATAAACGGTTGACGACTAAATCTTTTGATATTTACATCACTAATTGAGCGTACTCTTACTATGGCTAGGTACCTACAAACCTGCAAATCTGTATCTGTAGGTATCTGTAGTGTCATAATATATAAATTAATACACACACACGAAAAAATACCGAGAATATTGATATTTGTTCTAGACATACCTATTCCTTAGCACCTTTAACACTAAAGTAACAGTGTCTAGATTTCTAGAGTCTAGACGTCGTCTTTTCTTAGAATACAATCAATGAATTAGGTACTTAAATCTAAGATTAGGACCTAATCGTACCTGATACGAAATTGCGATATTGCAATATATTGCAGAAATTGCGATATTTTAATCTGTATCTGTATCTGTATCTGTAGGTATCTGTAGTGTCATAATATATAAATTAATACACACACACGAAAAAATACCGAGAATATTGATATTTGTTCTAGACATACCTATTCCTTAGCACCTTTAACACTAAAGTAACAGTGTCTAGATTTCTAGAGTCTAGACGTCGTCTTTTGTTAGAATACAATCAATCAATGAATTACTTACATCTAAGATTAGGACCTAATCGTACCTGATACGAAATTGCGATATTGCAGCTACATACTTGGCGATAAACAACTGTAAAAATCCTTACAAAAACTTTGACATAAGCGATGTCGGACAAAAACAAATAGCAGATCGTTGAACTTATAATTTCAAACAAATGTTAAAAACTGTATTTACCTGAAATTGCTGAATTCGCTGCAATAACTGGATGTCTAGACGAGGAGAGGTTAAATCAGAATACAACCAAGTTAATTCGTGCTAACCCCGCGGGAACGATGTGACAACCCTTGCGCTCTGGTTGGTGGAATGTGTAGGTAAAATCACGGTATATTAAAATTTCATTAGGGTTGCAAAAAGTTATGAGGGCGTTTCGATATTCATATATGTAATAACGATTGACTTAGCGTGCTTCGTGTGACATATGTTTCTAATTGTGTGAAATAATAAGGACACTAATAAGTAAAACCGAAATAAATTACATATATGAAAGAAAAAGTGACCAAGTCCTCTGGTGCCTGAGGCTGGAATCGAACCAGCGTACTTTCCTATCGCGGGGAAATGCCTCTTAATCCGTTCGGCCACCCAGGTCACAGCTGTCGAGGTCGAAATTATCTCTCATATGAGTAATCTATACAAGGACTCGTAGCGCCCTCTAACTAACTAATAAGTAGTTTCTTTTTGTTCAGTGTATTATTATATAACTTAATTGAGTTTTCGATCATATCTACCAAAGTTCCGTGTTCTTTGATTTTCTCAGTTGTATTTGTTTGCTATGAGACAAACTTAACCAAGCTGTATTTGAACGCCAAAAATACCTACATATATTAGATGTGATGTATCCCTAAAATTTTAGTCTAAAAGCTAACAGGAAAACTCGATTATTCTCCCCGATATTGATTAATTTCATCTGATTTCCTCATTTTCATCATGCAGAATTATGTTACTAATAAAATTTCTGCATAGCGACGGCAGCTTGTATTAAAGTAACGATGAGATCTGCCCTTAGGTGGCAATTTATTTTAAACACGATTCAAGGGTAGGAGAAAGATAAATACTCATGTCGAAATTCACTCGATGTGAAAAGAGCGTCGCATAAGAGGGGACGTTGTTTCAATTAAAATGTTTTATTTTATTAGAATCAGTAAGTAAATCCTCCTCAAAATATGTATACTTGAGCCAGCTCCTTGAAACCTTATTACTATTTACCTAAAACAGCTGATCACCTGGATTGAATCATTAATTTCCCACCGTCACTTCAATCTATCAATAGTTAGAGCTAGTCTACAAATAACAAAATAAAATGTTCATAGCAATCCCAGGGGTCCACACACGTGGACCACTCGTGGCTAACTTTATAGCAAGTTAACTATTGTGAAATCATTTGTCTCACGATGTCCTAGCTGTGTGACCCGAACAGCTTTCTAGAAAACTCCATGACTTGTTAAACTAGGCTAAGTAACATTTTATGTAGACGCGTCTTCCGTAAAAATAGCCGCGACCGCAAAAAATAATAAGCTAATCACAATAAACTGGCAACGCAATCAAAACTATGATTTGAATTAAACTCATTTTACTATGAAAACAACAACATTTTTATGTTTCCGTCTAGCCTCTGCACAACATGCTTCTGTAATCACGGCAGCCTACGATCCTATCGTTTTGCGACATGTACATTGCCGTGTGTCTTAGAATACGAATTCATTTGAGTAGGAATATGAGCGTAGTGGATAATAATTATTTGAGTACAATAAAGGGTTAGGTAGCAGGGTTATTATTGTAGGTGAGCGAAGTTGCGAGCACGTCGTAGACCTTAATAGTAGTTTAATACTAGTTGGCGCAGGTGCCTCCTGCTATGCTTATTTGATAAGAAGGACGTATCTAAATTTTCTATTAGCTATACTTGAGTCTTTATTGAAAAGCTTGTGTTTTAGCCCCAGGCGGTTTCAGTTTGATAAGGAAAGATAGGACAAATCATGTCTGCGGCCTTATTCGTAGGCCTAATGAAAGCTTAATTACGATTTTCTTTTTCTTAAACTTATTCAGTATTTTTCTGGGCAGCTACATAGGTACTACCTATAACAGGTTGTTAATGATTCACGGTTAGTTTCACTTGACGTAAATTGACCGTGATTAACTTTCGGTTTATCATCGAGCAGATATTTCGACGCAGTTGCATACATCATGATCACGGGTAAATGAAAATAGTGTTGCCGCTCGGACTACCCTCATCCATGCGCAACTGCTGCATTCTCTTTCAACGTTACCGCTGGTCAGATTCAGGTTCGTTGACCTATTCGAAGACGACACTCGCAGATTTAGGGCCAATAGCATCAACCATATTTGACAGACACATCATCCTCACGCAGCAGACGACTATGGAACTTCCCATACAATAAAATTTAATGAACGCTTTAACGGTGACAGATATTGTGATGCAACCGGCCCTTAGATTAATTTACTTGAAGCAAAAGCACTGATAATTGTTGCCTTGATGCGCTGTCTCAAGACCCCACGAAAATTTTCAACTTATTCTACACAATTTAGTGTCTTTTGCTTTCGATTCTTGTCACTATTTTATAAGTATAGGTACGTACAGTCAGCATCAATAGTAGCGAATGAAACAACGCACTAAAAGTATCTGACATCCCGGATAACTTTTCTAAATATAGACATCTGTCATTTTACAAATAGGCACCAAATCATCTCTTCTTATTTACCAGTTAAGGAATAGTAGACAATCTGACACGCTGTTTATTGCACTTTTGACGCCGACTGGCCTATAAAAAGCTTGTGAAACATTTTTGCTCTGTTGCGCTTAGTTAATCAACAAAGTTTATTCTCCACTTGATTTGCTCCCTCGCACGTGCCGTCCGATTACGCTCGTATGAAATATAGTCTATATTTTTATGCGCTAGTCCCCTGAGGCGTGGTCAGGTGTAGTTGTATTAATATGTTTCTTTGTGGGCCAATCTATAAGCTAGTCGCGAAGATGGAGAGTAAGTAGAAACAAAAACGCACATTACTAAACCTACTTTTGTTTCTCTTAAAATTGAGGTAATTTATGTAATAGCTGTAGAAACTTCAATCTAAGAGACGAGAAGTATTCTACTTTAAACAAGAAGTATAAGTAAAGCCTCCGCCACACATAAAGCGTTTGTTAGCGGAGCGCAATGATAGCGGTGCGCCGAAGGAACGCTGCGCTGGCGTTCCGCTCGCAATTCGCGCGCATTCCGCTCTCAATTCTCGCTCGTTAGTTCCCGCCGGCGTCCGCTAGGGGCAAGGCCAGCGTTCGTTCGGCGCACCGCTATCATTGCGCTCCGCTAACGCTCTGCCTATGCTCTCAAAACGCGCATGTGTGGCCGAGCTTTAAAGGCCTAAAGATAAAAATTTGTTTGCATGGAAACGCTACGCTTCGCATCGATTCCTGTGAGTCGAGTGTGAGTTTTTTTTTTTATGTACATACCTATTATAAGTATTTACACCTATATGAGTATATCGTTGTCTAAGTACTCACAACACAAGCCTTCTTGAGGTTACCGTGGGACTCAGTCAATTTGTGTATGAAGTCCTATATCCATGCTAATATTATAAGTGGGTGTGTCTGTTTGTTCGTCTTTCACGGCAAAACGGAGCGACGAATTGACGTGATTTTTTAAGTGGAGATCCGTGTAGTTGAAGGGATAGAGAGTGACATAGGCTACTTTTTGTCTCTTTTTAACGCGAGCGAATTCGGAGGAAAAAGCTAGTATTTAATATTAAATAAATTTACATAAATTTACATAAATACATAAATTTTATGTATGTCGCTCTCCGCTCTTGACTTAAAAAACTCTTGCAACCCCTAGGGTCCGGAACATAACTAATATTGCCTGGATTAGTCGCGTCCGCCATGACAGCCTTATTGCTCCTGTAACCGCAATACTGGATTTTGATCTAGACTAGCTTGTCATTTGTTTCATTAGACACTGATTTCTAGTTAGAGTATTAGTAGTAGTAGTAGTAATACACTTTATTGTACAAAAATAAGAACACACACAGGAAAGAAAAAAGAGCACACACATCATTGTGACCCAGTCACAAGCCAGTTGTGTCACAGTCGGTAGTGACCCTGCCTGCTACGCCGCGGTCCCGGGTTCGAATCCCGGTAAGGGCATTTATTAGTGTGATGAGCACAGATATTTGTTCCTGTGTCATGGATGTTTTATATGTATATAAGTATTTATATATTATATATATCGTTGTCTGAGTACCCACAACACAAGCCTTCTTGAGCTTACCGTGGGCCTCAGTCAATCTGTGTAAGAATGTCCTATAATATTTATTTATTTATTTATTTTATTTATCATTTGTACAAAGGCGAACTTATCCCATTAAGGGATTTCTTCCAGTTAACCTTAGAGCAGTTAAAGGAGAATTGGAGACGGTAGACTTTCCTAAGCTAAACCTATATCTAACCTACAAACTATAGCAATATAGACGTTATATCATATAATACAGTTTTATGACTACCCTACATACATACACAACACGATAGAGTATTCACGAGGGCCCAAAAAAGGCTACGTTATTTTTTGTTTATCTTAAATTACTTTTTCAACAGTAAAAGTAGAAAGAAAATCCCGAAACGGTGGGCTAAAATGGTAACAGCCTGGGACCCGCGGAATACCATAGCCGATGCAGGCCGGGATTCAGGCAGGCTAAAAAGGAGATGGCGGGACGACCTGGACGCATTCTACTCAAAATGGTGGTAAAACACTGAGGGGAGGCCTTTGCCCAGCAGTGGGACTCCAAGAGAAGCTAATAAAAAATAAAAAGTAGAAAACTGGTTTAAACTTTTTCGATTACTACAAAACGGACCAACGAAAGCAGTGCTAGTCCACCAGATAGCACATCTTTACTAACAAAAGTGGTGAATTGTGTAAGTCAACGCTCTTACAAACAGAGGACGCGATTATTTTGTAATTGGATACCTCAATAAAATACAACAGTAGGTACGGAGGAAACAAAGGTAAAAGGAGCGATCTCTCATAAAAGTTAAGTTAGCGAAAATTGATCACGTCAAATTCAAACAAAGAAACTTGGTTTTAATTAGATAAAAAAAATATTGCACAAAAATCATGCAATTAAAAAAAACCGGCCAAGAGCGTGTCGGGCCACGCTCAGTGTAGGGTTCCGTAGTTTTCCGTATTTTTCTCAAAAACTACTGAACCTATCAAGTTCAAAACAATTTTCCTAGAAAGTCTTTATAAAGTTCTACTTTTGTGATTTTTTTCATATTTTTTAAACATATGGTTCAAAAGTTGGGGACGCACTTTTTTTTCCTTTAGGAGCGATTATTTCCGAAAATATTAATATTATCAAAAAACGATCTTAGTAAACCCTTATTCATTTTTAAATACCTATCCAACAATATATCACACGTTGGGGTTGGAATGAAAAAAAAAATCAGCCCCCACTTTACATGTAGGGGGGGTACCCTAATAAAACATTTTTTTCCATTTTTTATTTTTGCACTTTGTTGGCGTGATTGATATACATATTGGTACCAAATTTCAGCTTTCTAGTGCTTACGGTTACTGAGATTATCCGCGGACGGACGGACGGACGGACGGACGGACGGACGGACGGACGGACGGACGGACGGACGGACGGACGGACGGACGGACGGACAGACAGACATGGCGAAACTATAAGGGTTCCTAGTTGACTACGGAACCCTAAAAAAATAAAAGCAACCAATGCATTTATTTACAATGTACTAATTGAAATGCCTAATTATTACACGCCTGTTTGTAAAGCTAATTAACTAGCGGGCAATAACTTTTTGCCATTGTTAATCAGACGATTAAAACAATTACAATGGATATTGCTCATGTTATGGACAATCCAATGTAATCAAGTAGATTTAACCTCCTGGATCCTGAAGGTATTAAATCTGGAAAAACTGTATTTTTTTTGGAAAAATCGATTTAATAAGTAACCAGTAACGTAGGAAAAATAGTAAAAAAAATCATAGTGTTTTCCCCTCGATTTTTCCTTATGGGCTCAGGCGAGTACATGGGGACTTTGTCCTCACTCGAGACACCAAACAAATAAAACAAAATACTACAGAAATCAACTTTAATTACATAAAAAAATATAAAAAATACTTATTATATTAAAACTATATTATTTCAGTCTGAAATAAACCGAAATTCTATAAATCATGCATAATAAACACAAAAAAATACTTCTGTAGGTACTTAATAGTACAGGCAAAAAATAAAATTTTGGTTTGATATTAAACTCTTCTGGAATAAATTGTGTAGGTACTATTAGTATATTAGTACATGTGTAAAAAAGGTACGTAAGTTGCATATTAAGCAAATTACTTGAATGAAAACTAAACTAGAAATTACAGTAACAATTTTCCTTACTAAATAAATAACATTTTATGGCTGACATTTCTTAGGACATTTTTATATTATCTTAACATATAGTTTAGTTTTAATTCAGTACCTAACCTTAATCTTCAGTTTTAGATTTCATAGGACATTTTTATCCTACCTTATAGATTAAGCTTTAATTAAGTAACTTAAATTCTCAGTCTTACATTGATTAGGACTTCTTACATTAAAATTTAGTTTTTAGTACATGTGTTTTTCGGTATCAGTGACTAGTGAAGATAATTATTTTGTATCTTAATTTTATTAACAATACAAAATAATAAGACTCACAGTATTGACTGTTGTTTGGTATGGAATTCAGTATAAATAACAGTTTCTCTGAATAGTTAGACACGGATACCCAAAGAAGTAGTGCCAAATGCTCTAGCTATAATTTAGAGCATGTGATTCTACTCTTTTTCCAGTTTGAAGGCATCCTTGTTTGCTTTTCAGTCATCATAGGCATATGACGAGCCAGTTTGCTGATGAAGTCTAAATGAAGAAGATGCATGTGCAATCTCCATCTTCGTCTCTTTATCTTTTGGAGCCAGTTCACCCTCAGAAACATCTTCTTCATCACAGCTGACGGTGTTTAGCTCTAATACAATTTTATTCTATCTGATAACTTCTGATATATATCTTCTTCTTTCCTCTATTTGACAGTTTTTTAAGCCTGAAAATCGGAATTAAAATGTAATCAACTTTTATGTGAAATAAAAAATCTTACATTATTGAGACCGGTTGTACTCGTCCGAGAACATAACTTACTTGTTTAAATCCGCTAGTACTCACACGAGTACATAAACTTCAGAGCTATATAAAACCAAAGTTTTTTAACTATATGGATAAAATTTACTTACTGGCATATGAAATACATTATATATTTATTAATTAAAACCAAACAAAAATATATAATTAGACTTTCAATGAGATAAATTCGGATTTACTTACCGCGGGACACCGTGTAGCCGATAGTGACAGATGTCAAAGCCGCACTGATCGCTGATTGGCCATCTGAGGCTAGGTGTCTGTTTTATTTGGTTGACAGTTTCGTTCGGTAACGTTCTATGCCTACAAACTTGTTGTGCTGCTTTGACATTTCACAGGAGATTTTTTTTGATCTTATGTCCTCAAGTGAGGACCGGGGGATCCAGGAGGTTAAACATTAGCATCTGTCTACTATTTACAGATAATATATGTAGACCGATTCACAGAAGTCTAATTGGAAATAGAGGTAAATGGATGTGGTTTTAAAAAAAAAACTTAAAAATTACATACTAGGAATAGAAGGAAGGAGATCGAATATGCCTGGCGATTTGGATTGAATACGCCTATTTCACATTACTTTTGACTATAGCATCTTGATTCTATCGAGTCTTGATTCCATCAAATACTACTTACAACAGTAATTGACATTCCATGCAACCAGTGGCAGCGACTGGCCGAAGACCAACCCACGTGGCGTGGTGTCCATGATGGTCAATCCAAGCACGATAATGCCTGATGCTCCTCTTTAAATGATAAACGCATGAGGCGCCACGAGCAGGGGGGTTACCATGAAGTGCTAAAGCCGTTCAGTTTAGGTTGAGAGAAAGGGACAAAGCTATAGCAGTTCCATAGCTCCGTCCCTCTCTCTCAACCTAAACTGAACGGATTTAGCACTCCATGGTAGCCCCCCAGGACTCTAACCCCTGCCCTCCTGGGGGAGCATACCTGCCGTGTGCGTGGACGAGGAATCTTCTCTCGAATTAGGCTACACAGCCACGAACGCAAATGTCGTAAGGATGCTGCTTAAATCATGTCATAGATGGCCTATTATTATTATTCATTGAGAAAACAATGTAATAGAAATCAACTTTGTTTTATTACTACAATATACATACACTTTCACAATTGTGGCCTAACTGTGGATTGCAAATAACAAATTTCAACAAATGATTATACCTATTCGACAACTTGCTCATCCACACTGTGAATCAGCCAGCACGAAACGTCAGTTTTGGCAAGTCGAATAAAGCTCTTGATAAGTTTGACGGAGTCAGGCAAACCGCATCATTACTCGAATAAACTATACAGGGTGACCAAGCCGTGCGGTCCAACTTACTCCAGGCTCTTCTTATGCCTGCTTAACATATCGTCACTACTTTTAAAAAATCTCGTATCTCACGCTGCTCCTCAAAGTTAAAACGCAGTAAGTCTATATGCATTCCATACATACTTACTACAATTTTCTTGTCATTGACAGACGGAGATACAAGTTTTTTTTAAAGTACCTAGTGACGATATGGATAAGTAGTTTACTTACGAGTTAGCAAAATGGTTAGCTAAATACGTACAGATGTTAGTGCGAAAAGATTTGCCTTCGAATTGTTACGGAAACGTACGAACGTGTCATGCTATTTCAGTCAGTGTCAGTACAAGATGTACTGACATTGACTGAACTAGCATGACAAATACGAACGTTTCCTAAGGAAACCCTTTTCGTACTACATCTGTATAGGTACAACGCATTCAGATATTTTCGGTTAAAGGAATATCTATGCAAAACCACCTACAAAAGTGCTATCAGCTTATAAATTTGAATTGAATTGCGATTATCATATTTGTTTACAAATCCTACCATAAACCACGTTCGAAGTGTTGTACACTTACGTGCGAATTCACAAGTGTGACAAAGTAGTTTGTGGTAGGCCATCTTGCCTGTTTGTGCCTGGGGCACCCACTGGAAAGAGTTTTGCTTACTATTCCCAGTTATAGTTATCAGCATTGCGATACAGCGAGGAAATGTCGCCAGTATCCTTGGTACTGTAACGACCCGATGTCCTCGCCTCTTACAAATCTATGTATATAATTATTTGAATAATCTGACTTTGTTTCTTTTAGACAATTGTCTATGTTAATGTTGTGTTGTATGATTTCATAATAAGTAATATTCTAATCAAATAGTTACACTATTTGAATACAGTATTTGTAAAATTAAATATGCTTAGAAACAAAAATTCCAGGAAATTGAAAATAACAATTCTCGGAATTTGGGCACGCACATTTCGCACAACGATCACTGTTGCTACCCGCAGCACAAGGCCACGCTGGGGAGATCACACGATAGAAAAATAATAATTATTCCCGGAATTCAAACGTACATAATTTACAAAGATCAACATTTCTAAAACTGTTGCCAAAAGCGTTATTATCGAGGAAAGCAGTAAATCGGGATAAAAATATAAAAGTTAGCGTAATTTACAAAATCAAACATTCCTTACACTATTGCCGTAAGCGTTGTTATCGAGGAAAGCGGAACTTTGGACGAAAAACTTCAACCAATGAGACGCTAGAGAATCGCGTCCCGGGCGTTTGGGGAGCGTCACCAAGAACAGCGCATGCGTCATATTCGGGGAATAAAACTCTGAGCGCAGCGTCAGATGGGGTCATTAGGTTCGGGAACGTTGAAGACATAACATTAAAAGAATAGGTAATTTGATTCGAGAAGCTTGAAGAAGTACTTTGTGACTACGGAGGAGGCTGGAGCTAAGGTTTGCATAGTTCAGAATAAGGAGGTTTAGTGAGTAAGCCAACAGAACAGTTATGAAGAATGAAGGAGCTAGCCATCGAAGGCGACATAAAGAAGACCTTCTGACATTAAGAAAACAGGTATTAATTATTCTTTAATAATTTTAGTGCGCAAGTGAACTACATAATTAATTACGTGACGGTTTTCATTGGCATTTTTATGTGTGTTATTTAAATAATACTATATAGTTCGTGTGGCATAAACTAAAGAACCCCGCTTTAAGTACGTAATTGCAATAAAACTATTTTAGCTACATACCTTTTTACATTTACAATCCATCGGGACACTAACTTGCTTTTATAGTGTAAATATTTCACTAACCAATTCACTAAGACACAAACACAGTTTATAACACAATGCTTATTGCTTTCCATTATTTTTCACATACACAAAAAGTTAATAAAGTGTTGATAATTTAAAGATCTACTCTACATCCCGGCTCTGTGACAAGTCTACAAAGTACGTAAGATTAGATCTTCGCGGTTATAATTTTAGTTCATTATTACACTGTTATTGCAAGTATACTTTCACCACGTAGTTTAAGTATTTGCCTATCGTTATGTATCAATTATAAACAATTTAGATTAAAAAGGCATCGCGTTAAACCGAGCGAAAATGACATGCGAATTATTCCCGTGACGTAACGTTACTGATTCGGTACTAGCCACGCCGCGGGCCGGCGAGACAGTGTTGGGATTTGACCTTCAAGTTTCAAAATGGCGGATTGTTGCGACTCGCGATGACGCGACACTTAGTCGCGAATTCTGTACTTTCGATATTCTATTTAACGTACTAATATATATTCTGTGAATTAATCCAATATCCTGTTTCAATGCGATCTAGTAGTTGTTTTAATATTTACTGTGTATATGAATAGTGATTTCTTAGTGTATTCCTAAAAGTTGAAAATAATTTGGATTGCACGTTCGACGCGACGCGAGGCGGACGGCCATTTTAAATTACACTGTGTCTATTGGTGGATAACTGAGCGCGTCGGGATCAACTTATACTGGGCGTGTTGTTACTATGTTTACTTGAATTATGTGTACATTAAGTAAGTGTCATTCAATTATACGTATTTTTTATACTACGTCGGTGGCAAACAAGCATACGGCTCGCCTGATGTAAAGCGGTTGTTAAAAGAGAACGCTTTAGCGTTGGTAATTAGGTAAATTATTTGATTTGATTTGATTTGATTTACAATTAAGCAGTTTTACTTTTGATTATGAATTATAGCAAGACTGAGCAATCTTGATACTGTAGTATAAATTTAATGATGATAAATAAATAAATATTATTGGACATTCTTACAGAAATTGACTGAGTGTAAAGTAAAGAAGTGAGTGATATTTTTTGTTTAGTGTTCTGAATTACGGTTTGATAAAAGAAGTGACTTTACGATGTTTTCCTAAGGAAATAACTATATTATGATATCATGAGATTAGATGATTATTTTGTTTATTATGTATTTTGATTACTATTTGAGTACACATAGTATATTTAATGTGAACAAATGTTACTCGTCAATATAAACAACGAATACGATGAGTTAACACAGACTTATTGCATTACTCAAATATAATGAATATGGGGAATTATGTCACAAATATTATATATAACATGTACAAATGTTACTCGTCAATATAAACAACAAATACGATGAGTTAACACAGACTTATTGCATTACTCAAATACAATGAATATGGGGAATTATGTCCCAAATGATATATTTAATGTGTACAAATGTTACTCATCAATATAAACAACAAATACGATGAGTTAACACAGACTTATTGCATTACTCAAATACAATGAATATGGGGAATTATGTCCCAAATGATATATTTAATGTGTACAAATGTTACTCGTCAATATAAACAACAAATACGATGAGTTAACATAGACTTATTGCATTATTGAAATATAATGAGTATGGGGAATTATGTCACAAATATTATATATAACATGTACAAATGTTACTCATCAATATAAACAACAAATACGATGAGTTAACACAGACTTATTGCATTACTGAAATATATTGAATATAGGGAATTATGTCACAAATAATATATTTAATGTGTACCAATGTTACTCGTCAATATTAACAACAAATTAGATGAGTTAACATAGACTTATTGCATTACTGAAATATGATGAATACACTATGCAACATATTACTAAAAGTTCTTTATGGGGAATTATGTCCCAAATAATATATTAAATGTGAACAAATGTTACTCATCAATATTAACGAGAAGTTAGATGAGTTAACATAGAATTATTGCATTACTGAAATATAATGAATATATTATGCATCATATTCCTAAAAAGTCCATATGTGGACAATCCTCTCTCATGTATGTTGAATAACATCATTGGTATAATTTTACCATCTATACTATTTTCTTTTCTATATTATTATTAGCTGTTTCTACTTAGAAGATTTTGAATATTTGATTGAAATTAATTTTGATAATGTTTTTTAACATTTATGAAATATCAGTTCATTTTGATGGCACGAAGTAAGATCTTTATTATTTCTTCACTGCTGTTTGATATGAAATATCAGTTCATTTTGATGGCACGAAGTAAGATCTATGTTATTTCTTCGCTGCTGTTTGACATAATGTTCAGGTGGACATTTTATGGTTTAAGTGCACTAACCGAGCGGAACGCAGAGTTAGGAGTCGTACTGTATAATAGAAACAGTCGATTCGCGCAACTTATACCTAATGAATTGTATTCCTGACTAAGGTCATATTAAGGCTAAGGCCTATTACAATTATTACCTAAGGGTAAAAATGATCTACGGATCTGCCATCAAAGCTTACAGTCTGACTAAGGTCATATTAAGGCTAAGGCCTATTGCATTTATTACCTAAGGGTATAAATTGATCTACGGATCTGCCATCAAAGCTTACAGTTTGACTAAGGTCATGTTAAGGCTAAGGCCTATTGCATTTATTACCTAAGGGTATAAATTGATCTACGGATCTGCCATCAAAGCTTACAGTTTGACTAAGGTCATGTTAAGGCTAAGGCCTATTGCATTTATTACCTAAGGGTATAAATTGATCTACGGATCTGCCATCAAAGCTTACAGCTTTTGGGAATGGGTTATGGGATTAGCTTAGAGTGAAATGAAGTAGGTAGGGGTTTCTGGTGAATACTTGACGTTTCAATCATCGGAATACCATTAGGACTTGTGAAACGTTTTCTAGCCATTCGCTGAGTCTTATACTCCTAGGAATAGGGAGGTAGGGATTAGGAAGCCCAATCGAGGGATTTTCCCACAGTGATTGGTTTAGGGAGACTCCATACCCCACCTAGTATAGGAAGCGTTAGTTTTAGCATTCAGATTTTATTAGGTTAAATTCCATAACTTTAGAGTCACTTCGGCTTATCCGACGCTTCTCGTGCGACAGGAGTCACAAGTAGGAGTTGGGGATTTTTACCAAAAACCTTTTTTTATGTTTATGTATTTATTATCTACATCATTACACCTGGAAGGACTACAAGGACCACTGTTTCTACTCCAGCTGAGCTACTGCTATTGTCAACCAACTCCAACGACTGACGAGAGTTCCAGTATCCAGATTCTGCAGTATAGTACAATTACATGAATGATTACTTAACTAAATTATTATTGTGTTTGTTATATTACATTGATTAAAACATGTTCTTTGTTACTTTGCTTTTGTTATTTATCTACTTCTCATAATAACCTAACTTTAATATAATTTAACTTTCTAAGATCAAAAACTTTATAGTAAATTACCTTTAATTAATTATCTTAGTTTCATTAAATTCCAGTTTTGTAAGGTATGCAACTCTCCTCCTTGTTAAAGAACCAGGGGTTACTACGCACAACTACGGGGTCCTACCACTTACTAGACGATCACATCACTTTTATGGCCAAACGTTTAAATGCAAGACAGAGACAGATAGTTAAAGTAGATTTGTTTTAGGGTTCCTTGAGATTTAGATTAGTTATTGGGTCAGTGGGTCTTTGGGTTTAAGGTAACGTTTAGGTGGGGCGAGGGGGCTTTTACAGTACAATGCCTCAAGGGCTTATTTTAGACATAAGCTAGCTTTTAAGTTTAGTCTTAGTTTCTTATGTAATTATGTAAATATGTTTATGTAAATAAAGGTATCTGTATTGTACCATTTATTTATACTTATAACATTTTGAAAACCCTGTAAAATAGCGTGAAATCTGGGAAATAGCTATATAACATTTACCAATGTGAGTAAATACTAAATAATTGGACACATGATGAAGGAAGCACGCTCCTCCTAAACTTTCAACTGCAAAGCAACTCTGGTTTCTGAATGCATCCAGTTAAATGTTGAAATTCAAAACATCATAAAGGCTAAGATCTTTGACAACTCACCCATGATGACTGAATAGATTGTTCAAACTAAACTTCAGAAACTAAGAGGCCAATTCGACTCCAAATCGAAATTGCAATGATACTGGAATCACATTCGCACGTCGTCTGTCATTCGCACGTTCGTTTTGCCCAATGGCTAACTGATGGATTCAAATATCAGTCTGATATCTGTTTGATTTCACTGCAAGTTTGAATTGTTGTGGCAGTCACGGGTCTGAATGAATTATAATAGTATTTTATGCAACTGGTGGTTAAAAGAGGTAAAAAAAGGTGAGTGGCGTGGGTAACAATTTGAGGCGAAGCCGAAAATTGTTAATAAAGACGCCACGAGCATTTTTTGACTCAGTTAAACACCGTTGCATACAATTCTTTTTCTACGACCAAGCACTTACTTTGAAAGAAAATTATAAATTCAACAAATACCTACTTTCAGTCATCTTAGTTATCTAGTGGACCACCTACCATTTTAAATACGCAGTTTGAGTGCAAACATGAAAATAAAACTGTCTATGGTATGGTTCTCTGAAGCCTGGCCACTAAGACGAATCGAGCCGCGTCGAATCGAGTTCTCATACATTTGAATGCGATTCGACGCGTCGCCAATGAACGCAGCAGAAAACGAACGAGACTTGACTCTGCGAATGCCAGGCTTTATCTGACATTTTCTACGATGAAGTGATTGGTTTGTTAAGTTGGTAGCAATGTATTACAGAACTTTAACAGCTCTATCGTGCTAGTGCTACAAAATGTTTTCAGGGTATAGACTGATAGACTTGTCCTGACATCTTTTATGTAGGGTTTTAAAGTTCTATGCACGACTCACGAAAAACAGTACGGGAGTAGAAAAAATGTATAAATATACATATTTGCAATATTATTACTTTTAGGAGTACTTACATAGGTAGTTATACTTCAAAAATATGATAAATAATTAATTTATTTCTTTTATGAGCCTAGTAGGTATGTTTGGAAACGCTGGTGGCCTGGCGGTAAGAGCGTGTGACTTTCAATCCGGAGGTCGCAGGTTTGAACCCCGGCTCGGATGAGTTTTTCGGAACTTATGTGCGAAATGTCATTTGATATTTTGCCAGTCGCTTTTCGGTGAAGGAAAACATCGTGAGGAGACCGGACTAATCCCCTAATAAGGCCTAGTTACCCTTCGGGTTGGAAGGTCAGATGGCAGTCGCTTTTGTAAAAACTAGTGCTTACGCCAAATCTTGGCATTAGTTGTCGTCTCGTCTTGACCGTGTTCCCACCAGTCTTCGTCAAAGGCGTCAAGGTCATCTAGCCAACGCCTTCCAGGTTTGCCACATCCCCGGACTCCATTTTGTGGAAGTTGACCCAGTTTGTTGCCGTTTTAGCCCACAAGTCATTCAGCACTCGACAAGCCCACTTAAGCTTCTGGTTACAAATGAATAAACTACTTATATTATGATAAAAAAATCTGCTACATTGATTTACTATTAGTATACAGCACTGATAATTTAATATGATGAAAGCTTCACACATACTTGACTATTCATCATTCTCTTGTCCTCTTCCCATTATTTGGGGTCAGCGCAGCAGATTTTCCTCCTCCATTCCTCTCTTTCAGTCGTCATTTCCATACAAACACCTTTCACTCTCATATCATTGTTCACACATTCCATCCATCTTTTCTTAGGCCTTCCATTACCGTTGTCGCCATCCACCTTCATATTTACCACTCATTTTATAACATTTCTTTCATCCCTCCGCATTACATGCCCACGCCATGCTAATCTGCTTCCTCTCACCTTCTCTGTCACTGGCGCTACTCTCAGACTTCCCCTTATATACTAATTCCAAATCCTGTCCCGTCTTGTCACACCACACATCCATCGCAACATTCTCATACATGACTATTATAAGTAGGTAATGTATACGGAATTTTTCAACGCAGCATAATAGTATTTAAATAGTATCCGACATCCAATACCAAAACATCATAAACGGAAGCTTATCTTTCTTAAGAAACAACACAAACTTTTGCATCAGAAAAAGGCGAGTTCCGTCAAGTTGAGTGAAGGTGGTAGTTGAAGTTGGCTAAAGTTGGCGCTTGTTGGCGTGAGTTGGCGCAAGTTGGCAGGTGAGGCTTAGCGCACGTCACGTTGTACGGAATTTCAAGTGCCCCTAGGGATACCAGATTGAAGGGCAAAATATACAATATCAATTTCAATTGCGGTATTTTATTGGAGTAATGTTGCGTTGAGGTTAATATTTTATCGTTTCAGAGTGAAATAAATTAACGTTATTTCTGTGTTTTGGAAAATATTTCAGGTAATGAAAATACCATTAAACACCACAATAATGAATAATCCATGTTGTAATAATATTTTTTGACAAACCGCCTGTTAAATGCAACTAGGTAGAAAGGTAAACAGGCTAGGTTTTTTTTTAAATTATCTTTAAGTTTTACCTATTAGGGAACCGTCGAATTTAATTAATTTTACTATACACATAATAAATAAAATAATAAATAAATAAATAAAAAGCATATAAATAATTCTGTTTGTAATTTGTACCTCTACAAGCGATTTCTTGTTTGTGTTATTAAATATGTTTTCATTATGATGTACATTGAATTCGAATATTTCTTGATGGTTTATTAAAGTTTTATTTGATTTTGAATTTTGAGACTGGTAAGATAAAACAATTTTAAGATTATTCTCAACAACAGCAATCGTCTGGCAACCCTCAGTGCCCCCCGGGCTTGCGTTTGATTTAATGTTCCACTTATTGTTTGTGACGTGTCGGTGTGAACGTAGGTGACACTACCGGCGTCAAATGACTGAGTAGGCTCACTTTCACAAACAAATAAAAATTAATTACTGGTGTTCCTTGAGATTGTAATTTTTCATTGTATGGAGAAGGTGAACAGCGCCCTTAAACGGTTACCTACTTATTCTATCTTCCAAGCTATGAATTCCACATGGTTTCTGGATCATATTTTCAGGTTTCTGCATATTTTACTTCCACTATACCTTTTTTTGACGACGTTTTCGGATACGTACTAGAACCAAACATACATTTTCAGTGACCTTTTCGGGCTTTTCAGTGTGGTAATAGGTATTGGAGAATCACGTTTTTCTACTTTGATTGCATTTTGAGATACGTCAAATATTCTGTGTAAGAATGTCCTATAATATTTAATACAGCGAGTGTATTCCATACGGGCGAATATCTTAATAACGATTAGTATCAGATCAGACCTAAGGAGCCTAACTACATGTTTTTTTTTAAATAGATGAGCATACATGGGGTTTTGGGAGCGGGAATGATTTACACTAGCCCAAAAATGGTGAAAACGATAAAAGATAAACATTACTTTAACATTTCTAGGTACATTTGGAGCCAGTTCCATAGTTAAATACATATTTCAGTAATTCAAATTACTATAAACAAAGTTACAAACACACGAATTCATTCCGAATCTAAAATGAGATATATTTTTTCATACAGAATAATTCAGCACGCAATGTATTAGCGTACCTACCTAAACGTCATTACGACATGATGTTTATGTCATTTCAAGTTAAGTTGGACGGCGTACATTGCTGCTGGTCAGATTTAAAAAATTAATTACTCTTAATTAATGACACTTTTTAACAAAATGATTATTCTATTACGATTCGTATGATCAGATACTATAACTGGATACATTCCACATGGAATTCCATCTGGAATCCACACGCTGTATAAATATTAACTATTTATTCTGATATGGATCGGATATTATGTCAATATCAAAAATGCCGTATGTGCTGCAAAAAGGAAGGGATATATTTTAGGTATGTGGAGGAAATAAATGTTGATTTGATTTGTAAAGGTCGTCGAAAATATGGGTCGGTGTTCCAATTTGGATGTCTTTTAAAGGCATATTGTGTTTAATACGAGTATAACTATTCTTATAGGTTTGATCCAGATGAGCATTAAAAAGGTTAATTTCGCTTTATAAAAATAATTATCATCATCATCATAATCATTATCATATAATTTATTGTACTCGTCATTTTGGCCCGTCAGTGTTTTTCTAAACCATCAAACCGCACGAGACATCGCGAGATTTTTTTACGCAAATCTTAAATTACCCTTTTCCCCTAAATGAAGACCGGTCTGGCCTAGCGCGTAGTGACCCTGCCTGATAAGCCGCGGTCCCGGGTTCGAATCCCGGTAAGGGCATTTATTTGTGTGATGAGCACAGATATTTGTTCCTGAGTCATGGATGGTTTCTATGTATATAAGTATTAAGTATTTGTATATTATTAGACTATATATTTATTTTTGTTTAATTATAAATTTTAATCCACTCAAAATAAACAGATAACTAAACACTAATAACAATAAAAACTTAGAACTATCAAAATACTATTCTACTAAACTATTCCCTGTCGTTCCCGGTGCAAAAGTGCCCATGACGCTCGCAGCGTTTCCGCGTTGAATTACAATGGACAGCTTTTGCACCAGGAACGACTCGGAGCGGGGGCTTTCTCCTTTTTGCCTGAGTCGACGGCCTAATTCGCGTGCAAAGCACTTCGCGTCTGTTCCCCAGCTCCCCAGTTTATTTTGTATATTATATATATCGTTGTCTGAGTACCTGCAACAAAAGCCTTCTTGAGCTTACCGTGGGACTCAGTCAATCTGTGTAAGAATGTCCCATAATATGTATTTATTTATTTACCCTCTATATAAATTGTAATCAAGTAAACATATCGTATATAAAAGTATGTACATGTTGAGTTTTAGTACCAATTTCACTGCGTATTTTCTTCGGGTAAACCTGCGCAATGAAAATGCCCATTCGGTCAACATAATATATCTAAAACGATTCAGTGTTCAGAAACATTGTCCAGAATACAATATTACCAGAATGTCCAGAATACAGCACAAGTAATACTAGATTTTACCGTGCATAAAAATTGCCAGTATTATTTCAAGTTTCAGACCTGAATTTTCATTTAGTCCCCGACGACCAACTTTTCGTGAAAAAACTATTCATGACGAAAAAGGCTTGGACCGGGGAAGAGGATTTTAGTATTTTTATTTCAGTTTCGTGGATTATTTTGTAGCTGGGCTTCGCATTTTGTAAATTTAAAAATTCAAAACAACCTCTTTTTTAATTGCGTATGATTGATAAAATTGTATACCTACATTTTTCACTTCAATCCATTAAAATCTTAATTTAAGCAATTGACTCTAGCTTCAGTCACACCTGATGGAAAGTGAGTACAGTCTTACGCCGTGTCTTGCCTGGGCGACGGTCGCGCGACCGTCGCCCACGCAAGATAACCTTAACCATATCGATATGGAAGTATGAGACGCCGTCGCTTCTCATACTTCCATATCGATAAGGTTTGACTTCGTATGCGTCGCATCGCCGTCGCGCGACCATCGCGCGACCGTCGCCCACGCAAGCCACGGCGTTAGATGGAACTCAGCGATTAACTGTTAAGCCTATTCACTCTTATTAGTCATATAAAAATATCGGTTTTTAGGGTTCCGTAGTCAACTAGGAACCCTTATAGTTTCGCCATGTCTGTCTGTCCGTCCGTCCGCGGATAATCTCAGTAACCGTTAGCACTAGAAAGCTGAAATTTGGTACCAATATGTATATCAATCACGCCAACAAAGTGCAAAAATAAAAAATGGAAAAAAAATGTTTTATTAGGGTATCCCCCCTACATGTAAAGTGGGGGCTGATATTTTTTTCATTCTAACCCCAACGTGTGATATATTGTTGAATAGGTATTTAAAAATGAATAAGGGTTTACTAAGATAGTTTTTTGATAATATTAATATTTTCGGAAATAATCGCTCCTAAACGAAAAAAAAGTGCGTCCCCCCCCCTCTAACTTTTGAATCATATATTTAAAAATTATAAAAAAAATCATAAAAGTAGAACTTTATAAAGACTTTCTAGGAAAATTGTTTTGAACTTGATAGGCTTAGTAGTTTTTGAGAAAAATAAGGAAAGCTACGGAACCCTACACTGAGCGTGGCCCGACACGCTCTTGGCCGGTTTTTTTTAATGTTGGATGCGATGACGTCATTGTGTAGGACAATGTATGGAGCATACAAACAGAACATTACAGCAATACAGTTCTTTTAGTAAAGATTGTGTATTGCAGCTGTATTTGTACGCTGTGTCCTATAAAAAGACGTAGGCACGTTGCGGATCGCACACAACATTGTGAGTATATTTTCTTTGGTTTTTCCAGTTTGGCTCTGCTACATGGAATAGTATGTGCTATGATGGGTCTGCCTATATTCAAGTTATATCTTTATCTTGCCATTTCCATTCATTTCACCGCAGATCATTATGGATACCAATGGTGAGGAATGGGATTATGGTCGCCAAAATATTTGAAAGCTCTCTGAGATTCGTACAATAGTGGTCCCACTGTATTTTGTCGTAAAAAACAGTTGATTGTATATTTATATTTTCCGAAAAACCAATTATTGAAGTTTTGTGGAACTTTGATCGAGGCTATTTAAAATGGTTGAAAAGATAATTAAAACATTGGCGAGTTGGTGTTTGGCTTCATAATGAGGATGGCTGCCTGCGTCGATAAAACCGAATTAATAGTGTTTATTATATAAAACCGATAAGGTAACTTGGTCGCCAGATATTGGAAATATTGCGTATTTCATTATTATGGTAATTGAGTAGGTATGTCGAAATATTAAATTACCAGTATATTGAACACAATTATTAGATTAACATATTCGTATTTTATTTATAGGTTGTTTGTATTGTTATTAATTAAATATAATTCATTTCTAATATTAGGCTCAGAGAGCAATTTTAGACTGGCGAGTAATATATCAATAATGAAAATATTTTCCTAATTAATGTTTTACAATATATTGATTAAAGTGCTATATGATCCACTGAACCCGGCTCAGTGTAATTTCACTAGGTACATTTACTCTTTTTTTAATTTCAGACGGTTTCCGTACAATTTCTTTGCCTTTTTTAACCCCCGACGCAAAAACGACGGGGTGTTATAAGTTTGACGTGTCTGTCTGTCTGTCTGTCTGTCTGTCTGTCTGTCTGTCTGTCTGTCTGTCTGTCTATCTGTCTGTCTGTCTGTCTGTCTGTTTGTCTGTGTGTGTGTCTGTCTGTGGCATCGTAGCTCTCGAACGGATGAACCGATTTTGATTTAGTTTTTTTTGTTTGAAAGCTGAATTAGTCGGGAGTGTTCTTAGCCATGTTTGATGGTAATCGGTCCACTATGTCGGAGGTTTTTCAAAATTTTAATTAGTTTTTTTTTTTGTGTTATTTTTGCAAATTTTTCGTGAAAACTCACTTATGGTTGAAGAACGAGTTAAGAATGTTATGATGGACTTAATTTTATAACTTTGAAGTTAGTTATTAGATATTTTATTGGTAAATATTTCAACAGCAAGCTGCAGCATTAACGATAAATATGTAGAAAACACACATGACTCAGAAACAAATATATGTGCTCATTATATAAATAAATGCCGTCATTTTTTTTATGTATACTGTGGCCTTACGCCTTGGGTACTGACGCAAGTGCGTTCACGTGGAAGTTTACTTCGCTTCGACAAAATATCGCGTTTATATTCAACCGGTATATAAAAATACTGAACTGGGTACGTAGCTGAATGGCACAAACGCTCACGAAATGCTCGTAGATATATATATTATATATCTATCGCTCTTGCGTATCCTACCTACAAAATTTATTTTTATTTTATTTATTAGGCACACAAAACAGCTGACATTTACAACATGATATAAAATAGTATACACATAGGTTTTAAGTTAGAATGCCACCCAAAACATGTATGCGCAGCATGAAATAAACACATGTAAGGAACGAAAACTATAACTATTTACAGCTTATACTATAGCTACACTGAATTACACAATAAAACACAATAAATTAATAAATAATAAAAATAAAAAAAGAACATTAGAGAACAAATGAGACACATATAATAAAATAAAATAGAAAACAAACTTAAGATAATGGTGATGGCGATTTTTGGCTGAAATTAAATGCACTACGTACTCGTATATGCAAGAATGCTAGGAAAAGGCAGTGTTTATGTCATAAGTATGAATATACGATTCACTTGCCGGTAAAAAACATGTTTGTTATAAATACTTCATAGTACTCATATTTTATTTTGAATAAAGAAAATAAATAGATATTGACTGAAGTTGGCCTCCATTTAGTGGAAACACTATTTAAATAAATTCCATCTCCTCATCCTCCGAACACTTTTAGAGTTTGATTTGATTAGTGTTAGTAATACGAAATGTATCCTCAAGCCAAGTGATGGCCAGCCCTCCAATGCCCTTCTTTTCCGTCAAATTACTAATGGCAAAGCAGTCGTGGTCACGTTGAATCTCGAACGATTCTACGCCAGGTCTTGGAAGACGCTTCTCTGACCCATGCAGGCCATGTATTAATTGGTGTGTTGGTAAGAGCTTTCATCTGATTCATCCAAAGCATTCGGGAACGTTATTTTGACTCGTCCATTGAGCCGTCTCTGTACAACAAGTATCTCCATGTCTTGATTCGCGCCTGGATATCAGGTCTCTCCATGGCTTGACCTATCTCTGGACTAGTCCCTCCATGGCAGGCCAACGTACGTCATATGGGCAAATTCCTCCTTCACCGCCTGCGATACTCCAACGCCCACGGCCCCCAAACCGAACTAAAATAGTTGTGCAATGTTAATCTCATTCTAGACGCTTGACATATGAATATTGTCAGATTATCGGGGGAGAATATCACCCGGGGGTTAGTAATTATATTACCGTTTCATTTGTCGGTATTCCAATCATCTTGACATCCGCCCCGGGTTATTGTTTATTTTGACTCGATATTCGGGGGTGCCTTTTTACGAAATTTGGGGTTCCGTTAAGGGACCGTTGATTGCAATTACCTATAAATACCAAAACATACTTCATTCGTAGAAGCCAAACAAAAATATTTTGTTTCGTGAATACGACCTGTTTGTTTATCATTGCATCGTGGCCAACCAAATTATGTTTTGAGTCTACATGCATATTTTCACATTGTGTGTGTGTGTGTGTGTGTGTGTGTGTGTGTGTGTGTGTGTGTGTGCGTGCGTGCGTGCGTGCGTGCGTGCGTGCGTGCGTGCGTGCGTGCGTGCGTGCGTGCGTGCGTGCGTGCGTGCGTGCGTGCGTGCGTGCGTGTGTGTGTGTGTGCCTGTCTGTCTGTGGCATCGTAGAATTCCAACCGATCTAGATTTCGTTTTGTTTTGGTTTGAAAGCTGAATTAGTCGGGAGTGTTCAATCTTAGCCATGTTTGATTAAAAACGGACTACAATTTACAAAATTTTATATTTTGAATTTTGTATAGTGGTTATAAATCAATAAACACGATGTTTCGAACTAGCCAACTGGTCCAAAAGCAACAAAACTGTTGGGGATAAATTTGGCTTCCTTCGCGGAGTTAGACTGCGATGGATTAAAACAGCGAACGTCCGAGACGAGCCACGGTGTATAGAATCGTGAAGATAGCTCAAATTACAAATTTTAAGACACGTTAATGCTGACACGCTGTAGCAACCAATTAGTCATGATCCTCAGTAATGAGGAACCGACTTATGTATGTATCGCCGTATATGAAACTCCACAGCGATGTTATCATAGCCAATGATACGATACTACTAGTATAATAATATTTATGATAGGTATGATACCGAACTCTTAGTAAAAAATTATTATAACGTACAGCGGGGCAAATCTCGACTAGGGGGCAATTGTAACTAATCTACCATATATAACCGGTGGACTCTATTTAATAATGAAAACATTGTAAAACATGGGAAAAATGGACCAGTTACATTTGCCCCTCCAGTCGAGATTTGCCCCGCTGTACCTACCTTATATGCTTAGTTGAATAAATGTCAGTTTTGACGCCTATAAGGTTAACAAGTAACGGTTTTTACAATCTGATGGTAACATAATGTAAATCAGAAACTGAAATTAATGACCTATAATAGTCATTGTTTTAACTTCCATAATAATATACTATGTAGTAAAATAGAAACAGACATGATTCTGAAAATGGTTATACTTTAGACCTCTGGGACACTTGCACCACCCGCTTAACTCAAGGTTAGTGGGCTGTCAACTGTCAAATTCCATATAAAATCTTGGGTTAACCTCGGGTTAACCTTTTTCGGTGGTACAAGAGACCCTTAGTGTCACCTCTCTCTTTATCTCTCGCCCATGTCTGAGCGAGTTATTAAATAAGTTGTGTGAAACTTCCCGTGAGTTTCCCGGGACTTTTCAACTTTTCATTTATTTATAGCGATTTTATACAGCAGCCCCGAGTATTAGTGACCGCTACCTTATGTTAATTATGCTTAATTAATCGCCTTTATAAGAGGCTCGCTCTTCAAGTTGCTTTTAGGCTATCTCTGCCGACTTTTGCAAGGTAATATCAAAATACTGAATCATCATCCTCCTTGCGTTATCCCGGTCGTTGCCACGGCTCATGGGAAGAAGGGCTCCGCTTTGACAACTAATCCCAAGATTTGACGTAGGCACTAGTTTTTACGAAAGCGACTGCCATCTGACCTGCCAACCCGAAGGGTAAACTATTAGTCCGGTTTCCTCACGATGTTTTCCTTCACCGAAAAGCGACTGGCAAATATAAAATTACATTTCGCACATAAATTCCGAAACACTCATTTTTGCGAGGCGGGGTTCGAACCCGAGACCTCCAGAACAAAAGTCGCATGTACATACAGCTAGGCTACCAGCGCACTATCAAAATACTGTATATTAGAAAGTAAGTACTGATTTAATTTGTTACATGAAGATGTGCACTTTTGTAGAACATCTAGTGAAAAAAAAAAAAACTGATAAATAGACAGCAAAGTGTTAGAATATGGTGTATAAAATGTTCTCAAAAATATGTCCATATCCATCTGTATATCAGGCATACAATTATGGTCACGCGATAAATGATAAAACATCCGTCCCTATCGCACTATTTGTAAGTAGTCGCATTTATCAAGTGGCCCTAATTGCCTGCCAGGGCATAATTATGGAAGGGCCAGGTAATCATATTTATTGAGCAACTTTTGTGCACCAATATTTTGGCACTGAAGCTTTAGTAGTTTCATGTGTTCTGCCTACCCCTTTATGGGATACAGGCGTGATTGTATGTATGTATGAATATTTTGACATTTGACTATAATTTGTAAAACTGCGAACAGTTGAATAATTGTGTTTTCTTTGTGCATATGTACAGTCAACCAATTGGAACCCTATGCCACTCTACAACCATGTCAAAATAACAAGCTATAAGAGTGTCTTACAATCTGATTTATAACGTCACTGTGACATAGTTCTACAGTTTCAATTGGTTGACTGTCCTAATCGAGAGAAAATTATAATCTCAACAAATAAATACCCAGTTAATATGAAGGTATCGCTTTTAATGAAATATTTTTAACGTTTTAATGGAAAACAAATCTAAATATAGATTACTGTGCCATTGTTTATTTCAAATGAGTTAAGAAAAGCCGAGTAAGCCTTTAAGTAGATTTGTTTTGGGACCCAGCTGGATTAGCATAAAACTAATTTCCATGTTCATTAGGACATAGACACTTGTCTTTGTTTCTTAACCTTATTTAGGTACTAATATTGTATATCAATGAGGTGACGGTTTAATAATTTTACCACCCCCTTTCCTCTCGTAGGCTGTCGTAGAAATCGACTGTCGAATATAAGTTCCATTGTGGGTTGGCAACCTATCACTACAATATACATACATACATACAATCACGCCTGTATCCTATAAAGGGGTAGGCAGAGCACATGAAACTACTAAAGCTTCAGGGCCACTCTTGGCAAATAAGGGGTTAAAAGAAAACGAAACTGTGGCATTACAGTGACAGGTTGCCAGCCTCTCGCCTACACCACAATTTAACCCATAGTTGCCTTCTACGACACCCACGGGAAGAAAAGGGGTGGTGAAATTCTTAACCCGTCACCACACAGGCCGTCACTACAATATCATATTATTTGTTTTCTTTCAACCCATTCAGGTGGCAAATAAGAAATATTGGTATAAATAAATTTGTGAAAATTAGTAGGTATAGGCATTCAAAAAAATCAAAAAAAAAAATCAAAATAATTTATTCAGCAAATAGGCCACAGGGGCACTTTTACACGTCACATGTACATAGGTATTTAAAAAAATATTTAAAATTGAGTTGAAATTACAATTGATACTATTATATACTAATTCTAAGTTCTAACTAAAGTTAACTCTATACAATTAATTAGAGATGTAGAAGGTCTCTAAATGTCGAATTACAACCAAGAACTACACTAAATTTTAATATAAAAAGTACAAATACAAAAAAAAAAAGTCTAAAATTACTTTAGAGGTGCAAATGACTCTAAATGTCACAACTAAAAATAAAATGTATATCTACTTAATCTAATTCTCCTTAGAGATGTATATGGTCTCCATGAGTCAAAATCATATATTTAAAATATTCACTAAAAGAAAGGAAACAAACGACAACCGAACAAAGTGTCCTAATTTAATAAAAATTAGAATTAAAGTTACTAAGTTATAACAGCCCCAGTAAGCTTAAACAGACCGGTCTTCACAGACGGCACCCGTTCACGAGTATGACGCGTATCTCAGCCATCGTCGACGTTGGGGTCAAAACCGCCAGGTTGAAGTGGGACTGGGCAGGCCATGTACGGCGTATGCATCCACAGCGGTGGGCTAAGCTAGCTACGAAGTGGGTGCCAAAACGAAAACGCCCGAGGGGTCGGCCCGGAAAGAGATGGCGGGATGACCTGGACTCCTTTCTTAACAACTGGACGGATGCTGCACTTAATCGGGAGGATTGGAAATCTAGGGGGGAGGCCTTTGCCCAGAAGTGGGACACTATGTAGGCTACTGAAAAAAAAAAAGTAGGTATAGGTAAGTAGGCAAAATGAGTTTACAACTTAGGTTTAATGTATTGAATATTTCCCATCTTTATTACGTATCAAGCAAGTATTTAGTAAATATATGTAAATACTTATAAGGAGCAGCTAAACTGAGAACTGAAATCATCAATCCTAATATATCTACTTGTTTATTCAAGCATGAATCAAATTGAGGCCCTGTTGTCGCCAAATTGATGTTATGTTTGTAGGCTTAGTGGGTAATTAAACACTTTGATGTCGAAGATTAAATAAATGCCTTCAGTGCCGTCCTTTGAGTCACAAATTGGGGACTCCCTAAAATTCGCGAAGATTTATTTGAGACTAGTTCACATCGGCGTTTTTGGGAAATTTGGGGATTAAATGTTAGTAGTTAAAGAAAGTTTGAAGGACTAAAGGTTGCAAAGTCACTCCATTATTCTGTTAATTTTATTTGTAAGTTACTCTTCTGCCACCAGAGTGTAGCACTATCGCACATCCTAAACCATCATACCTACTATTATTTAAACAGCTTTTTACAAGTATTGAGCTCGCAATTATTATTATTATAATTTCTAAGGATTTTATATAGGATATTAAAATTTATTAATAAACTGTTATTCCGTCACAAAACCGAAAAATATTCCGTTCCAAATTCAAAGAGATCTTCTAGAAAAAAAAAATGGAAAATGGTGGCTCAGAATTTTAAAGAACGAATTTCACAATCCTGCTGAGCTTATATGTATTTATTAGATTTTTCATTACAATAAGGTAATAACCTAACCACAAAATTAAAATTTTGAAAAAACCCCCGACCGCGACCTACTGGACCGATTTTCATGAAATATGGCTAAGAACACTCCCGACTAACACAGCTTTCAAATAAAAAAAACTAAATCGAAATCGGTTCATCCGTTCGGGAGCTACGATGCCACAGACAGACACACACACAGACAAACAGACAGACAGACAGACAGACAGACAGACAGACAGACAGACAGACAGACAGACAGACACGTCAAACTTATAGCACCCCTTCGTTTTTACGTCGGGGGTTAAAAATACGTTTGCTGAAAATACTTGGCTTTTTTGCTAGTTCTTTCTCCATTATACAAAAGTTGCCACTAACTATTATTCACTCGATTTCTATGGTAAATGGATAAAACTCAACTGTATTTGCCTATATTATATTTTCTCGTAGCACCGGATACCTAAATGCTCTTCATTTTCAAGAAATGATGAAATCTGAAGTTTTAAAAAAATGTACTTCTGTAATCTATATTGTTTTTAAACGATTATACATGACTAATTAAAGAAGTCTCCGATTTCGTAAATATTAAACCGATTGGTTGGTTAATTCTCTAATTCGTTAATCTAATTTAATTTAATATTGTGAGTATAATAAAGCACGCATATTTAATATCTGGGAAACAAATCTATTAGTTATAAACTGAAATAGATACCATACACTAAAGAAAAAGCGATCAAGCTCACTGGTGGCGAAGCCGGGTCTCCAGCTAACGCGGCTGTAGTAGTGTTTATATAATTATAGTAGTGTTACTACTTAAAAAAAACAAATAATAAAATATTTAATAAAATAATTTGATTTTTTCCCTACATCGAAATCTATTATTTGATAATATTCCGCTTTACAAACAATTATTGTATTAAAATAGTACCTACATAGTAACATTGTTAGCGATTTTAAAACACCGGTCATAAAAAGCTACTTAGTGCGTTATGTCTAAAAGGAGACAGGAAAACTAACCTTATAACTTTCCACGGATATAAAAGTTCCATTCGCTTCCTAAGTGAAACTTAATCATTTAAGCCATCTGTCGCTGACCTGGCCAACTTATTTAATATAGTCTTTAATCCCCACGACGGCGGCACAGTGGCAAAAGTAACAGTGGGCCAACGCTTTTTCTATGTTTACGAAAAATTCATCCCCGAACAAGGTTATTTACGTACGTACCCACCTGTCTATTGAGTGTAAAAACCGGCCAAGAGCGTGTCGCTGTCGGGCCACACTCAGGGTAGGGTTCCGTTAGTTCCGTAGTTTCCCGTATTTTTTTTCAAAATCTGTTCAACCTATCAAGTTCATAATAATCCCTTCCTAGAAAGTATTTATAAAGTTCTACTTTTGTGATTTTTTCATATTTTTTAAACTTATGGTTCAAAAGTCAGAAGATCCCCCTTTTTGTAACTTTTGGAGCGAGTATTTCCGTAAATACTAACAATATCAAGAAATGATTTCCGTAAACCCCTATTCGTTTTTAGATACCTATTCAACACATCACACGTTAACCTGTAATGAAAAAGAAAAAAAAAACACTCCCCACTTTACGTGTAGGGGGGGGTTTGTCGGCGTGATTTATGTGCATATATTGTTACCAAACATGTAATTTTCATTGCGAAACAAATAATTTCAAATGAAACTCGCTTAGTAACCAGTTATGTTTAACTGACGAAATTTAACTAAGCCAATTTCTCGAATAAGTACAAACGGTATGCGTTCAAATTATATGTTTTCAACCACTTTACTACCTATGTTATCAATGTCCTTTGCCCTTCTCACCCCGCACTATTACCAATCACCATGTCATGACTCATTGTAGCTTCCTGATGGAATGACTGGAATATTTCAATGTATCAGGAAGTTAACTCTGCAATCCTCTCATACATAGCCAAGATTTCCATCTATATTCACCTGACACCTGAAGTGCACTGATACTAAACTCCACTGTATTATTTAATATACTGTGACGGAGGCTTACCCTTCAACGCCGGTAGCCATACTCAACTTCATGAAGTCTAGATGAAAATTGTTGATGCGTTAGTTAGTCGTGTATGGTTAATTTAGTCATGTTCGTATGAAATGGGATACTCGTATGCTAGTAGCCACAACTGGTATAATAAGCCTCTAACTAGAGGAATAATAATGATTTTGCACTTTTTAACTTTAATATAATCTAGAATTCCATACTTGGGCCCTAACGGACAAGGAAAGGCGAGCTCTCCAAGATTGCCAAAATAGCATGGAAAGAAGCATGTTGCATATAAAACTTAAAGATAGAATAAAGTTGGATACCATTAGAAAAAGAACAAAGATAACTGACGTAAATTAGACAATGAAGCGACTAAAATGGAAATGGACTGGCCACATGCTCCGAGATAAAAGAGAAAAATGGTCTAAGGACATAACATCATGGTACCCAAGAGATGGCAAAAGGAAGGATGGCGGACAAAAAATGAGATGGGAAAATGAATTCAGAAAGGTAGCTGGAGCCTTGTGGAGAAGACAAGCTCTAGACAGAGAAACATGGAGAAATATGGGAGAGGCCTATGCCAAAGGCAACCAGACTAAACGTCTGCGGAGAAAGGCTAGCAGTAAGCAGTAAGTAAGAATTCCATAAGCTGTTGTCGAGTACAGTCACGTCCATAAAATAGTAATTGAGGAAGATTTTACTTGTGTAACGGCCACAGACCAACCCCTATAGACATCCATTACAAGACGACTCGCGGTCGCCAGCCTTCCTAGTATTTGCACTGATATAAGCGCGGGCGCTCGCCGTGCCCGATCAGTATCGACCAAGTAACAGACCCGAAAGCAGCGCGTCTTTTTCGCACAAAAAAATTGGAAAAGGGTATTTTGATGCCTTAAAGATGTCCACCTGTAGTGTGGAAAGGTAACAACAAGCTCAAATTTAAAAACAGACGGCATTACATTCCACAAATAAGTCATATTTATAATTTATTCAGAGCCGGCATAGGTCAACTTACATTGGCCACTTACGCGTCAGTAGAGGGACAGTCATACTTCTGTCCCTTTTCATCTGGCGCGACTGCCCGTCGTCCTTGAAACGGCCAATCACAGCGCGCTTAACACATTCCCCGCCCGCTCCTCGCACCCCAAACACTGGTGACTCGTATCGCGAACAAAATATACAAGATTGCTACTCTATAGGAGGTTCTCTGTGGTAACGGCTAATATTAGGTAGTTTAGGTCCATATAAGTAGGCACTAACCAGCTACCATTTTTGGCATCAACTTAATATTATTTTCACCACCCTCTATTTTCTTTTTCTAACATGCAATTTTGAAACGTCACGGGCACAGCCGGTAAGGTTTATTGATGTAGGGCGAAAAGATTTGCCTTCATATTGACGTGGAAACGTACGAACGTGTCATGCTATTTCAGTCAGTATCGGTGCAAGATGTACATCTTTGACATCTTTGATTCTTTGATGTGACATTGACTGAACTAGCATGACAAATACGAAGGTTTTCGAAAAACTAACGAAGGAGACCCTTTTCGTACTACATCTGTACAGCAGTGATGGTGTAGGCACAGAATATATAAAAGTACAAGTACAGAAGGCTCACTCTCAACAACCTGTCAACAGACTGCATGCGACATTGAGTTCTATTGCGCAGCGTGAAGGTTGTCAAACTTTATGGGCCGGGAACTCGTGGCCGTCGAAATGTACGGAAGAAACGCGGAGTGAGCCGCCCCTGGTGTAAGTACATTAAAAAGTATTAATTCGAATGAAAAGTTACTAATCTAAAGACATCATAATTTTTAAAAGGTGCAGATTGCATGAAAAAGATCCGAACAAAATTCAATGAAAATACATCATCATCATCATCATATCAGCCGAAAAACGTCCACTGCTGGACATAGGCCTCCCCCAAAGAATGCCACAATGACCTGTCCTGCGCCACCCGCATCCAGCGAAAATACATAGTAAGGATTAAATTAACATTACCTATAATTGCCTTGTATGGTGCAACAGCCTTTAAAAGAGAAGCCTTCTTATGACCCTCTACGCTCGCAAGCTTTGCTACTTAGTAAGTTTTAATTCTCCTTTTCCTGAACCATCGTGATTTAACATGCTCGTTCCAACTGACATTTTAATTGGATTTCCAATGTTGCACTGAAAATCTATTGTTTTCAATTTATTTCATTGTGGCATTTTTTGAGAAAATAATATTTATAACAGGTTTATTTATAGCGTCAGTTGATATTGCGAAACGTGTTCTTGGACATTGTATTCTATATTTATATTTAAATGAATTTCTATTCAATTTGCATCTCCATGGGGGTTCAGCTCAGCATGAACAAAATTCAAAGTCAACCAAATAAATTTATCGAAATCATTTATACTTTAAATACGTTTTAAAGGATCGGGTCACATCACATAGCAAAATAGTAGTTTTATGCTCGAATTACATTTGATAAGGTATACTTTAGAAAAGGTACGATTTACGCAGCTACGTACCAAAACTATTTTCTGTAATTAGGTACCTATTACGCTAGACCACAGATTAAAATATAAGAAGATCATATACCACCCCATACATTAAAATGCGACCGCCTAAGAACGCGCATAGATGGCGCCACACATACATGGCGCCACAAAAAATATCTTGTAGGTTTCGATTTTACTTGTAGATGGCGTTAAGTGTCACTTTTGACATAGATTTATGGCTCGAAAGTGACACTTAACGCCAATCTACAAATAATCGATCATCGTCATCTATGTATGTGTGGTGTAGGTATACGCGTTCTTAGGCCGTCGCATTTTAATGTATAGGATGGTATGATCTTCTTATATATTTTGATCTATGGCTAGACGTACAGTTTTTTCGTTTCACGTTCAAACATAACATAACAAACACTATTCTAAATAAAAAATATTTTTTCAAAATTAAATTAATTTATAAACCATAGCAAAATTGGTCTTACTTTTCAATTTAAAGGCGCAAAATTGGAGAATACTGCGCGGGATTGTAAAATAAATTCAGAGAACCTATTTCGTCTGGAATCACGTTTTCTTTTTTTGAGTCCCTAGACGGGTTTGTTGTTGTAGACTTATTTGCAGTCGATGATTACGTAATAAATCTACTAGGTGAAATTGGCTGTGATCAATTTGCTTCAAATTGTTATTTTTTTTTTTTCATTAGAATGCGCTAGAATTTCTGGGAACTTTTTTATTAAAACCAATAAAGCTTTTTAAATATTTGCAGGCAAAAATTGCTTTGGGCCGGTCAACGCTATCAGCTATGGTTAGATAAAAATATATTTTGATAGGTATATTTTCGTCTAAATATATAGGTTAATAATAAAAAACATATACATTTATAATACAATGAGATATAATAGTCATCTGTAAATGTTTTAAAATGACATTTATTAGGACAAAAAACGTCATTGTCCAAAGTGAATCTTCATCAAAGTCAAACATCATGTTTGATACGCGCGTATTCGCCGTTCATAAATGATATGTCAGGTTGATCTAATATTTGAAGTATTTTAAAGTTTGAATCGGTTAAAAAATAATTTATCCTATAGGTAGATGTGAAAGTTTTCTCACACAATGATAAAAGCATGATATATGAATTCTAATTTAATGTTATTAAACCATTAGAATTATTAAGCGTATTGTCGTCAACAATGGCGTGCAGATTTGTCAAATCTAACCTCTAATAAAATACTTCGAGTGCGAGTCAAGGTACGCATCTAATTAATGACATGGTTTATACCTAAATGTACTCATTTGCATATGATATTTTAATTATGCTCACGTCGTTGTCTCTAAATAATGAAACGCTTGTTAGCAGTCACACCAAAGTCGGCTCGGGGGTATTTATTTTTAATGTGCGAGGGATGCTTTCATACATTGCTGCTAGAGATAGGTATATACAAGATAAGAGGAATATATCTTTCCCATCACGGAACAATGCTGTTCCGGACCTTTGGGAGGCGTGCGCGGGGCCGAAGCCAACGCGTAGAGGCCCTTTCGACACTTTAATGAAATGTAAGGGGTACACCGAGCGGATGTTGCCCTTGCCCGTATCATGGGACACACGCAGAGGCAACACCCGCCAGGGTGTAAGGACTATTTGAGAGTTAATGGAATCTAAAATGAACTGGTCTATTTTGATGAAAGTGATGGACTAAATACTGGGCTATGGATAAAAAACCGGACGCCTGCCTAATAAAACGGTATCCAATTTTATTTCCGGCAGACGGTGACTCGTCCCCACAAGATGGGCCCCCACAAAAAGCGATATCCAAGATGGCTCAAGGGCAACACCGGTGTGAGAACTCAAGGGTGTCGAGAGGTGTACACCGCTTTCTGCCCAGTGGCTGTTAAGCCACTGTACCAACTCGCGTCTTATGCAAATTTTCACTTCCACCCCTGGGGCATGTAGCCCTAACGACCCCACTCTGGACGGCCAGCCAAGGCAAGCCAGAGGTAGGGAGTCCTGTCCCACCCACCCGCCTTACGGGTAACAGAACTCCCCATGAGCACTCGGGTACGCGGGGTCGCTGTTCCCCAACAGCTCGACACAAGCTGCCCTGCGTTGACTGATTGCACTGGTAAAACCAACGGGCGATGGGGTCGTCACATCCCAACGCCATTCCATCCCAGAGGAATATGTATTGTTATCCAGTTAATGAGGTTAATAATAAGTAGGTAGGTACTGTATCTTCGTATTTCATAAAGCTATGACAATAATTGTAATGTTTGGTCAAATTCCTAATAAAATGACACCTTGATAGTTGGAACCGAAGGAATAAAAATCATCATCATCCTCCTTGCGTTATCCCGGCATTTGCCACGGCTCATGGGAGCCTGGGGTCCGCTTTGACAACTTATCCCAAGATTCGGCGTAGGCATTTGTTTTTACGAAAGCGACTGCCATCTGACCTTCCAACCCGAAAGGTAAACTAGACCTTATTGAATCCGGTTTTCTTCACGATGTTTTCCTTCACCGAAAAGCGACTGGCAAATATCAAATGACATTTCGAAAAAAACATAAAAAAAAACCATAAAAGACATTTATTCATGACGATCACATAACATATACGGACAAGTACAGACATCAAACATAAAACAGCACATAAATTCCGAAAAACTTATTGGTGCGAGCCGGGGTTCGAACCCGCGACCTCCGGAACGAAAGTCGTGGGTAGTTACCGCTAGGCTACCAGCGCTTCCAAACCGAAGGAATAAAAATATTAATATAATAAAAAAAAGAAAAAGATGAGTAAAGTCAGCTATAGAAAATCGTGGTAGACTCAATGTAGCCGGTACAACTATTAATTGAAAGTTGACATTAAATTTAATGACAAATGTCGATTTTGGTGGCGTGAAATAATTTTTTCTCAAACATGCAATCTTTACGTTCCTTAAAATGGGCTGGGAAGTATCGCTTTTTGGGCGCTACAACTCGAGAGGACTGTAAAGGGATTTCATATTATTTTTTAGGCCTAGGCCTGCAAAGTAACTTTTTTTTATAAAATATTGTCCTTTAGAGCATTTTTTTTATTTCATTGTATGTTTGAGAAAAGCATTATACATGCCTCGGCGTGAAAACGGATTCCCGGCCTCGTATCCCTATCCGGCCTCGCTCGCACGCTCGCTCGGCCGTATCGTATATACCCACTTGGCCGGAAATACTCATTTTCCCGGCCTCTGATGTAATGTACTATTGCTTAGCTATGATCATAGAGTTCTTTTTTGATAAGAAAAAAAGAGAATATGAATTATCCTCTAGACGAGTAATAGTTTTAACTCCCTAACGGAATATTAATTAATACTTTACGCTAACTTTGCATTATTATTTCAAATTATTTCCGCTATTAATTAATACTGATCAAAGGATATCTTGAACAAGGGTCTTAAGTTGCAAGCTTTTGAGGCATTGTCTCACTGATTACTTTCCACGCGGTCGGTAAAATGACAGCTATTAGTGATATTATCATGTTTACTGAAATAATTTTACAGTATATAACTGGTGCTATTTTCTCGCACTAGAGCGCAAAGTAGTTATGCCTATAACTAAACTTCAAAGGGGCATTTTCAGAAGACCCCCAATTAGCGTAAGTTGTTAACAAAAATTATTTCACTGTCAGTTTGTGACGATAATTAAACATGAAATTTCTATAAAAATATTGTTTTTGTGTTAATTACATAAACTTTAAGCGATAATCTACATTCAGAATGTGATAAAAGTAAAATACTTACGCTAATTAGGGGGTCCCAAATTCTGTAAATGCCCATAATATACGTGCAAAGGGATTTGTAAGTCGCGCCGTTTTAAAAACCAATTATTTATTAAATTATGTTTAAATTTAGAACTTTTTCTTATAAAGAAAGAGTCATATTTGCGATGACCGAATTTGTCGATTAGTCATTCATTAGTCAAACAAAACAGTTTCAAATATCGAACGTTTTAAAAGTGAACTGACAGTTAATCACTAGTTGATCAGCAATTCCCTAAAAGTTTGTACATTTCGATCACGTCTCCGATTTTGATAAAAATTGGTATGCTGATAGAGTCCAAGATCCAATAGGTTTCCCAAAATGTCCCAGGTAGTTTGTATGAAACTTTCCTTTTTTGTTACCGAAAATGTATAAACTTTTCGGGAATTGCTGTGATAATATTACCTCTTACCTAAATTTATACTGTATAGAATTGGAGAAAAATAATCATAATAAAATTATGTCATTTGATATTTGCCAGTCGCTTCTCGGTGAAGGAAAACATCGTGAGGAATCCGGACTATTTCCAATAAGACCTAGTTATCCTTCGGGTTGGAAGGTCAGATGGCAGTCGCTTTCGTAAAACTAGTGCCTACGCCAAATCTTGGATTAGTTGTCAAAGCGGACCCCAGGCTCCCATGAGTCGTGGCAAATGCCGGGATAACGCAAGGAGGATGATGATACGAGTAGATAAACTTATCTATGAAACTGTATATAAATATAATTATGCATTCAGCTCATTTCATAAAACAACACTCGTGCTCATTATGACTATTTGTCCACTTGATCTAAATGACACGATAGCGGAATATCTAACAGTGAACTGTTAGTGTTGTGGTTTTGCGACTGTACAAGTGTACAGATAAGTACACACGTTACTTACTTTGTCAAAGAAATTGACAGTGACAGCGCCCGCTTCCGAGTGTCACATTTACATATTGTTACACAAGCCACCCGCCCCGGCTTCGCACGAGGAGGGGAGTAAAACAAAAAGGGCATAGTAAATTATCCTTGAAAGTTTGAGAAAGAGAGACTATTTCACCATATATTCTTATAGTTAGGTATAATGCATATCTCAAACGACGAGCGGTATCGAATTTTTCATCAATTAAATATTAACCCACCACCAATAATAATGTTTCACTTTTAATGTCAGTATTGTCGCAAATATAATTTTAATATTTGAAATTGCTGCTAAATTATGTATTTTTGAACTGTGATTTATTTATTTTAATTGACAGTATTTCATATTTTTGAGTACTACTTTTTATTGTTTGGTTTGAAAGAACTCAATAGTAAAAGATACACGTATTTTTTTATTTTTCCAAAAACTGCTATTTTAATGAGAAATTCCCTTTTTATTACTGCTTGTTTGGACCATATGTTGTCTGAAATAAACGGATTTATTATTATTATTATATAGAAAAGCAAAAATACTAGCACGCCTCGGACACTGGCGATCAAATATATGAAAGAGGCGCGTTCCTAGCACACATTCTAAGCTTGTGTACCTGAACGCGTTCCAAGCTTGTATGAGTGAGATATGACAGACCGACTGGTCGCGTTTTTGACAGGCGGTAACTGTGAGGTAACCGAGAGGGGCTGGGCGGCACTTTCAGCGGAGAGCGGGAGTGGCCATACTATACGTTAGTACTCTTTATTATACTGTGATACCAGGGATGGGACAATCTCCCAATCGGGCGATTCCTGAAAGTTCGGCTCGTTTTGCTGCACTATGCAATTATTAGGTTTGGTATAATTTGACATCCCTTTGCGTGCGCTACCACAGCGATTAGATAATTAGCCATTTTTAACAACCCTAAAGCCTCCGCCACACGGGCGCGTTTCGAGAGCGTTGCGTCAGCTTAGCAGCACGCGAGCTGAACGCGCGCTGTTTCTGCGCGTTGGCAGAGCGCTCCGCCGGCGTCGCGCCGGCGCATCGCGAGCGGTCCGCCCTCGGAACGCTTGTGCAGTCACACATAACACAGCGCGCGTTGCGATCGGACGGATTTGCGGCATCATGAATTCGAACGTAGAAAGATTAATACCACCAATAAAAATTACAAAAATATATTACAAAAGAACCGTTTGTGGGAAGACATAGCCCGCCAACTGAATTCAACGCTATCGCTATCGCTATCGCTGTCGCTATCGCTATCGCTATCGCTGTCGCTGTCGCTGTCGCTGTCGCTGTCGCTGTCGCTGTCGCTGTCGCTGTCGCTATCGCTGTCGCTGTCGCTGTCGCTGTCGCTGTCGCTGTCGCTGTCGCTGTCGCTGTCGCTGTCGCTGTCGCTGTCGCTGTCGCTGTCGCTGTCGCTGTCGCTGTCGCTGTCGCTGTCGCTGTCGCTGTCGCTGTCGCTGTCGCTGTCGCTGTCGCTGTCGCTGTCGCTGTCGCTGTCGCTGTCGCTGTCGCTGTCGCTGTCGCTGTCGCTGTCGCTATCCCTATCGCTATCGCTATCCCTATCGCGCATCGCGCGCTTCCCGCCAGCGTCCGGCGGGCGACACGCCGGCGTGTCGCTCCGCTGACGCGACGCCGACGCCCTCGAAACGCGCCCGTGTGGCGGAGGCTTAAAATAGTCGAAAGGGATAAAGCGTATATAATACGTGTCCAATATAACAACGTCCTCAGAATGCTGTTGAAGCTGCCGAAACACTGCAGTGCCTCAGGTATGTTTGCAGAGGCAAGGGCGGATGATTTCTTTGCCATTAGGCGCAAGAGAGTTGCGTCACTGCTGAGACGAATGCGAGGTAGCAGTAACAGCATGCTGAGAACGTTGGCAGAGCGACTCGACTGCCCGCTAACTAAATACTGGGTCGATGTTGTGATTGGGAGGAATAAGTAGGGCATGTCGCATACATGTTTAGTTAGTTTAGTTTAGTCTAGTTAATTTAATTTTAAAATATAGTTGTAAAACTACTCTTAGGGGTTACCTATGAAAAAGTCGAAAATTGTAATGTCGAATATTAGTAGCCCGAAAACGCTTCCCATTTTATTAATTGCCCTAAGTTTTGTTTGCCCGAAAGTACTTTTCCCCTATTATTATTTTCCCCATTCTTATTTCGCTGTAATTTTGTTTCGCTTATGATTCGAATCAACACTTATTAAAATGCCTAAGAATCATTTGACAACTACTTTTTGTCGCGTAAAGTTTTTAATCCGAAATATTACTTAGCCGCTATATCAAAACTTCGAAATTCGAATTAACACTTGTTAAAATTCCTAAGTATCATTTGACAGCTATTTTGTATGGCGTATAGTTTTATAATTCGAAATATTATTAAGCCGCTATATCAAAAGTTCAGTAAATCCTTAATTTTCTAACAAAAGTTTGTTGCCGACCCTCACGGTCGCAGTTCTTACTTGACTTAAGAATCCTTGCCATAAGGGTTTATGGCAAAGGTTTGTTTCTGTATGGTCACAGTTCTAACCTAACCTAACCCACTTTTCTAGCACAAGTTTGTTTCTGTATGGTCGCAGTTATAACCTAACCTAACCCACTTTTCTAACACAAGTTTGTTTCTGTATGGTCGCAGTTCTAACCTAACCTAACCCACTTTTCTAGCACAAGTTTGTTTCTGTATGGTCGCAGTTCTAACCTAACCTAACCCACTTTTCTAGCACAAGTTTGTTTCTGTATGGTCGCAGTTCTAACCTAACCTAACCCACTTTTCTAGCACAAGTTTGTTTCTGTATGGTCGCAGTTCTAACCTAACCTAACCCACTTTTCTAGCAAATGTTTGTTTCCGTGACGTAACTTAACCAATTTTTTTTACAATGATATTAGGGAACATGACATTTCGATGTCGCGTTAGCATCGGATTTATGAAAAGGTGGTTAACGAAACGGTTGTCAAATGATAAGATTGGCAACCGTTCTTCTGGTTATTGAGTTTCTATAAAATGGTATTAGGGAAAATGACATTTCGATGTTACGTAGCATGGGATTTATAAAAAGGTGGTTAACAAATCGGTTGTCAAATGATAAAGTTGGCAACCGTTCTTCTGGATATTGAATTTCGGGAAAACGATAATGTGGGATAGCAAACTAGCGGCATATTGAAAGTATGGTAAACGATGTATTTGGATTATAAAAATTCTGTCAACCGTTTTCGGACAAGTGATAATCGGACAAAGGATTTTCGAAACATCGATAGGTTACCTACTCTTAGGATATTAAGTAACTAACAACCTAGATATTAAGTCTATACTAACAAGTTCTATGGATTTTTAATTGGTCCGAAATAAACAATTTTTATTTTTATTTATTTTATTTAAAGCGCTGCGATAGAAAATGATAACCCGATTCAGCCCTGAATTGCTGTCTAGCTTCGGTTTTGTAAGAAGTGTCATATCTGTACGTACTCTCAAAGACATATGTAACTTCGTATAGACAGATAAAGTCTAAGAAAAAAACGTACCTCAAAACCATATCGAAAAAGGTACGGTGACCTAGATGGCGATACACCTTAGGGGAACGCTCGTGTAGTAGATGGCGCTAATATTAATATTTGACATTTTAACACATATCAAGCTAAGAATATGGGCCAAATTGTCAAAACTGAGGTTCAAAAGTTTTAAGCTTGTGTCGAGAGTATTTATTACTTATTTTGTGACAATACCTAGGTCAAGGTATTAACGAAATAAATAATGCCAAAACAAGCATTCACTACGCATGTAAACACATCTGCCGTCCTATCACTAGAACCCCTCTAAGCTGCATATTACCAGTTTTCATTTGGATAAATATTCTTAAATAGGAAAGAATTCCCCATCGACTGGTCTTGGAATCATATTTTTACCATTTTTAGTTACCGAGATACAGAGTCGACATACCTCGCTAAGTGCACTATTTTATAACCCTTTTCAATAGTATAAAACCGCAAACCCACATTTGTCTTCTATAACTTATATTAAAGCGCTTAGCAGTTGTTTATCTTCATAGTTTTATCACACGATACATAACTATAACAACGTTACTTGACATAAGCTTCATAAATTCCCATTAAAGCCGTTTAATTGCGTTATTACATTTTATAACATTCACTTTTTTAAATAAAATACTACGCTTAAACACGGCTAAAGTCCTTTAACCGTGTATTTAAAGACTTTCATTGTAATTTCGGTTACAAATACATCACTAAAACCTAGTTACTGCGCTTTACGGTGAATTTATTACTAAAAAATATTCATAATGCCACACTGAAACAGGACAAACCAGCAAAGCTACGCTAAAACCCCGCTAGTTGTAAAAGTATACCTTCCAAAGTTATTGCGCCAGTCCGACAGTCGGCCGAGCGGCTCGCGCGCAGGAGGTTGTGCGAAGGCTGTAGTGACCGGTGAATGAACATTTTCTCCTTAAAATGTTAAGAAACCGAAGACCAGGTAAGTGTTAAATATCTTTTTTAAGGTTTTTTCAAGCACACCTTGCGTTTTGCTAACGTATTATCACACGTTTGCCGCGACAAGTAAATACCTAACTCATAAGTTATTCGATCAAGAGCCCAGTTAAAACTATTGTGTACAAATAAAGCGTAAACAAAAAAGTCAAGAAATTACATTGTACCATCCTATTGCCATGTAGGCATTGCCATAGCCACATACATTTTGTAAGCATTTATTTACCTTACAATGTTTTAGTACCTATGTAGGTATGGATTACTTGCGCAACATTATATTACCGTCAAGCTGATTTAATAATGCAGTCAAAAATCAAATTAATTAATGTTTTTTTTTTTAGGCTTGTTACGAACTTCAGGATACAAACGATAACAGAGATCTGCGAATAAAATGAATACCGAAAAACCGACCACAAGTCATCACACCAGCAGTAAGTTTAATAAATGTAGAACAGAAGGGGATTGCTCAACTCGATCTTTACCAAGGAACATTCTATCGTTGTGTATTGTTTCAAGAATTTTTGAGATTGATACCTCAGAATTCTTTGCCTAACTTAGCCACGTCGAACGTTTCTGCTTTAATTTTCAATGCTGACGAAAATACATCAATTTTAAAACTCCCTTTTACTGGTCCAAGCTAAAACCGTTGCTGACGATCATCGAATTTGGGTTTATCCTTCGTTGTAACAAAATCGAACAACGTTTACTTCTTTAATCATTCGTAAAATGCTTCTCATCTTGATATAAGGAAAGAAGGTTTTTGACTATTCCGTCGCAGACGCATTGAAACTACAAGCATGTAAAAATTGTAAAATGACAACATATGTATCATCCAAAATGAAGCTTTATCTTGATTTATCCGCTCCAATTCATACAAACAACAGAGAAACAGACTTAAATTTGACCTAGTTAATACAATTTTAAGCAATGATGCACCTGATTTTACCAGAAATTGTTAACAAAAATCTCTATATTGATTCTAGTTTAAAGAAAAAAAAAGATGTATGATATATAAGTATTCTGCTATACCAATTCATTCAGACCCTTCAAATCCAGAAGTTTTACATACAGAAAAGGAGGACTGACCTACACATAAGTACATATAACCATTTATTTTTGAAGTATAAAATAAATAAAGATTGCTATTTTCACTTGCTTGGCGAATAATAAATGAAATCCGTGTTTCTTTTTGTAAGAACTGCCAATGTCAACCGTTTTTAACCTTATATAACTCGGTAATAAAAACATTATTTTATAGTGTATTATAGTAATAATACGAATAACTTTGGATATCCAAGAGCGACACCTTTCGCCGTGTCGGTATAGCAAATTGATTTGTTGCAATGTAAAAAGCGAATTTTATTGTTTCATATTAATGTTATGTTAGTTTTCACTAATGTTAGAATATTATATTAAGTTTAAATATGTTGATTTGTAACATAACTTATAACGAGGTTTTTTATGCATTAATAAATGGTCACAATATCATACAGTTGTCTTTTATTCATTTAACAAATTGAATTGCTCTTGAAACTTAGTGCAGGTTTTTAAGGAAATTAAATAAATAGGCACTGGTATCGTTGAGAAAACAAAATGTAATGAAGTCAATCACTAAAAATAGACAAAAGGAATATAAAAAAATCATAGACAATAAACTATAAAAAGGTAAAATAATATAAAAAGTTTGTGCAGTCTTGCACATTCTCCCCTTTTTTAAAGAGCGACGTGTATTTTCGCGAGCTTCTTGAGGGGTCTGCGAAACACCCCAGCAGCAGTGGCGACATCTGCTACTCTGATTATCCCGTCTCTGCCGGGGTATACGGCGGTGACACGACCCTTAGGCCAAGAGCCTCGAGGCAGGTTTGAATCACAAATTATTACGATGTCCCCAATCGCGATATTAGGCGGAGATCCTCCTCCTGTCCGTGGTGATAAGGAGGGGAGGTATTCCCTGACCCAGCGCTGCCAGAAGTGGTCGGCTAGCCTTACCGCCCTGCGCCACTTATTTCTGCTCAAGAGGTCGGCTTCGGTCAAAGTAGCGGGAATAGGGGGCCCAGACGGAGATGTGAGTAAAAAATGCGACGGGGTCAACGCTTCGTCAGCATCAGAATCAAGTGAAACGTGCGTGAGTGGTCGTGTATTAATAATGGCTTCAGCCTCCGCCAATAGTGTGCTCAGAACTTCATCTGAGGGAGCCTGTTCTCTTAGGGTTGTCTTCAGGGCTTCTTTAACGCTGCGAATTAAACGCTCCCATGCTCCGCCCATAAAAGGTGCTGCCGGAGGAATGAAACGCCAATTGATTGATTCATTAGCTGCATAAATTTCAACTGAGTTGCCGTAAAGAGCTTGTAACTCCCTGCTCGCCCCAACAAAGGCTGTTCCGTGGTCTGACCAGATCTCTTGCGGTGTGCCTCGACGAGCAATAAAACGGCGTAGACACATTATGGCCGCGTCTGTCGATAAACTATGTACCACTTCAAGATGTACGGCGCGGATGACGAGGCACGTAAATAGAGCAACGTAGCGTTTCTCTCTTCTTCGACCAACTGAAACGAGCACAGGCCCAAAGTAGTCAAGACCGACGAAGGAAAATGGTCTTTGATGATGAGCCAATCGGGACTCCGGTAGATCTCCCATTGGTGGCGTGAATGCTCTGGCGCGGTGAAGTTTGCAAAACTGACATGCGTGGGTTACTGATCGGACAGCATTTCTGAGGCCCAATATCCAAAATCTTTGGTGGAGTTCGTTCAGGACCTTTTCTTTGTTTGCGTGGCCAGCCTTTTGGTGGTATCTTGCTATAAGGAGGCGTACTGCTGGGTGCTTTCCGTCCAAGATCAGGGGTCGTTTAACTTCATCAGTGACGCCTGTTGCAGCTGCTATACGACTGAACATTCTGAGTTGGTCATTGTTATCTATGAATGGGGATAGTTTAAAAAGGCGGCTGCTTCGAGGCAACGGGTCTCCGTTCTTTACTCTCAAAATGTCCTCTTTGAAGGAATCAAGTTGACTCTGACGTAAAATATGGGTTTCAGCTAGACGGATATCGTTCGCAGTTATTCTTGGTTGGTTATAAGGGGGGTTCGCGGTACCAGGAGAGGATGTGCAAGGTGGATGGAAGGTACATAAGTGTCCTTCAAGACGAGGGAGGTTGAAGTTCGCGTCTCGTCTTCTCATACTACGCATTCGCAATAATGATATGAATTGATGCGCCTTTGCCGTTGCTCGCACCATTCTCAGCCATGAGCTGAAACGATACGGATCTGCAGATATTGGTGCGGGCAGCTCAATCTCGGTGATCAGATGAATGATATTTTTAAACTCTTCACGTCCTAATCCGCTAACATCAATTTTAGGTTCAGCGGGCCAGGACGAGGACAGGAGAAAGGTAGGCCCTGAGATCCAGCGAGATTCTGGAGAGAACACAAAACGTTTGACGCGTGTAGCGTCATCGGCTACGTTTAGGTCACTCGGTACCCAACGCCACTCACTGATATTTGTAAGCTCCAGTATCTCACCAACTCTGTGGGACACAAAGGGTTTAAGGGTACGCGCATCACTACGAAGCCAACCTAGCGCAGTCATTGAGTCGCACCAGAAAACACGTCTCGTTGGCTTCAACCGATGGGCTTCGCATATTGTCGTAGCAAGGCGCGCAGCCATTAGTGCACCTTGAAGTTCTAAACGAGGAATGGAGACAGGTTTAATTGGGGACACGCGCATTTTACTACAGATGAGGGAGAGTCTCACGTCACCATTTACATATAGAAAGCGCCAATAGGCCACAGCAGCATAGGCAGACTCACTCGCATCCGAAAACACATGTAACTCGCATCCCTCTACTTTGAGCTCGCTCAAGTTGTAGCGGCGTGGTATTCGCAAACTGGAAGTGGAGATCAGGTCTTGAAACCATAACTTCCACGCGGCGCTGTCACATTGAGAGAGCTCTTGATCCCAGTCTAAACCCTTGCGCCAAGCGTCTTGGAACATTATACGGCCACGAACGACGATTGGGGCAAGGATCCCAAGCGGATCGTAAATTTTCATTACGTGTACTAGAACCTCTCGTTTCGTTAATTTTTCAGGTAACACCGTATCTTTTTTTACACCTGTATTAAAACCAATCAGGTCGTTGAAGGGCTGCCATATAAGGCCCAGCGTGCGAACGGGCGTAGACAGGCGGCCCAATTCAACGTCTCCATTATTGGCGCGAGGTAATACCTCTAGCAAAGACTCTTTAGGCAACAACGAAAGCGCACTAGGATTATTCGACGTCCAGCCGCGCATCTCGAAGCCGGCATGCGCATGTACGGAGTAAATATTCAGCTGCCAGCCTAGCAGCTTTGTTGACGTCGTCTAAGCTAGTAATGCAATCGTCCATGTAATGGTCGTCGATGATTACTCGAGCCGCGTCGGGGTAAGTTTCCTGCCATTCTAAAGCGTTTTTATTTTTTATGTGTATGGCAGTGAATGGACTCGACGCGGCGCCAAAAATCATGGATGACATGCGGTATGTTCTAATCGGTTCACCGGGGTATCTCGCCACAAAAATCTTTGCGCGTCTCTATCACTTTCAATAATTTTGACTTGCGGAAACATTTCACGGATATCAGCGTTTAAAGCGACGGCGCCCTCACGAAAACGCATTAGAATGCCTAGCAAAGGTTGCAAAAGATCAGGGCCAGTCAATAACAAAGAGTTTAGTGACACGCCGTGAGATTTTGCAGCTGCGTCGTGCACCGTTCGCAACTTATTAGGTTTATTGGGATTAATCACACCAAAATGAGGTAGATACCAAAGAGGACGTCCAGGGCCAGCACGTGATGAACATGGTTCAGCGTATTCTTTAGATAACATGTCATGAATATTGCGACGATAACGTTCCGCGTAGCAGGGGTCTTTAATCATTTTCTTTTCTAAGCTTACGAATCTGGACATTGCTAACTTATAGCTGTCAGGAATATCCAGATTATCAGCCTTCCACAACAAGCCAACCTCATACCGGCCGCTCGGCAGACGGTGAGCAGTGTTCACTAAAACTTGTATGGCACGCTCATCGTCAGCATTGCGGGCCTCCTTTTAGATATACCGATTGCGTCGATCTTAAATTGTTCCCTGATAAGTTGTTCTAACATAAAACGATCACTTTCGACGTCAGTTTCACTTAATGAGATATGGTTGACAACGTCAACCCGCTTAGTCTTACTGCAACCGAAACCAAACAAAACCCAGCCAAGGGCAGTCAAAATAGCTGCAGGTTGTGTTTTGGTTCCTTTGCGCACGTCTGTGGGAATAGAGAGATGCCAATTGTCAAGACCTATTATCAGCATTGGTTTTACGTCTCCGTAGCAAAACTCGTCGGCTATATCTACTAGATGAGGGTATTTGCGTACACTATCTTGATACGCAAACTCACGCGCGGCGCCTAAACCATTAACTGACCTAGCCTTCTTAATGGAGTGAACTTCAGTTGAATGACGACCCTGTATATTAAAATTGACATACTGCACTTTAACGTCCTTGCCTAAACCGAGTACGCAATCTACGTGGATAAGCCTTTCAGACGTCTTGGCTCCAATTTGAGAAGATATTTCTGAGTCTATGTATGTTCCTGACGATCCGTCGTCTAATAAAGCAAATGTGTCAACGCTACCGGACGGTCCGGACACGGTGACAGAGACAATTTTCAACAACGGCCGCGCGGAAGGCATCTTGGGCGATGAAGAGGTGGCATGCGTCAGAATGTCATGTTCCGAGTCGTCAGGCAGCGGAGTAGTCGCGGCTGCTCCGGTAGCGGCGCAGGCGGCGGGCGCGCTCACGCCGGACGTCGATGGCACTTGCTCGTCATCGTCGTCCTCGGAGTCGTCGTTGGCGGCGTCGTCGTTGTCCTCGGCGTCGACGTGCGTGGTGACGACACGTTCAAATTTAGACCCGTGTAACAAATTATGATGACGCATTTCACAACCTACTACGCTACATACTTTTTCATACATGAAGTTTTATTCTTATGGAAACCTTTTTTCAAACACCTATGGCATATTTTATTTTTCTTAATGAATTGCCACCTATCATTTATTGACATTTTGACAAAATTGTCACAATCCGATAAATCATGTTTTTGTTGACATAATGAACAATTATTATCAGAAATATTATTCGAGTTTATAGAAGTTTCAATGCTATTAGAGGAATGATTATTTTCAGCAATATTGTTGACTTTATCCCTATTGCCTATCGGCCGGGGGATTAAGGCCGAAGCCTGGTCAATATTGCCTCCAAATCTACACTGCAAGTCAACCTCGCGCGAGAGGAAATCTGCAAACATTTCTATTTTAGAAGCGCTGCCATTGCACGAATGAGCATAATCCAACCACCGTGGACGCAGCAGCACTGGCAGTTTGCTCCATAGTGCTTGAAACAGCTCAGGCGAGCGTAAATGGTCGGGCTTATTTAACATGCGGATAACTTCTACGCAATTACGCACACGGCTTGCAAAAATCACTAAATCCTTACCGTCGTAGCTTACCTTAGGCAGGTTACGCACCGCTGCCACTTCATGCATGACGACGAGCTCGGGGCGGCCGAAGCGCGCGTCGAGCGCGGCCACCACGGCGCCGGGGTCGCGCGCCGCCGCCAGCAGGCCCGCCACGGCCTCGCGCGCCGTCCCTTTCAGGGCGCGAGACAATCGAGCTAAATTTTCACTAGGAGAAAAACTATCTGCTTTATTTTCGTAGATTCGTTTTAAAGCTAACCAATCCAGGTACGACTTGCCGTCAAAATTTGGTAAATCCGTCTTCGTTTGGTTTACTTTATTTATTAGCTTGTCGAGCGAATTTACTAAGCGAGTCACTCCTCCGTCTTCAGGGCAATATTGCTCGTAAGAGTTTTTATTTGCCGCGGCGCTCATGCCGTGCGGCTCTCTCGGTCCCAGTGGCTCGCGCTGGGCCGCAACATCGACAGACCTGAAAGGTGGGTTGGCACTTAATAAATGTTGTTCAAAGGTATTAGGCATCGTATTATTTACCCATTCCTGTACACTTGCACGACTACGCGTGCCATGACTTCCACGTCGGCTAGCGCCCGCCTCTATGGCGGCGAGACTGGCTTTCAGCTCGAGCTCGGCAACCTGGCGCTCGCGCTCCGCGGCACGCTCTGCACGTTCGGCCGCTTGGCGCTCGCGCTCCGCGGCACGTTCGGCCGCTTGGCGCTCGCGCTCCGCGGCACGTTCGGCCGCTTGGCGCTCGCGCTCCTTTTCCATCTCAGCCAGACGGCGCGCATGTTGCGCCCTCGCCTCCAGCTGGCGCGCCACGATTGTAGAAGAGGAGCGTGACGAGACGGCGCTCGCCACGCGGGAAGGTGTCGGCGTCGCTCCGGGAGGGGCAGCGGCGGCGCCCTCGCCTCCTTGCAAGGGCGGAGCAGTATCCCTCACGGCGGCCTCACCGTCTCCCTTATGAGTTACACTCATTTTCGCACTTTTAGAGCGTGTTATCATTTACTTAACTTGTTTTGTCTTAACTTGCTTCACTTTACGGTAGAAAGACCAAATTTTAAGGAAATTAAATAAATAGGCACTGGTATCGTTGAGAAAACAAAATGTAATGAAGTCAATCACTAAAAATAGACAAAAGGAATATAAAAAAATCATAGACAATAAACTATAAAAAGGTAAAATAATATAAAAAGTTTGTGCAGTCTTGCACACAGGTACTGCAGGTAAACGGGACATTGCTAAAATGATAAACTCCTTTTAAAAAGAATGACAAAGCTAAAACCTAGTAATCGTCGCTGGTTTGTCATATAGCGGGCTTTTAGATTAGGAATGCATACAAATTATTTCGATGTTAGTAGTCATTGCATAGCTTAAAAACGGTTACAGCATTTTTTTAGAGCATATACGATAGTATAAAATTGTTTAGTGTCTTTGCGGTTATTAAGCTATGTTTTTAGATTATTATGCAATGCTCAGTTACGATTACTATAAACACGTAAATTTACTTTGCCGTTATTAAGCCATGTTTTATGTATTATTCAATCCTAAAAACGGCTAAAGTATACTTAACCGTGTTTTAGCAGTAAAATCATACATATTTTAGGAATTATTTGCATAACTTAAACACAAAATGGCGAACTTCTAATAAATTAAACAATATTTAATTAAATTGATTTTAAATAATGTTAGCGTGAATTTAGTTTTAATTTAAGAATAAAATAAATCTGGACTAAATCGACACATTTCCTAGAGATATGGGTTTTTATGTTTTTTGCCCATATCTCAAAACTATCATTTGTGGGTTAGATGGGTTTTAGTGATAGGACGGCAGACATACTAAATGTAAACCAAACAAATCCAGCCCACTATAAAACCTATAAAATTTATACGTACCCCATAACAGTACAGAGAATACGTAATGAATATTAGGAACAAAGGAGCGATCGGGTCTCAGTGCGAATTGATTTGCGTTTACGAACGATTTTTCATCTTATTTGAACGCATACAAAGCCTACATTTCAGGCCCCGTAGCCGAATGGCATTTCTCCGACGCCAAACGAAAGCGATACGCCGCTGGCTCTGTCGCGCCAATACGCAAGCGCGATAGAGATAGATATCTACTAGCGCTTCGTTTCGTGAGCGTTTCGTGAGCGATTGTGCCATTCGGCTAGCCACCCTGTACTTTTATTGTGGTTACAATGGTTCAGTTCCCTTGATAACGCAGAATTATTCTTAAGTAAATACACATGGAGTGTAGAATCGTTTGAGTGGTTCAAATCAAGAATCGAAGATAAGCGAGGTGCTGCGGTCTTCTCTTGAAATATTAGTGTATCGAGGCTTTTCTTTGAAATAACTTTTATTTGAATCTAACGGTGTAAAGTCGACACGGCTTCAAAGCGGTTACAAAATTTAAGGGCACATTCAAATTACTTATATACGGCGAAAGCTGACGCGCTTCCTAGTAGCAATAACTAGACATACTTATTTAAACAAATATAAGGAACGTGTTATTTGAGTAAAATAAGTAAATAAATTTGTAGATTTATTTAATTCTTCTCTTGCCCTCTTCCCATTATTTGGGGTCGGCGCAGCAGATCTTCCTCATTAATTCCTCTTTATCAGCCGTCATTTCCATACTAACACCTATCACTCTCATATCATTGTTCACACATTGTATCCATCTGTTTTTAGGCTTTCCACTAACCCTTGTCGCTATCCACCTTCATATATTATTTACCACTCGTTTTATAACATTGCTGTCATCCCTCCGCATCACATGCCCATACCAAGCTAATCTGTTTCCTCTCACCTTCTCTGTCACTGGCGCTACTCTCAGGCTTCCTCTTATATACTCATTTGATATAGCCTAATTTACATAATATTTATTTTTGTTAAAAACGTAGACACCGAGAGAAAACAGCTACAATAATTTAAGACGATACAGGAGGGGTCAATTCTCCATACAAACGCTCTCGACTATTTCCTCCCTGGTTTTTGAAGATAGAGCACTGATTTTTTCAACACAGATAATTATTATTTTTATCTGTGTCGGACCGTTTTGATTTTTTTGATATTCTTATTTTTAAAGACGATAGAGCCCATCAGAAATTTCCAAAAACGGCCTTATTGATTATGGCGCAAAAAAAGGTGTGGTATTCGAAATTGGTAACAATCAGCCAAAACAACTAAACAGTCCGACACAGATAATTTCATTGTTTTTCAGATTCTAAAGTTTCGTTACGATTTTGAAGGAGGAAACAGTCGAGAACGGAACCTCGATTTTAATAGTATTTTATGCAACAGGCGTATAAAGGAGGTTTAAAAAGACGAGTGGCGTGGGTAACAATTTGAGGCGAAGCCGAAAATTGTTATTAAGACGCCACGAGTATTTTTTGACTCAGTTAAACACCGTTGCATACAATACTTTTTCTACGACCATGCACTTACTTTTTAATAGTTTTCTAGAATAACTTTCGTGAAATTAGCACTGTTCTCTGTATTTTGACTTGTCCTCTGTAATGATCCTGCACTCACCCTGTCGCTCGCACTCCCCCGCGCCGCCGCAACCCCGGCGCCCGCGCACCCACGCTATATCGCTTAAAGGCTACCTAACAATACTTTAAGAGCTATATCGTAAGTGCGGGTGCGCGGGGCGCCGGGCGGGGGCGGGCATCTTTTATGTAGAGTTTTAAAGATCTATACTCGACCCTGTAAGTAACGAATAACAGTTCGGGAGTAGAAAAAGATTTTTTCGCAATATCTTTTAACTGAGTTGTTCTGGGGCTCCTTTCTATTTTAGCATTTTCGCTCCTGTAGCGTCTTAAATTCTAAACTGAGGTTCTCTATTCACAGTAAGCAAAGACGACACATAAATGTACACTTTGTATTTGTTGACACATTTATTATTGATAATAAATTAAATATTAAAATTTTCTTAAATTTTATTGGAATTTGTAATGTTAATTACTGTTAATAATAATACGTCCCACTGCTGCATGCTAAGTCTAAAAGGTCCACAGCGTAGGTCCATAAGTATTGATTTGTTGTCTTTAATTAGCTATATTAAATCCTTGTCAGTCCTTGATATTCCAATTATAACAATTCATGGAATTGCTTAAAATAACAATCCCGTAATTGTTCATAATGGTATAAACAGGTATTTATTTATTGTATAAATATCCTGTTATATAGGCTTTTAAAAATAATCTCCTCTGTGAAAACGAATAAAATTGTGTAATGATCATGAACAACTTCCTACTGTAAGGTAGCGGGACAAATCCCGACTGGGGGACAAAAGTAACTGGTCCATTTTCCCCATGTTTTACAATGTTTGCATTGTTAAATAGAGCGTCTACCGGTTATACAACGTGTTACACCAACCACTGAAAACCTCAGACACCCCAACAGATCTTTATTATTTAGAGTTAGTCTAGAGAATTTATTCTTAAATCGGCCTATTATTTCCAAAGATATTGCTGTTTTTTTATTTTCGTAAGTCTAGTTGATTAGTAACTCTACGTTCGTTGATTACGTATGCGTGCCGTGTTAGTGTATCATCGTGGTCCAAACAGATTACTGGCAATTCGTAATCCTTATTGCAAAGGCATAAGGCTTTAGGTATCTTATCAATTGTCAGTCATACAAACTGGGTTTAGAACAAAAGTCGATAAGGCGATAGTTTGTTACAAATTGTAAGAAAAACAGCCCTTATTGCCTGAAATACGGTAGTGACATTGGCAACTGACATTCGCTTTGTAGTAACAGGGACTGACCTGTTGTATTTTCGCCATGATAAATTGACCCTTATCACTGAGCCAGAAGAGCGAAATTTTAAAAATTCAATCTTTAATAAAACGAACAGCCAGTATTAAAACATTACCAAGTATGCAATCCTCTATCAGAGATACAGTAGTAACTTTTGCTTTTGTAATTTTTAGACCTGGCACGCAAAAAATTAAAACTAAATACAAAAAATAACCTGCATTAAAATATAGCGTATTCGATTCTACTCTTGATTCTGAACAAACTGTTTTCTGGTTTTCAGTGCATGGTGTAACACGTTGTATATGGTAGGCGTGTTCAGTGGATACAATATGTAGAACTTATCATAGTGTAATAATGGAAAAAATGGATTAGTTACAATTGCCCCCCAGTCGAGATTTTCCCCGCTGTGTAAGTCATTTTTATTAGTCGGTTATGTTATGACACTAAGTATACCTATTTCATATAATTTTTATTTAACTAGCGACGCAGGGGTGCTATAAGTTTACTACGCAGATAATTACGCAATAGCCCAATAAAGAGCGTCCATCTACAAAGTGTGTGTGGCTTCAAGTACTTGCGACAAGCGTGTTCTATGTACTTATACAAATCGACATGTTCGATCCTTTCCTTGCTATATTAGAGATAGTGGACCGATTTTCATGAAACATGGTTAAGAACACTCCTGACTAAGTCAGCTTTCAAACAAAAAAAAATCTAAATCGGTTCATCCATTCGGGTGCTACGATGTCACACACAGACACACACACAGACAGACAGACAGACACGTCAAACTTTTAACACCCCAAACGTCTGCAGTTGACGCCACTAGGCTTGGAATAAATTTAAAAGTGGATATTTCCTTGAGTGAAACTTCAAGTCTCACACAAAGTAGTAATAATGACCCGTTTTAAATTTATTCTACGAGTAAGCCTTATGTTATGTAACTTATGTATATGTCTATGAAAGAATTAGAATCACATATTTTTCAACAATTTATCTTATTTTATTGCAAACGTTATTTCTGTTATGCTCCCGGCATTGCTATGGCAACGGATAGGCCAATTAGAAATCCGAGTCGCTGACACTCGAAACCCTGGCTTACGATCATTTAATTTTATCGTTATATATCTACGTTGCCTTCAGATTATTATTTACCGTTTTTTGGCTTCTACAAAAATATGTTTTTAAGAAGAAGTCGCATAACATTACGTATAAATTTGGCCCGACGTTTGGAAAGTAACGTTACGTATCTGAATAACATTTTGTTGAAAATAATGGATAACGACTTGGTTTGACTGGGTCATGCGTTTTGTCTATCTGTTTGTGAATGACAGCTTTTTTCCGCAATTTTACAAATAGTTCTAGTGTGATCTAGAGGTATTTCTTTAATTGCACACATATTTCCTCAGAAATAGTTTAAAGGACTTGATGTGTGCTTGCACCTCTAATGCGAATTCAAATATCAGGTTTATTCGTAAAGAGTTATAAATTAAGATTAACTCAAAAACACCTCTTAATTAATGATAACAATATTGAATTATATGCCTGGTTTCATTTATCGCCCTTATTACGTTTACGCGCTGTATTGGCTACGTGCACGACAATTACGCCCACTACCATGTGAACTTGAAGTGGAAAATGTCAAAAAATGACATGTAAACAAACATTATATTTTAACGATTTTTCGTTAATTTAAAAAAAAACGAATAACAAGAGCTACTATTTCAAGTGTAATTTAGGTAGATAGATTATAAAGACATGGATCATCATCATCCTTGCGTTATTCCGGCATTTGCCACGGCTCATGGGAGCCTGGGGTCCGCTCTGATAACTAATCCCAAGATTTGGCGTAGGCACTAGTTTTTACGAAAGCGACTGCCATCTGACCTTCCAACCCGAAGGGTAACTACTTAACTAGACCTTTAATTGGAATTAGTCCGGTTTCATCACGATGTTTTCCTTCACCGAAAAGACATGGATATAATACCAAAAATCAGTTTCCAAAGCCATTACTCACGGTATAAACTTCCAACCCCAGACTACAGAAAGAGTCAATAAATTGGTGCTGGCAGGGCATATAAGGAATCTTGAAGAACATAGGAGTAATAGTAATGGTACAAGTTCTTCGAGCTAGTGATATGGTATTCGCTAAACCTCCGTCCCGTTAATGCCACATAAAACAAATCTAAACGTAAGTACCTAGTCATGTCCGCGGCCGCAGAAATATCCGACACGGGCCTATTCCCAGGCTAGGCCTGAATCTTTAAGCATAATCTTTTACGGTAGGAAAAATACTAACAGCGTATTGAACAATATTAGGTAAACAAAGCTTAAATATAATTTATTATAATGTTTTGTTTTGACATGCCACTTACGTTTTCTTTTCACCGTAGCTATCCATTTAGTTCTTTGATCCAATTTCCAGTGTGCTCTAAGAAACGCATAGAACGTGCAACGACTATTTATGCCATTATTTTTACAATTAACAACGAAACAACATTGATGCCCCATATCAAACATTACACATTGTATTATATTTTATGAGTTTTGATAGATGACAACCACAATCAGTGTCGATTTTGACCACCGCAAGCACTGCGATCGCTTTGCTTACCCCCTCCATGAACTTCGCACGAAGCCAATAGAAGACAAATGTCAACTGGTTGCACCGTAACGGAATGGCCTAGGAAATCATGGCACCAGCCGGGATTGTTAAGATTGCCGGTTCGAATCCAGCCTTCACTACTGGAGATGGAGGTGTCTATAGTTTTTCTTTTACATTTATGTCATATATATCGTTTCTTTTTAAGTGTCTAGTATTATGTTCCTATAACCGATTCCCAATAAAACAAAAATCAAATACTTGTAATAAGCTATTGTACTGTCGCCAGCATAAATAAGTGATGATTTCTGTACCTTGTCGCTTTCATCAACCGTTTGACAATTTCGTATGACATTTCAAAAACGACGTTAAAGTGACAAGGTACAAAAATCATCACTTATTTTTAGAAGTTATTTGTCCGCACTTCTATATTATAAGAGGTGATATATTGGTGTGGAATAATAAGCACTTTATAATTAACTCCGTATATTAAAATAACCAGTTAACGTTACAATGGTCGGAGTGAGACTGGCGTCTCGTTCTCACATTGAAAGGATATTGCTTTTGGCTAGTCAGCTCATATCGCGGTGCGCACGTACTTGAATATGAGCTGACATAGCTATACTGTTCCTACATTACTTCCCCCTTAGGGAAGAAAAAAAAAATTACATAAAAAATTACATACAATTGAATAGTATCTGATATTTGTTACACCCTGTATGTTTCGTATGTTGTGGCTATTCAGCTATCGGACAGGTGCGCGTTTCGCTGACATAGCGTGACGCGCAGCTGTGCGATATGAGTACAATGTTACACAATGGAGGTTGTATTATATGATTACGTTACACAACTATAATTAGATATTAGAACTAAGTTTATTACAAAAATGTTTGATTTTTTTTTTACAAACATGTTCCTTTATATACTGAATACACTTGATCATTTTGATAGCACTGAATTATTTGTTTTATTTATAACACTTCACTTAGTAAATCACAGGTTGTTGTTTCGGTTGGGGTTGGGCTGGTTCCCTGTGCACTACGACTGCTGTTGGCTGTACTCTAGTTACTGCTTTTAGTAACCAACTTCTTATACATTGTCTGCATTTGGACTGTATGAAATACAAGAGAAACAGTGCCAATATTACTGAGATAATTATGAGGATTATTCCAAAATAATTCAATTTCGTGTCTACTTGTCCAGTAACACTATGGACTTCAGCAATTGCAATACTGTTATGTGAACCATCCTCTTTGCTCTGTGCATAGCCCATTTTAATTATATTCAAAATTTACTTTTATTACACGATAAATATATGACACACGTTGTGTGTTGTTAGTACCAATATTTTACGACAATTGCTTATAGTTGACACAAATACATATTTATAAGACAATATATTAGTAACACATACATTGCAAAATTCATTTAAATTAGTACAAAAATAATTCTGTGATCAAAGTTCATACTTTCACAATACAATCTCTTCAGCATTTTATGCTGTTATACATAACGTAAACACTTACGACATCATGACTAACGCTACCCAGCCAGTACTGTAACCGCTATGCTTTGCTATAACAACATCACATCATTGCCTTACTATGATAAATAAGACGGATAATGTCTGTTTTGACCGTTCGTATGTAATATAAGTCCCGTTACTGACGTAAAGTTCAACTTAAAACTTAAAGTATCTGATTTCCTAACTAGGGTGCGGAACATCATGTTGCAGAGTCCGACTTGAAACTGATTATACCGGTGTAATGAGTTTGAACGTAGTCTTCCCTCTCGAGAGATAAACTACCGATGCTACTTTTCGGAAAACAGGAAAAAACTTCCTGCTCCCGGGGTCCAGGCTCCATCCAGGAGATGCTAAATTAAACACAGTAGCGGACCCGAATGTCACGTTCTCTTATTCATCGATTAAAAACCTTACGGGTTTATTTATAACCCTACCACTTTTAGTGGTCCGCGGTTTCGAGTTAGCTTCGCTTTCGCTCTGCGTTGTAGTGGAGTCGCTTACCTTACGTAGGTTCACGCTATCGTTGACGTCATCATTCCAAACGTGAGCTGGCTTCAACCTATCAATTGAAATGCGAGCTTGCCTATTTTGAAATTGGATGAGAAATACTTTATCGTCTCTTTCTAAAACTTTAAATGGTCCCATATACGGTGGTTGTAAAGATTTCCTCACGGTATCGTCTCGTACGAAAACATATTCACAAGTTTGCAACTCTTTGTGAACAAATAGAGTACGGTTATTGCGAGAACCAATAGTTATCGGTTTGTATTGAGCTATTGTATCGCGAATGTTGTCAACTAAACTACAAGGATCGCTAGGTTCGTTTGACTGTGTGCTGAAAAAGTCTCCGGGCAACCGTAGTGCCCGTCCGAACATCATTTCTGCGGCGCTTACGCCGTTATCGCTACGTCCTGCGGCACGCAGGCCAAGCATCACAGTAGACAATTCGTTTTCCCAAGAGCCGTTGTCCATTCTAGCCATAAGGGCTGCTTTAAGGGTGCGATGGAATCTTTCCACCTTAGCATTGCTCTGGGGATGGAACGGTGTGGTCCTAATTCTATCTATGCCTAACAGTTTCATAAGCTCGCGGAACAAGTTACTTTCAAACTGGCGTCCTTGGTCTGTCGTAAGTCTGGTCGGACAACCGTAACGTGCGATCCAACCGTCGAATATAGTTTTGGCTACAACCTCTGCTGTCATATCCTGTATGGGAAATGCTTCCGGCCAACATGTACGCCTATCTATTATTGTAACTAGGTAACGGTTTCCATGTGGAGATGTCGGAAGGGGTCCGACTAGGTCTACATGGATATGTGTCATACGGTCGGCATCTTCAAACGTTCCTAATTTAGACATCGTGTGACGATTAATTTTTGATTTCTGACAAGCGATGCAACATCTTGCCCAATTAACTACGTCTTTGTTCATGCTAGGCCAAAAGAATTTCTTTGTAACTAGCTTACGAGTAACACGCGTTCCAGGATGACTTAAGTTGTGCACACTTTCGAATGCTGTACGTCTAAACTTTTGTGGTAAATACGGTCTTGCTTCTTCTAAAGAAATTTCACAATAGACAGATTTACTACATGTAGGTATCGCTATTAGTTTTAATTTTATATTGCTATTTCTGTCGTGCTGATCCGATTGCGTCATGTTTTTTAACCATTCATCTTTTGCTTGTTCGTCGGCGAGTTCTGCGTAGTCAAGCGATGTGGGGCAAACAATGGTCTCTATGCGAGAGAGTGTGTCAGCAACAACGTTCTCTTTCCCACTTATGTGCCGGATGTCAGTGCTGAATTCGCTAATGAACAATAGTTGCCTTGTTCGTCTTGGTGTTTCGTTATTATTCTTGCCTATATTTTCGAATGCTCTACATAAGGGTTTATGGTCCGTGTAAATTATCAGCGGCCTACCTTCGAATGATTTACGAAAATGTTTCAGTGACATGTAAATAGCTGATAGTTCGAGATCATATGCAGAATAACTTTTTTGAGCTTTAGTCAATTTTTTGAAAAGAAACCTAAGGGTTCCCATTTCCCGTCAATCAATTGATTCAAAGCTGATCCTACTGACGTAGTTGACGCGTCAGACATTAAGGCTAAGACTGCGTCGGACCGAGGGTGGGACAACGTAACGGCTTTTTTAAGGCCCATTTTACATTGCTCGAACGCCTCTTCGGTCTCGCTCGTCCAAATTATAGGGGTCTTGTCTCGCTTTTTCGCGTTAACTAAATATCGGTCGAGTTTAGCCTGCATGTTCGCTGCTCCAGGGACGTGAGAGCGATAAAAGTTTAGCATTCCTAAAAATCTACGTAATTGTTCTACGTTCTGTGGTTTTGGGTAGTCGACTATGGCTTGCACTTTCTCCTCTAACGGCCTAATGCCCGTGGTAGTTACCTCATGTCCTAGGAACTCCAGCTTCGATTGTCCAAAGCTACACTTGGCTAAATTGATCGTTATGCCGTACTTGTCGAAACGCTCGAAAACCAGTCTAAGATGGTCCCTATGCTGCGCCTCATTATCGCTCGCGATAAGAACATCATCTAAGTAATTGAACAAGAAGTCGAGACCTTCCAGAACTGAACTGTTCATGAAACGCTGAAACGTTTGAGCAGCACATCGAAGCCCAAATGACATTACTGGAAATTCAAATAACCCAAAAGGGGTAATTATGGCGGTTTTTTCAACATCCTGTTTAGCTACTGGAATGCAATGATACGCCCTATTTATGTCTAACTTGGAAAATATCTTTTTACCTGCCAATATGAACGTAAAATCATGTAATCTCGGTATTGGGTATCTATCAGGCTTAGTTTGTGCATTTAAGGCACGATAATCACCGCAAGGGCGAATTTCGCCGTTCTTTTTTGTTACAACCGTTAAAGGACTGGCCCATTGACTTTTGCTAGGCCTACAAATGCCTAACTCCTGCATACGACGAAATTCCTCCTTAACTTTTTTATACCTGTCAGGTGGTAATGGTCTAGCCCGCGCGAATGTTGGTGCACCCGTCGTTTCGATATGGTGTACCACATTGTGTGTGGGTGTTTCCTTGTATGTCGGTGGCTTTGTTATGCTAGGAAACTGCAATAACAAATCATGATACGGGTGGTTACCATTGACAGTATTAATAGTTGGTTGGTTGCTACGTACGGTCGGTGCGGTTATATTAAGAAAAGTCACCAGATCATGCAATTTGCGATCAGTTAAATTTACTACTAACTTGTGATGACTCAAAAAATCGGCTCCCAGTATTGGCTGTTTAACGTCGGCTATAACAAATTCCCATTTGTACGGTCTACGTAACCTTAAATCTAACGTTAAAACTTTAACACCGTATGTTTTGATTTCTGAGCCATTTGCTGCAAACAGTTTTAGATCAGAGCACTCACCCGCACGTTGTTTGTTCTGCACTGGTAATAAGGAAATGTCAGCACCTGTGTCCACTAAAAATGCAGTCCAGTGTTTAAGTCTGTTACGCATAAACGACGGCTTGGTTTGATAGTACAGATCTCCGTCCTAGTCGCACTCTGTACTATCTCCGCTAGTTTTCCTGTTGGTTGAGTACCCATGCGCAGGGTTGGCGACATTTGGTGGCGGCGGGACCGAATCGGAAATGGTAGTAACAAAGCCAATCTGGTCTCCTCTCGGCTTGGTTCCGGTGGCGTGACGTACTCCTTGGTCTGGACGCTGAACGACCTCCGCGTCCTCTCCTTCCGTAACTGCGACCTCTTGGCCTTGCCCGTTCCAAGTCCATCATTCTGACGCTTAACTTGGCAATCTCAGCGAGTATCACTGCTGTATCTGCGGTTCCTGAGGTGTTCGCTGCGGCTCTGTGCGCCTGACTCTGTGGTACTGCCGCTGCTGCCACGTTAGGGATTCTAGTGGCTTCCGATACGTCATCGGCGATGTTGGCCAGTGTGTCAAGATCGCTCTCCCTGGATGCTACCAAAACTGCGCGCACTGCCGTAGGTAGGTGGTTCTGCCACATTATTCTCAGTGTGGCATCGGGGAAGCTGTCCTTAGCCAGGTTGCGCATCTTGGCCAATAGCTGGGACGGTTTTTGATCGCCCAGGTCCATTTCCCCGAGGACCTTCTCTACTTGCCTGTTTTTGGAATCTTCCAACATCTTCAAGAGCTTCGCCTTAAGCTCCTGATATCGGTTGGTGGCGGGCGGGTTAGTTAGAAAATCTGCCAGCCGCAGTATTACATCCTTTGGTAGCTTTGACACCACCATGTCGAATTTGGCGTCGTCCCCTATCCGCTGTGGTGTTAATACTGCTTCCGTCCGGATGAACCAAACTCTGGGCTGGTCCACCCAGAAATCTGGTATCCGGCTCGACACTGAAATGGCTACCACATCGGTCGTTTCTGCTGCTGGTACATTGTCCGCGCCCGGTTGAGTCTCACTGCCCGAAGTTAATTTATTGGGATCCGGACTCATTTTTAATCACTTTAACTGTTTTTATTATTCACTGATCGTCCACTGATTCACGTCGGGAGGTCACCACTTTAGAAGTTATTTGTCCGCACTTCTATATTATAAGAGGTGATATATTGGTGTGGAATAATAAGCACTTTATAATTAACTCCGTATATTAAAATAACCAGTTAACGTTACAATGGTCGGAGTGAGACTGGCGTCTCGTTCTCACATTGAAAGGATATTGCTTTTGGCTAGTCAGCTCATATCGCGGTGCGCACGTACTTGAATATGAGCTGACATAGCTATACTGTTCCTACATATTTATGCCGATGACTGTACATATGTGTGTGTGTGCTTCACTATATCTACGTTCTGATTACATTATTATGAGTAAGTGTCTATGGTAGTCTAATGTTTTGTTCGCAATACATTCAGTGCCTGCGCGTGCTACGCGCTACGAGCGTAGGCGATAACATAAGGAATTGGGTCTGTAGCGCAGCAAATGTGACTAGAAACACAGTAACCAGTCGGGTACGGGGCGGGGTCAGCGGCATTGAAAGTGTTAAAGGTTAAAAATTTTATTTTACTCATAGAAAAACCTAGAAAACAAAGAATACTACACTGAGTGACGCAAGATAAATCAAAACTATTATGTGTTATATTTCTAGCAAATCAGGTTAAGGTCTTATAGATACAGGAGCAGACGACGGAAAATAACCTTGGCTCAGAGCAGATAGAGCCATAACGATCATGCTTGGTAAATACAATATCACGACAACAAGTAACACAAATGAGCTAATATATGAAAATGAATACCTATGTGCGAAAACGCTTTGAACTCTCGACGTTTGATCTCCACGTGTATATATATGAGAGAAGAGGCGCTGCCGGAATCTCACTTCAAAACTCCATCGAAAGCAAAATTCACAACCATTCAATTCAGTTACATAAATTAGCAACCCCTTGATTTAGTAAGGTACACGATTCTAACGTAAATCAGCCTTACGACGTCATTAACACCTCAAAATGGCGCCGATAACTTATAACTGAAAGACTAGCACTTAAGTCTCAAGGGGTGAGATAGCGTCTATTGAAGCGCAATGACAGAGAATGGTTTCTTTCTGATGTGATTTTTTTGTTGCCGAATTGCAATGGGGGTGTCAAGGGGCAGGGGTGGGGGCCGGCCGGGCTCAGGCGTGCGCACCGGCAGTATCTGACCGCCCGTCGTCGCGAGCGCTCGTCCGCGCCGCTCGCTCTCGCTGCCGGCCCCACGTTGGGCGCCATACGTCGCGTTCGCGATCTCGCTGTGTTCTAACCTCAACCCGTACATACTGTTCAACGTGTGCACCAGTGGTCAAGCAAAGTGCTTAGTGACGTAAAAAACAAGAGGTTGTTCAAGTGTTTAGTGTTTGAAATCACTGAGACGTCAAAACATCGCATCGAATTGACATATATTTACAGAAGTGGCTTGATTATATTTATTAAGTGTTCGTATCAAAACAAGTGAAGTGACACAAGTGTACGCCGCTGTTGTCGACAGATTTCACTGGACCGTAAGTTACTTTCCTTGCTGTAACTCCATAACTTTGGGATACTTTCTGAGTGATTGATTGTCTGACTGCACAGTTCAGCGAGTCGGAATAATATTTAGTTATGAAAACGTTTGGAGCTCTGCATGTGTGTTTGGTATGTAGACAAATATAAAATCCATTTCTTATAAAAGAAGTGTCATAGGCCATTTTATGCTAAATTAATTTCTAATAACCCTTGATTAAAACCGGTTATTCATTAATGTCAAATAACAACTTCTGGCTTGAGTCCGCGAAAGTTATTGCGTAACTTTGCAAATCTAATCCCAGCGGCGTTTGTGAAAAATGCTGGAGATTGACGCTCGTAGGCGGTTGTCGGAATTGCCTTCCACAATTGATCAGGGTTCGAGGTGGAACTTTCACATTGTTTCCGAGAGCGTTGTTTTGAGTTGAAAAGACGGCATTCACTTTGGGAAATTTCTTGTGAACAAATTAAGCAGCAAAGTAGGTTCTTCCCTGGGGTGCGGCAAAATTATTTGGTTTCCAATTTAACAAAGTTTTTTTTACTCCGCAGCGAATTAATTAAGTAAGGATTACTTAGCGGACAAAGCGCTCCGCGTATTCTCCATCTCATTATTATCTACGCTGAGGCCGCGCCAATTTGATAAATCTTTTTATTAATTTACGTGTTTCAAAACTTTACTTTGGGATTTAAACTTGGATAATAAGTAAGTTTTCAGCGTCGTTCCACAGTAACGTTATTACAATCCTCAAAGTGATAAAGTTATGAAAATGTATAGTAGCTAAACTAATGAAACACTCATTAAAAAACTATTAAATAAACATCAGTAATGGCTTGATATACCAAACACGCTAGCCAAATGTCAAATTATTTTTGAATCACAGTCAACAAATTGTAGCTACCTTTTGCGACAAGCGAATTCACATAATCAAACGAGCACTTTGTAAAATGGAAATATAACTCGGAACTCTGATACGGTAATTTCAAATAGCATTTAATCGGAACTGTAGCCAATCGTGTCCGCGAGAAATGTAAACGACATACGCATGAATGCTCAAACGACCTGATTTCATCATCACTTCAGGCAATTTTGTTCAAGCGGTAATCGAGAGGGCTTCAATATTGTTCAGTTAGGTATATTAAACTAGCATTTTTATTAGTTAGGTGCTTAATTTCAATTATCTTAATATAGTTATGCTCGCGACGTCTACAGTTTGCAGCTCATAGCACTGCAAGGCTAGCATATGATTGGCTGCGGGCGTAGCACACTTGTTCGATAATCTTTATCGCATCGATTCGTCTCTATCGCACTTACGAATAGTAGTAAAAGGACGGCCTGACGTTATATCGTTTATCACGTGACCGTACTTGCCCGCCTGATTTCAAAACTCATTTCTACTTATTTCCATATATAAGGTGAACTTTATTCCTTGTAGTTATGAGAATACAGGGTCCTGGTTTTCCGAGCGGATTACGCCGCTATGAAACGGTTTATCAATAAAATGGTGCGTAACAATACCGGTGGACATTTCAGGCAGAAGTAATTTTCATTATGCTGTCAGGTTTACGTGCCGATTAAATGATGGATGTGATATCGGTTACATATAATGGTTTAGTTTTGTTTTAAAGGATTAAATCACGTAACTAAATTCACCTAAGTTATAATAGCCAAATAAAATTTTGGACTCGTTTACGTTCGAGTTAGGAAAAATAATTTGACCTTTGATACATTTTTTTTTATTATAAATGGGCTTACTCTTGGCCACAGACTAGCCAAAGGCAAAGACGTGGCCTACGATGGAGTGAGCTCGCCCAGTAGATGCCTGTTCACTCTTGATTTGGCGTAATGAACTTATATTATGACTCTGAACATTTTGACTAACGTTTTTGTTTTCTTAGGGCCGGTTGCATCAAACCGTCTGTCACCGTTAAAGCATTCGTAAAATTTTATTGTATAGGAAGTTCCATAGGCGGTTGCTGCGTGACGATTTGTGTATGTAAAATATGGTTGATGTAACTGGTCCTTAGGCTGCAAAACGTAATTAGAAGCAAAAAAACTTCGTAATAGAGAAATACAATGTTAGAAAAAAAAATTAGGTAGGTACATTGTACATTGAACATACAGAAAAAAAAAATTACGCCCGTTTATATGAAATTTTTAGTTGGGTACTCGGAATACCTAGATTGAGAAAATGAAAATGAAATATTTATTTTTCATGTAGGCATATTACAATGCGCATATGAACGTCAAATAAAGCTACGCCGGCTCTAACCCTACGCTTCAGCCTAGCGCTCTCAGCTAATATTTATTAATTATAACATGTTTTGGAAAAATTATATTGGTCTAATTGCCAAATATGAGGTTTTATTTATGCGAGCGCAAAGTAACTTGAGAACAAATTGTACTTAGACAAAAAATCCTTTTTATCCATTCTCTTTTCAAGCAGCAACAGAAACGTCCAAGACAGACTTTGACATTTCTACTAAAGTCCGAATTAAAAATAAAGTTGGGTCCGACTAATTTTAGAAGAGGGACGGAGAGGGAGTCTTCATAACAATGAAGCAACGGGATTCAATTATATCGTGTTTGCTGAATGGTGATGAACAGAGTTTATAACAACGTTTGTTTTGGATTTAAATAATCCGATTTGTTTTGTACAACTTTAAATCCGGGCTTAAATATGCGATTTAATCAATGTCTAGACTGCGTCCGAGGAAAAAGGGTGACTTTGTTGTAAATACTGGATATTGTACCATTCAATTCAATTTGTTTAGAAGGATATCAAATATAATTATTATAATACACACTTGAAACTTAAATAATCTTACCTAATACATAATATACGTTACTTATTTTATCATTCAAAAAATGTTACATAATGTTAATTTAAAAACAAGAAAAGTGCGAGTCGAACTCTCGTTGCAAAGGTACGTGACAGGTGTATTTATAATATGTGTAGGTACCAAATTTCAACTTTATTTATTGGCAGATGAGCACTAGTGATCCTATAAGGGTTCCGTTTTGAGGTACAGAACCCTAAAACTAATAATATGCGAATCAATGTTATACTCGTTACTTTACAAGTTTAAAATATGGTTACCTTCAAAAAACAAACCGCATATAAAAGTTTATTGCCTTTTCGATTTCCAGGATTTACGAGGAAAACGTAAGGTGGTTTATTTTGCAAAGGAGATCTTCACAATATTACTAAGCCAATAAGACAAAAACCCGATATCATAGGAAGGGCCGGATCAGTCAAGATTAATAATACAGGGAGTCGGATTGATTCCAAGAGAAGCCGAGCGATTTTACAGGGCGTTATTATCTGGGCTTGGCGTTAGATTGGGAGAAACATGACCTATTTACGATTCATTACTTACAAATACAAAGGTCACGTACTAAATATGAGGTGTGTATGTGTATGTAGCATATCTTCTTCTTTAGTCGTTCCCTCAATGCTGAGGATCGTGACATCATGTCATTCTGTTGAAGACTAGGTCTCTCCATAGGCGTCTGTTCCTCGCCAAGCGCATGGCCTCGTGCAGTTTTAATCGCATGGGTGCAGTAATTTGAGCACACCATCTAGTAGGGGGAGGTGCCTGAGGTCTCGTGCCTTCAACTTTGCCCGTCATAATTATTCTCTCCAGGCTATCTAGCGGGCGGGCTATGTAGCATATAACATGGTGTGTAGTAAAGACTGTTCACGATGAAATCCGGCCATAGGTACATATTAAGGTAAATCTTTTAATAGAAAGTAAATTTTCAAGCAGGATGGTTTCCAAATAATTTGTGGATATCAACCTACAAATTAAAGATATAAACATACCATAACGTTACTTGGTCTATGATTTAAAGCAGTATAAATATATCTCATGGTACCAATATTTTTTGTCCACTGTCTTCTAGTCTTTACAAAACTTTCCTGTTAAAAAGATTTTTTTATGTTTAATTAAATTAGCCCAAAATATACCCGATTACATACTGATTTCACAATAGTAAACATTTTTCTGATTGTTGTCAGGTTAAGAAAGTTCTGACGTTTTCTAACTTTGCTGTATTCGACTTTTTGACACTTTTTGGCTCTCACATACAAAAACAACTTTCAGTGCTTGTAGTAGAAGGTCTTCCTTACTCCCAAGTATCGAAATGAGTTACAATAACAATTTTTTGGTAAGAAGACATTCTAATGCGTGTAAAACGGCTTTTAAAAATATACCTAACTACAAATTGTAAAAAGTGGGATAGGAAGCCTATGCAGAATGTCAAAAAACGCTGGACAAAAAAAAAGAAATGTACTCTGGACTATTAATTCGGCGAAAACTCACACATACTCATGCATTACAACGAATAGCTACTATTATTATATAGTTTAAGATATACTGGTTAATAAAAGTACAAAAATTACTTCAAAATGTCTTCGGTACTATGCCACAGGGGCCGTTTTTACTTTAGTTTAATTTTAGTTTTATTTAGTTTAATTTAATTTTTATTTTATTTTATTTTATTTTAAGTTTAATTTTAGATTTAATAGTTAGTGTTCGGTGTACTCCTCAATATAAGGTCTTCTTATGAAGAATGAAGAACTCCAGGATAGTACTATCTTCTTTTTATTAACTTAATAACTAGGTACAAGTATTTTAGGTAATTTTTAATGAATCTATAGAGATATATGTGTAGCCGCTTCGGCTGTAAGGTGCAGTCTAAAGTAGGTACGCGGCGCGGGGAGCCGTGACGTATGTGTGTGACGTCATGTGTCGTCAACCGGTCTTCGTACGAGTACTTGGGTAAACGTATATATGTTGTGTTGTGTGAACAGTTAGTTTTATTGTAAGATAATTTTATGTCCCCAGTACATAACTGGTCGTCAAAATGTGGATTTGGGAAAATCCTCAATATCATGTCACGCATGGCCGGATTTCATCGTGTTACAGTATTTACACACACACACACACACATACACACACCTAATCGGAGGCTGCTTTAAAAATGAAATGTATACATTTCCTTTTTTACCCCCCGACGCAAAAACGACGAAGTGATATTAAGTTTAACGTGTGTGTCTGTGGCATCGTAGCTCCCGAACGGATGAACATATTTAGATGTCGGGAGTCTTCTTAGCCGTGTTTGATAGAAATCGGTCCACTACGTCGGAGGTTTTTACAAAATTTAAATTTTGTGCTAAGGTTACTTATACTTTTTTTTTTTTATACTACGTCGGTGGCAAACAAGCATACGGTCCGCCTGATGGAAAGCGGTCACCGTAACCTATGAACGCATGCAACGCAAACAGTGTCACATGCGCGTTGCCACCGCATTAGAAACGTGTACATTCCCTTTTGCTGTGTTAAGTACACAGCATAAAGGAGTGTACAAGTTCCAAGGAGGGTTCGGGTTGCCGACGACTCTAAAGGACAATATACGGAACAAGTTAGTTCCGTAAGTCCTCCCGGCATCAGCACCGCACCCTCGTTGAGCTCTGGCAGCCTTACTCACCGGCAGGAACACAACACTATGAGTAGGGTCTAGTGCTATTTGGCTGCGGTCTTCTGTAAGGCGGAGGTACTTCCCCAGTTGGGCTCTGCTCTAGATTCGAGCGAGACGATATCCGCTGTGCTGTGCCCTACCACACAAAGCGGAATATCATTCGCTATGCCCTACCTCCCCAGACTTAAAATAATTTTCCTAGGAAATTAAGCGAAATCCAAAAAATATTATACTTAAGTCATTTTCATCTTAAAATGTGATAAGGAAATAAGGAATACGCTTGCAAAATTCGATTTACCGGTACGAGTAGATATATTTGCGTTCAATTCAATGTTTTCATAAAGGTCCACTGACTTAAGAGCTTAATTCTAGATTAGTCCCGTAATGACCCAACCTTCCCGGACCTCTGGAGGGTCTCCAAATATAGAGGCTTTATCGACTACTTCAGGGTACAGATAATTGACTTAAACCAGTTTGTAAATTGTTTTCATTTAAATTCTAAAATAATACAGCCTGGCAAAGATGAGTAGACATGTAACTCAATTTTTTCTACTCGTCGACTGTAATCTGTCAATTAGGACACCACAGATTAAACTATAAGTGCTAACTTTTCAGTATTGGATACTCTGTGGCAGCTCCAACTCAACTATAATAATCTCATTATAGTTGACTTTTAGTTAACTGTAATAATTTCAAAACCGGCCAAGAGCGTGTCGGGCCACGCTCAGTGTAGGGTTCCGTAGTTTTCCGTATTTTTCTCAAAAAATACTGAACCTATCAAGTTCAAAACAATTTTCCTAGAAAGTCTTTATAAAGTTCTACTTTTGTGATTTTTTTCATATTTTTTAAACATATGGTTCAAAAGTTAGAGGGGGGACGCACTTTTTTTCCTTTAGGAGCGATTATTTCCGAAAATATTAATATTATCAAAAAACGATCTTAGTAAACCCTTATTTATTTTTAAATACCTATCCAACAATATATAACACGTTGGGGTTAGAATGAAAAAAAATATCAGCCCCCACTTTACATGTAGGGGGGGTACCCTAATAAAACATTTTTTTCCATTTTTTATTTTTGCACTTTGTTCGCGTGATTGATATACATATTGGTACCAAATTTCAGCTTTCTAGTGCTTACGGTTACTGAGATTATCCGCGGACGGACGGACGGACGGACGGACGGACGGACGGACAGACAGACAGACATGGCGAAACTATAAGTGTTCCTAGTTGACTACGGAACCCTAAAAATAGAACTTCATACAATTTCTATACTAATTTGCAATACCTGGCAAATTTGTCGGCATCTGAAACACATTTTTTTTTATCTGTCGCGTTATCGGCCAATCAGAGACGGTTATTACAAACAATTGGTTGCTAGGTAATTCGATGTTGATACAACGGTGAACGACGCTATTAACATTAATTTTAACTTGCATGAATGATGATATTTCCGTCCATTGATGATGAAGATGATGACTCGTAGAAAAAGTATTGTATACAATAGTGATATAATTAAGCTTTTCACTCTCGTACCGTACTATTAGGCCACTCAGCAAAGCTTCGTGGCCTAAACATGGTACTCGACTGAAAAGCTTTGTATTATATCACGATTGTATAAAATACTATGATATCATAGAAACATTTCGTCACTATTTTGAAAAAATCTCGTATCTCACACTGCTCCTCAAAGTTAAAACGCAGTAAGTCTATATGCATTCCATACATACTTATTACATTTTTCTTTTCATTTACAGAAAAGATACAAGTTTTTTTCAAAGTAGTGACGATTTACTCTGTTGACACAAAACTGACTAAATTGTTGCCACGTGCAAAATGGTTTTACATAGACGGTGGAGCCTCTATTAATTTCTACTCTTTTTTTGTCAGGCTCTATTGTTATGATTTTTTTTTATTAGAAATTCTTGCCATAGCCTAGCGGTAAGTACGTGCTACTTTCGTTCCGGAGGTAGCGGGTTCGAACACTCGCACCAATGAGTTTTTCGGAATTTATGTGCGAAATGTCATTTGATATTTGCCAGTCGCTTTTCGGTGAAGGAAAACATCGTGAGGAAACTGGACTAATTCCAATAAGGTCTAGTTTACCCTTCGGGTTGGAAGGTCAGATGGCAGTCGCTTTCGTAAAAACTAGTGGCTACGCTAAATCTTGGGATTAGTTGTCAAAGCGGACCCCAGGCTCCCATGAGCCGTGGCAAATGCCGGGATAACGCAAGGAGGATGATGAGAGATTCTTACTTTACATAGGTACATAACAGCGGGCTTAAAAAATGGGTTAAGTACTTTCAACCCATGTTATGTCAGATATGGCTAAAAGTGGTATCGAAACATTCAGTATGATTTCCTGATTACAAATATACGACATGATAAGCGCGACAATGGTGAAAATTGGAGCAAACTTGGATATACACACTAATATTATAAATTGGAAAGTGTGTGTGTCTGTTTGTTTGACCATCTTTCACGGCAAAACGGAGCGACGAATTGACCTGTTTTTTTGTGGAGATAGTTGAAGGGATGGAGAGTGACATAGGCTACTTTTTGTCTCTTTCTAACGCGATCGACACCGCGGGCAAAAGCTAGTATTGGAATAAATTTGAACAATGTCTTTCGCGACGCGTCTTTTGTTCATAAAAAAAACCTCTTAGTCTTGTGTAAATAAGCAACAAACGTTTTGTTTGCACATTTGTTGAACATGTGTAAATAACATTTCTTTGTACTGTGATTATAATATACTGTGATTTTTTCCGTTCAGCGAGCGTTTTCAGTGTATATTTACCGTAGGCGGCTTTATGAATCCTTTTATTGATGGACATCATTAATATTTCATAACTATAATATAGAGGTACAATAAAAAGGTACGTTTTTATCATTTTTGAAGTACCGTACATTACTGACTACAGAACTATGTCTCTTTTGTTTCCTTTATGTACAATAAAGCTTATACATACATGCATACATACATAATTTTAATTAAATAAATAGCCATATTATTTAGCTTGTGTGGTGACGGGTTAAGAATTTCACCACCCCCTTTCTTCCCGTGGGTGTCGTAGAAGGCGACTATGGGATATGGGTTAAATTGTGGCGTAGGCGAGAGGCTGGCAACCTGTCACTGCAATGTCACAGTTTCATTTTCTTTCAACCCCTTATTTGCCAAGAGTAGCACTGAAGCTTTAATAGTTCCATGTGTTCTGCCTACCCCTTTATGGGATACAGGCGTGATTGTATGTATGTATGTATGTATGTATGTATATTATTTATCCTCCGTAAGGGCAAATTTAATTCACGGCGTGTAAACTCGCATGCGTTAGTTACTCGTACAGTCTGACCAAAAAGAGTGAAAATTAAAAAGTTACAACATCGTAGTGTCCCGTTTTATCACACGTATTGATTTGAAAGGGATGACACTACAATGTTGCCACTTTTTTAAATTTCTAATCTTTTTAGTCAGACCAGGGGCGGCTCACTCTGCGATTCTATCGCCGCGCTACAAGTACATCCTGGCGGCCGCGAGTTCGCGGCCTATTCAGGGGTGGCGCGCGTTCTCACGGAATGCACGTTCGCACTTTCTATTGTTACTTTACGTCGCGAGTTTTTTTAAGATTCATATGCGATGTCCGCGTGTCGAATGGCTAATAATACTTAGTTAAATAGACATCATGAATAAAATAAATAACATAGGACATTCTTACACAGATCTACTACTAATTAAGTCCCACGAAAAAGTTCAATAAGGCTTGTAATGTTGGAACTTGAACAAAAATAGATAAATACAGTATATATAAACCTAGAAAGTACCCAAGACTTGAATATAATAGTCAGAGCCCGGAAAATCCATGGCAAAACAAAAGACTGTCGCAATCAAACTAGGGTGAGAAACATTTTTTTATCGATATCGAGTAAGTTTTGTCTAAAAAAAATCATACCGATATGTTTAGGTACGTACGTTATTTTATAAATTATTCACGCCAAACGCAAAACAAGTAGTAAGTTAAGGGTTAGGTTAGGTCCATAGAACAGTTACAATGTTCAACTTTGTCTATTACGGAATCATTCCTCATTCTGGACACTGTTCGTTGTTACGTAAACTGGAGTAAACTTTTACCGGTGATACGCAAATTTGAAGCCGTACTGGACCGAAATCCTGATTATGACCATTTACGAGAAATATCCGAAAATCTTACCCGACCCTGACCATCATACCAATTCGGCTGCCCTACGCAGAAATCAAGTATCTCAAATTTTTCCAAAAAATGTTTTTTTACATCATTCGATTCATTTTTTTAAAATACATCTTTCAGTATTTTTTTTAAATTTTTATAATGTATATATTTCAAAATACAGAACTTTAAAAAATTCAAGTATCTTTTTCTAACGGGGTATTCTACGCTAAAGTCAAGTATCTACCCTATTTCTATCTTGAAATCGAGTATCTTGCGAAAGATACTTGCAATTCATATTAGATGGCTAAGTTACTTGACTTCAGAGTTGAAATATTGATATTGATTGCGAAGTTACTTGACTTCAGCGTAGAAATATTGATATTTATTGATAAGTTACTTGACCTCAGCGTCGAACTATTGATATTGATTGCGAAGTTACTTGACTTCGGCGTCTATCATTTTGTGATGATGTCAAAAGCTTGTTATTACTTATACATGTATTAATTTGGGTTTCAGGTAGAAATTGTCTTAGTATTAAAAACAATCAGATATAAACAGTAAAAGCACGAGGAACTTGTCTTATTTAATATGTAACTTCTTTTATACAAAATACGAAAATACATATAACGAATATTCTTAATAATTATTGCATGTTGGTTAGGTTGATCAATAGACTACTTGCCTCCTAGTCAAATCAGCTTCTTTTTAAGAACTGTCAAAGCGAATTTGAACGACTTGCTAATATGGAATTTATATGAAATTGAATTGAGTGACGTCACGGTCAACTCAGTTACTTTATATATTTCTACCTGACTTATTAAGTAGAAATTGGATTTAAAAGTAACTGCTGTCCATGTTTTCTCATAAATATCTGTTGCTTTATTTCGTGCATGGTACAAAATATTTTATTTTAACTACAGTTCCCTATTATTATAATTAAGGAAGACTATAACTTTCATTATTTTTTTTCTGTCTTCGAGTATTTAGGCACCTACCTACTTAATTAATATTGTGCGTTTCACGGGAAATCGCTTTCGAGGTTTTTTTTTGTTATTTAAATAGTCTCCTACAACGTATGTAATTGATTAAGTTTAATGATTGTTATTGAACTCTTCGTGACAGAAAAACCTCTTAAACCACAACCTCTTAAGACAACTTGCATTCAAACATAACCAGAGCTTTTTTTCCGTTGATTACTCCAATATTTGCATTTCTATTTAAACCTATTTAATTTACACAAGCATGACATACACTACATTAAAGGCATCTATTAGCACCTATTAACATATACTAGCGGTCCGCCCCGACTGCGCACGGGGCTATCATAAAAATGGTTATAGTAATTTATCCTTAAAAGACAGACATAAGCTAATACGGACTTTTTTGTATGCCTATGACAGATACACAATTTTGCCATACATTGTTTTGATATAACTAATAATTTGGGAAGCGTTTTCGATTAAAGCTCTCAGCCAGCAGAATTTTGTCCGACTTGATTAGCAAAAATTGACATATTTCAACCAATTCAAATAAGATCTCAACAAATTATATACCAAAACCTTTCCCAAGAATCATTCTATTCATTAGTGAAAACCACATGAAAATCCGTTCTGTAGTTTTTGTTTTAGATACAGTTAAAAATAACAAGCCTACGAAAGTTAAATGAAAACAGTTCAAGATACTTGCTTTCTTGTTGAAAAACTTTAAAATTTTCTTATCGCATTCTACGCAGAAAGCTGTTCTTGTATTTTAAAATGATTGTGCTAAATATTTTGAAAAAATAATTATAGTACACTATTAATGATATCTAGTATTAATAAAGTTCGTCTGTTTTAAAGGCTATTAATTAATTAATAAGCATATAATCAGGAAAAATAAAAAAAATCGTTTTTTCGCTCTACTGTAAAATTTGACAAAATCCAGATACTTGATTTCTGCTTAGGGCAGCCGAATTACAATGAGTTTTATAAATTTGATCCCTTGACGTCGAGTGAAGTCGAACGTTCATTTAGTATACATAAATGGCTTTACAGTGATAAACGAAACAGTCTCCTCCCAGAGAATGTTGAAAAATTAATGATTATATACTCCCATTACTATAACAAACCCAATAAGATGTCAAGTGCTGCTGTGTGTACTGACGTGGATTTCGAGGAAGAAATTTCATCTGTACCTGTATAATTATTTATACATTTTTTTTTCATTTGGTGGGCCATTTTCTTCTCATATTTAGAACTATCGATATCGATAAAAAAATGTTTCTCACCCTAGTTTGATTGCGACAGTCTTTTGTTTTGCTATGGATTTTCCGGGCTCTGATAATAGTATAACATTTTATGTGAGTATTAATTCGTTTTAATCCATAGGTAACCCTATCGCCGGACGCCGCGCACGTGCGGCTCGTTTCTTTGTAAGAATTTTGTAGGTATTTAAAAAGGCGGCATTTCGTAAACATCAAAGCAGTGGGCCTTCTGTACTTGTACTATTATATATTCTGTGGTCAGACTGTAGATTGCTGCCTACTAAGGTTACATTACAATGACAAAAATGGAATACCGCAAGCAATTAATTGAAACTCGCAGGCGAATTCTCTGACCATGTAAAAGGGCTCTAAATCTCCATATAAATCAATATTTTAACAACCTACCATAAAAGCCTGAATATGTCACAAATAATCAAGATGTAATCTAGTATTTACGCGACTTATCTCGCGAACCCACCAACCTATCGCCACGCTACCTCCGTGTGATGCATGGGCCCTTTTTTGATTTATTCCGCCGCGGTGAAATATTGGAGTCACCTCGGCTGGAGCCACTGGTGTTAAAATAATCAAACGATTTCCTCGTAATTTTTAACTGTATTTGCTCACAATTTATTTTAAATCTTCGACATATGATATATAATATGGATATAATAGTAAAATATATACATAGATGTAAACTTACATCAAACCGCCTTCAAAAAATAAGCGCGTTAGAAAACACGAAGAAACTAAAAAACAAAAAATAATATGATGATGAGACTACCTAAAAATCCAAATTATAAAATAATCAATTATTTTAGTAGTCGGTACCAGCCCTGTTCCTCGCCTTGCCATTGCCTGTCCTGTTTGTCCCACGCAACCAAGCTGCGTAAGCAAGCTGGCCCCGACTCCAAAAATAATTAATTATTTTATAATTTGAATGTTTAGTTAGGAAATCTAATCATCATATTATTATTTGTTCGCTCGATAAGAATAATGGAAAGCCATGAAATGCTATCAATGTATTATCTTTCACGTCATATCGCTGGTGTGCATTGTAAATAACCACAAAATTAAAATTTTGAAAACACCCCGGACCGCGACATAGTGGACCGATTTTCATGAAACATGGCTAAGAACACTCCCGACTATTTCAGATTTCAAACAAAAAACTAAATCAAAATCGGTTCATCCGTTCGGGAGCTACGATGCTACAGACACACACAAACAGACATACAGACACACAGACAAACAGACAGACAGATAGTCGTTTTTGCGTCGGGGGATTAAAATATTTTACATTAATTCAAAAACATTTAGAAAATATACATGATATTTTATACTTAAAACTGGTTGCACAGATTGATTAAACTGTAGCTTGATATGTTTTTGTATATGCATTCAAACAATACTCAAAATAGGGAATAAAATATGGAAACAGATCATTTTTACAATAAAAGAGAATTACACAATTTTTAAAATGATAATATATTTTTAATACAGTTGCTCAAAAAGTGCCCGTTTTTTGGCTGTTTAGCGTGCGAGAAGTTGTATTTTACGAACTAGTGCGTAAAAAGTATATACGTTCCATTTTACGACTACTTACCGAGCTGTTTTCATTCTAGTTTACTAAGACAGAATAAAACTATAAACATACTATTAAGTGATTAATATTTAAAACGTTAATATTTCATATGTAATTGTTTACTTTTAGTCATACTAAACATAATTTATAAAATGGTTTATACATTGAAAAATCGGTCATAATGAGTCGTGTAAACAGAACATGATTGGAACGAAACGCGTCTTCTACTGTCAAAGTAGATGCGTCTACCATGTTTTAACTTAATGCACGTTCAAAAAACCTCAATATGTTACGCGATTTGTCATAATTATTTTACGTTATTTGCAATACGTCGGGGCATAAATGGATCGATTAAATTAAAATGTAGTTCGTCCCAAATCGTAAATGTTTATGCTTTTATGGCACCCAATGAAATAAATTATGTTAGATGAATAGCAAACTCGAAAATATACACGCAAGTTTAAAAGCTTCAAAAATACGCCTTTGAATTGTCAAATAATCCGTCAATGTCCATGGGAAAATTGATAGTTCGGATTGTTTTATTTCGTTGTAAGTAAGTAGTAGTGTTTTTTCGCAACTGTATTAAAAAACGTCGTTCGTCACACGTGCGAGAATGTCATTCTTCACTCGTCCCGAGATTTGCCACTCGCGTGCCGCTCGTGGCAAAATGTCTCGGGACTCGTGAAGTAATGACATACTTCTCGTACTTATAACGAAATGTACTATTTCATTTCTATAACGAATAAACTTTGAAAACGATAGATGAAAGTCTTGACAGTTGTTACAAATCAGCGTGGAGATTAATTATTTGCACCGCAGGGATTTAAAGATCGGCCACACATGCGCGTTTTGAGAGCGTAGCGTTAGCGGAGCGGTGCGCCGGACGCTGGCGTTGCGCCCAGCGGACGCCGGTGGGAACTAACGAGCGTGGATTGCGAGCGGTATGCGCGCACATTTTCCGTGCGCATTCAGTGCGCATTCCGCTCCGCTAACGCTACGCTATCGGATAAGTCTCATAATCTACTTCAATCTTCTAAAATCATTTCACGGTCAAATAAGAAGGTTAAAGACAGATCCACTTTGCTTTGTATTTGGTCGGTCAAATGTTGTCACTACCCTCTTCTTCTTCTTATTCTTTGCCTCTTCCCACTCCATATAGAGTCGGCTCTCCTAATTCTATAATACCCTACAATGTAAACAATATTTATAATGCAGTTCTAATTGAAACACTCACGAAAGATTATAAACTGAAATAAATACCATACACTAAAGAAAAAGCGATCAAGCCCACAAAAATATTTAATAAAATAATTTGATTTGTTCCCTACATCGATAGATGGCAGCACCATCTCTCTCGCTATATCGTAATCCTGCAAAAAAGATTCATATAGGAGGTGCTAGCCTTCAGAGATAACATACACTAGAGAAATTTCGACGGGTACCTCGGCGGTCGGGGTGGTGTAACGGTTTTAGCACGTCAGCCGCGTTAGCTGGAGACCCGGGTTCGATTCCCGGCTTCGCCACCAGTGGGCTTGATCGCTTTTTCTTTAGTGTATGGTATCTATTTCAGTTTATAACTCACGAAAGAAATCAGCATCCACTACACATTTTGCCTCTTACATCAATAAGACCCTTAGCGAGTCAAGCATTGTCAAGTCACGTTTCCCCTTATAAAACCTTTAAACAACGGGTCAGCTATAACTTATAAGGCCGGGGGTTCATAAATTACTACCGATCGGAGGCCGACGTGACCGTCTGCTTTACATGTGGCGTATGCGGTAATCAATTTTGGACTTATAGGGAGCAGAAATCAATATCGTTTACATGGATTTTAGTTGATTGAAGTGCAGGGTTAGGGTCTGACATGTGGAAATAAGCGCTTGACTCGCTATTTGCAGGTAGTTTATACATGCGTGTTTTATACCAGGTGAGCTCTGTAACCAAAGCAAAAAATTAAACTGTAGGCTATAACTCTCTAAACTGACCAACATTATTGTTCAGCAACTTTTAAAATTATGAAGTCTTTAATTTTTCGTTCAGAATAAATATTAGCTTCAATGTACCTTCACATTGTTGTCATTGACTTTGTCTGTCACGCTTTAGACTTAACAAAGTTCGCAATGGTAAAATGTTATAGATAATATATAAGTATATTATCTTTCGTTATCAAAAGTAATACTGAACGAGATAAATTAGGTCACGTTTGAACTTATTGTTTTTTTTTCACTAATGCCCCCATGGAACTATCCCATACCGCAAATTGAAACCAAGATGGAACTGAACAGCAAGGGTCTATTACTACGTTTCAAGGATTTAACTTAAAACGTAGCATGAAAAGACCTTCAAAGCATTGTTTTAAAGATGCTGGCGGATTTATTCACAGTATCGCAGCACAATGTTAAGATCTAAAGAAAACTACCTATATTCTCTGTTTTCAATACTTAGTTATACTTTTCCAGGAAGTAAATGTTCAATTTGTCACAATCGTCTCCATACTGTGCAGTGGTTTAATCAGTAATATGAGGTGGTGGTAAAATATATACATACACCGTGTTTCACTTAACACTAAAAACCTGAAAACAGTTTGTTCAGAATCGAGAGTAGAATCGATTGAGCTACATCTTGATGGGGGTAATATTTTTATTTAAATTAGTATTATTAGTTATTTTTACGTGCCTATTCTATTGTACTCGTAATGCAACATTGTGTATATCGCATTGCTAGAGGTTGTTTACCTTTTTCAGTATTTAGGGGTATTGATACTGGCTGGTTACGTGGACGATTATTTTTTCCGCTACGAGTTTGACGTTGTTTGTCAGTTTAATCTTAATGTTTATCATAAGTCATAACAAATTGAATTCGTACCTAATTACAACCTTGTCATTTTGAATATTGGGTTTAAATTTGCTTACTGCGATTACCTGTCCAATTTGAAGTTTACTGTCACAAAGCTTTAAAGTGTTTTACACTGACATCTTAGCTGTCTATTGGTAAACCTTATGTCGTTGCAGTAACGTACACAAATAAATAGTCTTATGGTTTATGATGGTAGTTAGCAATTATTTTTATTTATTTTATTTATTTAAACTTTATTGCACAGTAAAAATATACAGTTATAAAAGGCGAACTTAATGCTACATGGCATTTATTTTATTAAGTGTAGAGCTAGAAGTCAAGTAGAGCTGTACAGAAAATTAAAAATTTAATTTAAAAAAAGTAACCATTAGATTAAAAGATGTATACTCTAGATGAGTTTAAAAAAATAAAAATCAGTTGGGGTGTCTGAGGTTTTGAGTGATACCGGAAACACGTTGTATATTATATCAACATTTATATAAGTAATTTCATTCAAAATATATAGTTTTGAAAATATTTAACTGAAATTCCGTATAAAAGTACTACTTTGTAAATATTTCAGTTGTTTCAACGGTACCCAGAGCGTCCCCTACATCACGTAAAAATGGTGTTACATTGTTCTACTAATGAGGCAATCGCGTGTTCGCTTTAACATCTTTTGTTTAACGTGTGGTATGACCAGGCAGGTTAAATTAGCATTAACACCTTATCGAGGTTGATTTTATTAAGATTAAAAAGGTATTGTTTCAATCCAGCACAATAGCTAAATTTAATCATTTATTAGGTGCAGCGAAGTGTAAAAATATGGATGTAAGGTACAGCGGGTCAAATCTCGACTGGGAGGCAAATGTACCTGGGGCCCATTTCTCGAAAGGTACAAGTCTTGTATTACAAGTTTAGTGTGTTTCCATGGAAAGGAAACCCATACGATTTGACAGTTCGCGCACTTGTAATACAAGGCTTGTACCTTTCGAGAAACGGGCCCCTGGTCTATTTTTTCCGTGTTTTACAATCTTTGCATTATTAAATAGAGTTTCCACAACTTATTTACTTAAAAAAAAACTTATATACGGTTGGCGTGTTCTGTAGATACATGTAGGACACAACATCATAGTGTAATAATGGAAAAAAAAATGGATCAATACCTTTACCTTACACTAATGTAGAGTGCTAGAGTCACGGTCATAAGTGATGATTTCTGTACCTTGTCGCTTTTAATCGTTTGACAATTTCGCATGACATTTCGAACACGACGTTAAAGTGACAAGGTACAGAAATCATCACTTATTTATGCCGGTGACTGTATAAATTAAAATCTATTTTAAGTATTTTGAAGTCCGGTGTCTGGTTGCCTGCTAAGTCGCGGTACTGGGTTCCGATCCCGGTAAGGACATTATTTTTTTAGGGTTCCGTAGTCAACTAGGAACCCTTATAGTTTCGCCATGTCTGTCTGTCCGTCCGTCCGTCCGTCCGTCCTTCCGTCCGTCCGTCCGTCCGTCCGTCCGTCCGTCCGTCCGTCCGTCCGCGGATAATCTCAGTAACCGTTAGCACTAGAAAGCTGAAATTTGGTACCAATATGTATATCAATCACGCCAACAAAGTGCAAAAATAAAAAATGGAAAAACATGTTTTATTAGGGTACCCCCCCTACATGTAAAGTGGGGGGCTGATATTTTTTTTCATTCCAACCCCAACATGTGATATATTGTTGGATAGGTATTTAAAAATGAATAAGGGTTTACTTAGATCGTTTTTTGATAATATTAATATTTTCGGAAATAATCGCTCCTAAAGGAAAAAAAAGTGCGTCCCCCCCCCTCTAACTTTTGAACCATATGTTTAAAAAATATGAAAAAAATCACAAAAGTAGAACTTTATAAAGACTTTCTAGGAAAATTGTTTTGAACTTGATAGGTTCAGTAGTTTTTGAGAAAAATACGGAAAACTACGGAACCCTACACTGAGCGTGGCCCGACACGCTCTTGGCCGGTTTTTTTGTGTGATGAAACTGATGAGCATGGATATGTAATTTGTTCCTGAGTTTGCTATGTTTTATTTATTATATCGTTGTCAGACAACGATCTCTTCAATACAAGTCTTCTAGAGCTTATCGTGGGACTCGGTCAATCCTTGTAAGAATGTCCAATAATATATCATGCTTGATAAAAGACACCATTTGATTAAAATCATGTCAGTAATATTAATATGTATGATAAACGTGAGCAGCACAGTGCATTTCAATTATTGAAGTAGCGTGTCAGGCATTGGTACAGATAACCAATTTGGAACCCTAGGCCACTGTAGAACTATGTCATAGTGACGTTATAAATCAGATTGTAAGAAATCTCTTACTGCTTGTAATTGTAATTTTGAGATGGTTGTAGAGTGGCCTAGGGTTCCAATTAATTGATTGTACTTGTATCTTATATGCCAGCAGCTCTTTGATTGAGGTTGATGTCAGGGCAAACTGTCTAGACGCTTGCTTTTTCAAGTCGATTAAAATAGACCCTTGGTAATTTTGAACTCATTAAACGGAGAAACTAAAATGTCAAGTAAAGTTTATCAACGCCTTGTTATTTAGATACTAATTTGGGTGTAGCCTGGAATAGGTAATTAAAGCGTTTAATGCACAGATGTCATATATACCATAGATCAAGCAAACGTATCTACTTAGCGTGTCAAATGAACTCAGTGAAATCCACTGAGTTGTCCGTCTTTAAACGCAGCTTGCAGCTTTCGGGCGTCAATTTTTGTAAGTTGAAGTCAATCAAAACATAAAAAATGCCTCGTTACGTGATATTCAATTGCAACAACACAAAAATTATGAACAATCAACAGCCTGAGACATATTTAAAATTACAGGCAAGAAACAACTTCAGTACAAAATTTGACACGCTCGGCCCCTATACAAATAGATGAACTTGTTTCTTCTGTGGTTTAATGTGATTCATAGATTCCTTACATTCATTGAGGTTTATACTTCTATACACGGAGCTCGTGAGCATTGGAAGAGATTTTAACAGCATATTCCTGATCCCATTTTAATATGAAAATGGGACATTTTTTTCAAAGTTGTCCACCCCACTTTTTTGTAATATGGGTATTTTTTACGCGATTAATACTCAGAGCTCTTTCGATCCTGATAGGAGAAAAAAAATGTCCCAAGATTTCCATACATTTTTTTGAACCTTCCATTTCGTTACCGCCATACAAAATTAATGAAAAAATGGTAACGGAATGGGAAAAACAACCTTGGGACACTTTTTTCTCTTATTAGAATTGAAAGAGCTCGTGATTCTGAGTGGAAACCACATAAAAATTTCCAAATAAAAAAAAAAGTGGGGTGGACAACTTTGAAAAAAATGACCCAAATGTCACTTTTCTGGATTTCGCCAAGTTTCAGAGTTAGTACGAATTGAAAAAAAATATTTTCTTATTGTTACTCAGTACAAAAGGCTATTTAAACGGCGTTGATGCGGTTGATGCCATTATGGAGAATAGTCTCACTATCCTCATTCATATCGTGTGAGAAGTAAAACCCTTCAAAAATGAGGTTTTTAGAAAAAAAAAGTTATAATTATATTTAATTTTAAGTGTCAGCTTTATGAATAAGGTTTACTTTTTATGTGAAAATACATTAAAAAAATAGTAAAATATACTTTTTTTTTCTTTGAGGTTTGCATGTATTTGTTTGATAGTCACATTTGATTTTATCAAATTAATGCTTATTGTTCTTTTTACGTTAAAACAAATTATGTACACGACAGAGACATGTACACATCGTGTACATAATTTGTTTTAAAATTCCATACTAATATTATAAATGGGAAAGTGTGTGTGTCTGTTTGTTTGTCCGTCTTTCACGGCAAAACGGAGCGACAAATTGGCGTGATTTTTTAAATGAAGATAGTTAAAAGGATGGAGAGTAACATAGGCTACTTTTTATCTCTTTCTAACCCCCCAAAATGGGGGGGGGGGTGGAAGTTTGTATGGAGCATTCATCAATTTTCGAATTTAACGGGAGCGAAGCCGCGGGCAAAAGCTAGTTGCTTATATTTCAAACGATTCTGGGATATCCTGGCCCCTACCATTTCCTTAAGAGGGCTTTCGTGTTAAAAATAGTGAAATCGCAGCCGAGCGCTCGATCATACCGTGTGTGGTATCAAATTAAAAGGCTTTGCGAGTAGTTTATAAATATATATCACATTATAGGACTTTTTCTACTTGGTCTAACAAAATATGAGAAAATGTCCAAAAGTGGTAATAATTGTACCGGTGAAGGCTCGTTTTCAAAAAATTGGCAAAAATCAATAATAGCAATTTATAATCACTAAGGCATAACAGCAATTTAAGTAAACGTTGCAGATTAATTTAGTATAAAACTTACTTCGATGTGATGTAGATTTTCAAAGAAATTGTCAGTTAATTTTAGGTAATTTCTGAAAAAAATTGAATTCGCCTTAGGCTAGTTTACTCTTTTTCAAAAACTTAAAATAAAAATCTAGTCTGAAATGATTGTGGTACAGGATATACAAATTATAAATTTACCCGTTTTAATATTCAAAATTGTCCAAATTTTACAAATAAGATCGACTGATTCAGCTCTATACGTGCGTTTTTCTAAACGTCCATTAGAGAAAAATTCATAATTAATTTAGTGAGTTAGTTTTCAAAAATCCAGTCTTATAAAAATCAAGATAATAAGATGCTCTAACTGGAACTTGAATTAAATAAATCTATTGGATAACGGAAAGTGTAGTATTTCACCGACTAAAACTATCAATTTTACATTCTTTTGACGTTTTTTTTTGAAAGAAGCCTTAATCTATCAGTCCTAATTATGTATTTATCAGGTTTCCCAGTGTTTTATCCTATATACGCTAAGACGTAGTCCCGTAATAAAATTAACGTCGGCAAAGTTGATCCCACAAATACCCTTTATTATGAGCCATATTAATCCCCATTATTTCGCTACTAACACCACAGTGTGCGTAATCGAATGCACAAACGCTCAGGATAATATCTCTTTCGTAGCTATCTATCTCTATCGCTCTTGCGTATTGGCGCGACAGAGCTAGACTGCATTTCTGTCTGGCGTCGCAGAAATGCCATTCGGCTAGCAGGCCAGAAGCCTTATTTCTGTGGCATTAACCCATCGCGATATCCGTTATTAACCGTCTGCGTGATATACCTTATGTCTGTAATGTAAGGGTTACAAATAGTTACGTAATCTTCGTTTGTACGACGCCACCAGATATATCAGAGCGGGCAATGTGTTCACAAATATCGAAACATGCTTCTATTATCAAAGTGTTCCGATATTTCTGAGCAGTTCGCCCGTTGAGATATATTCGATGGCGTACGCAACTAATCAGATCAGTCACGTCTGTGAGGCCCGGCATACTAATATGGAATCAGTCGGGTCAGTGGTCAAACTTTAAGGTCCGGAGTTTGTCTTATGAGGAATCAGTTTAGTTTTGTTTGAGTTGACCTTTAGGAAGGGTGAGCTTAGTAGGGTAATTTTTCATTGGGGTTTATGTTATTTTAGACGATCTTGAAACCGTATTTTAATCTATAGCTTTACCCCCCACAGATATAAGAAGGAAGAAGATCGTACATGCCGGGAAATTTGGATTGGATACGCCTGTCTTAAGTTCTTGAACCCAGACGATTGTAGATGATTGGTACTATTACCATGGCGGTGTAAATGCGAACGACCAGCGAGTCGCGTCATCACGCACGCACACAACGACAACTATATGCTCAATGAGCAAACAAATGCGACACGTCCGCCGGCGGTTTGTCCGCCTGAGGTTCAAAAGTTTTAATCCTGTGTTGAGAGATGGCAGCTAGGCACTGTGACTACACATTTTACTTTGACAGTAGTTTTCTACATACTCGATCCTTTTTGATAGCACATAAAAGGAGGCCGTTTATTTGAAAATTCCAATGCTTCAAAACAAGAACCAATAAAATATCTCAGGTATTAAGATCGTATCAAGTTACTTAGAATAAATCTTGGTGGGATTTTGTAGGTTTTCTTCTCCACGAGATTGCTGAAGCCTTACCACTTTAAATTGCGCAAAACTTGTAAGTAGAGCAAAATTGGTATTGGAGTTGTTATGTTAAATTTTCCCTACCAAGGGCTTCCTAGAAATACGAAAGACATGGAATTTTCCTCAATCGACGGTACGAAAAACATAGACAGGACAGGAATCTTAAATTGATGAGTAACTTGCACTCCTTAATCGACTATTCGTTTGATGAGTAACTTGCACTCCTTAATCGACTATTCGTTTGATAAGTATGCACTCCTCAATCGACGATACTTTTGAGGAGTAAATTGCACTCCTTAATCGACTATTCGTTTGAAGAGTAACTTGCACTCGTTAATTGACTATTCGTTTGATAAGTATGTACTCCTTAATCGACTATTCGTTTGAAGAGTAACTTGCACTCCTTAATTGACTTTTCGTTTGATAAGTATGCACTCCTCAATCGACGATACTTTTGAGGAGTAAATTGCACTCCTTAATCGACTATTCGTTTGAAGAGTAACTTGCACTCGTTAATTGACTATTCGTTTGATAAGTATGCACTCCTTGATCGACTATTCGTTTGAAGAGTAACTTGCACTCGTTAATTGATTATTCGTTTGATAAGTATGCACTCCTTAATCGACTATTCGTTTGATGAGTAACTTGCACTCTTAATTGACTTTTCGTTTGATAAGTATGCACTCCTTAATCGACTATTCGTTTGATAAGTAACTTGCACTCCTTAATTGACTATTCGTTTGATAAGTATTCACTCCTCAATCGACGATACTTGTCTTTTGAGGAGTAAATTGTACTCCTAAATAGACTATTCGTTTGATGAGTAACTTGCACTCCTTAATTGACTATTTGTTTGATAAGTATGCACTACTTAATCAACTATTCGTTTGATGAGTAATTTATACTCCTTATCGACTATTCGTTTGATACGTAACTTGCACTCCTTAATTGACTATTCGTTTGATAAGTATGCACTCCTCAATCGACGATACTTTTGAGGAGTAAATTGCACTCCTTAATCGACTATTCGTTTGATGAGTAACTTGCACTCCGTAATCGATTATTCGTTTGATGAGTAACTTGCACTCCTCAATCGACTCCTCTTTTCATTAAATCGAAATGTCTTGAAATAAAAACTGTCATTATCTCCAGACTGAAATCTAACTACAATTTTTACCATATTTTTTTAGACCAATCTTTATTTCGCTATATTTTTCCGTACTATATTTATAACTGAAAATTTTGTCTTCATGAAGAAAGAAGCAATTTATTATGCCCTAATTAATAATACATGCGAAATTACTCAAAAGCAAAAGCTAACATAAAATAATAAACTGCCGTGGAAATTCATTGCCGCGTGAAACGTTAAAATAATACCCCGTATATTAGTTATTCACGTGAATTATACCATAGATTAAATATAGATATAAGATATTTAATCTATGATTATATTTTAGAGATGGGCCGAACACGGACTTTGCCGAATACGAATATTCGGCCGAACATTCGGTTCAGTTGTTAGCGAACGTATTTTAAATCCTGACTTAGATTTATAAACTTTTCAATGATTGGTACTTAATTAAGTACTAAGGCTCTTAATGTTCCTATAATTTAGTGCATAAGAAAAATTTGGTTTTGTATCTTAAGCTACGTTATTTTAATTTTTAACATAATTAATTAATTATTGTAGGTACTTATATTTTAACGCATTTTTAACTCTCTTTGGTGGTTTCTTAGAATGCTGAAATAGGATGTCATTATCCGATGAATTACGAAAAAACTTACGCTATTTATTTACTTTGTTTATTCGGTAAATATTTGGCAATATAACCGAACTATTCGGCCACTAAGCATTGAAAAACTTGCCAAATATGCCGACTACCGAATATTTACCGAATATTCGGCCCATCTCTAGATTATATCAATGTTCCCTCTGTTTTAGAGCTCCAAATTTTATAGCGACGCATTAAATCAAGCGTTTAATTTTAAACACCATATCTCAAAAGCCTACTCCGGGAAAAGTAAATCTTTACTCAAGTCTCATAAAGTTTATATTGTAATCATATTCGCTGTGTGCGCTGCGAATTTGTTCTTTCATCTGCTGATGTTGCAAATAATTAATACTAATCCATATTTTGCTCATACAATTTTGTTTATGACATAAAGTGTCACTTTGTAAACTTATTATGTGTTATAAAAAGATTTTTTGCCGGTTAAAGCAGCACTACTATCAAAATTAGATATTTAAAATATGCATATAGCATACAGCAATAAATTAAACTTCTCAAACTGGCCAAAATTTAATGGCGAGTTTTAAAAATAGCGTGTAATTTGATTTTTCCCACCCTTTGATATTATAACACACAGTCTATTTCATCTGTGTTTTAGAACTCGTTTAACAGGAAACACCATTTACGCGTACATAGATAAAAAATTAAAAAGTATATAACGTCCCGCTGCGGCTTTTGAAAAAGTTTTTGAATAAACAACTTTTTAGACATCACAAGTTTTATCCGAATCCCAGACTGTGAGTAAACAGTATTTTACGCAACCATGTTTTAAGAGATGCCAAAAAGGCGAGTGGCAAGAATAACAATTTGAGGCGGCGCCGAAAATTTTAATGACGCCTTCCAACATGATATTTCTTGCGTCTGAACAGTATGCGTAGCCGAATGCACAAACGCTCACGATACTATCTCTATCGCTCTTGTGTATTAGCGCGACAGGGCCAGACTACGTTTTTGCGGCGTTTCGGTGGCGCTTCGCGTCGCAGAAATGCCATTCGGCCACGGGGCCAGCGCAGAATCTGATTGCTACGAGTTTCGTAGCCGGATGCTACGAGCTACGAGCATCGCGTAGCGGTAACCAACAAATTGACAGGCTATGTACGTGACTGAACGTGGCGCTGGGATCAAACCGATATAAGAACGGTATTGGAATCATATAAATTACGGCCATATTCGAGCAATACACAGTGAAACCACAGTAAGTCAAAACGAATAACTTTTTTTCGCGCATTCGTGTTGCGCAAACTTCGCTCGCAACGCTCAGATATGTTAGTTTGGATAATTATCATAATCCCACCATTCTCGTAGAAACGTGTAGCCAAATACCTATTTATATCAGTGTGTTATTTTACAACAGTCTGACGACCGGTCTGGCGTAGTCGGACGTGACCCTGCCTTAAGCCGCGGTCCCGGGTTCGAATCCCGGTAAGGGCATTTATTTGTGTGTTGAGCTTAAATATTTGTTCCTGAGTCATGGATGTTTTCTATGTATGTAAGTATTTATATATTATATACATATATCGTTGTCTGAGTACCCACAACACAAGCCTTCTTGAGCTTACCGTGGGACTCAGTCAATCTGCGTAAGTATATCCTATAATATTTATTTATTTATTTTGACAGTGAGTAGAAACCGAAAATGAGCATTGCTACGTGGGCGTTTTTGATACAGTTACAGATGTAGTCGAAAAGCTTTTCATTTGTATTTTTCTGGAAACGTTCGTATTTGTCATGGTAGTTCAGACAGTGTCAGTACGTCTTGTACTGAGACTGACTGAAATAGCATGACACGTTCGTACGTGTCCGTAAAAATACGAAGGAGAAGCTTTTCGTACTACATCTGTAGACACATGATTTAAACTTTTCGTTTTGACATTTTTTTCATAATATTCTTAAGCCGATATGTGTAAAAATTGTAAATCGATTAATATGTGAATTACCAAATATGAATATTAGCGCCATCTAGGCGAGAATCAACCAAAACAAAGAAAAAAAAATTCTTGATGGTTCAAAGGTACGCTTTTTTTGGACTTTATCTATTCGGATTTATGTCCGGTAAGGTTTTAGAAAGAAAGAAAAAATATTTATTTGGTATAAAACATATAACAAGATACATAGATGCATGTGAATCATGCACAAACCAAATTGTTAATACCAAATAGGATGCCACTCAGCGTAGACCGTATCTAAGAGACATGGCACTGATTTTCAGGGCACCCATATTTGTGACTAAACTTAAAACTAAAACAAGAAGATAAACAGAGCAGGTAATGAACATAGAGAACTAAAACAAAGAGACAAAAGCAAAAGAGTAAATAAACAGGAACTTTAGGTCTAGTTTATGAAAATGAAGGTCACAACCTTGTCTGTCTTGCGCCCTTGAGGTTAAGCTTTGGCCACGAGACTATTTCGAATATCGCTTAATGATGCCTACCATGTTATGGCTGAGATCTAATTTGCATGTGTTACGAGGGGAGGTACATATATTCGCGGAATGAAGTACAAGGAGGTAAAAAAATACAAAACCTCTTTGCTCGTTTGGTATGGGAACTCTTTAAGAAAAAAAATATATAAATGTCAATTCCAAACTGTCAATTGTTTTAAAGATTCCGCCTTTCAAACAAATTATTTCGGAATAAACTTGCGACTATGGAGCAAATTGAATATCGTGCTGTGATAAAATTTCTAACGAAGCAAGGAAAACATCCGCAACTTATAATGGTTGAAATGAAAGACGTCTACGGGGATCAGTGCCCTGCTAAAACCATGATTTACAAATGGCATGGCCTCTTCAAACATGGCCAAGAGTCAATTGAAGACGACCCTCGCCCAGGACGGCCAATTGAAGCCACATCGTCGGAAATCATTCAAAAAGTTGAAAAACTCGTACTAGAAGACGCTCGACTCAAAAAGTAACAATTAGCTGCATTAGTTGGTGTATCAGATAAAATAAGTTTGAGGATCCTGCATGACCATCTTGGCATGACAAAAGTGAGTGCTAGGTGGGTACCAAGAACGCTCAAACCGCAGCAGATGCAACAACGAGTTGTGAGGCATGTTGCGACTGCTGCTCTTAACAGGTGTGGCTTCGAATCGCTGGTCCACCCACCCTACAGCCCGGATCTGGCCCCCAGCGATTATTATTTGTTCCCAAGTTTAAAAAAAGAACTGCGAGGAAAAAAATTTCGTGACGATGAAGAAGTGAAGGAGGCAATTTCAGCTCATTTTGAGGGCAAAGATAACAAATATTTTTTTGACGGTTTACATAAATTAATTAGACGATCTGATAAATGTATTGAGCTCGAAGGTAATTATATAGAAAAGGAAAAATACTTATGTTGTTTTATTTAATTTGCAAATACTTCATTCCGCGAACATTTGTACCTCCCCTCGTACATCTCATTATTTAAGATCGGTTTAGATTATTGGGTGTGAGATGGTTTCATTGCTGGGTTATGTTACTAGTTATAATATACAAGGTGCTCGCGAGGAACCCGCATAACTTGAACCACGCGTTTCTGAGGCTAAAGAAAGAAAGAAAAAATGTTATATGAATAAGAAAAATTTTCGCAAAAAAAATAATTGTTTTGGTTTTTTTTTTTACTTTTTTTTGGACGTATTTTCACATAAAAAGTAAATTTTATCCATAAAGTTGCCAATTAAAATGAGTTTCTTAACTTCTTTTTCTAAAAAAATTTTTTTTTGAAGTTTTTCTTGTCACATTTTGACATCTACGAGTATCAATGACGACTGTGGGATGCTCCACAATTGCGCATCAGCGCTGTTAAGAAGACCTTTTGTATTGAGTAACAATACGGAAATGTTTTTTTTTAATTGGCAATAACTCTGAAACTAGACGAAATCTAGAAAAATGAAAATGAAAATGAAATATTTATTTTTCAAGTAGGCATATTACAATGCGCATATGAACGTCAAATAAAGCTACGCCGGCTCTAACCCTACGCCTCAGCCTCGAGAAGATTTCAGTCCCCCCTCAGTTGGGAGGGGGGTATCCACTATGGGACCGGCAAGAAACTCGGCGGGCAACTTCTTTTCAAAACATTACATCTTATAATTAACATGCATTAAATAACAACATACAATTTAACATGCAAAAGTATTCATCAAAGAATATGAACAGACTAGGTACTCTATGGAAATCAATTTCAATAAATTATATTATTGCTTAATAATACGTCGTTCTTCTTCAGAGAAAACATATCAAATTGTCATAGAGGAAAAAGATAATATGAATCTCAATATCATTAAATATGTAATTTACCTACACAACATAAAATATAAAATATTTGATGTGCTTTCTTATCTGAACTGTGTCCTCTATACATAATACAATTATTTTAATTGCTATTCGTTTTTTGTAGTTTCTGGTTCGGGCCATGCATGTTTGTCTGTCAAATAGTCCTCGACTCTGTAATAAGCCTTTAACATCAATGATTTTTTTAAGTAGTTCTTAAGAGCTGGGAGGGGTAATCTCAAAGCAGTGTCAGGTAACTTATTATAAAAATGAATGCATTGCCCAACAAATGACTTCTGTACTTTACGGACACGAAACTTCTTTATGGCAAGCTTATTTTTGTTTCTAGTGTTATAATTATGGATATCAGAATTCTTAGTGAAACAGTCTAAATTCTTAACAACATAAATTATACTATCATAAATGTATTGGGAAGCTACAGTTAAGATATTAATTTCTTTGAAGAGTTCTCTTACTGATTCACGTGTTCCTAAGTTGTAAATAGAACGAATGGCTCTCTTTTGTAATACAAAGATAGTCTGTATGTCAGCTGCTTTGCCCCAAACCAGAATACCGTATGACATTACACTGTGAAAATAACTATGATACACTAGGCGAGCTGTCTCAACATTAGTCAGTTGCCTGATTCTCCTAACGGCGTATGCGGCTGAACTTAATTTGCTTGCTAGTTTCTTTATATGAGGACTCCATTGTAGATTTTTGTCCAATGTTAAACCAAGAAACAGTGTTGTATCTACCATCTCTAAGCATTCATCATTCAAAAGTATTTTTGTATCGATTGGTTTAACATTCGGCAGAGAAAATCGAATACATTTGGTTTTCTTAGAATTAAGAAGTAAATTGTTGACAGTAAACCACTGCAGTACATCAGCTAACGTGCTATTAATTACATTGTAATCCGTAGATTTTCGGTCAACATTAAAAAGCAGTGATGTATCATCAGCAAAAAGTACTATTTCACAAAAGTTTTTCACTATACATGGCAAATCATTTATATAAACCAAAAACAGGAATGGACCTAAAATTGAGCCTTGTGGCACTCCTAATTGGACTACAGTCCCGCTAGAGCGAGTTTTGTTAACAACTACTGTTTGTGTTCTATTGCTAAGGTAAGAAGACATAAAGTTTAGGGCATTTATAGACAAACCATAGTGTTCTAATTTCAAAATGAGCGTTCCATGATCCACACAATCAAAGGCTTTTGAAAGATCACAAAATATGCCAATTGCATCACAAGAATTTTCCCAAAAATTATATATATGTTTAATGAGTACCGAAGCAGCATCGGTCGTGGAACGGCCCCTTGTGAAACCGAACTGTTTGCTTGTAAGTAATCTATGTCTGTTGAAGTGTCCCAGTAGATCATTTAACATTAGCTTCTCAAAGACTTTACTTAGTACAGGAAGTATTGATATGGGACGGAAATTGGTTATATCACTCGAATCACCCGATTTAAAAAGCGGTATGACTTTGCTACATTTCATAAGATCTGGAAAGGTGCCTTGTGAAATTGAAATATTATATATTACGGCCAAGTAAGGTGCTATTATATCTATGACATGACTAATTACTTTAACTGATGTTCCCCATAAGTCTTCCGTTTTCTTTAAATTGAGTGACTTGAATGTTTTAACAATATTTACAGAGTCTACTTGACTAAATTCAAATGAATTATTACATTTCTTAACATTAGCACAAAGTAATGAATGGGCTTGAGCCGCAGAAGAATGTAAACATTTTGTGGTGTTAACGGCTATATTTGAGAAATAATCTTCGAATGCCGAGGCAACATCGCTGTTCGACACTATTTGTTGATTATCTGATACAATGTTGACTTGACAATCGCGTGATTTACATTTACCAGCTTCTTTATTTATAATACTCCAAGTTGTTTTCACTTTGTTGTCCGACACTTTCAATTTAGAACTAATAAAGTTTTTCTTGGCAGTTAAACACACTTTCTTGAAGATTCTTGAGTAGTTTCTTACATAGTCCAGGAATTCTGAATTCTTGTTCAGCTCTCTCTCACCATAAAGTTCATAAAGTCTTTTTCTACTTTTGTGAATACCTACAGTAGCCCATTCACTAAACTTTGTTTTAACTTTTGACCCACTAATAGATTTCACTTTGAAATTGTTATTAAATTGATTAAGAATTACATTGAAAACATCTTGATACAAATGATTACAGTCATAATGCGAAAATGGTATTATAGACAAACTATGTAGAATTTCATTTTTGAATGATTCCAAGCGAGATCCAGTAATGGGTCTATATGTTATTGTTTGTGGAGTATCATGAATAACGTTTAAGAAAGCTGCCCTTTGGCCGCTGTGATCGGAATGAAAACAGTTAAATAATTTCTTATCTATACATTCACAGTTACAAAAAATATTATCTAGGCATGTTGCACTAGTCACACCTACCCGGGTAGGTTCAAGAAATAAATTAAATAAATGAAATGATTTAAACAAACAGAACATTTTAACAGTATTACTAGATGACTCGAGCAAGTTAACATTAAAATCTCCACATACAATAACATGTTTTTGGCCCTTGCATACTAAATTCAGAACATTTTCCATTGTAGATTCAAATATGCTGAAGTCAGCTGATGGTGGTCTATAAACACATACAATAATATATCTGTCTAATTCAACACATGAAATTTCTATAGTTCTTTCTATGGAATATTTTACAACATCTTTGCGCTCTTTACACTTCATACAATTTTTAACAATAATAAGGGAGCCACCATGAGCAGCAGATTTTCTGGCAAAAAAACTAGCTAATTTAAAATTAACATAATCAAATATCAACTGTTCTTGTTTCAACCAATGTTCAGTAATACACATAACTTCAACATTATTACTATCTAAAAATAATCCTACTTCTAATTCTTTGCTGGAAAAACCCTGAATATTCTGGTGAACAACGTTCATATTCAGGTGTTTTTCCGCTGTCTTACAATCTAGTTTAAATGAGGCATGGGGTCCTTGGCTTTGTCAGCTGACTGAGACTTATATATAACACTATTACATCTATTTGGCTCAATATTGAAGGCCAATAACTCCACTAAATATACAAATAATTTCTTTGGCAAAAATACCTTCCGTGGAGCTAGCATGAAGCGCTCAATGAATTTATTTAAGTCAAAGAAATGGTACTTTTTATTAACAGCTATGGCATGGTACATTAAAGAATTATAGTAAGCTATCTTACAATTATAGTCATATGATACATTTTCTGCATAAGGTAGTGCACATAATATAATTTTCCCCACACCAGATTTTTCAATAACATTTAGTGTGGACATCAATTTATCTATGCTAAGCTTATCTACATTAAGACTATTTCCTAATAAAATTACTAATGTAGTACTGCTATCATAACATCCCTTTGAAATAAGGTCACATAAATGAGACAAAGTAATGTTTAATGAAACTTCAAGTTTGGTTGCAAATGAACTGACGTTTTATTTAAAAAAAACACGATACTACATCGTCATCACAGATGGCGCTAGTGGTTATACTTAATTGATATTTTGTTACTAGGATAGAAAAATAGATTTATAACATCCTGTCCTAACAAAATAAACCAAACATTATACAATTTTTCAATCTTAAAAAGAATGAACATAACACAATAGGTAATGCATTTATTTTAAGGCTTACATTCCAGCTATGCCCATAAGTTTCATAAATTTATAGTGCTTATCTGCACAAAGGCTTTTTGTGAGCAAATCAGCTGGCATGTCAGCAGTAGGTACATAATCTAGCTTGACTTTATTATACATTATACATTCTCTGACAAAATGATGGCGTACATCAATATGCTTTGTTCTCTTATGGAATATTGGATTTGCTGCTAATTTGATTGAACTTTGACTATCACTGTATAAGCATATCGGTGCACTCTCACAAGGTTTCAATATATCATTTAATAAATTATTCAAATATATTGCCTCTTTACAAGCTTCGCTTAATCCCATGTACTCCGATTCACAACTCGATAAGGCTATAGTTCTTTGCTTTCTCGATTCATAAGATATTACACATCCCGACATTATGAAGCAATAACCGGTGTAAGATCTTCTGTCTATAGTACATGCAGCCCAATCGGCATCAACAAAACCATGCAAAGGACTATTACTCTTTCTATAAACTAAACCATAGCTTTTTGTTTTCTGTAAATATCTCAAAAGTCTTTTTAAATGTTTCCAATGAGTTTCATTATAACTATTGTTATATTGGCTAAGAAAACTTACACTATAAGCTATATCAGGTCTCGTTAGAACAGACAAGTACATAAGACTTCCTATTAATTGTTGATAGGGATAACTTTTATCACAATTATTTTCCTTTTCTAATTTTAAATTTATTTCCATAGGAGTACTTGATACATGACAATTTTGCATATTAAATTTTCTTAAAATATTCTCAACAAATTGTTCCTGGTCAACAGTAATATTATCTTTTTTGACCTTTACTCTCATTCCCAAACACTGCTTGATCTGGCCTAAGTCCTTAATTTTAAATTTATTAACAAGTTCAGACTTTAACTCCTCATATGAATGTTGACAATTGTAAAAGACAAAGAAATCATCCACAAATAATGCAATATATACTTTTACATTGTTTTCACATTTTATAAACAAACAGGGTTCATACTTTGATTTCTGATAGCCTAATTTCAACAAACATTCCTCTACTCTAGTGTACCAGGCCCGGGCTGACTGCTTTAGGCCATAAATTGCCCTCTTTAATTTTAATACCTTGTTGTCACAATTAACAAAATTTGAACATTCTGGTATTTCCATGTAAACATTTTCTTGGATAAAACCATTCAAAAAAGCTGTTGGTACATCTAAATGATTCATATGTAAATCTAATTGTACACTTAGAGCAAACAAGAGTCTTAGAGTGGAGTACCTTAACACTGGTGAGAAGGTTTCTGTAAAGTCTATACCCTTCTTTTGCGTGAAACCTTTGGCAACTAGTCTTGCTCTATAACGCACTTCACCATCACTGTTAAATTTCTTTTTGAACACCCACTTATTTTTTACCACAGTACCGTCCTTCGGCCTATCGACTAGCACCCAAGTGTCATTATCACTGAAAGATTTTAACTCCTCTTTCATCGCACTTTGCCACTGCACTTTTTCTGGACCTGTCACTGCCTCGGTAAGTGAAATATTTTCACCTGGAACCTCATCAACGCACATGGCTGCATAGCCATAGTAATCTGGTTGACGTCGAACACGCTTGGTCACCTCCTGCATTTCTTGCTCTGTCACCTGTGTTGAATCCATTTCTGGCGAATAAAAACTGTCATCTTCACTTGGAACATATGTCACGTCATTGTTATTCTCGTGAACACTGTCATCTCTGGTACTTTCAGTACTTTGTGACGTACTTCTAGACCGGCTACTCTGTGCCTCTAGAGTCACACACTCACTATTTTCCACTTCATTTTCTCCTACCACATGTGTTGTATCCTGTTCACCAATATTTTCCATAATTATCACATCTCTGGCGATAACTATATCCTGAGAATTTGGATCGTACAAACGATACCCTTTAGTGGTTTCTGAATAACCAACAAGGAACATCTTGGTTGCTTTCTTGTCCCATTTTCTGCGCTTTTGCTTTGGAACATGCACCATCACTGGGCTGCCGAAGATCCGTAAATGGCCAATGTTTGGCTTTTTGCCTGTCCACCTTTCATAAGGTGTAGTATCTCCATCTAGTCCTGATGCTGGTGATCTATTTTTCACATACACTGCTGTGTTTATCGCTTCTGCCCAAAACTTCTTCTCGAACTGAGCATCGAAGAGAAGACACCGTGCTTTCTCCACCAAGGAACGATGGTACCGTTCTGGGCCCATAACCTAATGAAACTTCAAGTTTGGTTGCAAATGAACTGACGTTTTATTTAAAAAAAACACGATACTACATCGTCATCACAGATGGCGCTAGTGGTTATACTTAATTGATATTTTGTTACTAGGATAGAAAAATAGATTTATAACAATGTTTTGATAACAGTAATTTGTCACTTGTTGCTCTAACTGGTAGCTTAATAATGGGCCCATTCCTAACCCAATCTGATCTGAAAAAACAACAGTCTTACTGACTGCTCTAGGGGGCTGTTTAACTACTGCCGCATGCCTAGTTGTGTCGTGGGCCACATCGGCTTGAATAATCTTTGCTGGTGGCATTTGGCCACAATTACAATGTTTTCCATTTAATAATGCCTTACACCGCTCCTCCAAATCTCTATTTTCTAGCAGCAATTTATTAAAAGCCTGTATGTGCTAGAAAAGTTTAAATGACATTTTAGTCTTAAAATGTGACCAAGAATACGCCGTTAAAGTTATTTGGGTTCCTCGCGAGCACCTTGTATGGTAACTATTGGTAAGCGAGTTACATCAATATAATGTAAATTTTTTAGTACAGTCGAATTGAGAACCTCCTTTTTTGAAGTCGTCGGTTAAAAACATATAGAATATACATAAATACAAATTAAGTAACATTTAGAAATCGGATGTAGGACCGATATCCCATATAATGTATGCCAGGCGCCATCTTGGATTTTTCCCATTGAAATCCTTTCTACATCCGATATCGTTCTTGACTGAACGTAAAACACTGCCGCAAAAAAGTACTACAATAACTGAAACCAAAATTGTATTTTTTTTTGTGATTTTTACTCTGTAAAGTAATGTGGAAACTAAAACACAAAAAACTCGCGCAAGTGCACAGACAAAGCAACCGTCTTAAAATATTACATGTTCCTTACATATGTACGAAATAGCACCTACTTTCAGAGGCTATGTAGGTACTACTGTAAATGCGAGGTAAATATATTCAAATACTAACATTTAAAGAGCGCACATAGTTAGCGCACTCTAGTTGCTTGTTAAAGGAAGCAAGCTGAGTCCGCTACGTCCTTATACAGATTCCGAGTCCTGTTTGACACAGATACAGGACGTATTTTGATAGCGGGTCACTGAGGACAGCTACTAAACAATTTTCTGCTATGCTAAAATGTTCTGACAAAAAAAAATCCCTCTATTTCGAATGAAGAATGGTGCTTACAGATTTGAGAAAAAATGTGCTGGCGCCTAGTCATCAAAGATAACGTTATCTTTGAAGGCTAGGCGCCTACTGCAATTTTTTATGTAGTGTTTTTGTATTATTTTTAGTGTATTTTAGTGTATGGGTATATGTTTAGATGGGTACCACGGCGGTCGGGGTGGTGTAGTGGTTGAACACGACAGCGCGATAGCTGGAAACCCGAGTTAGATTTCCAGCTTTGCTACCTGGGCTTGATCGCTTTTTCTTACGTGTATGGTATCTATTTCAGTGTATAATAATACAGGTTGCAAGAAAAGGGAAAATTTGAGGCGAAGCCGAAAATGGTTAATAAAGACGCCACGAATATGTTTTGACTCAGTTAAACACCGTTGCATACAATACTTTTTCTACGACCATGCACTTACTTTTTAACAGTTTTCTAGAATAACTTTCGGGAAATTCGCACTGTTTCCTGTATTTTGACGAGTCGGCCTCCCCTCTGTTCCTGCACTCACCCTGTCGCTCGCACTCCCCCGCGCCGCCGGCGCCTCGCGCACCCACGCTATATCCCTTAAAGGCTTCCTAACAATGCTTTAAGAGCTACATCGTATGCGTGGGTGCGCTGTATGTAGGGTTTTAACGATCTATGCACGACACTGTAAATGACGAATAAAAACACGGGAGTAGAAAAAATTATAAAACATCGGGCCGTCCCTATCGCACTTACAAATAGTGCGTTAGGAACGGCCTGCAGTTTTATCATTTATCGCGCGACCATAATTGCCTTATCTTGTACATACAAATATATATTTCCGCAAATTTTTTCCTATAACATTAAAGCACCCGGGTTAAAAATGTTTAGATTCTTCTCTTAATGTTTCTCCGCATCTACCTTCACTTTCGTTACATTTGACAAATTGGAATACGAAAACATATTCTGTTAATATTAAGCTATATTAATATTTATGAAATAGCCATACAGGCATTAGGGGAGGCCGGGCAATATTAATCCGCCGGTCAAGATGGATCCCTGTCGCTGCGTGCTCATTTATCCCCTGCCGACCTAATTTCTAAACAGGTAAGGATGGTGCTACAGTTGATGCTATAGTATGTTTTTATGTACCTAGTACTTCGAATACATTTATATTGGCATAAACCAACGAGTTATCACATTACATAATTAAGAACACAGATCGCAAAGTAGTTAGTTGTCAGGGTGCCGTAGATGAATGGCATTTCTGCGATGCGAAACAAAAACGAAACGCCGCGAAAGGTAGTCTGGCTCTGTCGCGCCAATACGCAAGAGCGATAGAGATAGATATTTACGAGCGTTTCGTTTCGTGAGCGTTCCGTGAGTGTTTGTGCCATTCGGCTACGTACCCAGGTCAAGTACTGTAAAACGTCGAACGATACACGTGCGAAAAGGGAATTTGTAACTATCTATTTTTAATTTTATTAAACTTGGTATTGAATATACTATACCTATTATACCTTGGTATAATATAATATGTTGGTAACCTATGTTTATAATCTTTTATTTAGCTTACACATTGCATTGTACAAAATTGTCGAGTAAGGGCCACTTGCACCAACGAAAATGGAGGGTTAACCCACCATTTTATATGGAATTTGAAAGACGACAGCCCACTAACCCCGAGTTAAAATAAATGTTTGGTGCAAGTGGGCCTAAAAATGCTATATTCAATGATGTGCAATTGTGCAAGTTGCGGAAACTTTCCAAAAAAATCTTAAATTTCTTGAAAAATTCACGAAACTTTCACGAAAAATAAAGGGAATTTAAATTTATGAAATGGAAAGTTTCCATCTATACAATTGTCTATACAAAGTGTGGAAAGTTTCTGAAGTTTTCCTATGTGAAAATTTTAGAATTTTGGAAACTTTCCGTCGACACATCATTAGCTATATTGTGGTATTCACCGTGCATCGACTTGATCTGTGAAATTTTGAGTACATATATGTTAGCTTGGAAGATTGAATCAAAGCATACACATACGTACATACATAAATACCATAGACCCATAGAAACAAATAAGCAATAAAAGATTGTATAGTTATTGTTTATATAGTATAGCATTTCGTGTACCACAAGCGCAAGAGAGTGTTAGCTTTGTGCGAGTGAAACAGCTGCGCAGGTAAATTATTAGCGATAATGGAGCGACTTGTCTAGATTAGTCTTTTGTATTACGAGAAAAGCTGTTGGGAATGATAATTCTGGAGCAACACAGGTATAATTTCGAGTCAGCAGTACCTATTAAATAAAAATAAAAAAAGCCTTTTATTTTTTGCAGACTTAAATAATAACATGCTACAATTTATCTGGTCAATATAATTAATTAACTATTTAAAATATTATTATTTTAATTAGACACATTCAAATAATTTAGTAATTCAGATAATTCTATCATTCAATAATTTACGTTAATACAAATATTATAATTTAAACTAGTTAATTTTAGATGATACAGTTTTGGGAATTCAGCTAACAAAGATGTTGCATGGTATATTAACATAGGTAATGCATTTATTATTTGGAAGAAAGTAGTCATCAATTATTATATGTAGTAATTAATGCAAAGAAAAAATAATTGAATAATTAAAGTAAAAATAATTAATTAAACTTGCTGAATTCATGCATTATGTAAAATATTTATGTTTATAAATTATATACTTAGTAAAATATGTCAAGCAAAAACCCCTCCTTGAAGGGTGAAGGCCTCCTCCAGATTTGACCAATGTTTTCTGTCTCTAGCTTTTACCATCCATCTCTTTCCTATGTATCGTGCAATTTCGTCTTCCCATCTTGATAAAGGTTTTCCTCTCTTTCTTTTTCCCTTTGGGCCGTGCCAAAATGTTAAACGTTTCGTCCAACGGTTGTCAGTCATGCGGGCCACGTGCCCTGCCCATCGCCACTTTAGTTTTAATGAGTGTCCTAGAGCATCAGTTACATTTGTTTTTGACCTGATTGTTACATGTGGGATCCTTTGCATTTTGCTAACATTTAATATGCTCCTCCAGTACCTATTAGCAAAGACATATGTAACTCCGTATATACAGATAAAGTCTAAGAAAAAAACGTACCTCGGAACCATAGAGAAAAAGGTACGGCGGGCTAGATGGCGATACACCTTTGGGGAACGCTGGGCTAGATGGCGCTAATATTAATATTTGACATTTTACACATATCAAGCTAAGAATATGGGCCAAATTGTCAAAACTATGGTTTAAAAGTTTTAAGCCTGTGTCGAGAGATGGCAGTCTATGCACTGTGACTACACATTTTTCTTTGGCAGTAACTCTCTAGAAACTCGAACCTCTTTGCTATTAGGTACAGCGTGGCTTTACTGTAGACTACTGTAGGTAGTATTATCGCATTAAAAAATTGATAAGGTTGCTACATCTGACATTATCGTCAGTATTAAGTACTGCCGTTATTACCTCTAGAATTGCACACCGACCATCTGTAAAAGCTAGCCATACACATACGGATTTTTCCGCCGGGCAAGCTTCGGATCAGGGGCCCGTTTCTCGAAAGGTACAAGCCTTGTATTACAAGTGCGCGAACTGTCAATTCGTATGGGTTGTCATGGAAACACACTTGTAATACAAGGCTTGTACCTTTCGAGAAACGGGCCCCAGATCCGCGATTAGCCATACACGTACGGATTGGTCCGCCGGGCAAGCCGCGGATCAGATCCGAGCCTTACACTTATGGATCTGCCCGGCAGATATGCCCGGCGTCCGTGTGTGGCGAGAATAGACACAGATTTGCCCGCCGGGTACCCGTCCACTGCTCGTGCTCAAAACCAAAGGATCGGGCACGGGCCGGGCAGATGCGTCGGCTACCCGCGCGTGTGTGTGTAGTGCGGATGTGCCCGCCGGATCGCACCTTAGTTAATAGAAAGGATATGTCCGCCTCGAATTTGCCCGCCGGGCAAGCCGAGCCTTTCCCGGCCTATCAATCCGTACGTGTATGGTTAATCGCGGACCAGATCCGAAGCTTGCCCGGCGAACAAATCCGTACGTGTATGGCTAGCTATTGCTGGACTGCTGTTGTATTTAATAGCGGTACCGTCATATAGCCGAGCGGCCGTCTCCATGCAAAATGTATGACCGGTTTTACTTCGAATACTGAAGAGTATACCTCAAGAGCAGTACAAGTTTCGTAGAACGAAATAATTTAGGGTGACTTTTATGCAGAACGTAGATCATAAAATAGTGGTAAAGTTCTCTGAACACGGTTTTTTGTGTATATCCTGGAAAAACTTCTGTTTGATATCATGAAGGGTTTTTTTTTATTTTAAATAAAGTGTTGTAAACAACAGTACCTAAATACTTTAGGTTCAGAACTGTTTCTTTTATACTTGTTATAATAATAAATAATGTAATTACTAAAGTAATTGAAATTATAGTCAAAAATTAAGTTTTGTACCTGTACGGCGATTCTTTATTATTTTAAAATATTACAGAAAACGTTTTTATATCTTAAATTTGCCTATCTATATTACCTATTTAAAGCGTCATAACACAAAATCATCTTTGCGTTCCAATAATAATTGACCTTTAACTTTGTTTCTGATTGGGCGAAAGATTATGACAGATTTATCGGGCTGTTTTCATTCAAGTAATAATTAAAACAAGAACAAACGAATTTACAATTCTCCCAATTAGATCGTCCCTTACACAATAAGACAAATAATCATACATAATTGTTATTATACTCGAAGACAAAAGCTCAGTCTTAACCTCCAATAAAACGTTGAGCCCGACACAGTCCATTTCTTGAACAAACCCGGAATTACCAGCACAATAATCCCCCCAGAGCGAGTTGCAAAACAACCACATAAACCCAGATTACGACCATACTCCACCATTAAAATTACCAACTTCTCGACAACTTCACGTAACAAAGTCCATTTCCGACTTAACAAGACATGTCAACATTAGAATACAAATGTTCCGCGCAGTGCACGGTGAACAATGGAAAGCTCAGCCCGCAATACGATGTTTTTGTTTTGTGTTAATGTGGGGTTTTGGGCGTAATCCGTTTTAGAGGTGAAATGAGATGGTGATTTTTTCGCTTGACATAAACATTGTATTTGGAAAGAAGCGTGGAGTAATCTATTATGAAAGAAAATTGCGAATTGTGTCAGCTGATTTGTTATAAATATAAACATTTAAAGGATAAGTTTTATACGAAATAACATGTTTGCGATGCTCTTAGCTGAAATCGTGAGAAGTAAACATAGGTACTTAGATTCATTTAGAATTCTTAGAACGAGAGTCTGAGTATTTTTATATCTTCGTAGAAAAATCTAAAGAAATTCCTTTTCTGTTTTATAGGGAATTTTATGTTTATCGTAGGTAGGTACATCCGTTGAGGCACGTCAAGGGTTAAAAACAAATAGATGTCTCACAGAATTGAAGATTTATTAAAACCATTATTAAGGTTTAACTTATTTTTCTCGTAAAATTGAAAAGATTATTTAAAAAAACGCTCCTTTTTTCTGGATTATTCCGCAGCAGAATTGGCCTTTTCATCTGGCCTTCACTTAGTTTTTGCAGACGTTTAAAATTTATTAACACTTATGACAGGGTTGCCTCCGCATTATTTTTTAATCATTATGGGATCCGATTGGGCAAACGACATCCTGTACTAGTTATATTTTTAAACGTACATACTCAAAATAAAAACAAAAATATTTCAAATGTTTATGAGTTATCTTTAAGAAGACAGAGGACCATAATTAAAATACTAACTGTACCTAACTGAAAAGGTATCAACAGAATAAGCTGTATAATTTTTAAAAATATGTCGTGATAGTAATGCAATAAAATTATTACTATATTTGGACCCAATAAAGCTGATCGGTAGCGGAAAAATAAACAAAAATCCTTTATTTCATAAAAACAATAAAAATAAAGCCTAAATACAAACATTATTTATCATTTTACACTAGATAGATTTTTGGTTTAACATAAAAGCGAACTTTGTTTTTTTAAGAGATAATAAAGATTTACGAATAACAAAATCACAATGTTTCAAATTTTCTACAATTTTTCATATTAATAGAAAAGGTTTTTATAAATAAGGCTGAGAGCAGACCCATTACAAAAGTAATTACCTTTTGAAGAATAATTCTCTCATAAAAATATGCTGTTGATAATTTATAGTACTTATGTTTATTTTACCTAGTAACAAAGGCACTAGGTAGTGAAATATTACAGATAAAATAAATTAGACATGTATTGCGGTTTCTCGGTGGTGCCATGGTCATGATATAGACAAATGTAATGAATTTCATGAATATGTACATGACCATAAATAAAAAGTGCTATATCTATTTTGCGAATATACCAAGATCCATTAGTTTTGTAAATTATTACAGTAAGGCTATTTACGAGTTTACGTATATTTTTTTTTGATTAAGTAATTTATTTTAACAGATAATAACTAGTGATGAATACTTTGTGTAATGATTAGATTGAAATGTAAAATGATAAATTTAATCATTCATTCAATGTATGTATATAATGCTCATGACATGTAACCTGGTGTTATTAATAAACTATCTGTTTCTGTATACTTTGTATATAGAATGGCAGGCCAAAGTGCCTGCTTTGATGTCAGAATGTTAACTAAATTAATGGATTTTCATTATTTAACCATTAGCAATAGGTACCGTTAGAAAATAAAACGTCTAATGCCTGGAACTTTAAAATGAGTGCAAACTTTGGTTTCAGAGGATGAACCACCTGAAATTTAGCTTGGGACAACACTTTTCTTGTTGTTGGATACATTTTTAAGTCTCCCTGCTGCAGTCTTGTGTTTCATTGACTCTTCTATCTATGTATCTATCTATAGCAGCCTTTAAAGCGCCCGTCTTCGGACATAGGCCTCCTCTCCATTCCTCCACGCTTGTCGGTCCATTGCCATCCGCATCCAGTTATCTCCAGCTAGTTGGCAGATGTCATCTCTCCATCTAAGGGGCGGCTTGCCACGAGCGCGGGTGTTAGCGGGCTTCCACACCATAGTTCGTCTCGCCCAGCGACTATGGTCCATCTTGGCAATGTGCCCAGCCCATCTCCACTTTCTGTGTCCAATTTTCTCCACAACTTCTTTAAGTTTTGTGACCTGCCTGATCCACTCGTTCATTGACGCTTATGAGTTTAATATTTATTTATTTGAGCAAGAGGGATCTGATATAAGTATTAATAGGTAACAAAATGGGTTACGAAGCTCAATACATGTATATTCCATACCTCTGTATATTAAAACGACGACAAAATAATAAAACGAGAACAGAGTTTCATAGTCTAGTGCGGAGACCCCTGGAAATGTAGAAACCTAACTCTGATAATAAACTTTCCTTCTTTCTTTCTTATAGTAAAAATTATCATAAATATTTACGGTAGCATAATAATATAAAAGTCGCATAGCTACCTACTCGTTCATGCAACTATTTTTAAGCTAGTTTAAGCCTGAAATAGGCTCTTGAAACTACAAACTACACTAATATTGATGCAGTCATAGCTGATCTGAGGAAGTTCTTCTGTACGGAAGGAATCATGTAAAGAACATCAACTCATTTCTGGTTCTCACAAAATTAATATATGTACAAACAAAATTTTCGGATGAATATTGAGATGCGTAGCAACCCTATTCGGTCGTGGTTCGTTTGCCCGACTATGTTGGGTAGTCTCGCTTACTTATCGGGGACACTGGGCAGGATCCCAAAGGAGCTTGTTCAAATTACTTCTAAGAAAACCTTTAACATTTACTTATGTGTACGCTGTTCAATTTATAGAGGCGTTTCGAGAATCAAGTAAGTACTTAGCGTTTTATACTTTTTTTTCAGGATAAAAACTTCTGATATTTAATATTTCAATAAAATAGGTATACATTGATAAATTCTTATACCTAAAATGAAACCAAGAACTTAAGCCAAAAACTTTTCAAAGACAAAACCACAACAGTTAACTTAAAATTAATACTAATAAATAAGTTACCTGTGTAAAGGGTTTATAAATAAAGGTACTTACTCTAGTTTTCCTTTTATGTCTCTTCTATCGCTACTATAGGGAACTTAACTGTAGTTAAAATAAAATATTTTATACCATGCACGAAATAAAGCATCAGATAATTATAAGAAAAAAAAACACAGACAGAAGTTATTTCTTAAACCAATTTTTATTTAATAATTCAGGTAGAAATATATAAAGTAACTGAGTTGACCGTGACGTCACTCAATTCGATTTCATATAAATTCCATATTAGCAAGTCGTTCAAATTCGTTTTGACAGTTCTTAAAAAGAAGCTGATTTGACTAGGATGCAAGTAGCCTATTGTTCCTCCACAAAATCAAATGAACACTCTCCCACACTAATGTTCACCAAACAAGAAACTGTTAGAAACTTCGTTCATAAACTTCCGTAAGCCAACACACGGCGCAAGAAACTATCTCAAAGTGTCCCCTGGCTGGCTTAAATTTGTATAATTTCTATGGCATCTACTGTTGAATACTCGCTTCAATTTAGTATTTCAGCCTGTACGCTATTTTGGCATATATAAAAATAGGCAGAGTGCCTGGGAGGTGGTTGAAGTAAACACTGTAGTCAGCCGGGGTCCATATGTATAATATCGCCAACCAATCACCTAACAATCCCCCTAATACTAAAGTACAGCTTCTTATACAGAGTGGGGCCTGTAACAAAGGCGAAGAATTGAACTGTAAGCTATTCTCCTTATACTGATCAACATTTGTTCAGTGACTTTTAAAAATTATGAAGTCTTTAAATTTTTAATTTTTCATACAAAATAAATATTAGCTTCAATGTACGCCATTAGTGTTGTCATTGACGTTGTCTGTCACACTTTAGACTTAACAGAATTCGCAATACATTACCTCTTAGAAAAAACTTTCAAGGGTGATAAAAATCAAAATACAAGTTATTTTTAAAAGTCGCCGAACAAATGTTGATCAGTATAAGGAGAATAGCCTAGAGTTCAATTCTTCGCCTTTGTTACAGGCACCACTCTGTATATAATTAACCTACGTGACAGAGGCAATCCCTGATCGTATGGAGAGGCGTTTTATCTGTATTCAATCACTACTACGTTGTCTACGTGATCAACGTGTAGGAATGTCTACTAGCCTATCACAAAACGACTTGCCAAAAATCCTCGAAGATATCAAATTAGAAACTAATGACAATGTATTCCATAAGAAATTGAAAAGTTTTCTCATACACAAACCTTTTAGTAAGTACCTACACTGAGAGAAAATACAACCAGTTTTCATGTTCGTTCAACAAGTTTTTTGGTTAAAATAGCGCCTACGTGCTCTTTGGTTCAAACAACAAGCTACTTGTCATTTGAATCGGCAATATATTTGAATCAACAAGTCGATTTTATAAAAACAACCTGACACATATTGTTTTAAACATAAGTTTGGCTGATTCAAACGGATAAACCGCAACAAGTCGAACTTGTTAAATTCACAATGCAAATTTCTCTCAGTGTACCTTAAATTTTCCTCAAAAACAAATTTAATTTTTTTAACATATATATTGAATTTAATTGAAGTCATTTATTCCTAAATCGTATTACTCGAATTATGTTATGCTATGACCAAAAATTATTATACCATAATTGTACCTATCTACATCTACATGGCCTGAAACTTAGTATTATAAGTAATTTGTGTGCCCTGACAGGGTGTCATGAAAGCTAATTGTAAAATTTTAAGATCCTATGTACATGACTTTTACAAATAAACATCTTATCTTATCTTTAATCATTTCAATCATCACTCGAGCCAGTCGAACCAGGTAACTTCTTCCTAATTTGACTGTTTAGTAGGTATAACTAAACAGTCAAATTAGGAAGAAGTTACCTGGTTCGACTGGCTCAAGTTAAATCCCGGACAATGGCGATCAAAATATGAAAGAAGCGCGTTCCTACGCACATATTCTAAGCTCATGTAGGCTAACGTGTACTATGCTTGTATGTGTGAGATAAGACAAGACTGATCGCGTTCTTGACATGCGGTAACTTTGAGGTAACCGAGAGCGAGTGGGCAGCACTTGCAGTGGGAAGCGAGAGTGGCCATACTGTGTACTGTACTAAAAGCAGTTAGTCACCTCAAGATCGTGAAAAATGAAGAATTCTTCTAAGAAACTATATATGTCCCATTATTATTGCCTCATTACGGGGATAATAGGACTGAATCAGCATCAACATCATGAGTTTTAAAAGAAATAACTATTACTCAAAACAACGTAAAGTCACAGTTCACGCAGTCATCTATGCTGCTGAAAAATAGGTAATTCTTTCATAATGGGTCTGTCATACCAAAGACATATGTAACTCCGTATAGACGGATAAAGTCTAAGAAAAAACGTACCTCAAAGCCATAGAGCAAAAGATACGGTGGCCTAGATGGCGTTACACCTTTGGGGAACGCTCGGCTAGATGGCGCTAATATTAATATTTGACATTTTAACACATATCAAGGTAAGAATATGGGCCAAATTGTCAAAACTGAGGTTCAAAAGTTTTAAGCTTGTGTCGAGAGATGGCAGTCTATGGACTGTGATTACACATTTTACTTTGACAGTAACTCTCTATATTACTCGATCTTCTTTGGTCATACACAGTCTGATGTAAGTCTGTGTAACGATAAAAAGCAATATTATAATAATACTTTACAAAGAATTTATCCGGCAAGTTATTAATTGATAGCGGTTTATCCGTTCAAGACAAGCAATTTCAACTTATCCGATCATAAAATTGTAATTATTCTGCAAAATAAGACAAAGCTCTGGTATCATTAATTATCTTCGAAAAGAGAATTTCTTAGAGTACCGATCACAATCGAGGTATGCTAATGAGGCCCTGATTAGAGACGATAGACGATTTTGAAATACTCCGATGGGTCATTATCGTGATCTAGAGGTACTACTCGTAGTCTATAGAGGCTCTTGAACAAATGATGACACACTTCAACACCTAGCTTTCAGTGACACAAGATTTATGAGCGTGAGACATAATTATTATTGTACTACAGATCAAAATAGGTACAAAAAAAAAATAGATTATCGATATTGTAATGATTCACTTATAGTCGCTACACTATTTAGCTGGGAAATCAAATCATCATTCCTAATTTAGGATCCCTTACAATTGTTGTCAGGGAACGTCAATATTAACAAAAATATTATGTTATTTAAAAAATGTAGCAGGCCTAAGAAAAGCCCGTGCTTAAGTATACTAATTAATACAATCGGATGGTAACAAACTTGCCAATTAAAAATTTAAGTAATACATATAATATAATATAGTAATATCTTGGGCACTATGCCCTCTTTAGACTTAGATTTTTAGTTTTCTTTTTAATTGCCTAGTTTTTGATATTTATTGTATGGAATTTTTATTTACATGTTATTAATAAATAAATTTTACTACAGTAATACATAACATTTTTGTACATAATATTTGACATAACCTATCATAAGTTGGAAACATCTAACCACGAAATCCAATACACATAAATAACCGATTTCATAAAGTAGTCGCCCTCAAATCTACTCTAAAATCGAGCTCAATTCCCAAGATTCAGAAAAAAAAACAAAAGATATCCCCGCGTAATCTCAGACGAACGACACCTCGCCTCCACTCAATAACCCGAGCGAAGGCTCTCAATTCTTTAATTTCCTGCTCCTTTGACGGATCGCATGCAAAGGTTTATTTCGGAGGCGGTTTGACGTAACGCAATAACCTGCCTGTCGGGAGTGTCCTTTTGAGAGTATATTTTAGGTATGTAGGCGTAACGCACGACTTTTATTCAAATAAGTTTCTTTATAAAGTCAGACCTAATGTTGACAGTGATTTTGACAAGTTTTTTTATGAAATAGGAGGCAAATGAGCAGACAGGTCACCTGATGGTAAGCGATCACTGCCGCCTATGGACATGCAAAACATCAGAGAGGTTGAGGTGGGTTGCCGGCCTTTTCACACAGTTCATTTCACAGTTTAGCTATAACTGTGCAAGGCAGGAAACACAAAAGAGTTACCTATTCAATGGTTTTTAGACATTAAACAACTCGGGATTCAATGGTTATTATACTCTGAATAGAGTTCTTCTGTATATATCTTTTCTCAGTAAATAACACGACACAAACTAATCAGTAGGTAAAATCTGATATTAGGTACTTAACATACCAACTGAACTTTATTCGATTCAAAATAAAAGTTTCTGTAATTACTTTCCTGAATTGTTCTTTTCTTTTTACTTATCGCGTAACGAGGGCCGAAACTGTGTTATTTTGTTTCCAAATACGTTTTCAAGTTTGAAATAAGGGAGAACAGGGTCTGTTCTCTATCAAACTCTTTAGACTGCTCTTTAATCATAACTTTTTTTCATCGTCATCGTCTACTTTACATACAGATTGTAGTTTTTATAACCGGCATTATATATAGAGGTAATCATATAGCTGGTGCAGAATCCAAAACGATAAAAAAAATACCTTGTTGTACCCAATACTTTCGTAAATTATTGACACGCAGCGCGCGTCTGTGGAATTGAGTAAAAAAATCGCCCGAATCGCTCGCGGCAGCGGCGCGTGCGCTCGCGTTAAATACTTTGAGATGCAATAAAAGGGGTAAAGTTGAGGTGAAGTAAAATGAAATAAGTTATTTGATATTATGTAATTTTTATATCGTCGGGCGGACAGAATGGAAGTAGACCTCCGTGAGCTCGGCTTCGGCGAAAGCTGGCGCGATACCGCTCAAGATTGAGCAAAGTGGCGTGCTCTTATATTGGAGGCCAAAACTCATTCTGTGTTATCACGAAATTTTTACATAGCCAGCCCATCATACCTAGAAAATATTACCCGTTATAAAAATTACACCCTGCATACTTACATTAGTTGTTCAATTTCGCGAGAGCGCAGCAATCTCCTATCCCATCCCAAGGGTTCCCGTATACCCTCGTCTACGGTCGTTGACCTTGCTTCAACGTTATTAAAACCGTTTTATGATTTAGTTTTGAATATTGGATTCTTATCGTCAAATTAATCTATTGCTGGGTGTGTATTTTAACTCTTAAAGTTACCTTGATCGGCCTTTCAGAAGCCAAGGTTAATTGAAAAGTCTTCAATCGAATGTCTTGAAAAATTTTTGATAGACCGATTCAGAGTTATTTTATTAATGAGGACTTGCATTTATTTCTAGGAATATGTATTTTAATTTGTAATACTTCCAATAAATGTCATTAGAATATTAGTGTAAAATAGATCAAGCAATCGCTGAAATAGCTTTCATCAGTCGGTAATAATAGTCTTAAAAATTTAGTTTTTGCTTTTTGTACCTTCATTAAAAGCTAAAGAGCGTTTCAAGTTACACTGAATAAACATTAATTTAGTCACGAATTATGTATAATAATCGTGAAAGTTTAAACCAGTATCAATTTATTATTGAAAATAATTCCCTCCCAGCGTTCACACAACGAACACCAAAACTCTAACACAAACAGTACGCTTTCATTGCCATTTAAACAATATTACAGATAAAACAAAACACAATAAACACGCCCGAACCAGCGTGTGTCATGTATCACAACTGGGTAAATGTTAACGTGTACAAAACAGTTTTGAAATTAATAACGAGGCTGTTGGTGGCAGCCATTGTTGTGTGACGGGGCCTATCTCTGCGCTCTGTTGTGCCTATTTGGAATGAGTTGGAAGATTTCCGTCTCTGACTTTCGAGAGACAAGAACTAAATAAGCTGCGCTGAAGCTTTGTTAATATGATTAGCTAAAATCTATCTCGTGGTCATATTCATTTGAAATCAATAACATTTATAGACTAGACTTGAAGAGACTGCCTAAGAATATTTAAAAAAATCCTACAATGTGCATGGCGAATTTATCAATGAATTCATTCATAATTTCTTCAATCAAGTTTGCAGCTCATTGCAATTGTACGTACCTATGGTAAAATGTGAGCAATATAATCCACACTTTTTAGCTATCACTCTTACTCATGACTCATGAGTGAGATCCTTACATTATAATCATCTTAACAATAAAGGTAAAGTTCGTTATTACACTAATAATAATAATAATAAAGGCGTAGGGATGTGACGACCCCATCGCCCATTGGTTTTACCAGTGCAATCAGTCAACGCAGGGCAGCTTGTGGCGAGCTGTTGGGGAACAGCGACCCCACGTACCCGAGTGCTCCTGGGGAGTTCTGTTACCCGTAAGGCGGGTGGGTGGGACAGTACTCTCTACCTCTGGCTTGCCTTGGCTGGCCGTCCAGAGTGGAGTCGTTAGGGCTACATGCCCCAGGGGTGGAAGTGAAAATTTGCATAAGACGCGAGTTGGTGCAGTGGCTTCACAGCCACTGGGCAGAAAGCGGTGTACACCTCTCGACACCCTTGAGTTCTCACACCGGTGTTGCCCTTGAGCCATCTTGGATGTCGCTTTTTGTGGGGGCCCATCTTGTAGGGACGAGTCACCGTCTGCCGGAAATAAAATTGGATACCGTTTTATTAGGCAGGCGTCCGGTTTTTTATCCACAGCCCAGTATTTAGTCCATCACTTTCATCAAAATAGACCAATTCATTTTAGATTCCATTAACTCTCAAATAGTCCTTACACCCCGGCGGGTGTTGCCTCTGCGTGTGTCCCATGATACGGGCAAGGACAACATCCGCTCGGTGTACCCCTTACATTTCATTAAAGTGTCGAAAGGGCCTCTACGTGTTGGCTTCGGCCCCGCGCACGCCTCCCAAAGGTCCGGAATACCCTTGTTCCGTGATGGGAAAAACATACAAATAATAATAATAGGCCTTTACATCTATGACAGATGATTTAAGCAGCATCCGAACTATTTCGAACGACACTTGCGTGCGTATTACACTATATCACTCATAAAAGTAGGCATTTCCGTCACTGTTAAATGTTACACTAAACGTAATTACAGACTTACAACTAACGTAGGTACCTATTCTAAACTTGTGTAGAAACATAAGCTGTAAAATTCAAGAACAAACTCTGAAATAATCAAACAAAAATGTCAAATACATTATGATTTTGACTAGAAAAGCTTATTACTTTTGAAAAAAAAAATCAAGTATTCAGAAATAATTTTTAAGAAAAAAAAAACCGCCGCCTTTGGGGTTCTGGTGAAAGCTACTTGCGAATGTTGGATTATGTAGAAATGTGTAGGTATTTTTTTAAATTGCTTTTAATGCTTTAATTATTTGATGGCAACAAAAATCAATATACGTATACCCCGTTAAGGTTTATGGAGTTTCCTCAATTCCTCATGAATCCGATTATAAGAAATCGAAACTTGACAAAATTTGACTTGAAAAGTGAATATGCTTAACAAATATAACTAAATAAATGCTACTGTTCTGAACTTAAATGCATGCTGTTCTTATAAAAATACCAAAGTCTCTATAAGTATGCCGTTCAGATTTGAGGAGTTCGGTTCTGACCATCATCTGCAGTTCCACTGCACCAAATGTCACTATTCTGGACGTAAGTGCATGCTGTTCTTATAAAAATACCAAAGTCACTATAAGCGTGCCGTTCAGATTTGAGGAGTTCCGTTCTGACCATCATTAGGAGTTCCACTGCACCAAATGTCACTGTTTTGGACGTAAGTGCATGCTGTTCTTATAAAAATACCAAAGTCACTATAAGCGTGCCGTTCAGATTTGAGGAGTTCCGTTCTGACCATCATCAGCAGTTTCACTGCACCAAATGTCACTGTTCCGTACGTAAATGCATGCTGTTCCTTTAAAAATATAAAAATCGCCATATGTATGCCTTACAGATTTGAGGAGTTCCCTCGATTTCTCCAGGATCTCATCATCAGAACTGGGTTTTGAGAAAAATGGGACCAATCTGTATGCATATACATTCAATCAAAAAAAATTTTTCAAAATCGGTCCAGTAACGACGGAGATATTGAGGAACAAACATTAAAAAAAAATACAGACGAATAGAGAACCACCGTCTTTTGAGAGATTTGAGGCGGCGGTTAAAAATTGTTCAAAAATATGAAAAACCGAACGCCAGGGTGAGTTATAACTTGAACTGCTAATCCTGGATGATTGATCACCAGCTTGAAGGCAATTTTGTCTAAATAGCGGAAAGATTGCACAGGTGTGCCCCGAGTGCAAACTTGAATTAGCTGGGGCTGCATCTTCAATAGTCAATTAGTTAGGACCTAAATGTTAGGTGAACCATGTTATCTAAAATTTCAGTAACATGGTAATAGATTGTAAGTTTGTATAATGTACATACACCGGTTTCGCGGGGGCAAATCTGTACTGACATTTAATAGTGCGAGGACACATTAGACTAATTTTATTATTTGATATCGATAAAAATGTCGTACAACCGTTGTGTAATTTCAAGAATTTGAATGAAGAAGAAAACTACATACACAAAAATAAACTTTTTGAGGAGTTAACTTTCTTTAATATTTAATATAATTTTCATAATATACAATCAACATTTTTTTCCCCATTTTCCACATTTTCGTGACATATGAATTTTACATTACTCGTACCTTTATCATCTATATCTGAATGGTCAGGTTTCCAGGAAGATGAATGATCTTTTTTCTTGCGTGGCATTTTTAGCCGCCTTAAGAAACAAAAAGGTAGATTTAATTGATCGGAATGCAAAATAATATTGTTGTAGGTACTAGATGAATTATTCAACGATTCAATGGTTGTCAAAAGTGACTCGACACAGTCAATGTCAGATATCGGTTGTTTATAGTTGCGAAGTATAAATGAAAGAGGTTTGCACATAGTTAAACGTATTCAAACTTAGCCATTAGTTTAGTTATGATAATGATGGTTAAAAATTTATTTTTATGGATGTCGATAAACTAAGTCGATATTTAATGAATCACTAGCACTGGTACATTTTTGCCCCGGCGAAACCGGTGTTTGATTAATGTATTATCGTTCGATGCGATGAAGCCGATGAAGATAAAGCTAAATAAATGAAAATATTGAAACCGAATAATTAAATTGCAATGCGTTGAATTTAAATAAAATACATGTTTTTTTATAAATTCAATTTGTCTGTTTTTTTTTCTGTATTTTAACTAAATTTGCGTGTAGACATTTATGTATTTCGACTACTTTAACCTAATTATGAAAGTTTTCAAGTTAGTTAATAATTATAATAAGGAAATTATTAAGTACTTACGAATTTTGAAAATAGTAGACGGTACTACAATCTCTTGATTATTGTACTTATTTAAAGCTTGTACCTATTTAAAAAGCTGTTGACAATTTTTTCTGCCTACTCTTTTATATATATTTTTGGAATGGAATATTTGTATTTTATCTGAGATATAGGTATGTCTAATTTTGGATAGAACAGTAGTTTCATCTGTGAGTTGAAATAGCGATGAATCTAAGTACGTGATAGTAGCGCATCATTTTTGAGCGAGTACGTTTTCCCGCTTAAACTTTCAGAATGATTTATTAAAGTTCATGTACACAAAGATAAGGTTACGAGTACACTATCCAGTAAACAACATATTTAGTATTGAGCTTTACTGACCCATATCTCCTCTGACTTATTAGTATAGTACTCCCACGACCATATAAACCAACAATAGAGAATATTATATCACCTAAAGTATCTGTTTACTGTGTAGACATATTGGAAGACTATCAAACTATATAATAATACGTAGAACCAAGTATACGCAGTTGCGTAGGTACTGATTGGTTCACAATATCAAATATCATCATCAATAACCTCTAACATCAATAATATGATGGGTTAAGCAGCGTCCATTAGATTGCGGCACTTCCGCAAGTGGCTAGTGAGTCCAATGCGAGAGCGGCAGCCGCGACCGCAAAGCTGGCAGGAGAATGTGGCCGTGTCCAGTGACAGAGGTTGGTTAGCGCGCTGGTGTCTTAATTCTCGCCTAGAGTGAAGAAGGTCAAACCATGCTCGGTCGTGTGCAACTACTCCTTCACCCAGGGTCTTCCTCCAGTGATCGCGGTCCTCAGCCTCCATTTCCCAGTCGATAGGATTGATCCGGAAGGACAACATATCACGCTTCGCACTGTCCTTAAACGAAGCATGGGTCGCCCAACCGATCGTTTAGCATACGCTATTTCGCTCAGGAGAGTCTTACGTGGCAAACGAGAGGGCTCCATCCTGTGCACGTGCCCCAACCAGCGTAGCCGTCTCTGTTTCAAGACTGTATAATTCAAATATACCTTTGAATATTTGTATCAATCAAATAATTTCTTATAATAAGTACTTTATAAAACTTACATTGACCGGGTTATACTTACCTTTTTGATTTTTGTCGAGCTCCCGTTATTTCCACGCAGTTGCATGCATCAGCATCATTGTCATGGAAAACTGAAGAAGGCGGGTGGATGTCAAAGTTATGTAGACAGCGCGCGATCTACCCTCCTTCCCCTTATACCCTTTTAATTTTATTATCCTATCTCATTCTTATATCCCGGTCAATGTATAATCTAATGAACACACACAAAACTCTTACTTTATAAAAAATTAAGATATATTTATAAAGCAGGTATTATAAAAATGTAAATAATTTTTTTTATGCTGATAAATAATGAGTTAGCATATTAAAAACCTTATTTTTAGGCCCAATAAAGTTAATTAAACGTTAAATAGCCTGTAAGCGGAAGTAAGCCAGTTCAATGGAGCCTACAGTTTTGCAAGTCACGCAGGCTCCAATAGCGACCCCTAAACCTTTACCAACAAAATTCCCGTCCCATTTCTCCATAACTTGAAGCGACCCAGATACATACTAATATTATAAGTGCAAAATTGTGCCTGTGTGTATGTATATGGCTGTTACCTTACACTTACTCTTACACTTAAACCAATGTGTCGTGACCAGCAAGAAGATTGACCATAGAGAATTTTAGATAGCTGTCATATTTTAAATTTCTGTCATCTGATGCCTTAAATTGCGAAGACAGAAGTCTAGATTATTATTTTTTGCAAAAATGTTCAATGGATAAACATGTATATGTCTTAGCTTAGGTTATGAATAAATAATATGTATATGTCTTAGCTTAGGTTATGAATAAATTATGAATAAATAAATGCTATTGTAATTCGACGTTTCAGTTCTTATCGTCACAATTAGAGTAAATGAGTTTACACAATCAACAGAAATTAAGTTGAAATTTCACATTAAAATATGAAAATCATATATCGGCCGGATTAAGAGATAAACGGATAATAACAGATAACGGATAAAGAGGGCCGAATTGAAAAAATAATATAATGCCTGATAATCGATGTGAACAAATATGTTTGCAATTAAGTCTTTGCCATTACATTTTATCCAGGCGCTAACTACTGGCAGTATTCGACGAAGACGACGAGACGTAGACGAAGTTGCAGGCAAAAGCTAGTACAGTCTATTTAAAAAATAATATGATGCCTGATAATCGACGTGAACAAATATGTTCGCAATTGAGTCTTTGCCATTACATTTTATCCAGGCGCTAACTACTGGCAGTATTCGACGAAGACGACGAGACGTAGACGAAGTTGCAGGCAAAAGCTAGTACAGTCTATTTAAAAAATAATATAATGCCTGATAATCGACGTGAACAAATATGTTCGCAATTGAGTCTTTGCCATTACATTTTATCCAGGCGCTAACTACTGGCAGTATTCGACGACGACGACGAGACGTAGACGAAGTTGCAGGCAAAAGCTAGTACAGTCTATTTAAGCAACCAGAAAGGGGTGTTCTTAAACTGTTTGTTTCTCGTTCCCGAAAAACTTTTCATTAAGAAGTTTCTCCGCCAACAACATGAGGTGTAACAACGTAAGGGAAGTTTTAAACACCAACCGACCGAAACAACACGGAATCAGAACGAGGGTGGAGTTACAGTGCAAATATTCTCATTCGACTTGCCAAACTTTATTTATACCAATTATAAGTAGTAAGTTTCGTTAACGAAAAGGATTTCCTTCATTCTATTACGGATTACCGAACGAATCTATTGCTGGAAGTAAAGAAATGCGATTAATTAGAAATAATACTTGCCTTTGGCACGGAGAAATGCAATTGAATAAATCAGCACTTTTCTTTTAGATAAAAATCTGTCCACCAGTATTTACGGAGACCAGTCTAAGACTATCAAATAAATGATGTAGGTACTATCCTGACAATCGGACACATATCTATAAAATTATAATTTAGACCTAAGATTAACCACTTTGGTTCACCGCAAGGTGGTATAATTATTAGGTATAGTCGATCATAGTACAAAGCCGACAGCTATTGTGATCTCTCCATTTGTGTAAATACTGAGATAACACTAATTTAAAACTATACATTCTGAAACATAAACATATTACAAATAATATAATATACATATATTATGATTAAACACTTTGGTTCAACACAAGTAAGGCCCAGTCGGTCGTTTGAAGAAGCCGGCTCATTATTCTGATCCCGGTTTGAGTAAATATTTACCGCACCGTCTCCTGAGAGCATTGTAGTGGTCAAACATTGTGTAAGGAGCCTGCCGCGCTGCCAACCTTCACGGGACGACTTATGTACTTCAAAGGCTTACGTCTCATCTTTTGAAGTTACCTCTTAAGTTGAGTTAAGAGTTTAACGACCCAGTCCGAAGGTAAGAATACGTCAAATGTTATCTCTAGTTCCGATATGGATCTAATCTTCGATGTCAAAAAAAATATTGACAATGACTTTGAATCCATATCATATGTGTTAAAATGTTAATCAATAATCAAAAAGTTATCTTTGTGTCATACTTTTAAATACCTATATATAAAAAAATATTCATATCTAACCATTTGTCTATGTTAATTTATTTAATCATGTTTTTTTCCATTATGTTTTATTATTTTTTTAGATAATATTTTTTTGCCTGTTGCCTTCAGTGATTTTTCTCACTGGTCACATCGGAAGATCAGCGCTGGAATTCGCCAGGAATGGTTGCTGAGATGAGGCTGTATCGTACTTTAGAGTACTTTATTGTTTTATGTTAGTCTTAAACATTAAGATTGATTGTGTGTATGCTTACGTATAAAGTATAAACCATATTCTATTTTATTCTATCTAGAGCCAGTATTTGAGGTATTATAAAGTTTGAACTGAGCCGTGAAATGATTTCTTAACCAAGAAAATTGGAAGTTTAATCGAAACACAAATCAACAACGAACGATGTTTCAATTGAATTTGTCTTTTGAATTGTTCATTCGTACAACCGACGAAAATAACAGTTGATGGAAATCAAGATCGAACTTTTTGACGAAGCCTGCGCTGCTGGTCACGATCTATTTTGTTTTTATTGTATGGGTTTTGGGTTTAGTTTTAATTTAGGTTTTTTTTTATTGTATTTATTTTGAAATTTGGAATTATAAATATTGAATAAATTAAGTTATGGAAGTTAAAAAAAATAAACTAAGTTTAAAACTTGTTTCATTTGTAATCTTATCTGAAATATCTGATATCTTAGTTACATATTAAGTTATCGCAAAGAAACGCATAATAATATACTTAGTTCGCTAAGTTTAAGATTTCAGGTTGTCCTTTTATAAGAACTTTTAAAGGTATGACTTAAAGCAATAGAAGTATTCTTCGTCATGATATTATAAGCGTAGATACTTACCTAATTTTCTATTTAACAATAACATTAGATAGATAGATAGGATACTCTTTATTGGCACACCTCAGCAAAAGATACAGAAAAAATATACAGTGGAGACAAAACAAATTATTATAAATAGAGGAATACAACAGGCGGTCTTATCGCTAAAGAGCGATCTCTACCAGACAACCTTTGGGTAGCGGAAATAAAAAAAACGTAATCAAAAAGAGTAGGTGCTTCGAAATAAAAAAACATAATTCTAATTTCCAACACACAAATTAAATAAACATACACATATAAGAGAATCTAAACTTTCTCTGTATAATCGACCTATATTCTAATGACTATCGTCTATCTGCAACAACACGTCAAAATCAATTTAACATTTTCAACATTATCAATTTTTGATTAAATACAAGAGTCTTTTCATTTAATAAATTGGAGGAACTTTTTAAACTAGCCGGATTTGGCTTAAATGTCTCCCTAAAAAACCTAACATGTTTACGCAAAAGTTTGCTGAGCGCCAATAAGTCAAAACTTTCTTGCTTTTTCCCCGGCGAGGGGTGTCGAAATCGGGACATTCGCTAAAGTGTTCCACTAACTTTTTCCATATGAACTTCAGTGTCGGAGAGTTGAGTTTTTATAACTATTGCTACTGTTTTTTTTTACGGATTTGACACAAATCCGTGCCGAATCTTCGAATGCCTGCCGAATATCGTTTATTTCTTCCTCATTAATTATGGTTTTCATTACTACTCCAAGCTTTGGTACATCATATTTAATTTCCGACATTTTAATAAGTTTGCAAATGTTCACCACCATCTTTCACTTCATTATAATTCTCAAAATAACTTTGAGAGAGAATTACTCAAGTAATTCTTCGGAATTACTTCCGATTTATCGCTAAACAATCAAAGCACTCGCTGGGCGTTTCTTAAAATTTTCCATTCGCCCCCAAAACTTTCGAGAACTTTACTGAAGATAGACGTTAACGAAGCCAAGAATTGTTAATTTTGCGTTTAACTTTGGTTTTAATCGACGATTTGTAGATGAAAGTTAAATGGAATGGCAAGCTCATTAGTGTTTACGTTAGACCGGATTGAAGAAACAAAAGAGGTAGTACTAAATAGGGACATCAGTATCAATTTAGGGAATTGAATTTAGCAACGCGGGTCGAGTGCCTCGGAGAAGGGCCGCGGCAATGAGGCATTGTAATTTGTTAACTGTAGCGAGGAGCTGACTGTTGACCCGGATAAGACGGCGTCAAATTTCCTGTTGTTTACAGAAAATGGCGAGTTTTATTGTGAAGGGCCAATAAGTCAAACCTTCCCCGCGCGACCTCCACCCGAAGTTTAACAGCCGCGCCAATTATTTGCGCGACATCTATTTTTATTTTGTTCCTTCCTGCGCTCCGGTGCTCTTTTGTTTCTTGTGAGCCGCCGTCATTGTAGTTTTTGTAGTCCCCCTTCGTCCTTTAGGTGCGCGTAAATCTGATTTATATCTTTTATATATGTTTTTGACGACCATTATCTTGCAAGGGGAAAGTCAATTTTACCTTTCCCGTAACAAACGTTTCATAGAGTTGAGTATAGACTTATCTAAACTTTTCCTTATGGGTTTCCTTAAGTAAGCATAGGTAATGCAATTTATTTTAATGAAATTATGCTAAAATTATTAACTCTGTGAAAATGTAATACCTACTTACAATATAGTACCTAAATAAACATTTTATTTTCATGTTACAGTATGTTTGTTTTTTCGTTGATTTACAAACAAATAATAAAACCACTTGTATAAATAATTGAAACCTAATAGAATAAAGTAACTAACAATACCCAGAAAAGTCCGTGCCCTGCGGAAGAGTACCCATGAAGATAAAAAAGATGGCTACATTAAACACAATTAATACTGAACGAATAAATTAATGTAGGTATACTAAAGGATATGGTATCTCCGTATGTTGGCATTATAGTATACTAGCTTTTGCCCGCGGCTTCGCCCGCGTACTAAAAGAATTCTTATTCAAACATATACAAAAAATAAGATTTTCATTTGGATCCGTAGGTTTCTATGTAGGTATATTTGTCTGCGATTATTTAGATTACACATATTACTATTGTTTTTAAAGAAATGCTTGCAATGATTGTAGAAATGTTACACAGGGACTACAGCGTAGGTAGTAGGTACGAGTAAGTATGTATTCTATACATATACAATGGGGAAACTTCATACAACCCACATAGCCCGAGTACGTATCTCGACACTATTGGTCGATGGACTCGGTGGGTAAAAAGTACTTTCTCGCATTATCGCTTACAATTACCGGTTGCTGACCGATTACCACTATCCCTATCCCTATCCCTATCCCTATCCCTATCCCTATCCCTATCCCTATCCCTATCTCTATCTCTATCCCGTCCCCGTCCCCGTCCCCGTCCCCGTCCCCGTCCCCGTCCCCGTCCCCGTCCCCGTCCCCGTCCCCGTCCCCGTCCCCGTCCCCGTCCCCGTCCCGGTCCCCGTCCCGGTCCCGGTCCCCGTCCCCGTCCCCGTCCCCGTCCCCGTCCCCGTCCCCGTCCCCGTCCCCGTCCCCGTCCCCGTCCCCGTCCCCGTCCCCGTCCCCGTCCCCGTCCCCGTCCCCGTCCCCGTCCCCGTCCCCGTCCCCGTCCCCGTCCCCGTCCCCGTCCCCGTCCCCGTCCCCGTCCCCGTCCCCGTCCCCGTCCCCGTCCCCGTCCCCGTCCCCGTCCCCGTCCCCGTCCCCGTCCCCGTCACTGTCCCTGTCAAATTATCATGTTAGGAGGTGAATTTTGAAAAATCCTTTCTTAGTGCTCCTCTACACTATATAAGGAACCCACGTGCCAAATTTCAAATCTCTAGGTCCAGTGGTTTAGGCTGTGCGTTGTCTGTCAGTCACTCAGTCAGTCACTCAGTACGGAAGAGTTTTATATATATTGATTAGGTACTTTATTGTAAGTAATTCAATTAGAATTCACTGATATCTTGGCAAGTCATGAATATCCCCCAATATCTAAATTAAATGAGCAGAAGTTTCTGGAAACTACAAAAAACAGTTGAAAGCAGTAGTATGCAAATACGAGCGATGTATTATTAACGCTCGTTTCAGGAGCTTCTTTGACATCCGCTCTATCGGGATCTGGGAATGCACATCAATTATTTAGATTCCAGTCGTCAATCCACCCGTTTGAAAGGATCTACTGCTATTTTAGGGGAGATTCTATTGTTTCCTGGTTTGTGCTTGCTGATTGTATAACTTTACCTACAAATGTAAAAAAAAACAATTGTAAAAATGACATTGAATTCCTTCATCTGTTTGTTAGTGACGCAACAAAACCACATATTAAATTTAGGATATAATTAGACAGGAGAATTTGTATTTAAAAAATTATATATATTTTTTTATTTTGTTTCAGGTTTTTTCCGGTCAGACCATTTCGGTAGTTTGGGTAAGTTTAAATAGTACTTTAAAATAATATAGAAGTAAGTCGTTGCACCAGCCAATCGCCAGCAAATCATATTTTCCGAAGTGAAACATTTTGAACTTCGTCAAACTCACTGGTTGACAAAATAAGATTTATGTGTTTTTTTTTTATTGTTGTTCATTTATTTTTAATATTTGTTTGTTCACTGAACAATCATTTAGAGATACCCAATATTATTCGTAACTTGTTCTACCTGTGCTAACAGTAATCTACAATAATATTCAACATATTGTTTTGTTACTCTCCAAATTCCGCAAAATATGTGATACACTGTTGGTGGCTCTACAAATAAGATCATGAACTTCTAGCGACCCACCATACAAAAATTTTGCCTTTTAATCAATGGTACTAAAAAACAGGGCTGAGTTTCTTTTGTTTGAAAATCGAACGAATCAAAACAAAAGCAACTGAATTATATTTCACGTAGATTCAAATCTCATCGTAGGTATTTTGTCCTAGTATTAGGACATCGAGCCCCAGGAGGTTATGTAGATATTTAATCGGCCATCATGTGTAAACATTATTCAACGTAACTGTATACTTCAACATCAATTATCTAAACATCTCGCGTAAAAATCCCTGAAAGCACCTCTTCCGGGTTTAATAGACCCCAATCAAATTGTCCGAACATCGCGTAATGCGGGGCGAGATTCGGTGATCGATGCCTCTAGATAGCTTAATAAAACGTAAATCCTGCACCGAACATCTCTGCGGCTTACCGAAGATTTGTAAGCCAGCAGGGTAAGCCCGCGCCTCGCTTACTGCGGGTTTATGCAACGTAAGCCTGGAGTCGCGGGTTACTAGTTGTGCTTTCGGATGGGCTTGACTCTGCTGACGATCGAGATTCAAAGTTTGGCTGCTTGAAAACTTTGCCAAATTGACAAAGTCTAAACTTCATTAAATAAATAAATAAATATTGGGGACACCTTCACAGGGTCAACTTAGCCCCAAACTAAGCAAAGCTTGTATTGGGTTGGCACAAAAGTAATGACACACTCTACAAAACTCTATACATTTCCTTTCTTAAGTTAATTGTTTTCGATAATATTCTAGTATGTTGTAGAACATTCTAGGTACTTCTAATGTGAGGGTATATAAAGCCACCCTCGTGATTGGCTTAGTTAGATTGAAATAAAATGGACGAGCGACAAGTTCGAACACTTTACTTATACGAGGACTTGTTAGGCCACAGTGCGCGGGCTGCGGCTAACAATATCAACACTGCATTGGGCGCTGGAAGTACAAGCCATGCCACGGTGTCCAGATGGTTTGACCGTTTTAAATCAGGAGACAGGAGCCTTGAAAGTCAGTAACGCTCAGGGCGTCCACCTTCATTCAATGATGACGATTTACACCGCGAACTACAGTCGAATCCTGATGCTACTACTCCTGAATTAGCGGAAGCACTTAACTGCAGTCACCACGCTGTCGAATACCATCTGCATGAGCTTGGGTATCGAAAAGTTTTGGCTCGATGGGTACCGCACATCCTTACCGACGCCAGTCGTGCAGTCCGTGTCGCCATCTGTCAATCACTTTTGCTGTGACCCCGACGTAAAGAGTTTTTGACTGATCTGGTTACGGGAGATGAATCATGGATTTATCATGAGAACGATACACGTCGTGCTTTTTGGCTGCCTCGAGAAGAAACGCCACCAACTCAACCGAAGCTGAGTCAAAAGAACCGCTTAAAATTTTTGCTTTGTTGTTTCTGGGACTCGCAAGGCATGCTGTTTCATGAACTATTACACAATGAAACTGTAAACGCTAACAAATATTCAACACAGCTCACCGAACTATCTTCTGCTATCAAGAAAAAACGACGAAGACGAGCCACTGTAATTTTACTACATGATAACGCTCGACCTCATGTCGCATCTACCGTTCGTCAACAGCTGCAGAACTTGGGCTGGGAGACGATACCCCACCCACCTTATTCTCCAGACCTCGCATCATCAGACTTTCATTTGTTTAGAGCCCTGAAACGACATTTGCAGGGTAAACAATTCAATGATTTCCATGATGTACAGGTGGAGTTGAACAACTTTTTCGAGGCACAGCCATCAGAGTTCTGGACGTAAGCCATCCAAACTTTGCCGGATCGTTGGCAAGAAGTCATAGATGCTAATGGTGATTACATCATCGACTAAGCTTTTTGTATTGTAATAATAATAAAAAATATAAAACGTAAACTAAGTGTCTCATTACTTTTGTGCCAACCCAATACTATGGGTGCTAAGCGACGATATACATCCTTAAATAGATAAATACATACTTATATACATAGAAAACAACCATGATTCAGGAACAAATCTCTGTACTCATCACACAAATAAATGCCCTTACCGGGATTCGAACCCAGGACCGCGGCTTAGCAGGCAGGGTCACTACTGACTGAGCCAGACCGGTCGGGTCGTCAAATTGAGGGCAATCGGTACTATGTGTGAGACGCTTGGCGTCAGGAGGCTAGGTCGCAGTTATTGGAAAACTTAATATTTATTTAGTATTCAAAAGTTTGGATTCTACAGTGTATTGTAAATAATATAAATAAAGTTTTATATGCAGGTATTAAGCATTAATTTCATTTAATGCTTAATACCTGCATATAAAACTTGCAATGCTATGCTGGTAACCCTGAGCCAGACAAACATACACAGAAAGTGCTCCAAGTGAATTAAATCTTTAAAATTAATAAAAACATACCCATAACCTCCAAGTGCATACACAAGTTGGAATAAACAACTCGTGAATTAAACCACGCTATTTTTAACTGCACAGTGACACTATGTGGGACTTTACAACAACGGTAAGAACACATTTTTAGCCGTTGAACGTTTAAAATTATTAATGTAAACAAATAATCCCGTTAATTATAACGGTGCTAAGAACACTACGCACAGCTGATTGGACAGAGTGTTTGACAACTGACGGATTGAAGTATCGTGCTGCACAGATAAAGAATAGTGTTGCCAAGTAAAAAAGGTACGTTCAAACAGCAACCAAACATTGCCTAAAGGTGCGTTCAATATCTAGCTCAAAACAGTATAATTACAAAATACATATAATATAAATAAAATGTCATCCAAGAGACCGATCAAAGCGACCACAAGCAGCCGAAATATGTCGAATTCAGTAATTTGCTACAAGTGTAAATCGTATGTTGACCCAAAATCTACTATAGCATGTTCAGTTTGCAAAAAACGGTACGAATATGACTGCGCAGGCGTCTCAGAGAAGCTGCATCGACTGAGAACACTGGATACAGGGAAACAATGGAAATGTAAAGCATGCGCCGAAAGTACGGCTTTGAAGAATAAAGAGAAAGCGGGTGCATCTTCTACGACACATGAGACCCCTGACACTATTAAGTCAATAAAACAGTCAGCAACTCTTGAAATTGACGAAAATTTATACATGGCGCCAGAGCAATCACCAGCGCCTGAAATAAACCATGAAGAGGTAGAGGCAACAAAACAGCCAATGTCACAGACTGCGGGCCATGAATCACCTACAGAGCAAGAAGAGGTTCTTACCGATAATTCTTACTCACAAAATTCATCTCTAATTGGCGATGGTGACACCCTTGATGAGTCATCTATATCGCATACTATTTTAGACTTGCTATCAAAAAGTGCAGATACGTCCTTTAGAAGATCAAACGAACTTCAAGACGTTAAGGAAAAAAATGACCAACTATCAACCGCGCTCGATAGTACGCAGAATGAACTGGAAAACACAATATTAGAAAACAATGCATTACGTAGACAAATAGAGAAACTTACCGTAGAAAATAACACATTAAAACAATTATGCTATTCACCATCGCGATGCAAAGGAAAATCTGGGAGCACAAAAAAAACAGGCAAAACGCCTTTACTGATGACACCAAGTGGAAATTCAACCCCAACCCGTGTTTCTGCTAAAACTATGGATGAAGGCATAGATGACCAATACCTGCGACGAAAGATTATGCGGCTTGAGGAGCAGCTGAAAGATGCGGCTAATAAAATAGCAGAATTAACGAAGCAGATCGAGATACTGTCGCAAAAACTTCTATCCACTACTAACAGTACTAACCCTAAAGTGACATACATAGAAAACACCGATCCCAGATTGTCATCGAACAAAAGGGATCAAGATGGACAGACTCGTGCTACTTTTTCACATAACAGGAAAACTAAACTTTGTGTTGTGAGTAATCAAAGATATAATGGAACAATAGCAGCCATGAAAAACGCATTTGACCGTGAAGTTGAATACTGTCACTACACCACGCCAAACTTAGGAATAAATGACATACTGAAAGAATTGAGTAATAAGTTAGTCGATTTTACGTTTAATGATTTTTGTGTAATACTTCTAGGTGAAACTGATTTTAAAAACACGCAGAACACTGTAAAACTTGTTCGCGACATAAGGTCTGAAGTGCAAAAAATAACCCACACCAATGTAGTTATTTGTCTTCCCACTTACGTGTGTGGAGCTCCTATATATAACTATGTAATCGAGACTTTCGGAAAAGCGTTAATACAGGATGTGCAAAGGGACTACTATTGCCATATCTTTGATACAAACTTAGAATTATCACTTGACATGTTCTCCAATTACTCTGGCAAAATTAATAAATATGGTGTAAAAAATGTGTTCGTAAATTTAAAAAACTACCTGATTGACATCCAAACATGTTTAGAAGAAAGTCAGATATCTCAAAGCCAGCATTCCTTTCGTTGCAAATTGTTCTTATGAAACTAATAATAACAATTGTAAATTTTCTAAACTTTACGTTATGCATCAAAATATCGCCGGGTTACTGAATAAAATAGATAATATTAATATAGCCTTAAACGAACTTGAAACTGAAATGTGTACGTCGGTGGACGTCGTATGCCTCACTGAACACTTTATCAAAAGTGGAGAAGAAGAAAATGTAATACTTCGAGGATACACGTTAGCCGATATATATTGCCGCAGCCATAGTCGTCGTGGTGGCACATGTATTCTTATAAAAAATGGAGTTAGCTTTAAGGTACTAGATTGGATAAAGGGGCTAAGCATTGAAAGTGTATTTGAGTGTTGTGGTGTGATGCTCCAAGATTTGCAATGTATAGTTGTGTGTGTCTATCGAACTCCAGCAGCGGATATAGGCTTGTTCTTTCAAAAACTAGACGACTTGTTATTTAGAATTTCTAGAAACCATGCTCAAAAAATCTTCTTGTGTGGTGATTTTAACATTGACCGTCTCAAGCAAAACCCGACAAGCCTGGAATTCGAAAGAATACTACAGGAATATAATTTCTACCTCCAAGTCAACTGTCCTACTAGAGTAACTCTTAACACTAGCACTTGTATTGATAATATCGCTACCAACTTCAAAATTAAACAGCAAAAAGTGCAAGTACTTCCTCTTAAACTATCAGATCATACTGCCCAACTAATTGGTATAGGTATTGAACGGAAAAAAGCAGCAGTTAGTTGGTATAGTTGGAAACGCGACATGTGCCAATATAACAAAAATAAATTTAGAGAATGTATTAGTAACTTATCGTTCTCAGAAACGTATACTACAGACAAGACCAATGAAGCATTTACTAAATTCCATGATCTAATTGTTTTGTTTTTCGATCTCTGTTTTCCACTTATCAGAGTTAAAGAAAGTATTATTAATAAGCCAAAATGGATCACAACAGGCATAAAAATCTCAAGCCAAAACAAAAGACAATTATATCTTAAATATATACGCACACGAAATGGAAACCTAATAAATAGTTACCATGGATATACGAAGATCCTTAAAAAATGTGTCCAAACATCACAAAGAATCACAAATGCTACATACGTTAGAAAGTCTGATAATGTAACCAAAGCCACTTGGAATGTGATAAAGAATAATACTGTTGATAAGCAAATAAGCAAAAGCGTGGGCATAATTCACCAGAGCGACCTGGTTATTAGGAACCCAACTCAAATCGCAAACGCATTTAATGACAAATTCGTAGATGAGGCTAATGAATCTGCAGAGACCCCGAAAATAAATTGCCGCGGAACTGTTCGAGTTGCACATTCTATTTTCTTAGAGCCTGTGAGCCCTATGGAAATTTTTAAAATCATTAAATCACTACGAAATACTAGGTCTACTGGCTATGACAATATCCCGACATCATTAATAAAAGAAAATGCAGATATTCTTGTTTATCCTCTTTATCACATCGTAAATTTATCAATAAAAGACGGGGTATTTCCGGAAAACCTAAAAACTACCGTAACGAAACCAATTTTCAAAAAAGGCGATAAAAAAAATATTGATAATTACCGTCCTATTGCTCTGATTCCTATATTTTCCAAAATTTTTGAAAGAGTTATTTACAGTAGAATGATAAACTTTCTTGAAAAAAATAATGTAATCTCAGATGTACAGTATGGATTTAGGGCAAAAAAATCCACGACACATGCTATATTTGACCTGGTTAATACTGTAGCTAAATGTAGAGATCAAAGAACTCCAGTATCAACGATCTTTTTAGACATGTCAAAAGCTTTTGACAGAATCAGTCATAATTTACTACTAAAAAAAATTTACAATTATGGTATTAGAGGCAATTGTTACCTGTGGCTGAAGTCATATCTTGAGAATAGAACGCAATATACGGAAGTAGTATCTTACTCTGACATTACAAGGTCACTAGAAATATACAGATCAAATCTAAGGAGCATTAAAACAGGCGTGCCACAAGGCAGTATTTTGGGACCACTTTTATTCATACTGTATATAAATGATTTACCTAAAGTTACGGATCAGAAGATGGTCCTTTTTGCTGACGATTGTTCTATTATCATTCAAGGAGACACGGAGGAAGAGCATAATAGAGTAGCAAATAGTGCTTTTCATGATGTCATGCAATGGCTAAAAGCGAATAAATTGAAGGTTAATGTTACAAAAACAAAATATATGCAGTTTTATGCTCCACAAGGTACGCCTCCTAACGTTAACGTTAGGTATGAAGGCATTGAAATAGAAAATGTAAAAACGATAAAATTCCTAGGAATAGTACTTGATTGTAATACAACATGGAACGCGCATTCCGAACACATATTAAATAAGCTTAGTAAGTTCGTGTATCCCCTTAGAAGACTCAAAGAAGTATCTTCAGAGAAAACGGCACTTCTAGCTTATCACTCTTACGTTATGTCGAATCTTCGATATGGACTTGTGATATGGGGAAACTCATCCAACAGGGATACTGTGTTTAGGCGTCAGAAGCGATGTCTTAGATCCATATACGGATTAAGACAAAGAGATTCGTGTAGGCCACTTTTTAAAAATCTAAAATTGTTAACTTTGCCGTGCCTGTATATTAGCGAAGTTTCCATATTTGTTAAAGCCAATAGTCACCTTTTTGAACTCAAACAACCCAGGCTTAGGCTGCAAGCCAAGTATGGATTGGATAAAATTTGCCCAAAACATAAATCAGCAACGTACAAAAATAGTGTCACGGCAATGGGTGTCAAAATTTTTAATCATCTTCCTTATGATTTAAAGAAGTTACCACTGGAGGCTTTCAAGAAGAAAATGTATGCTTGGCTAACAGATATGTGTTTCTATAGTCTTAACGAATATTTCACAAGTACTCATAATTAATTTAAGTTTGTATTTTGTCCTGCATGATAAGATGTGTACCTAACTATTGTATACCTTACACTGGTAGAAAATGGAGATACCTACTATGTAATACGACCATCTGTATAACCTGTTTTCATACAATAAATACATTTTACTTTTACTTTTAACGAACCTAGACAAATTCTCATATAATGATAATTAATAAGCTGTTTTGAAATAATCTAATTCACAATTTATGCTAACTCGAATAGACTAGTAGCACTAATAGACTAGTAGCACTAAAGACCTAGCAATGTGCTTAAAAAACATAAAACGTCAATCATTATCACAGTGAACTCACGATGATTTTATACATCATAGATGCTATTGATACCCACTTAGATTCTTCATAGAAAATTAATCATGAAGTGTTGTCGATAAAAAAAATATATACAGCTATATGTATACGTTTTCTCACCAATCAAGCAAGATTTGAAAATAAAAATTAATTATTTTTCACCTCACAAAATCTTCTTCCTCATGTCCTTATCCCACGTTATGTGGGGTTGGTATCTACCTTCTCTTCTTTGCCTGTCCCTCTTCTCAATTCATCTGGGGTCGGGTCTCCTTGTATTTCTGCGCCAAAGTGCTCTGTTCTGGCTTGTCTGCATACTCAGGTTCTCACTCAGAATCTCTTTTTGCATGTCTAACCACCAGGTATCGGGTCGTCTTCCCCTTCCTCGGGATTGGTTGGGTATCTTTAGGGCTTTCTTAACAGAATGGTCCTCATCCCGTCTGAGGATATGGCCGTGCCAGCGCAGCCGGCTTTCCTTCACCTTTTCAACTATCAATGCTACCTTAAACGATCCTCGGATATGTTCGTTTCGGACCTTATCCAGTCTGGTAACTCCTCCCGCCCATCTCAGCATTTTCATTTCGCTGGTGTGGAGCTTTTGTTGGTGTACTTTCTTAAACGTCCAGGCATGCAATTATGGTCGCGCGATAAATGATAAAACATATCGCACTTACTAATAGTGCGATAGGGACGGCCTGATATTTTATCATCTATCGCGCGACCATGCTACCCGTGCAGCACTCTGCACCATATGTCATGGCTGGTCGAACCACCGTTTTGTAAACTTTTCCTTTTACTCTAACCGGCATTTTGTGTATCAGGCATGTTGGTATCTACCTCAACCTCTAAAATATGCAATTTTATATTGCAAACTTGACGAACTCTGAAGCAAATTTGATTTAGGCACAAAGTAAATGTGTAGTTTGAGCACTTAATAAAAGTTGAAGACCGGAATAAAAACTTACTCATTTTATTTGATGGCAATGGCAATCACTACAACAGATTTAGGATTGTAGGGACCACTTAGTGAATTGGGAATTGGGATGAAAAATATGTTTGCCTTCCAGAAAAAGGTCTACTGAATTCCATTATTTTCCTTTTTCCTACATTGCCTTCATCTATATTTAAACCCTAAATTTAGTTTTAGATTCTTCCTTATCTCTGTAAATATAAAATCTTCTGATCTTTTCCTTGAAACAAAAAAAGTTAATGTATAAATAAACTCCGAGGTCATCGACCTATTCGAAAACCAATTCCATTATTTTTGCAATAAAGGCATTAAAAGCAAATGGGATATATTAGCATTAATAAATATTGTATCGTTGCCAATCATGCCTTGCTTTAATCTCAATGTAATATTTCACGATCAAGTGCTACGTATATTAATAACCCAGTACAATGCAGCCGCTTACATTCCGTCAAATATCAGAACGTGGTAATTAATATGAAGTCCTATTATACTTAAGCCCTTTCGGACGTAGAAACACAGCTGCGAGGCTCCTACGCAAAGAAAGCGGTAAAGACTTCGAAGTTGTATTGTAGTTAAGCCCTTTTGGTAGTAAAGGGAACAGGTGCGAGGCAACTCAGGGGCGTACGAGGCGACATCTCGACATGGCTCCCGAGATTTACTGCTTCTCCAGTAATTACACGATTTATCATAAATGCAAGATAAGGCGAAGCATTGTCAACGCGAGGATCAAAGTGTCATTTACTTGGTGTTGCTGTTTACAGTGTCAGTCTTAATAATTAAATTGGTAATGTGAGCATACAAACTCCTCGATGACATAGCTTGGTGATGACTGTAGTAAAGACTGACATGTTAATTTGAAATGGGTGAAAATTTCATAAGGTAAGAAGAGTACAAAGGTTTCGAAATCAATGTCTTTTCGACATCCATTAGTAACTAATTCAATTCGCAAACACAAGACTTGGAAGTTATAGACCTTGCTGCATCGCTTAGCAAAAGAGTAAAGATAAGTACCTATATATTACCAGTTTTAATAAAATTAATCCAAATTCAATAAAATACATATTAAGTATTTACTTACATCATATTATTGCTTACCTACAGCATATTTAAAAGGAATGTTATCCCAAAAACCCACTCAAATAAATTCAGATCTCAATTTCGTTACTCAAATTCTTGTAAATCGCTGAAATTATATTTTATAAATGCGAACAATAATTGGAAATATACTGGACTCGATTACTCGGTTTCAATTACTATTAGTAGAATTTTAAATTCTTGGTAGCGGCAATATCAATACGAGTATAATAAATGAAACACGAAATTGAGCTGTTGTGTATGAGGTTTAGAATAAATAGAAATAGAAACCCGCCAAGCAGTTAACGTTTCCTCTTTCCCCTCATTTTTAGTTTTTTTTTACGAAAACCATGAAAGGTGTAAGTAAGATGTTGTGATGAATATTCTCCAATTAATTATCTACAACATTGCTTCTTAAATGTCGAAATTCAAAATTTGTTCCCACGACGCCTCCCATTGTAGACTCCGCAGCAGTGAGTCAGAAAATTAAAAGGCCAAAAGAGCGTTATCTTATTGACATTTTGAGTGATCGCCACACCTCTGGCAGTATTCAAACCTGCGACCTTCAGCATTGCCGATGCAGCCGCTATGACCAACTTAGTCACGCATCTAGCGTGCGAATTTTTCCATGTTTTTGCTCAATTCTGTAATGCCTTAGGGTGGCGTCTAGCGACATTCACCTATGAGAATGCATCTTATGCACTGGAGTCTAAATTTACATTGATAATTTGCCAGTAACATAGCACATTCACACAAACGTCTGCGAGCGATACTACATATTTCTAAGATCACAAAAATGCACTCGAATAAACTCAGTTCTCCCATTCTGAACTTCGCAGCTCTGAGTCAGAAAATTAAAACGCCATCAGAACGTCGTCACCGATGAGCGTCACACGTCACGAGCAGACGACACTGTCGGCCATTAATTACAGATCGTCGCCAGACCGATGAGACGTCTTCCAGTTGCGACGGGTTATGAATAAATTCGCAAATCACGTGAAGATTGTTTGCGGAACGATCGATGTATGATTAGTAGCTCTAACAATTTAGCATTAACCTTGTAAAACCATTGGGTGGTACAGTGTACATTGGTACATTACAATGTTCATAGTTGTTGCAATCTAATTCGAATAAGAGTTTTAAATGATTCACGGTTAGTTTCATTAGGTTTCCCGTGATCAGGATGCATCGGAAAAACTATCGGTCAAAAAGTAATCACGGTTTATATCCCGGTCAATATAAGTCTAATTTGAATATTTCATTAACCAAATAAAGTAGCATTTCTTTTGTTTCATAGCTTTATGTAACAAAATTCTTACCAATTCACTTAGGCCACCATTGTCGTTAGTGAAAGTGGTCCTTATAGAACAACGTTCAAATAAAAAATAGGCAAATTAACTATGGTGGGTATTACGAGGATTTCACCTAGCTCTGACAACTTAGCATTCTTTGTTATATGTGTCTATGTAATAATTCGTAGGGAAGAAAGTAATGTGAGGAGAAATGCATTACGAATTAATGTGGTAGGAAGTAACGGAAAAGGCAAACCTAGGAAAAGGTGGATGGACTGTGAAAGAGATGATATTAAATTAAACGAAAGCAAGTGAATGATGAGACAGGAGGCCCACTAAGTAACTTATTGCTTTTACATTTTGATTAAATTATTCAATTGTAAAGAAAATGTAATTCAATACTTTCTGCAAAGTAATTTTCAAGTAGTATTAAATAACGTTTCAAGTAACATCTTCAAAAGCCTGGCTATTTTGTTCGTTAATAAAAACTGAATTTCGTTGTTTTGACACATGACATGTCTCTTAAAAAATGAGTTTTTTCGATTTAGCAGTTAGGTGAGAGTCGAAATAATATATTTCCATACCGAGTCCATTAATTTCGTCATGTGATTTCAATATTTTGTGTCAATATCACTTACCCTGAACTTAGATACTTGTTAGTAACAGTGTCAATGTTTTAACTAGTTACGAGTAAAACATATGAATATGACCCCTTTTGGTGACGGATTATGATTTTCACCATCACTTTCCTCTCGTTGGTGTCATAGAGGTTGATTGTGGAATACGAAATACCTACCTTGTAATATCACAATTTAGTTTTCTTCCAACCCCTATGTTTCTAAAAGTAGCATTGAAACATGACCAGTTTCATGTGCGAGTCGATGACATCCGCAAAATTGCAGGCCGCAACTAGATGAGACTGCCTTTCTTCTAGTATGCCAATTCTCCCACTCCTGAGCTATAGTTCAGCAGTGGACAATAAAGGAGTGATATAATGATGATGGTGTCTTTTGCCTATCCGTTTTGAGAATACAAGTGTGTTTTTACTATGTACCTATGTGTAAAAATATGATAAATAACCCCTTTCCTATAACGCGTCTAACTATGACAGTCTCGAGGGCCATTTTTGTGGGAAAGCAGGCATTCTGCTCTCCGCACACGTTTGCCCCATGCGTCACCCGCTCGGCGCACGTGGGCATGTGATATACTGCGAATATAACTGTGGCAACGTAACATACCAATTAAGGTGAAAATTAATGGGTTAAAGAATGTGATAAAAATATGGTTAAAGAGACGTTTCAGTCTTTTACAGGTCGCCGTTTTAAATCAATTCACGCTAAAATTGTTTCTACTGGGCCTCGCGAGCATCTAATAACAACCCACGATATATAGATGATTTAAAAAAATATCGCTAATGAAATCAGCAACATTTCGCAGGATATGCTGCGGCGAGTAATTCTCACTATTGTGACAAGGCTCAATAGTTTAATATAGTTCTCTGTAACATTTCCATGAGTATAATAATAAAGTTGTAGTTGTGTGAGAGATATATATATAGTTCGTTTTCATTACGAATAATAATTTGCAATTAAAACGTAATTTTAATGCATGATATTTTCTGTCCATGTTGAATATCGTTCTCAAAATAATTCTGTTGATAATTAATATATTGTTATGTCTTCAATCGGGATCTAGTGTTCCAAACAAAATAAACGAACAATTTTAGGTATGTACCTTTCCAAGATTAAGGCAAAGTAAAATTCATTCAGCAACCTTAATAAACTTTGAAATACACATAAAAACCCGATTGAGTGCAATCATTAACAGTTTTTCGGCAAAGGTGTGGCCGTTAATACCTGCATTTTTGCGACCGGTAACGATTTTTTGTCGCGTGGAACCCAAAGATAAGTCGTCGCTTTCATTAATCATGTTGAGCGTGGTTGTGTGCCGGGGAATTTCGTAAGAACAGTGGAATGTAGTTAATAATACTGGGATGTGTAAATATTACAGATCTACATGTGCAGAAAAATATGTGTACGTTATTGAGTTTGGGAACATGAGTTTCACGAGTAAGGGCTTAAGTGAGGGCTCGTGTATAACCTGTGTGTGGAATTTGCAAATTTATTTTATTCCGAACGGTCCCAATAATTAAAGTTTAAAGTTTAAACATTAAACATTAAAGTTTGAGTTCAAGTTTAAATTTAACCCAAGGCATATATTTTCCACTTTTTATTCTTAGTGTAATATGAATATGTGTATGTTTGTATACTTTTGAAACAATTTTTTTTTTTCTACTTGCAATCGTAATTCCGCATTTTGATAATGTACGCACCCTGGGCAGGCGCGTCCCGGAAAATTACTACATATCCACCTCGTTGACATCTAGGTACAACAGTAATAAATAGAAGAACTGGAGACAAATGATTCTTCGGAACGGAAAGGGATGGAACTTTCTTGAAAGATGAAAAAATGTAAGACACGCGAATGCTCAACTAATAGCTAAGTTTTTTAAGAGCAATGGACGGTTTCTAGAGAGTGCGGATTCAAGCCGCTGAAAGCGTCTTTTTCTTACTTTTTCTTTAATTCACGAAACGTTAGGAGAATAGTGTAGTTTTAGTAGCCATTAGTGAGTTTGACCCCAAAACAATAGATCGAACAAGTGTTTATGCATAGCTAGCAAATTTTCTGGGAACCATCTGAAGTGAAACTCTGAGATGATGAAGTTTCAAACGTTAACAGTAACGCCATTGTGAAAGTTGAGCGAACTTTGAGCGGTGTAGCTATTTCTCGCTGCGCTTAGTCGATATTGTAGGATAAAGATGGTTTACATGTCGTAGAAGGGAGAAAGGATGCGACGAAGCCTGGTTTAATTAATACTTAAGATACCGTGTCGCAGAAATCAAACCGAAACTGGAATCTCGGGTTGTTTTCTCTGCCAGAAATGTGGCAGGTCGTGCTGCTCGCAAATCGGCAATTTTAGCCCACAAGGAAAGTCCTTGAATAAATAATAGTTATTTGTTATACAAGGGGGCAAAGTTGTATTTTAACGCCGAGTGTGAAATTGAAAAACGAGCAAGTGAAAGGATTCTATAGTTGAACCACGAGCGAAGCGAGTGGTTCGAAAATAGAATCCTGAACTTGCGAGTTTTTTAACACACGAGAAGTAAAATACATTTGCACCCGAGTGTAACACAAAACTTTTCCCCTCACTACAGCGAGGAAACTACAACGCAAAAAATGCGTTTATCACTGCTTCCAGTAGTTTCACAGGTGGTAAATCATCTTTATTACTAGATTCACCTACTTTTATCAATTTTAAAGCAGTTAATTTGACTTTATTCAAGGTCAAATTACTTTACCCACTAGTGGATAAAATGCGTTTTTACCCGCTAGTATTAAAGGACAAAACACGTGTTTCCGAGCTAGTGAGGGGAAAATAAATAAATATTGGGGACATAAGGTGTCCCAGAGATCAACTTAGCCCCAAACTAAGCAAAGCTTGTACTATGGGTGCTAAGCGACGATATACATACTTAAATAGATAAATACATCCACACTAATATTATAAATGGGAAAGTGTGTGTGTCTGTTTGTTTGTCCGTCTTTCACAACAAAACGGAGCGACGAATTGACGTGATTTTTTAGGTGACATAGGCTACTTTTTGTCTCTTTCTAACGCGAGCGAAGCCGCGGGCAAAAGCTAGTACGTACCTATATACGTTAGAAAACATCCATGACTCAGGAACATTATCTGTGCTCATCACACAAAATAATGCCCTTACCGGGATTCGAACCAAGGACCGTGGCTTAGCAGGCAGGGTCACTACCGACTGAGCCAGACCGGTCGTCGCCCATATTACTTTAACATCCCTCTTATGAAGAACAGTCATGTTTGTTTTTAAACAATTTATCACTAAGAAAGTGGTTATCGAATATTTCATTATTACTACTACTGGCAGCAACAAAATTCATAGTAATGTCTTTCGCTACTCAAAATCGTTTTTAATAGATTTGGGCCCGACGTTATTACTGCGCCTGCCCCATCATGGAGTATAAAGACCTCATCCGTGCATCCGGACATAATTGACCCCTGGACCGTACTCTGACCTCATTTCTGCCTTGTTCGTTCCCAAAATATTTTATAATAATAATCCTACCTAATATAACTTGATCTTAACCTCTATGAAAATTGTTCATTATCAGAGACCATATGTTTACTGGCTCTACGATAACTAAAGGATGTACAACAATCTTTTTGTTCGTAAACTTATGTTACCAATATACTATGATCACCAGGGACTCACTGTTCTTCTAGTTCTTAGGGTCAACTTATACTAGGGACGCGTCGAATCAAATACATTTTGCGAACGTTCAGAGTCCACCCTTGTGACGAACCCTCTTTTAACATCTCCTAATTGCACTTGATTGCTTTCATATTGCAATCAAATTGAGTTTAGTTGTAATTAGTGAGTTTTGTTAGCCATTTAGGCTCAGGGTTAATGGTCTGGTAACTTTATGGTTTTATTTTCGTTGGTAAAATGTGGGTGATTTCGGTTTCGTCTTTTTGTCATTAGAGGGCGCTACTAACGACATCTGAGATACACTCAACCAACAGGATAATACGAATATATGTAGGTACATTCCTTCTATTTCCTTTGGTGCCTAATACATATTCTAAGTTTTACATCATACGTTTGGTATAGTTATTTCAGAGTTATTATAAGTTGTGACAGACACCATAAATACAAGCGTCGCCGATTGATCCGACCTTATCAGTCATTTGACCCTAGTAATCAAGTAAATTACGTGAACCTTTTATTATCACTTGCTTGCCCTCATCCAAGTCATTTTTTCTTTAATATATGACATCTTATTTCGATTTTATTTTTAATGTGACAACTTAAAAACACAAATCAAATTATTTGTTAAAATAATTTGATTTGTTCCCATAGTTGCATATAGATGGCAGCACCAGTCTCTCTAGCTATATCGTAAACTAAAGGTTTCGTATAGGAGGTGCAAGCACTTGCTGCTTGCCCTTACGGCCCAGCCACGAGTGCCACGACATTGTTCTAAGCGCGACAGCGGCGAGCGGCAGCCATACGTGCGAATGAAAAGTCCCATCGCTGTGTCTCGCTCAAATATATGGCCGCCGCTCACCGCTGTCGCGCTTAGACCAATGTCGTGGCTGAGCCGTTAGAGTTGGTCAAAGACGCCTAGTCTTAAAAAGATGGGATATAGAAGAGAAATTTAGACGGCTTCGAATCCGGCCTTCGCCACTGGTGGTGTTCGTCATTTTTTCTTAAATATATGACATCTTATTTCGATTTTCTCATCCAAGTCATTTGGGGTCGGCGTAGCAGGTCTTTCTCTTCCATGTCTCTCTTTCGCCCGTCAACTCATTATTCACTTGATTTCGTTTCATATCATATCTCCTACAGTCCATTCACCTTTTCATCTGTTTTCCTCTCAGGTTTTTTGCTTCCACATTCATTATTAATACTTTACTCGTCATACGACTTACTGAAATTGCCAAAATTTAATATTTAAAAATAATGATTCATAAGAATAAGGAATATTATTGGATATCACTGTAACCAAGCAAATTCCATATTGTATGAGGAAATATTAGGTAATGGCAAGTCTACAGCGATTTCACGGTAAAATTAATATCTCAGATATATAATTAAATTCCACGAATTTGATAAATACGTAAATTGAATTCCATGAATTTAGTAAGAATAGCGTAGAAATGCCTACTAAACAGAATAATGCTAAGTACCTAACTCTTTTGTAGGTGTATTGGAATTAATTGAAAACGGCATGAAGCTAGATCTTATATTATTTCCTCACAATTATTACACAATTGTGCCGTTGCCGAGAATCGTTAGTTGTTACAAGGAATATTCTCATGAGAAAATAGTTCCGGAGAACAGCACTACTATATCACAACTTTCTACTTCCCTGAAAAGGGGATGCCAAATCAAAGTAACACGTAAACTTTGGATTGATGAATGTGTTCCAAAGCAATCAACGCTTCCCTGTAATTCAATGATCAAAGCTAATGTTTGGTGGTAATAAATAATATAACAATTTGTGCTCAACGGCCGTCGATCCCCAAATCCAGATGATAACACATAAGCGGGCATTACGTATGCCTTATCGCGGCGCATCGAGTTCGGAATTACGGATCATTTGGCAGTGGAGCGGTCGCAAACCATCCTAATTGCCTGGCTAGATAGCGGTGCAAATCCGAAGGGTGAACCACTGTGATATTCATCAAGCGTATCCGATATTTAATCATTATAACTTGGCTACAATAATAGTGAGAGTCTTAAAATTTCTTTACCCTCCTGTCGTGGGTGTAATAACATAAGTGGCCCCGTTCCAGGGTTGCCAACCGTACGAGGTTCCTCGTATCTACAAATACGAGATTTATGGTCTTACGTACGAGGTACGAGGATACTTTTAACCTCGTACAAATATGTACGAGATTTTGATAATATGCCCAATTGAATATATATTATTAGCATTTTGCATATTTTACACAATTTACGCGATGATTGTCTATGGCAGCTATCGCTTAAACAACCACACCGCACCGCACCTTGGAATGTTTTCACGAAAGTGAGAGCGAGAAAGTGTTATTTTTTTATCGCTATCTCTTACGTGAATAAAAATCCACAGACGCGGTGCGGTGCGATCATTTCTTAGGTACTTTACGGAGTGGTCCCGATAGTATAATATGCTTAATTTTGTTTTAAACACGTTTTCGATGCATAATAATAATATTTTTTATAAGTACGAGGTTTGAAAGTCTAAATAGAATAGAATAGAATAGAATAGAAAACGTTTATTTGGTGAAAATATACAAGTAAAACAAAAATAGCCTTAATCTATATACATCTTAAACTAAAGTCACCAAAAAGGATGCCACTCAGCATATGCCAATGGCTAATTGGTATTAGCCACGGCGCTGGTTTTCAGGGCAACCAAGAAAACAGGGTGGGATTTCAATATTTTACGAGATTTTTTATTAGAGATTATTTTTTATTTTTTTTTTATTTTTCAATATTTTTTTTTTTTTTAATACGAGAATTTTAGCTGAAACGTACGAGGAAGTTTTGCTTTACGGTTGGCAACCCTGCCCCGTTCAGATGTTTCGGAAGGGCGGGTTGTACAGCTGCGCACCGGTCTCGCCGAAAGATCAGCGATGACCTTTGGGTCAGCATTATTCTTAGGCAAGACCATTCGTGGTAAACTCAGTATATTTTTTCCTTTTTTTGCAGTTACAGTAACCTTTGTGTGTGTTTACCATGAATTAAAAATTGAATCTGAAATCTGAATTGAAACAAGCTGCCTAGACGAGTAGATATGGAGACAATATTAGCATGGCCTTCGATATCGAAGGGCTATATCTCTTTAGCAATCTTCTATTTATGAGCGCAACGGTAGTATTTGCGTCACCCAATACTTGTCAGTGCAGACAACTTTGAATTTCTGTCGTAACATGCTGTTTTTGATCTCCAAACTCTTAACTTCGCACCACACATGTTTCGTATACCTTCCTCTTATGTCCACTCCATTTACTTGACTTTGATCAACCCAGATTGATATTGGCAGCATGTCGAGCACATTATTGACTCAAGCGACGATAGCGATAACGCATCCGCTCCTCCACTCACTATATCCTCGACACAACGTTCAGCCCGCACCTCGCTAACGAGCCGACGAACAAGCGGCCAACCGGACGATTGATGCTCAGTTTTCACTATCAGGGTATGCCTCAGAAGCCTATTAGTCTGATATTTAATATACATTTTATATGTACATAACATTATAGCTAGAAATGTTGATACATAGGTGGTATGTGCCTAAAACCAACACCAAAACGAAACGGAATGTTAGGACATCTCATTAGTTATCACATCATCATCCTCCTTGCGTTATCCCGGCATTTGCCACGGCTCATGGGAGCCTGGGGTCCGCTTTGACAATGAATCCCAAGATTTGGCGTAGGCACTAGTTTTACGAAAGCGACTGCCATCTGACCTTCCAACCCGAAGGGTAATTGGGCCTTATTGGAATTAGTCCGGTTTCCTCACGATGTTTTCCTTCGCCGATAAGCGTCTGGCAAATATCAAATGACATTTCGCACATATGTTCCGAATAACTCATTGGTAAGAGCCGGGGTTCGAACCCGCGGATCGAAAGTCGCACGCTCCTACCACTAGGCTACCAGCGCTTCATCTCATTAGTTATCACATTAAGAGAATTTAACCATAATGGAGCTTGGCACTTTTTAACTTTTTTCTTTACGTTTTATAAATTAAACGGCTAATATCTCAAAGACAATGACATTTTCCAACAACTATGCGATGTCTTGCCACCCCTTTTCGTTTTGCCGTTGGTTTTAGGGACTCATACCGAAGCATGTAAGGTAACAAACAGTATCGAAAAAAAAAGAAATGAAATAAATTTATAGATCAATTCGCTTATGAATAAAAATGTTGTAGATGGCAAAATAATTTACTCGTCGTAAAATATACAAAACATACAAAACTTTTGACGATATTAATTAATTTATCCGATTTCAATAAGTACTTTATAACATTTTAGTAATTAAATATTTTCAAATGACCAAAAGAACCACTTTCTCGTTTATCGGTTTTAGTTATTAGCTTGTAAGAAACTTTTTTAATCACCTCTTAGCTGCTTTAGCGAAGAATTTAAACTTTTTGAGGATTATTACCAAGTTCTTAACTACAAGCTAAAAAACTTTATAAACTTGAAACTTGTTAGTCGAAGTAGCTAAAAGTGTAAAAAATGTGACATATCCATACCCTAATACTAAGCATAAAAGGTACAATGTTATAGTAGGTACACATTTCATGCACTACTGACATGCCTGCTGACAACCTTCGTACTTAGTTTTTATTACCTTTGCTTTTTAAGCAAAAGGTGGGCCTGTATTATTATAAAAACGTAGTCCTCATTTTTACAGCCTTCGATGAATTAATTTATAATATATGTAAATACTTATACGAGCAAGGATTTGTCCGAGATCCAACAAACTATCCGAATTTTTATCATAAGATTAGATTGCTACCACGACGTAGCTATAATAAAATCATACAACGAGTTATAAAATGTATGGTTAAAGTCAATAGTCAAACTCATACGACAGGCCTATGAAGTGCCTAGGATTCTAATTGGTTGACTGTACTATTAAGTACGTGAATATTTTAAAAGTGGCCTTTTTGCTACAAAGCGTCGTTCGATAGTAATTCGTTTATCCCTATTTCTGGGTTTTTCCCAAGAGCGAAGGTAATTTTTTCCAAATATAATCCATCTTGTCGAGTTCCGTTAAAACAAGGACGGTCCGACGTTTAATAACTTACGAGGACGAGATTCAGATTAAAAGAAAACAGCACGCTTAGGTAATATGATAAAGATCTTGTTTTCATAGAACTGCGTATCTCTTTAAAGTCTTTTTTTCAGACCATGAACATGAATTTGAGCTATGTCTTGTCGAAAACATTGCTTAACTCACAATGAAAAATGAATAACGAGCTTGTACTATGGATGCTAAGCGACGATATTATATACCTACTAGCTTTTGCTCGCGGCTTCACTCGCATTAAATTCGAAATGCAGAATGCCCCATACAAACTTCCACCTCCCGTTTTAGGGAAGTGTGGGGTTAGAAAGAGACAAAAAGTAGCCTATGTCACTCTCTATTCCTTCAGTTATCTCCGCTTAAAAAATCACGTCAATGCGTCCCTCCATTTTGCTGTGAAAGAAGGGACAAACACACAGACACACACACACTTTCCCATTTATAGTATTATTATGGATTACCTGCATAAGAGATAAATTTATTCAATCCCATATTACTCTTCAACGGCTCTCTGAATTAGTTTGTGTTTCATACATGTGGAAGCACATTGCGAGCACTAACCTTAGGCAGTACTTTCACCCTTGAGTAGGCAGCCATTAGCTAGAACTGGAAGTGCACCCGCCAACCTGACGTCAGAATGGCGGGTGTCATTAATTTCTTAAATATCTCTGGAGTTCAAAGAGCACATTGCTCGAATTTTGGCGCACATTTGGCACATTGCTAGCACTAACTCCTGACGTATACCACACCAGGATTGCTTGATGTACACCCGCCATTCTGACGCTCACTACAAACCTATGAGAAAGCTTTCGGCCCGGCTACCGGCCTGTGACCGTGTACTGTGACAACAAATTTTCCTGTATGTTTAATCATAAACTTATAGATTTTTCCTTTTCCAAAATGCAAAATCCAAAGATGTGGGTTCGAGTCCCATGTTAGCCAGAGTAGATCACTGTTGATTTTTTCATTGCAATTGATGTCTGCATTTATAATTTGCGATATTTATAGGACCGTAATCAAACTCTCGTGACATCGTAAAAGTTACTTGTTTGGTATGTGTTTATTAAAATTAACACCTTGATTTAACTTAAATTTTAACGGCCATATTCATCCAAAATACCAACTTATGTTAACCCTACAACTATTTCAATCAAAAATTAACCCATTAAGCTCGAAAACCATGGACAATGTTCCCGAAACTTCTAACTCGGCCCGAAACCTCGGAGCGGCCGACCTCCGGAATGACAAACCTTACAGAAGCACGCACCCGTAGCCAAATAGCACTAGACCCTACTCATAGTGTTGTGTTCCTGCCGGTGAGTAAGACTGCCAGAGCTCAATGAGGGTGTGGTGCTGGTGACGGAAGGACTTACGGAACTAATTTGTTCCGTCTATTGTCCTTTGAGTCGTCGGCAACCCAAACCCTCCTTGGAACTTGTGCACTCCTTTTTGCTGTGTACTTAACACAGCAAAAGGGAGGTTACAAGTTTCTAATGGGTTGGCAACGCACATGTGACACTCCTTGAGTTGCAGGCGTCCATAGGTTACGGTGGCCGCTTTCCATCAGGCGGACCGTATGGTTGTTTACCACCGATGTCGTATTACAAAAATGACAATCGTTGACGCAAGACGCCCATAGAAACGCAGTCTGGCTCTGTCGCGCCAATACGGAAGAGCAAATAGAGATATCTAGCTAAGATAACGATATTATCGTAAGCGCTTGTGCATTTGGCTACGTACCCGGACATAATAATTTCCTCGTACCTCGAGGGGCTCCTAAAAAGTTTGGACAAAACATCAGACATAATAATTGCCATATTTCAGCCGCAGGTCGTAACATGGGCTTTACTCGTGTATGTTTGAATATATCTCTACATGTACAGCTAACTCACACATTTAACTTTGTTATCGTCTTGTATCGTCCAATTGTTTTCTAACATGAAGAGTTGTAACTCCATCATACATTAGTAAATTCGGGTTATTTGTACCCATCAAAAACATAAATGTGAAATGAGAGCCAAGTTCAATAATATGATACCTATATGCCTTATAGTCAATAATGACTTCAACGAAAAAAGAAGTGAAATCTAAATGGGTGCCAAGTTGAATGGTCCGTCCTGAAATTTATTTATAACAACATAAAATATCATTTCTTAAAGAAGAGTGACGTATGCCGAGATCCGAGGCCGCACCAAGGTGCGGGACGTGGGTGACGTCATTTCCAAACTCAAATGGAATTGGGCGGGGCATGTTGCAAGGCAGAGTGATAGCAGGTGGACCAAAATTTTGACCGAATGGTGGCCGCAATCGGATGTAAGAAGCGCTTGGCATCCTTTGGCTCGGTGGGTAGAAGACATTCGAAAAACTGCGGGGCACTTCTGGATGAGATTAGCCCAGGACCGGGATACACGAAAGGAGGCCTATGCTCAGCAGTGGGAGATTAATGGCTGAAATGATGATGATGATCATGATATACTTAGTACATGTTATTGAGAGCAATCTGTTAACTGTCGCAAAACTGATCTTTCAACATATCGACTTTCTACCAAACTTTTCTGTTTATGAGTAGTATAAAATAAAAGCGCCAGTGCTCGACAGTGGTCCAGTAAATGTCACTTTCCATGTAAAGGCATTGCTGTCAATATTATGCGACAGAAGGGTGTCAAATTGGGCATTGACACCGAGGACGTCTACTTTTACCTTATCACAATATCGATTTGTCCCGCAATTTTTCCGCACATTTGTAATTTGAAGTTCAAAGTCACGCTCGTTTTTAATTAAGGCCAAAAGTTATGGCGGAAATGGAAGCTTTCTTCTTAATTTAGAAACAAATTGCCACATCTCCATTTACGTTATGAGTTATTTCAACGTTCGAGTTGGTCACTCCAAATTATTCAATTTATTAACGAGATAGTCCTCCTCATCGGTTTCGATGACGGCGACCTCAGCAGATTATGAATTAATTTGCCTATTATGGGCTCTTATGTGACTGGCCAGGCCGAACTTGGTTTTAAAGACTCTTTTGCAGGCGTGACAATAGAGTTGATCAGACGTATTGTAAGTATACACGTAGGAGGGCTTTGGTCTCTCTTTGTGTTGTTGGCGTTTGATATCTAACGTCATGAGGCGGTTTTCCTCAAACGATTTAACACTGTTAAAGATGGTAGATCGCCAAGATGACCTGTCTGTAGCAAGCTCCTCCCAACGCTCTGGATTGATGTTACAGGAGTTCAGGAGTTCAGAGTATAGAATATCTAGATCAATAGGGGAACACTCATTGCACTGAGGCATATAAAATGTCCACAGTCGTATGTGTATTTTGCTCGTACTTTGTTAGGACGTTGCGAGTCATAGAACTTAGATAGCTGACAGTCCTCAACTGTAACTTTCCTCAAAAACTTCCTGTGGAATAAACTGTCACCTGCGGTAATCCCGGACCGATATGATCTTCAAATCTTTAATAAAAGATCGTACACCAAATTTAAAGGCTGGCACACCTATTACCCTTCTGGTGTTTCAGGTGTACATTGGCAACAGTGATCGCTTACCATCAGACGACCTGTCCGCTCGGTTGCCTCTTATTTTATACAAAAATCATTTTAATGACACAATACAACTAGGGAACAAATCAAATTATTGAATATTGGTTTATTTTTTTCTTTTTCGAGTAGTCGCACTACTATAATATGTAAATTGTACATTGAAAGAACAAAACGACCAGGCCCACTGGTGGCTGAGCCGCAAATCGAACCCGGGTCTTCAGCTTACGCGGCTAATGTCATTATCACTAGACCACCCGCCCGCCAGTGGGCCTTGTCGTTTTTCTTTCGTGTATGATATCTATTTTAATTTTTAATGACACAATGTTAGGATTGTTTTTTTTTTTAACAGAAAATAAAAATAGGATAGGCTCCCAAGTATCACAACATGATCACTATTACGTTTGTGCAGCACGTCCAAGAAACATTAAAATTGAGAAAATTTCATTTCCTTCACTGTCCGGAACGGAAATTCAACCCGAAACGTACTGCGCAGCAAGCACGATTATTTGCTGCAATTGAGCACATTTCATTATATTGATATAGCTAATGAATGGGTTCTTGTTTATATACATTGAGAAAATTCAAGGTAGGTAAGTACTGACTAAAGAAACTGATGGGACTACTTTTGTAACGAAAAAATACCTTTTATTTTATATAATTTCTACTTTACTTTACTTTACTTTACTTTATTTCTACTTTAGCCCGTGTGGTGACGGGTTAAGAATTTCACCACCCCCTTTCTTCCCGTGGGTGTCGTAAAAGGCGACTGTGGGATATGGGTTAAATTGTGGCGTAGGCGAGAGGCTGGCAACCTGTCACTGCAATGTCACAGTTTCGTTTTCTGTCAACCCCTTATTTGCCAAGAGTGGCACTGATACTTTAGTAGTTTCATGTGCTCTGCCTACCCCTTCATGGGATACAGGCGTGATTGTATGTATGTATGTATGTATGTAATTTCTACTTTTTTGGTCCTTTCAGTCGTTTCAACTACTAAAATAACGATAATATAATCTTAGACTCACCAAACAATGTTTTTAGTTTTTTGTAAGTAATTACTTTGTTTTAAAAGATAATGAAACAAAATTAATGGTATTTGGTTCAAGAAACGATATAATTGGGTTGGAACAAAAATGTACTTACTGTCGGTTGTCAATTAGGCGCTTTTTTCTTGATAAGTGCATTAGGGTAATTCCGAAAGTCGTCTAATTACGAAAGTCGCATAAAAATCACCATTATTTCCATCGTATTAAGATTCCCCTTTCGGAATTTTCCGAGCATTTCAGTCATTCTGAATTACCCTAATGCACCTTACTTCCATTTAAAAGCAACCTTGTCAACAATCAGCATTAAGTACCTTTTGAGTTGAAACGTCGTCACGTTTCTTACTTATGTAAGAAACAATATTAGGCGACCTATCTGCTTGTTTGCCTCCTATCCCATAAAAAAATCATACAATGTCAAGTCAATGTCAATATTCTCACCGGGATTTGAACCAAAGACTATCGACTTTACAGGCAAACTCAAAGGAGGTCAGACCTGTCATCGAATGATGGATACGGGTACCTAAACTTGATGTTTAACCATCAATACTTGTAACCAGGAAAACCGAATTCTTAACTATGACGTAAAGTTCCAAGAAGTAAAACTATTCGTAAGGTGGAACATCTGTCTCAAACATTAGATCTTAGACTGCCCAAGTTTCAAACAGGTACTATTTTATGTGCGATATAATTTAATAATTAATTCTGGAATTGAAAGACCACATTTTTTGTTTAATCTTTCTTACAGATTATTTAGTTATTTTTACTATAGGTAGGTATAGGTAGGTATACGAGTATTTGTTTTCGATATTGTGCGCTAAAATTCTGTAAAATGACGTCTTTCACGTCTAAAACAATAATATAATATATATACACATATGTACCTAATTGGGGACAAAAAAAATAACGATTTCCAGTGGATATTTACCGACATCAAAAACTAAAAGAGCAGTGAAAGTAAAACAAATGTTATAAATGATAAACCAAACTGGAACATGTTAACATAAAAAACAAAAAATTGAATCCTGTTTCAACAAAAAAAAAACTTGGCGATATCCCGATAGCAGCAAAAGGTTCAGTTGTTTTTTTTTTATCAAAGCACCCATGTGTATAAAACCTTTCTGGAAATCGGTCAAGCTCAACTCGGAATAATTTACTTAACTACTTACATACAAATATATGAGTCGACCTGAGAATCTCACTTTTAATTCGATTAATTCTGGTTTTAATTAGTGGTGATTCAAAAACGACCAGTCGACAACCCAACGACTAATATAATGAATAGCGCCGTAAGCTCCGCCTAAAAGCATTTTACCGTAAAAGATGAGAACGTTTAAGCGACAAAGCTCAGAATAACTGCAATATAAAAGCTCTCTAGCCTAACTCTAGATTAGCTGACCCTTTGCGCGCCCTTCTGCATCGAACAATTTGTTTTTATCATGCACTTAACCGTACAAAGACTCATGTTTTATTTTATCCTGGAAATGAAATACTCGCAAGCAAAATTTGATGTTAAATTCTGTTCTATTGTTGCTTGAATTTAATGTAGCGGTTTTATTAAAAGAAAGAATGGAATGTGGTATATGATGTGTAACCAGGCAGGCAAGCATGGTCACGTGATAGACGATATAACGTCAGGTCGTTCTTTTCGCACTATTTGTAGGTGTGATAGGGACGCACCGATGCGATAAAGTTTGTCAAACTAGTGTGCTACGCCCGCAGTTATGTCCAGTAAACGCTGTTAAATAAATATATTAGAGTTAGAAAGTAGCCTATATAACTCTCCATCCCTTCGACTATCTCCATTTAAAAAAATTGTCGGACAAACAAACAGACACACACACTTTCCCATTTATAGAATTAGTATGGATATTGTATGCTATGTCATTATAAACTCTCGATTATCACGATAGAAGGACCTAATCCTGACATGGTTTCCAGTATGACATCCCATTAGGAGAAGTCAAACATAAGGTACACTAACAAGCAACTTATCTGACTTTTATCTCTTCCGTGTTACGGTACAACGGCCTTGAAGACAACCAGTGTCTATTCCGTTTAATTTTCCACTCCACTTTAGAATTCCGTCCACTTCATATACCACGCTAACAGCCCTGGCACGTAGGGATATATTGTAAGGTAACATAGACTCAAAAATATACAGAAGCACCACATTGACGGGTGGAATTTGATGTTAGAACACGCTGTAATTAAAATAAAATAAAATAAATAAATAAAATAGTTTATTTGCCAAAAAGTGTTACAAGAATTTTACCCTTGACCACCACACTAGGCTAGGCCTGTCTCGTAGAGTCAGTCCAAATATTACCATTTACATTACATTTACATTTTTCCTACGCTGAAGAAACAATTCTAAAGACTTACAGTATAAATATCTAAGACTATGACTAAAGCTAACCAGACTTAACAAAGGTAACATGGTTAATCACAGTATACAGTGTGTGGATTCCATACGGGCGAATAATGTATCCAGTTATAGTATCTAACCATACAAATCATATTATATAATCATTTTATTAAAAAGTGTTGTTAATTAAGAGTAATTATTTTTTTAAATCTGACCAAGCAGCAATGTACGCCGTCCATATTAACTTGACATGACATAAACGTCATGTCGTAATGACGTTTAGGTAGGTACGCTAATTGATGTGGACGTAATACATTGCGGGCTGAATTATTATGTATGAAAAAAAATATCTCATTTATTCAATAAAAAAAAATGTAGTTAGGCTCCTTAGGTCCAATACTAATCGTTATCCAAATATTCGCCCGTATGGAATACACACACTGTAGATCAGTAACAAATTTTAGATTTAAGGATTTAATTTTGGATTTAATTAATTCAAGTCTGACCAGAAATATATGACTACGCGCCATGTTGCGGAATTTCATTAGAACTATTTTCTTAATACTAAACTGAAATGTCGCCTCATCCCCATACATCAGAATAACAGCGCCCTCCTGACAATAGTCATATACCTATTTCTGCCACAGAATTACAGTTAAACCAGAATGAGTAGTTAGGTCAAAAAGTGTGTCCACATGAGAGGTCATTGTTTGGGCTGGTGTCCCTCTCGCACTTACTGACAATGTCAACATTATTCAGTGACGTCTTCACTGTCATACATTGGGGATACTAGTCAATTTTCAAAGTTACTACCAAATCTACTAATACCCATTTGAACATATTTTTTAATTATACAAATCATTGATTTATTAGCATCAAAATAATTACATTATAATTATTTTCCAATTCTTTGAAATATATCAAAACCCTAGTTTGAATATAACACTAAAATAATATACGAAGTTTTATAGTAAGGTACTATACAGATAAAAATACTACTAACTATATGGTAACCTCATTAACTCTGGCCACACGTGCGAGAGGGACACCAGCCCAAACAATGCCCTCTCATGTGGACCGTTTTCGCTAGTCTGATACGATCACCTTTCTGTCTCAGTGATAAGGTTCAATTTAGTATGGCAAAAAATGTGATTCCACGATCTAGTTTAATAATTCTAAATCTATGATTTCTGCCGAGGCTTAGTTTTGCTACTGATGTGACTATATTTTAAATACAAGCGGCAACAATTCGGCAGTGATATCGCACTTCTATACAGCTGGAATAGTTTGAACTGAGACAATATCTCAAGAGGCAACAATATTGTAGTTGGACTCCTTCGATTGTCATTTGCATTTTTATCGTTTAATATTGAATTTAGAATTGAAGTTTCCAGAACCCTTTCTGCCGGCGTATCATGCTTACAATTTTATCACTTGTCCACGTGGATAAGACAACTGTCACTCTCACACTGACATACTTGCCAAAGCGTGACGGATGCTTTATCCACGTGGATAAGTGATAAAATTGTAAGCATGATACGCCGGCTGGACATGCAAACACTGACATACTTGTCGAAATGATGTCAAAATTTGACATTAGCAGGCTGTAGTAAGGTGACTACCAAACCAAATCACCCCTTAGTACTGTACAGGGCTATGTTTTTAAACCTATTACTAATGTAAATAATGTGAGTCTAGTGAAAAAGGGTATAACTCAAATTGACTCGGTGAAAAAGATCACAAGTCCGAAGTGGGACTTGTGCCCTTTTTCACCGAGTCCATTTGAGTTATACCCTTTTTTACTAGACCCAATTATGTTTGTTTAACTAATATCAATTATTATGTGTTAGAATCAAGTGTTGATTTGATGTGAATTCGAAATTTGATAGGCTATAGTTATCTACACGTCGGAAAGGCTCCTCTAAACTGTCAGCTTCGGGTAATCTGTCTTACGTATAGACATATGGGCCCGGCATATTAGTTGTAGGGCTATAGGGTTGCCTAACGCGGCATGTAATAGAGGTCCGCTCTCTTGATAGCACGACGTACTTCAGTGAGCAATGCCCTTCGGTTTAGTTGCATGTTACGTACGTTTAGGTCGGCGACATGTTTTCGTTGTAAGGTGTCGCAGCGAAGTTGTTGAATAATATTACATTTTTGATGTTTTGAAAACTGGAAGTATATTATGTTACGTATACATAATCATATCTTACGGAACTTCAAATGAAATTTCGTTAATCTGTTAGATTTGCGATCAAAGCATGAAAATCAACTCGGAAATATTGTAATATGACTAAAATATTGGTTTGACGTCAGATAAGTACAAGTAGGTACATGAAACAATTTAAAAAAATTCTCATCTTTAGAATAAAACCGACCAAACACAGTAGAAATTGTTTCAGAGTCAGATCGGTATCGTTTTAAGGATGGTTTTTTTTTTTTCAAAATTATCAATTATCGCTCAGCATGAAGGTCAAATAAACACAATTGTCCTTATACGTACTTATAACAAACGGCCAATAGTATTATTCTTATTAATATCTACACACTTTTTTATAAAATGGTCTGTGTCACGCTTGTGATTATTTTATTATGTTCTTGAGGGATTTTGCCGATATTTTTCCACCAAGGAAGTATCAACTATGTTCCTGCTTATAACAGAACTTTAGTCTTATATTTATATTTATCATGTTGCTAAGCATTTGAGCGCCATTAAATATTTCTGTAGTGCGAACGTCCTTTCTCGTTAGAATCAACTTTGCTTGTCAACAAAACTGCTCAACTGTCTTCTGACAATGACAAACACGTGACGTTTTTCCCCTACTTTTACCCTCAAGGGAGTTTCGGGGAATTTCTTATTTTATCCCTTTTCGGAGAAATTACGTGTTTCTCTCATCTTTGGAAAATACATTATAGCATACTTTTTTGATTGTTCGTGACAAAATAAAAAATATCAACACACTTTGTTTTACTCGGTAGGGAAAAGTTAGTGAGCGTCAGAATGGCGGGTGTACATCAAGCAATCCTGGTGTGGTATACGTCAGGAGTTAGTGCTAGCAATGTGCCAAATGTGCGCCAAAATTCGAGCAATGTGCTCTTTGAACTCCAGAGATATTTAAGAAATTAATGACACCCGCCATTCTGACGTCAGGTTGGCGGGTGCACTTCCAGTTCTAGCTAATGGCTGCCTACTCAAGGGTGAAAGTACTGCCTAAGGTTAGTGCTCGCAATGTGCTTCCACATGTATGAAACACAAACTAATTCAGAGAGTCATTGAAGAGTAATATGGGATTGAATAAATATATCTATAAGTATCACTTTTTTGTGAAAAGCGCCTGCATGTTAATGCTGCATTGCAGGCAATGAACATTGCTATTTTATTTCAGCAGGCGTTATAGATATATTTATTCAATCCCATATTACTCTTCAACGGCTCTATGAATTAGTGTGTGTTTCATACATGTGGAAGCACATTGCGAGCACTAACCTTAGGCAGTACTTTTACCCTTGAGTAGGCAGCCATTAGCTAGAACTGGAAGTGCACCCGCCAACCTGACGTCAGAATGGCGGGTGTCATTAATTTCTTAAATATCTCTGGAGTTCAAAGAGCACATTGCTCGAATTTTGGCGCACATTTGGCACATTGCTAGCACTAACTCCTGACGTATACCACACCAGGATTGCTTGATGTACACCCGCCATTCTGACGCTCACAAAAGTTAGAGGAATTTAGATTCGGAGCCAAAAAGATTATAATGGGCAAATCAACATAAAAAAATAAATAAATACATACCTACCATCCTTCATAGAATCAAATTATGAGAGTACCTACACTTCTTTCTTAGGTACGTTTTCTTGTTTATGTCGACTAATAATTTTAATATGAACCATCGCAAGTTTAAAAAAAATGGGTACAAGTTGATTGTGGGTCATATTGATATTTTGTCCAAATGTTTAACAATTCAAAATGACAAACAAAGATGACGTTGTTCAAAAATTCAAATCTCTCGCGCCTAATATAAAGTTACTCGACAAGAGTAACCTTTGCCTCCTAGGATCCCCCATCTTCGAAGAAAATTTTCCTAGTTATGTTCAAAATTGCGTTTCCAAATTCGAAGAACACTCTCATCGTTTGCTCCAAATTAGGGCTACGCTTTGACTGTTATAAAGTTTTGCCTATTCGTCCCGAAATTAACTTATGTGCTTCGCTGCTGCACTCTTTGGAAAAATCAAAATCTTCTTTCACAAATAGATATTATAATTAAAATTAACCTAGAATCCGTCCTAAATATAAAACTCAGCGAGCAGTCTTGGACCCAGGGATCCCTTCCCATCCGGCACGGTGGGTTAGGGATCCGCAAAATTTCCAGTGTGGCATTACCAGCTTTTTTGTCGTCAGCTCATAGCTCGTCCAGTCTCATAGGAAAAATCCTACGAACAAACTGTGAGGCTGCGGGCTTGGCTGACGCCAAAAATGCTTGGTCAATTGCTTGCCCCGGTCAAAATTTTCCCGAATATCCAAATTCTCAAAGGAGCTGGGACGACATTATATGCAAATTGACCGTTAGTTCCCTCCTAGCCCAATCCGACACTGAGGGACGAGCCAGACTCCTAGCAGCTGGAACCAGCGAAGCAGGGTTCTGGCTCCATGCACACCCTTCCCCAAATTTGGGCACATTTTTAACCCCCGATACTCTCCGTATTTCAGTTTCTCTTCGTCTTGGGGTCCCGGTCTGCGCCCCCCATCGCTGCCCCTGTGGCCATGAGGTTGACCGACTTGGGCACCACGGCCTTTCCTGCCAACGAAGCGCTGGCCGCTTCTCGAGGCATGCTGCCCTCAACGACGTGATCCGCCGGTCTCTTGCGTCAGTCAATGTGCCGGCCCTTTTAGAGCCGACCGGCATATCTAGGACGGACGGTAAGAGACCGGATGGGATGTCGTTGGTTCCGTGGAATATGGGACGGGTGCTGGTTTGGGACGCAACTTGCGTTGACACACTGGCCCCGTCTCATCTCCAGCGAACCTCTGTGAGGGCAGCGGCAGCAGCAGAGGCGGCCGAGAAAATAAAGGTAGGAAAATACAGCGGTCTCGGCGCCGAATATATTTTTATTCCATTCGGCGTCGAGACCCTTGGTCCGTGGGGCCCTGGCGCTCTGAGTCTCTTCAAGGACTTATCGAAGAGACTAAGAGACGCCACCGGCGACCGAAGAGCTGGCAGCTTCCTCGCTGTTGAAGGACCTGCGGATACGAAGTTCCTAACGAACTATTGTAATAAAATAAAACAAAACGGAAAATAAAATTATGGAGATTGATGGGGAGCCAAACTCACCGATGTTGTCGTCTCGAGAGTTTATCGGGTGGCCACCCTTGCAAAGCTTGGTTCTCTCTTTCCTTGCACTGCACACTCGCGAATCGTTCTATTATAATATAATTAATTAATAACTTAATTCGTTGCGGATATTTTTATTCACCATTGACAACTTTCTTTTTGCGGATTGACACTTGACGTCTTTTATATTTTTTAAGAAGTTTGGCAAAGAGGCGGGTGACATGACAATTAAAAATGAGGTTGAACCTATCATAAGGAAGAGCGAGCGGGATGGACGATATGAATGATAATGAATGAAAAGGGCGCGAACATTTCTCCCCGGCTTTAAAGGGTTCCTTTAAAGGAAAGAAGTACTAAATAAAATAAATAAATAATGACCCTTTTCTTCGAGTAAAATAATAGCGAAAAAAATAATATTATTCTAACATAATACCCATTCCATTACTGGTTAGGCAAAGGACACAACCGCACGACAGGACGGACGAAACTTCCTTTACTTGTCCTGACAGTAACAACGCGGGTTGAGCCGTCCTTTGAAGGATGCACTGCATCTACAACACCCAATGGCCATGAGAATGGCGGCGCATTATCTACTTTAATGACGACTACCGTGCCAATTGCGATGGGAACTGATGGCGTTGTCCATTTAGCTCGTGATTGCAACTGATGCAGATACTCTGCTCGCCATCGTTGCCAGAAAGACTGCACTATCCTATCTAGGAGGGCATGTCGTTCACGTAAGTTACCTGACTCGACCAATGGAGTAGGTAACGACAACAGTGGAGCAGTATGGAGAAAATGAGCAGGAGTAAGAGCTGATGGCTCAGCGGGGTCACTGCTCAAGGCTGTTAGAGGCCGGGAATTAACGAGCGCTTCTATCTGAGCAAGCGTCGTTAGAAGTTCTTCGTACGTCAGTATTTGCGTACCGATCACCTTGAAAAGGTGATTTTTTACTATTTTCACCATAGACTCCCATGCGCCTCCAAAATGAGCAGAAGCAGGAGGGATGAACTTCCAATCAATGCGGTTCTCCGCTAGTTCCATCTCTATAAGTGGACGATGAGCATCCAAGAACTTGTAGAGGTCACGCATATAAGAATTGGCGCCAACGAAATTAGTTCCATTGTCCGAATACATGCATTGGACGGGACCACGGCGTGCCAAAAAGCGCTTTAACGCAGCCATGAAGTTGGCGGTACTCAATTCCGTCGCTATCTCAATGTGAAGACAGCGCGTAGTGAGGCAAGTGAAAATACATAACCAAGCCTTGCGACTCTTCACTCCTCTGCCACGAGTAGGCGTATATTGCAGAGGGCCTGCATAATCACACCCTGTATGCGTAAACGGTTTATCCACTTGATTCACGCGACAGCCCGGTAAGTCTGCCATGAGCGGAAAAGACGATTGTGGATTCGCTCTGAAACAAGTGTTGCATTTGGCAATGCGGTCGCGAATGACACGACGAGCCGACAGAATCCAATACTGAAGCCTAAGTATAGTCATCATTGACTCGGGACCAGCATGCAAATGCTTTCTGTGAACGTAGTCAACGATCATATTGACTACATGATCACGTCGCGGGAGCACAATTGGGTGCTTCTGAGAATACTGCAAGTCTGTATTTGTCAACCTGCCTCCAACACGAATTAGACCGTCTTTGTCTAAGAACGGTTTGAGCTTTTGTAAAGCAGGTGAGCAATATTTCTTGCTCTTAATTTTCTCAATATCGTCACAAAAATGTTCGTTTTGCAACGATGAGAGAATTTTGCCTTCAGCAAACTCTAAGTCGGATCGGGTAAGGGCCGTGGGGAGCGGTTTCGGATTAAGGATGCGGTACACGTATACGACGATGCGCAGTAATCGAGACCACGACGATATCCGCTGCGCGAGGGAATAAAGTGGTGACTCTGACACATCCGTAGTAGTAGCGTGTGCAAGAGGCTTAAGCTCCGGCACTTCTCCGATGGACTCTCGATCGAGCTCCCTTAAAGGCCATTCTGATGGATGCTTGGATGCCCAAGCCGGTCCTGTAAACCACAAAGGATGATCCACAAGCTTAGCAGGCGTCAGGCCACGCGACAAGCAATCCGCGGGATTTTCTAAGCCCGCCACATGATGGAAGCAGCTGGCCGGTACAGCTTCAATTATCTTAACAACGCGATTGGCAACGAATGTTTGCCAGCGGTGTGGTGATGACTGAATCCAGCAGAGCGCAACTTTCGAGTCAGTAAAGGCGTAGATCTCGTTAATGTTGTAACGGGGCTCGAAATTATCTTGCACCTTCCGCATGAGCTTTGCCAGGAGGACAGCAGCACACAGCTCTAATCTCGCTACAGAGACTGTCTTCAAGGGAGAGACCTTCGACTTGGAACACACCAATCGAACTGTCACTTCATTCCCGTTTATGACCTGAAGATAAACTACACCTCCATATGCCCGCTCGGAAGCATCACCGAAGCCTAAGAGGTTTATAGTACAACCTTGTACTACCCCGAGATGACGCGGTATATGAATTTCATTCAATTTTGGCAACTCAGAACAAAATCGTTCCCATAAATTTACAATATGGGTCGGGGGAGTCTCATCCCAGTCGCATTTGATCAACCAAAGCTCCTGTATGAGGAGTTTTGCGTAAAGGACAACTGGAGCTACTAAGCCGACGTTATCCCATAGGCGAGCCACTGCAGACAAGATTGTCCTTTTAGTGCACGTTGGATCTGGCTCTGTCACCTTGAAATGGAAATAATCGCCAGATTTATTCCAACACAAGCCAAGGACCTTTTGCGAGACTCCTGGGTCTATTTCCAAGTCTACGGAAGCCCTATGAGAAGCAGGTATCTCACGTAGCACGGTCTCTGAGTTGCAGGTCCATTTGACAAGATCAAATTGACCGCATTTGAATAGGTCAATAAGCTCCTTAGCCGCAGCGATAGCAACAGATTCATCCTGCTGTTGCGAATCATCTGACATAATGCTAAAACATACGTCATCCATGTATGTGCAGGACGATGCGATCGCTGCTGCCCTTGGAAACTTATGCCCGTCGTCTGCAATCAGCTGGCTAACGACGCGGAGCGCGTGGTATGGGCTCGACTTCATACCAAAACACACACGGTTAAATTCGTATGTCGTAATGGGATCTGCCGGGCGGAATCTATATAAGATTCGTTGAAACTGGCGGTCCGATTCGCGAACACCAATCTGTAAAAACATTTGGCGACAATCGGCTGAAAGCGCTATTTTGAATAAGCGAAAGTTCAAAAGGATTGAAAATAAATCCCCTTGGAGATTGGGCCCTGAGTGCAAGACATCATTCAGCGACAGGCCTGTGGTTGTCTTGCTGCTCGAGTCCAGGACCATGCGAACTTTGGTAGTGGTCTTATCCTCACGCACAACAGCATGATGTGGAATTATGTATGCGAGGGCTGAAGAGGCGTTCGCGTTCAGAGAGTTAGTCACATCCGATATATAACCCTTACTGACGTATTCACGAATTATATCGTCATAGGCGGCACGTAACACACTCGATGATTCTAGCTTTCTTTCAAGACAAAGAAAGCGCCTCTTAGCAGCCGAATGCGACTCTCCGAGCTTGAACACGTCATCTCGGAAAGGCAATGCCACAGTATATCTACCACTAGCGTCGCGCGTAGTGGTAGCGCGGAAATATTCCTCGCATTCAAAGTCATCCTGGCTTTGAGCGGGCGGAGCGGATACTTCCTCAAGTTCCCAGAACTTTTTGAGGAGGTGGTCCATGGAATCCACGGAAGTACAACAAGCTGAAGTATATTTACGCGGTGGCTGTAAAGCAGGCACCGAACCCATTAAAATATACCCCAGTACCGTCTGTATAGCTGGTGGCATATAGTCCACTTCGCTTTTGACGATGTGCGGCAGCAGCAAATGTGGAAATATAGTTGCACCCACCAGTACATCAATGGCGACGGGCGTATCCAACGTGTCGTCAGCTAGAGGGAGACCATGAACATGTGTCAGTGCTGACATGTCCACGGGCACTGACGGCAGGTCGTCGGTGATGCGATCGACCACCAAACTCGAAACGTCGAAGTTGACATTATCGTCGAATCGCGAAAATACTTTTACGTTTGCGTTCCCCTTAACAATTTTCTTGGTTTTTCCAATGCCAAATACAGAGCTTGGTTTCCTATCAAAAGTTAAACCTAAGCGCCTACAACATTCTTCAGTAATGAAGTTACTTTGTGACGCTGTGTCAAGCAGACATTTGATAACCTGCGTTTCACCCTTACTGTCGCGAACGATGACCTTTGCGGTGGACAGCAAAACCGTGTCACACGAAGATGCTGAGTCTTGATTGGACATTTTATTGTTAGAGGCAGCAAGTGCTTGCGTCACGATAGACGTGTTACAGGACGTGCCTTCCGGCGGCGAGGATGTTTTAATAGCTGCGTTGCTCGTAGATGCATTTGACTCATCAGATGTCGAAGCTTTTTCATCCTTGTTCTTGTCAAAATGCAACAGAGTATGATGCTTTTGATGACAAACTCGACACTTCACCTCGGAATTGCACTCGCGGGTGCGGTGTTTAATGCTTAAGCAGTTAATACATGCTTTAAGCTCTTTAGCGCGTTTGAAGCGATCAGAAGACGTTAAGTCGTTGAAAGAAGGACATTTGAATAAATGTTCATGGACAATATTGTCACAAATACATTTAGTAGTGCTCGCGCAAGCAACGTAGCTTTGTAGTTTAGGTGCGGCACTACGCGGTTGAATCGACTTAACACCTTTTTCGCGCGATGGATTTACGGCGGCGGAGACGGCGGTACATGGTTGCGAGTTTTGATAAATCCTAAACTGACTTTTCATGAAATCTGACAGATCGCGAAATGTAGGCAACTTCGTATTTCGATGCAGCATCTCAAATGCTCGAAGAGTTTCCTGGTCTAACTTCTTTAAAGCTATATGCATAAGCATAAAATCGCTTAAATCATCGAGCTTAAGCGATTTAAGCGCATTCGCAGCTGTCACAAACTTATCGATGAATGTCTGAAAGTTAGACGAGGAAGCGGGACCATTAATCTTCAAATTGAGCATTTGATCCATGTAAGTCGAGGCAAGAGTGCGCTTATCTTGAAATCTGTCAAGTAGACTATCTAGAATAAGCTGATAATTATCTGCGCTCGGAGTTATACCTGCAAAGACGGCTTGAGCTTTTGGTGACAATTTCCCAATTAAATAAAACAGCTTCTCCTCGTCGGTAAGTGACAGATTGTCGTGCACTCTCGATTTAAAACTAGCGTAGAACAGCGGCCAGTTACGTATGTCTCCATCAAACGCTACCAGTTCCATCGTTGGCAAAGAAGGTCTAGCTCTCTCCACCGATAAAGGCGGCGAAGAGGCCGGCGGTGCGGCTGGTTGCAGTCGCTTGACCACTCTCCTGATGCGGCAGTACAAATCTTCAAAGGCTATGAGCGGCTGATAGTTAGGGACAGCAGCCGTCTTAGTCCTCAGTAGCGTGCGGTTGTACTCATTTACCACTTCTTTGAACTCCGTCCGAAGTTCGTCAATAGTGTCAGCAGCGTCAAGAAAACTTTCGCGACTCACTGCATCTGTATCGGCAACTAGCGACTTTTTATAAATACCCTGGACGAGTTCAAAGAAGACGTTGCGTTTTGCTTCAAGCATTGACAACTCGTCTTCATAACACCAGCTGTCAACGCTTTCGGCTTTTGTTTCTTTTGCCATATTGCATGAGAAGGGTTAAATATGCGGTAAGTCAATTTATGTTCCTATGAAGGATAAACTCTTATAAACGTATACCTAAATTGCGGGTGCGGTTAATAATATATATTTAGGTAAATAATTTATAAGGGCGGAGCGACGAATAAAGTAATACACGTATAAACAAATACCTAAACTGCGGGAGCGAGTAATTAAGAATAATTTAGGTAATATTTATACGGGCGGTGCGGGAGGAGAACGATTCGCAATGAATGTAATGAGGAGAAAATAGGGGAACAGGGAAGAGAATCAGGTTCGAAGACCAGAAATGTTGAAGGACCTGCGGATACGAAGTTCCTAACGAACTATTGTAATAAAATAAAACAAAACGGAAAATAAAATTATGGAGATTGATGGGGAGCCAAACTCACCGATGTTGTCGTCTCGAGAGTTTATCGGGTGGCCACCCTTGCAAAGCTTGGTTCTCTCTTTCCTTGCACTGCACACTCGCGAATCGTTCTATTATAATATAATTAATTAATAACTTAATTCGTTGCGGATATTTTTATTCACCATTGACAACTTTCTTTTTGCGGATTGACACTTGACGTCTTTTATATTTTTTAAGAAGTTTGGCAAAGAGGCGGGTGACATGACAATTAAAAATGAGGTTGAACCTATCATAAGGAAGAGCGAGCGGGATGGACGATATGAATGATAATGAATGAAAAGGGCGCGAACACTCGCTCAGCGTATTAGCTTGACAATCCAGCGAGGAAATGCTGCCAGCGTCTTCGGTACTATGCCACAGGGGCCGTTTTTAGATTTACTTTAGTTTAATTTTAGATTTATTTAGTTTAATTTAATTTTTATTTTTATTTTATTATAATATAATTGTCATGTGATGTAAGTTTCATTCAAAATTGTTTTTAGCAACGAGCAATAAACAAGTACGCACCACAGATGTATTTAAGCTAAAAACCGAGCATGTTTTGAGAACCTACTCAAACCAAACTGCAATTAAGATTCCAATGTTTGAATTCCCTGAAATCGTAATATTGTCAAGTATTAATCTAGGTAAATTAGGTCTGAAAACACGATTACCTAACAAATCTACAAAAGCTAGTACGAAATACCTAATTTAATATCAGAGCAAAAGCATTTGCGGCTCGGATTATAATTTAGTCCTCATAAACCATGTTAACTAATAATTCTGTGCTCAGAACTAGAAGGTCATAAGCGCTAAGTATTTGAACTGGGTATACAACATTTCAATATCTGGTGTAATGATTCTGGCTGACTATGAATTTATGTGGGGGATATAATTGCGGCCCGTGTTCGGTCCGAGCTAGAGCCCCTCGAACTTCAGTGATATAAATGAACCTCATTAATACTAGCTTTTTTTTTGAACATACAATCTCATTAGTAATACGTTGAACTTGACCAACTTTTAAAAGAACTGGTGCGACAGTTGTGTTCAATTTTTTTTTCATTGAAGTTTGAAATTGCTGTATGCTCGCAGAGCACGCTCGGCGTTCTGTGAATTGCTATGAATAGAAAATAAATATTGAAGAGGAATCATAGGTTTTTTCTAGTATTTGCATAGAAACCAGAATACCTAAACAAGAAGAATGTGACACTGGTGATATGCTTTTTTATTTTCAAATTTCCAAAAGTTTGTTTGGTTGAGTTTTTCAGAGGTGCATACACGGTGAAATTTTAGTGGTTGTTTTCCCGCGGCAGGGCGATTTGGTGTCGGTAGTACTTTCGAAATATAGTAGACAAATTTAAAAATAAAATGTTTTCCAAAAAAATATTAAATAAATATCCCAAACTCGAACATGCGAATAACAATATGCAAGTAGATGAGAGTTCGCGATATTGAAAACAAATAAGCACATGTATTGTTACTTTTAACAGTTTAACTAAAACGTTTTCATTAGTTTCAATAGAGTTTATTTTTCAACAACTTAAAAATCGTAAACTCCATTATTTACATGAACATATTTACATAATTGTATAAGAAACTAAGACTAAACTTAAAAGCTAGCTAATGTCTAAAATAGGCCCTTGAGGCATTGTACCAAGGATACTGGCGACATTTCCTCGCTGTATCGCAATGCTGATACGTTGTGTGAGGAAGTCGCCAGCTCTTCCGGCCACCAGTTACCTCAACCTAACGCTTCGCGATTTCTGTGAACAACTTGTTTGCGCTGGGAACCCATGGACCTAGAGTTTCTACGCCAAAAGGTACAAAAAGGTATTCTTTGCCAAGACTTTTGTATTTATTACGTTTCAAAATTTCGGCACTTTCTGCCGCTGCGCGCGCTTTGATCTTGGTCCGTTGGAGGTGAGACGGTGCCAATGTGTCTACGCAGGTAGCATCCCACACTAACATTCGTCCCATACTCCAAGGGGCCAAGGACACTCCATCAGGCCTCTTGCCATCATCTCTGATTATGCCAGTCGGCTCAAGGAGGCACATTGATGGTTGCAACTGTTGCAAGGGACCGACGGATAATGTCATTAAGCGACGCATGTCTCGAAAAACGGCCTGCACTTTTTTGACAAGATAATCCATGGTGTCCCAGTCGCCAGGTGTCAGTGGCGTACACACCGAAACCCCAAGTCGCAGGCCAATCGCCAGTCTAAGGGAGGTCGGATCCAAGAAAGTACCAGTGTTTGGTGAGGGATGGGCATGTAGCCAGGAACCGGCTTCCCGGGCACCGACCACCAAAAGCCTCGCGTGTTCTGGACCTGTGAAGTTGTTTAGAAGAGTATTGTAAGCTAAATCACAATAAATATTATCCCAACTCTTTTGTGATTTTGGATTGTCTGGAAAGTTTTTGCCTGAGCAGGCAATTTTGAAAGCATTTCTTGCATCCTCAAAGCCCGCAATCTCATAGTTTGTGGGCAAAGCCCTTAAGATATTTCCTATGAAATTTGACGCACCATGAGTAGATGCCAAAAAGGCTGGGGAAGCGACAATGGTAATTTTAATTTTTTTTTTCATTAGTTTGATCTTGCCATTCTCTTTATTTCTTTTAAATCTTAGGCTAGGCTATTTATAATACGAATATAAAAGTAAAATACAAAACCACTCACAAAACAATAAAAAATATAAACATATTATAAAAAACCTAACCTAGGGTGCCGCCAGCAGCGGGGCAGGGCCCAAGCTGCCGGTGGTTAGGGCTGCAGAGAGAGGAACCGTCGGACTATCCGCGCCGTGTCCAAGATCACCGCCTTCTGCATCTAACCCTTGATCCAACCACCTAGCGAGAGTCTCTCGAGATGTTGGTCGAGACTCTTCGCTATGAGACCGTTCGCTGAAACGACTATCGGGACAATAATAATAATCTAATATAATCTTGCCATTATTATTATGTTGTGTCAAGTTTAGTTATTCGAATGGTTACATCCTCTTCGCGTATAATGATTAAAACTATGAATGTGATTGACAGTTCCTGTAATGCCATCACTGCTATTTCTGGTAAACAAACATTACGAATATTCTAATTTAGAGTACGTCGCGATGGTGCCGCTGTACGCTAGGGCTAACTACAACTCCCACGCCGCCCCGCCCGACGACTTTACGCGGAGCCGGACTATTTAGAGTCGCTGCATCTTCGAGGGATTTTAAACCACCGGATGAACAATAAAATTTTCGCCGAAACACAGCGGCTGGTTAACCTTGGGCAGTTTGAAACGCCAGCACATGCACAGCATGCAGAGGTCGGCCGGCTGTTTATGCAGCAGAACTCTACGAAAATATCATCGAGTACTTTGAAGAAGATCCTAGTCTCGTAGTAGTCGTAGTACTCGTATGCCTGCGGCTCGGTTCGGAGTAAGTAAACCAATACTACCTATGTGTGAAGGTAAAATAAATGGAGCTACTTTTTAGGTTATTTTTTTTCATTCACTCAAAATAAATAGGTAGGTACTACTGCAGTGCTACTACTGGTGTTAGGCCACTTTCGAGTTACATTCGACACTTTTATAAATCTGGCATTTCTTAACATTATTAAAAAAAAAACCATTACACATCGACTGTAAATCCATGGCAACATCATTTCTTTGCGAGAAAACAGCCACTAAAATTTCACGGTGTATATCTCCATATTAAAGGGAAGAAAAAAAATTGTTTGAATATTCTTATTGAATATAGTGAAACAAATTAAAGTCTGTAGTGACAGATCAAGCTGATAATCAGCGTCGTCATACTCCTCAATCTATTCATCCACATAATAATAAAAATGCCAACATAAACATTTACTTATTTCCTCAAAAGAAAACCGAAAAACATTGGTAAACAAAAGTAAAGAAAATACCTTCAAAACTGAATAAAAGTGTAATGAATAAAAGAAGTGATACCATAAAGATCACTCAAACATGAAACGTAAATACAGCAGTAATAAAGAACGGATCAAAAATGCGTTTTATTGCTCCTGCCAAATGAATTCGAACAACGCGCATAGTACATCCAGATTTATTAAGAACGTCAAATTCTATAATAAAGTTCATGTCAACTGGGTACCTAGCCGGCGTCACAATCGCTTACGATAATACCGTTATCGTAGCTAGCCTTTCATCGCGCCAATACGGAAGAGCGATAGAGAGCGAGCTAGCTACGATAACCATATTTTCGTAAGTGATTGTAATATTGGCTAGGTCCCTGTAACTGTTCCAAACTTACTTTGTATCGTACGTTTCGAAAATATACCGTAAGGATATCAAAAAAGGCTCAAAATGTGAGATTGCGTTCCTTTTTACGTGATAACTAAGGTTGGCATTGATGTGTGTTTTACAATTGTTGCAAAACAGATAAGACTTTTATATGGACAAATTCAGGAAAACAAAAGAATAAAATTTATTTACTACGAGGAAGAGCCTATTACAGCGCAGAAACTCACATGAGTTTCATTGCGATATTTGATCCTTCGATTTAATTGGATCAAATCAGTCAAATCTAAATATGTTGGAATACATAGCTCAAATCGCGTTTAATGAGTACTTTATCGAATCATTGAGCGTAATTATTATGCTTAGATTACATCTGTGGCAAAGTATTAATGTCACAAAGTAATTACATTCCTGAATTTATTGGTGCAAGAGCATAATATGATAGTAATTATAATTGTTATGCAGAATCACTCATTAAATTCAGGCTATAACATTAAATTTATGTTCACCTTATTTAACAGATAAGTACCTACCGTTTAATTTGATTATATTTTTTTAAAAGAGCATGGACAAAAATGCAAAGTTCGGTTGGTGGCATTTGGTGATTAAAAAGGCAGAAGGACATAAAAATTGGCGTGAATATTTTTCTTGGAAGTATAATTAGTGCATAATTTTTTTTTTTGACAACAATAGCAAACTTCAAAAACAAAATAATCCATTATTCTACGTACCTATCCATATCTGATACGATTGAGTGATTTTAATAGTAATAATTACAACACATTTTACATTACATATAATACATTGTACATTGGTATTTTATTAAAGTGATTCATCGCGGTTACATGGTAGATTTAATTTGCATAAGGGATGTATTAAATTTTTGGTAAAATTACAATCAGATTACCCAGCACGCCGGACAATGACGGCCTATAAGTTTTTAGGCATCTGTTATTTTAAGTCGATACCTTCCGTCGAACTTTGGGCTCTTTAAGGCTTTCTCAACAATGTCAACCAGTCAACCATAGGATTAAATAAAAATATTAAAATAGTGCTCGAAATATTAAAAAAAGTTCATTACCTACAGATTTAGGAATAACACATCAACACTTCTGGTGTTTCGGGTGTCCATGGGCGGCAGAGATCGCTTACCATCAGACGACCTGTTTGCTCGTTTTCCTCCTATCCCATAAAAAACCTCAGTAGATAAAATTAAAAATATATATTTCTCTTTTCTTATTTAAGTTTCAAGTACTGAAAACATACCTTTTTTTATTTCCTTAATTTTTGACTTGTACACATGAAAGATATAACCAATGAACCATGCTATAAAATATGTACATCCCACCTTTGATCTTTCACTGCTTTCGTCAGCACCATGTTGTAAAATTTACAAATGGTATTGATTTTACCGATTCCGAATAAAGATTCCGATTGAATCTCAAATTTATAGCACGTGCACCTGCGAGCGTGATAGATTATACACACAAGTAATGCTGATGGAATGAAATCATACTTTTCAGTACAGATCTGATGGTTTTTTTTTCTACACACAAGTGCGAGGAGTGGTTTATTTATTGTCAGGTCGAAACTTCGGAGGGCCATCTGTACTGAAAAACGTCGTACGATACACGTGCGAAAAGAAAATTCGTAACTCGTGTCGATTTATTTTATCGCAACTCCTTTCGAACTTCCTTTTTTACGTACTTGTATCGTAATGTACTATTTCAGTACAGATGGTGTTTTTTTACGCACTAGTGCGAGAAGTGGTTTATTTCTTGTCAGGTCGAAACTTCGGAGGGCCATCTGTAGTACCTAATGAAAAAGGAAATTCGTAACCTCCTCTTTTCCGTACTTGTATCGTATTGTACCTACTAATCTCTATCCATTAATTAAGGTCAAACTGCAGAAATATTTCGCGTACCTACAAGTGAATTTTGGCATAGTTGTAAGTTAAGGTACCTTACACAAGATACTGCTTAGTATTATCATGTAGATGTAGATGACTGTAGTGTAGGGACGCCTGGCCGAAAACAGGCGGGCTGTTGATCACATGATGCGTTCATTCAGCCCAATTCCCTGAAGTTGGACCTGCAGGTCACTGTCCCGGCTGCACTCCCAAACTTCTCTCCTCAAATCTTCTCGTTTTCCTGCAGAACAGAAGGACATCTTTAAGTTCGACATCCTTGAGTTCATCTTCTCTCAGACTGTCTCTACCGAATGTGTCATATCGCGTTGCCGCGTACATGATGAATTCTGCTAAGTGTAAGCTTGTCTCCTGCTTACCACAGTGTGTACAGGATTCGTCACTACTGATAGTATTATCATAGGATATGGTTGGCGTCGGCGATGACAGTTGGGGGTGATGCATTATGAGTTGAAATTCCCATTTTTTGAGTTACGCTTATATCTCGTATTCACCTAGAAAAGACATGATGATCATGAAAATTAATACAATGTTTGTTTTTAACTTGACCATCGTTAGTGTGTTAATGTTTTTATAGGATTTCTATTTTAGAGTTAATTAAAAATGGAAAGCCGGGTCACTGTCATAATATGTATGTGTAAAATATTAAAGTCTTGTACGTTGTACGTTCATCAGGGATGGGCTTTGTTCTGCCGGTTCATCCCTTGCCCCTTTCCCGAAAATAATGAAAACAAAACAATTATTTGTCGCCAGTGTTTGTGTTCCAATTATTCTGAACATGGCGGTTTGTTTAGGTTTTCAATTGGATTAAAAGTTTCAGTGATACTCTGGGATTATGGTTACATACATAAATTAACCCATCTTATCATATTAGCTCGTGTGGTGAAGGGTTAAGAACACTACCCCCTTTCCTCCCGTAGGAGTCGACTGTGGGGATTGTGGTGTAGGCGATGTGCTGGCACTGCAATATCAGCTTTCTTTAACCCTTAATTACTAACCCCCTTATTCATAAACATTCGTTCGTTCAGTGTAATGTCATACGGTATTCTGGTTTGGGGCAAAGCAGCTGACATACAGACTATCTTTGTATTACAAAAGAGAGCCATTCGTTCTATTTACAACTTAGGAACACGTGAATCAGTAAGAGAACTCTTCAAAGAAATTAATATCTTAACTGTAGCATACATTTATGATAGTATAATTTATGTTGTTAAGAATTTAGACTGTTTCACTAAGAATTCTGATATCCATAATTATAACACTAGAAACAAAAATAAGCTTGCCATAAAGAAGTTTCGTGTCCGTAAAGTACAGAAGTCATTTGTTGGGCAATGCATTCATTTTTATAATAAGTTACCTGACACTGCTTTGAGATTACCCCTCCCAGCTCTTAAGACATATTACAGAGTAGAGGACTATTTGACAGACAAACATGCATGGCCCGAACCAGAAACTACAAAAAACGAATAGCAATTAAAATAATTGTATTATGTATAGAGGACACAGTTCAGATAAGAAAGCACATCAAATATTTTATATTTTATGTTGTGTAGGTAAATTACATATTTAATGATATTGAGATTCATATTGTCTTTTTCTTCTGTGACAATTTGATATGTTTTCTCTGAAGAAGAACGACGTATTATTAAGCAATAATATAATTTATTGAAATTAATTTCCATAGAGTACCTAGTCTGTTCATATTCTTTGATGAATACTTTTGCATGTTAAATTGTATCTTGTTATTTAATGCATGTTAGTTATAAGATGTAATGTTTTGAAAAGAAGTTGCCCGCCGAGTTTCTTGCCGGTCCCATAGTGGATACCCCCCTCCCAACTGAGGGGGGACTGAAATCTTCTCGAGGCTGAGGCGTAGGGTTAGAGCCGGCGTAGCTTTATTAAACGTTCATATGCGCATTGTAATATGCCTACTTGAAAAATAAATATTTCATTTTCATTTTCATTTTCATCCTTTTCTATCACACCAATACGTCGGAAAAGGACAACCGAACTTTATCGGCTTGATAACTTTAGAGTACGTTAATGAATAAGGGGTTAATACAGTATTACATGACTGTGTACGTTCTGCACAAAATATATTGTATCTTTTTATATTCTGGTAAAAAATAAAACAATTCAGTTAATACCTATGTATTTTTTATTTTAATTAGGTAGACATATTTTTTGCGTGTTTCTTTTAAAATATTCATGTGTCACGTCATAGTGTCATCAGAGTCAAAAAGGCTTTTGTTACCGAGTCATGAAATAAGCAAACTATTACAACAATTCTCATTATCTGTAACATCAAAAGACCGTTTTAAAAAAGCTTTTTATGGAATTTCAGTCTCATTATAGCGTTCAAGGGTACACCTCTAAAATTTGGGTTATTCACCCCCACGGTATTAACTACGGGGTTGAATAATCTACACCATTCAAGTGAGTCTTCACCATTTTGTGTTAGAAATAGCTCGTAAATGTATTTAAGGGTGAAACAGAAATTCGCCAACAATACATCTCCTGTAGGGAAGCCTAATCTTCATTTATATCTTTTGTATGAAGTAAAAATAAACCAAATGGAATACAGAAATAGTCTTAAGCAGACGAACCCTACGAACAATTACCCGGACATCAAATTCACGACCTTTAAGGACACGTCCCATTTCACCACTCCGGCCAACAGAACGGAGCCGGGTTAAAGAACACTTGACTATCGCTCAAGCACGGGATGACAGTTCAACTAACACTGGTAAAGAGTATAATGTGCTTGTATGTAATCTCCGGGTTTCACTTCGTTTTCCACTCGATATTTGTACAAAGGAAGCCTTGAGCCGTTACTATGGAATACGTTTTGTGCGGAAATTTACTGCTCCGAAAATAATACATATCTATTGTGCTTGCTATTATCATATATCATAACTATGTCGTATTCAAATAACCTAAGTAGTTGGGTATTGAGAAGAAGGCATTCAACGTTTAACGTTTGTTCGGTCTATTACAAATTACTTCTGGAATAGGTGGTAGAACAAACGTTAAACTAAAAAAAACTATAATTTATATAGACATCATGAAACTAAAACCGTAAAAACATACAAAGATCAGCAAATGTAGTATTATAAGCTATGGCTCTTTAGGATTTCGACATAGGCACATAAATAAAGTACCGGTACGTAGCCAAATGCACAAACGCTAACAATAAAATATCGTTGGCGTATTTATAGCTCTTCGTATTGATAGAGCCAGACTGCGTTTTGATAACCGTCCATCGTCAACGATTGTCATTTCAGATAGGCCGACAGGTCCTAAAAGTTCATTAACAAACACACGACTCAAATAATCTAATCCGCCCGTCAAAAACTCCCCATGATTAATACAATAGTAATACCCTTGTAATCCCTGAACCGACACTTCTTGCATAATCACTGGAGCCACGCCATACATAACACTTACTTATCAGGCCTGGATTATCCCCGATCCCCACTGGGAAGACCCTATTGGAAAGAGGGGGGGGAATTTAATTGCCTTTTAAGGGGACCTTCATAAACCCTCAAGAGTTCTAGTCTAATTAAAAAGGTTTGGTCTTTGTTAACGTGCTGAAAATTTATGTTAACAATATTTTCAGACTTTTGAAGAAGTCACGATGTTTCGTTATTCGTATACTAGCTTTTTCCCGCGACTTCGCCCGCGTACTAAAAAGTAATCTTATTCAAACGCTTACAAACAATAAGATTTTTATTTGGACCCGTAGGTTTCTATATACTTACATTTAATTTTTTCCGCGATTATTTCGATTATACATTACCAAGAACGATTAACCAAACGATTCGATAAACCATAAGAACGATACCCATGTTGTTTTTTTGACTTTAACACCCCCTTTTCACCCTTTTTGGGGTTGAATTTCCAAAAACCCTGAAACACGTGTTTAATCATATGTCTTTAGATATCCTCCTGTGAAGTTTCGAATAAAATAGTCAACCTAATCTTGTTTCCCCATACAAACTTTGGACCCCATTTTACCCCCTTAGTAGGTGAATTTTGAAAATTCCTTTCTTAGTGCTCCTCTAAGGAACCTAAGTGCCAAATTTGAAATCTCTAGGACCAGCGGTTTCGGATGTGCGTTGGTATGTCAGTCAGTCAGTCAGTCAGTTTCTTCTTTTATATATTTAGATTGATCGAGAGAATATACACCGTGATCACCTTTTTGACTTTTTTGAGGTCCCAATATTTGACGCAGTTCTAGCATCATAGTCACGGAGAAAAATAAAAAAAAAAGTTAATCATAATCTTGGTCAATTATAAGTACGAGTATAGTGTAGCAATATAACGTTATTCAATAATCAATAAGTTACCTCTAAATGTATATTTTAGTACACCATATCTGTATTTCCGATATAAACGTGTAGAAGATAGTTCTCGTCATCTATTAAACATTTTAGAAGTATGTTACGTCCCAACTTATCGTAATTAAATAGTTAATGGGAAATCAAATTACACCGAAATTTCCTCTATAAATAAGTTTGTTCCGTACTTTGTAATGTCAGGTTCATTGTTCTGTAGCATGTTAAGGTAGAACGTTGAAAATTTGTCGCTTCTTTTGCAAAAATCAATTCTCAAACCTTAGTTCGCTATTGCGTAGGCAACTAGGCAACCAGTGTAGACCGTGTATTTTATCATCCCATCTGAATTCCCGGCCGAATACAATCTTGGTGTATTCAAGTCAAAAATGAATAGGCTATTACAAACAGTGAGCTGCAACTTCGGCGTTGTCGTCACTTTCCATCAGGTGCGACTAAAGTCAATCACTGGCCAGATTAAAATAATAAAAAAACAAAGATTTCTCGATAAATTTCGTCAGGTTAATCAAGAGGCTAGGTGGTATATCGTTTACTAAAATTTGTTGGTTACTCGTATGCGAAAACGTTTTTTTTTTTTTGGTTCATAAATTCTAAAGTGTGAACCTTAAAAATAACATAAAAGTTAGGTTCAAGTATTTGACGGCACATGCAAAACTAATTAATACTGACTAGAAAGTAGGTACTTAAGATCAAAACACATTTATGACTCACTTTTTTTATAACTCGATAAAAGAAGAGACTACATAAATAGTATTGGAGAAATTAATTATATGTGACATAAATAACCGACTATTTAACAGAAATCAATAAAAACAGGTTGTGGAACAACTTATTAATGTATTACGTTACTTACTACTTGTATTGCGTTAGTTATTGACGTATTTTCAGTGTCCAAATCACACAGTCCCTCTCAGGTTTGTGGCCGTATCATGGTCGTGTTTTTGTCACTTGTCATACCATGCATCACTTTTGCACTTTATACATACTTGTTAGAACGTGACAGACATGGTGACAAATGGATGGACAGCCGTCCATATTAGCCCTGGTGATTTAACAAAATCAGTCCCTCGCACATCTTCAGAGGCCCAGTAGCCGAAATAGCCGAATGGCATTTCTGAGTCGCGAAACGCCACCGAAACGCCGCAGAAATGTAGTCTGGCTCTGTCATGCCAATACGCAAGAGCGATAGAGATAGATAGCTGCGAAAGAAATATTATTATGAGCGTTTCGTGAACGTTTGTGCATTCGGCTACACACACTGGAAGTCAAGCTAAAGGCCAAGCTACACTAGACAGATCAGTGCTATTATGAATAAGGCTGTTACGGTATTCTTCCTCACGTCAAATTACGGATGATTGATGCGTGCCTGAAATTTCACGCCCCGGCAACATGCTAACGAACTCTAATGGCCGACCCTTCGAGGGAACCATTAACGCTAGTGCACTTATGCCTTATTATTTTTGGAGTGGTGACAAATACTTTTTGGACTACCCAAGTATTTAATTTCCGAAAAAAAAAATTTTTTTTTAAATTGTTTTGAAGTAGTCAAATTACTAATAAATATTATAGTGTAAAATAGATATATCATACACGAAAGAAAGAGCGACCAAGTCCAAGCGTCAATGTTAACATGATAGATAAGAATAACTTCAATAAAAAAAAAACAACTTTAAGGATAATCGTATTTAGTACTTTTGAAAATAATCACTTTAAAAAAAACCTTTCCAGTACCTTAGGAGGGTCACCCGACATTTCAATATTATTTCCGTCTAATTAAAAAGTACGTTTTGTGTACCTTATGTTTTTGTAATTTGCACGAAATAATTTTACAAAATAAATGTAGCGAGTAAAAAATATACCCATGAAAAACATAAACAATTTTAGAGAATATTTTCCGGCAGGCAGTTACACAAACCTAACCAATATTTTAACGAAACAGATGTACTCAGATATCCCCGTAATTAATTTAAAGATAAAAATCCAATACCGCAGCATTATTAACTTTTGCGCACCAATAAATTACTTTTTAGGGTTCCGTAATTATGTTGAAATAAATAAATAGAAATTGTACTTTACGGGAGCCAAATGGCATTTCTGCGACGCGAAACGAAAACGAAACGCCGCGAAAGGTAGTCTGGCTCTGTCGCGCCAATACGCAAGAGCGATAGAGATAGATATATACGAGCGTTTCGTTTCGTGAGCGTTTGTGCCATTCGGCTACGTACGCAGTACGATACTATGTATTGCATGATATTTTTTTTATTAGAGTACCTTGTACCTATTTTAAAACTGGCGACCATGATAATTATGAAATTGGAAACTAAAGCTCCTTGTAATTCTTATTTATTAAGCGTTATTGAGAAATATAAAGAAAAAAAAGATGTTTAGGGTAAGGATAACAAAGGTTTGAAGTCTAACATTACTGTAGAGTCTTGGGAAAACCTCGATAGGCAGCTCATTCCACGGTGGAAATTCCTCTTAGCACGTGACCAGTCTTGGATGTGAGGATGAATACCATGTCGACGGCAAGCGGAGCGGTGACAGAAAGCAAGTGTTTTAATAATTGAAATAAAACCTTAGAAACGGATTATAACGCGTATAATGAATGAATTTACAATTCATCCCGACGTTTCAAACACTTTACAGCATTCGTGGTCAACGAGTTTTATTTCATGTGTAACTATCGCGGTAACCGAAGACAATATTATGTTTTAATAATTGTGTTATTTTTTAAAGTTAGTATAAATCTTGATACCAAAATTTTTATCTCCTTGACGATTTTTTTTATTACAGCCTAATCAAGCTGACAGTATTTAACGAGACAGAAGGCAAAGCGTTGGTTACTGCACCAGAACCTTCACGACGAATTTATTTCGCACTTATTCTGTTTTATTTAAATCCAATTCCAGTGTAAACACTGGGTTAATTTACGACTCGCGATATTGGTGGCTTTACATCGAAGCGGCTGTACAATGTACATCCAATTGTAGATCTCTCGGAACATATTCGATTCTTTATTGCATGGCTTATCCAGTGACGTATTTTAGGCCGTAAATTTTCGTCTTTCCCGTTTTATAAAGGCTGAGTGTCACAGTGTGAATTAAAAAGGTTTTATGGGTGCGTGGATCAAATTTCCCTTGGGAATCTTTCTGGATTTGGAACTATTCTATTTTATTTGGGTGTAAATGGTGCGTGAGAGTTTGATAGACAATATTATCACAGTTTCAAGTTTTACATTCGAGTCTATGACAGGTTATGATGCCACTATGTTGAGAATGAGTTTTTGAAGACAGTGTGTAATTTTAAGACGGGCGAATCTCTGGCCGATCGGTGTTAGTATATGACGTAAGAAGCTAGTGTGATTAGATAACTTTTACTTAGAATTAAAATTAAAATTTTATACATTTTAATAACTCATCGCGTAATCTAATGAAAACACACTCTCGTTGAATGCTCATTGACAGTTACTTTAATCATGTTTACAGTAAATTACTGCTGAGAAAATTTTCAAAAAATAATTATGTTCTGAAAATTAAGAATAACTTAAATTTTAATTAATCATAACACTAGTGAATTCTATGTCTGGTTTAATTTATCGCCCTTATAAGGTTTAGTACACACTAATGCGTGTTTATTTTGTTTTTCTATGTGAAACAAAATTGTTTCCGAAAATATCATATAAAAAAGAAAATACTAATAAAAACAAAATATTGGTTTACTATTAACCTGTCGATGCCACTCTTTTGAGAATTACTTTTATATGAGTCTGTTTTTAACCCCCGACGCAAAAACGACGGGGTGTTATAAGTTTGACGTGTCTGTCTGTCTGTCTGTCTGTTTGTCTCTCTGTCTGTCTGTGGCATCGTAGCTCCCGAACGGATGAACCGATTTAGATTCCGTTTTTTTCGTCTGAAAGCTGAGATAGTTCGAGAGTGTTCTTAGCCATGTTTCATGAAAATCGGTCTACTTGTCGCCGTCGGGTTTTTTTTCAAAATTTTGATTTTGTGGTAGGTTATTATATGAGTCCCGGTACATTTTACATTCTATATTAAAATCAGTTCACCCTGTTCGTTTAACTTTATTTTTAATAATTAGTGTAAAGAGGAAGAAAATTTTAACAAAGTGAACGCAAAATACATTACCATGAAACACATTCTGAGATAAGTAAGGAACTCACTTATAGGTAAATTCCAAAGCAGACGTATCAGCTCATTAAACGATATTTAACATAAAAATAATAAACAAGCACATAACAGAATACAAAAAATAAAGACATCATTATCAAAAGCATCGAGTTACTTAAATAAGAATAGGTAACAAGTATAAAATAAACAGGAATAAACACTCGTTAAATTGTCACGCTCGGTTGTCAAAAGACGTGAAAAGATTTGAAGCTACCTTTGTAATACATAAATTAGGACGCCATTTTCAAGTCATAATTGCTTTTTTCTCGAGTGAAAACTAAGTGCTTAATGATATTAAACAGTGACTGCAGGTAATGAGGTGCGAGGAACGCGCTGAGGGACTGTTTTGATAACAGAACTGGCTTTATCGTTATTTTCCTTAACTTCGTGGTTATCTTTAGGGAAGCTAACCTGAGAAACATCTTTATTTTGAGGATTCCAAAAGAGAAAAATAACCATATTTACTTATCCAATATTTTTTCTGTTGAAAAAAATGGTGTCGCTCAACATCAATAACCTAAATATTTACAGGATGTGACCAGTAACACGAGAAAAAAAATTGTAGTCAATTTTTCAAGTAGTCATATATTTCTGGGCAAGCTTTATGATGACTTGAATTCTACAAAACCTTACTACTGCGATATTAGCAAAACACAACACAAATGACTCAGTATAATCCCCGTTATGGGCACCACAGTCATTATCGGCAGTACAGTAAGCAGCAATTACCATAATGCTGTTGTGTTAGCGGTGTTGACTGAGCGGTGATTTGCCATCGGCCAACTAATTAATTATAATAACGTGTTGTGTTGGTGTTTATTAACCAGGATATTAAAGCTTTGAACATGTGGGATGAAAATGGCTACATTTACCGAAATGTTAGAAATGCAGTGTAGGTAATGGGGTAGCATATATAGTAAGAATGATTAAAAAAATATATAACTTTAAGATTTGTATGTGAACAAGTGAAATTCAATTTTAGAATAGGAAAATAGAATAGAATAGAATAAACATTTATTCGTGAACACAGGCAAGACAAAATACACATAATAACAACAAGACAGAAAGGAATGAAGTGCCACGAAATGGCCTCATCTCAGCGTGTTGCTGGTGACTTCCAGCGCTGATCTTCCGATGAGAACATCAAGTGAGAAAGAAAGTGAGTGTGCGTGAGTGAGTGAGTGAGAAATGATGTTACTTTGATCCCTCCAAGCAGGAAAGAAAATGACCTATCTGGCCCCGCGCAGTAAACGAGAAATGGAATGATGATGTAAAAATTCATGGTTGCTTTCTAACTCTGATCACATTCGTGTCATTCTATATATACTTATAAGAGTGACTGTAGTCCTACCATGAAATTCAAAAAACATTACTTAGCAAAAATGTCACGGAAAATGTGGTATAATGTTTGATTCTAATAACCAAATAGAGGCGCTCTTCACGTTCTCTATACATTTTTAGTGCATTCATCCCTATTGAAGATCTCGCTATCGAGTTCTGATCTTATTCTGAACACATGGTACGTGGTAATCCTATACTAAGTGTGCTCATAGGAACTGGAGCAGAATGGGACAACTTGATGATTAATTACGGATTCTAATTAAATTGTAATAGGTTTGATTTGGGATTCCGTAGGACGTGCGTGGAATGGTGATGAGACGGCTTATGTAATCCATACTAATATTATAAATGGGAAAGTGTGTGTGTCTTTTCATTTGTCCGTCTTTCACGGCAAAACGGAGCGACGAATTGACGTGATGTTTTGAGTGGAGATAGTTGAAGGGATGGAGAGTGACATAGGCTACTTTTTGTCTCTTTCTAACGCAAGCTGCGGGAAAAAGCTAGTCGGTAATAATGGGAAGGAGGATTTCTTTAAGTAAATACCGGATGTTGTCTAAAATGGGAATAAAAAAAGTAAACAGAAAGCTAGGCTGCTCAAACTGATTGACGTTTGTTCCTAACTTAAAAATTTACTATGTTTCGATTTTTACTTTTTAATTTTGTTATAAGATGCAATGCAATGCTGATGAATATAATTGCGAATCTTTTCCGATCCCCGGCTCGGCCAGCAGTGGACTTGGTCGCTTTTTCTTTCGTGCATGGTAGGTATCTAATTCAGTTTATAATTATAAAATAACTGATTATATTTTAAACATACATAATGTAATAAGTGTTTATTAAACGTAATCGTGTTCCAAGCCATGTCCATTTTATTTGTTTCATATTTCATTAAGATTGTCCACATATTTTGAGAGACATAACATTATCGGATAATTAAATAAGAATATTTAGTATTTCATAGTACTGGCTGATTATAATAAGTATTTTCCGAAAAGGTAGCGAATAGTATTTTTTTTAAACAAAGCTAGTGAATGAGTAAGGAAAACTGAGAACTTTCCCAAGGTCCCATTTATCACAGCGCTTTCTAGACACACCATATGGCAATGGCAGCTACTTGAAGTAAAAAATAGTTTTTTTTTAGTTTGAAGCGAAAATAACCAGTTAGTAAACAGTCAATTTGACTTTACTTCAATACAGGTAAATGTGACTGGCCTTCACTTTGGACCTTTGGATTATGTTTACAAATGGATTATCGTTTATTGCGAATTCCTGCCCTCTGATTAAAATCAACACGCAATACTTGGGGAAAATGCTACAATAAACAATTTCGTTGAATAGGAAATATGATTCCAATACAAACGACCACTTTCATCGTTAAAACGCCGTCAAGTGGTCGAACATTACAGTCAAAGCCATCAACCTAAATTGCGAAGATGAAAGACCCATCGAATGAAAGCGCAACCATCGAAACGTCACACAAAGCGAGTGGCGAGCCAGAATGGTGCGGAATGTTCAGGAAACTCGTTTTGACTTTGACGTGATATCGTTCAGGTAGTGTCTGAACCAAGTGTCATATGTCATGTGTCAAGTGTCATGTTTAAATGACATTATAGATGTTATGATAAGACTACTTTGCCTGAAGAAGTGGGTGAAGAGAGGGTGGATTTCTCGCACAACGTATCAGCGTTGTAAAACAAAGAAGAAAGGTCGCCAGCATACCATTCAATGATTATAAAAAAGAAAAACAGTTTTGTACCCGATTTCATGTTCAAATTGGTAACATGGGTTGTTGCGGAATTTGTACAAAGCAGGTTTAGCCTGCGTGCGGTAAATGATATCTTAAAATGTATTCGGTTTTCATATATAAATTTAAATTAAATCGTATTACATTTATAATTCTCGTAGCATATCTACTATTTAATTGTAGTAAAGTAACGTGTTTCCCAACCAAAAAAAAAAGTGGCAAAGAAATCATTGACATACCGTCACGTTCATATAAATGATAATATTATTATGTTGAATCCACTGTCCAAAAGACTTTTGCCACTGACTAAAAAAGTCGTACTCCGTAGCATCAAAAAGCCAGAAACATTTGGTTAGTTCCCAGCTGGCATGTCTAGACTAAGTGGGGTGGACTAACGGGGGTCCAATCCACTCCGGAACGACATGCAACTCAACTTGGATATTCGTTGCCGTTCGTTTTTATGCACTGCGCAAAAAAGGTTGAGCACCTCTCCTACTGCAGTTAGTCTAAGCTTTTCGAACTTAAAAAGGAAAAAAATGGGTATTTATTTCCTGAAATTATGAACCGTGTTATTTTCTTCGGCAGACTATGTTTATGCTTTGGATGATTAAAGATTGTTAAGATTCTACGAAAAGATTGAGCAAAATCCATACTAATATTATAAATGGGAAAGTGTGTGTGTCTGTTTGTTTGTCCGTCTTTCACGGCCAAACGGAGGGACAAATTAACGTGTTCTTTGAAGTGGAGGTAGTTAAAGGGATAGAGAGTGACAAAGGCTACTTTTTGTCTCTTTCTAACTCGAGCGAAGCCGCGGGCAAAAGCTAGTATTACATAATTTGATTAATGCGGTCAATTGATTAATCTGCCAAAATGTTTTCATTTAAATTGTAAAACATAAAGCAATAAACACAAATAAATTAAGTGGAATATTGCAGGTACACATTACAATCATCAAAAATAATTCAGTTTGTAAAATTATTAACCACGCATGCTTTGCCAATTGGCCACAAATGCAAAATACCTACATGCTCAGTCCGACCAAAATAATAACATCCGCAACAGAATTCATAATTTGTAAATAATAATAAAATTGTGCTAACCAAAACCCAACCTGTGCCTAGTTATCCGTCGGGTTGGAAGGTCAGATGGCAGTCGCTTTCGTAAAAACTAGTGCCTACGCCAAATCTTGGGATTAGTTATCAAAGCGGACCCCAGGCTCCCATGACCCGTGGCAAATGCCGGGATATCGCAAGGAGGATGATTATGAATTGTGCTAACCAAAAAGTATTGATTATTTACTTACTTTTTTTTTATAAGAAGATACAAATAAATAATTTACTTTTCTATGTATTTTGTAGTCAGGTACAGCGGGGCAAATCTCGACTGGGGACAATTGTAACTAATCCATGTTTCCATTATTACATGTATATTATCTACATGTATCCAATCAACACGCCTACCATATGTAACCGGTGGACACTCTATTTAATAATGCAAACATTGTAAAACATGGAAAAAATGGACCAGTTACATTTACCTTCCAATCGAGATTTGCCCCGCTGTGCCTTATGTACTTTTCTTACCTAAATATGTCGGAAAATGTTATAATATACCTACTAAAAACGTCGTACCAAAGACATGCGAAGAGGTAATTCTCAATTCGTGTCAATTTGATTAATACAATTCAAGCCACAGTTAATGGAATGCTGATTTCAATTTTACTTTATGTATTCTGAAATTTTACAATAATAATGTAATCATATTTTATGATGTGCTTTTAACTGTCAGAAATGTATTTCTGAAATATGTTGAAGAACGTTAAATTAAGTTAAAAGGCACATATGATTATTTACTTTTATATGTCACTCAAACTGAGATGTGTCGCTGTAATTGGATATGTGAAAGCTTTTGACGTCAGATATTAAAATCGTTCAAATAACAACGTACTTCGAAACATACTTAAGTATTTAGATCTAGGGATTGTGCGCTTCTTTGTATCTTTTTTTATCATTGTCATGAATTTCTCATAATAAAATAAATTTAAAAATATTCTTTGTTACAGTTTAACGATAATGTCCCTTTAGTAAATAAATATTAGAGTGTTTTGCAGCTATTATTTATTTTTCAAATATACAGGGTGGCTAGCCGAATGGCACAATCGCTCACGAAACGCTCACGAAACGAAGCGCTAGTAGATATCTATCTCTATCGCGCTTGCGTATTGGCGCGACAGAGCCAGCGGCGTATCGCTTTCGTTTGGCGTCGGAGAAATGCCATTCGGCTACGGGGCCTGAAGTGAATATGTATCTATCTAATATCAGACCTACGTCACTCGCTCGCGGTCGCGCGTTAAGTACCTACACGCCAGCCGTTCATTCGAATGAACAAGTGGCCGAGGGGCGCCATGCTCCCGCCTGTGTAGTCGCGTTGTGGCACGAATGGTATTTCTGCGACGCGAAACGAAATCGAAACGCCGCAGAAAGGTAGTCTGGCTCTGTCGCGCCAATATGCAAGAGCGATAGAGATAGATATCTACGAGCGTTTCGTTTCGTGGGCGTTTCGAGAGAGTTAGTGCCATTTGGCTACATACCCTGATCTACTATTCATCCGAGTTTTACGTTGTAACTTATTAGTATTAGTTAAATATAGCGTAGGTGTTCGTCGTTTTGCGGGCAAGTGAAGGATCTGTTACATTAGCGACTTATTAATAATCTGTGCTAATATGAAAATTCTGTATTAACCGTTTATTTTGCCCTGATATGAAACTAACTATTTTACTTTAAGTTAGTTCCTTATGATGGGTTTACACGGGCTTAGTAGCTAATGCTTAGTGCGGGTCACTAATACTTGTCACATGTATGTAAACACATTGTACAAGTGCTTAGTATTAGTGCAACTGCGAGTGCATAGTGAATAAAAGTCAGTCCTATTTACTAAGCGACAAGTATCTATCACCGGCAAAAAAACTACTAATACTTGTCACTTTTCAAGTGGTGTAAACATGACTGACAAGTGAAGCTACTCCAGTGATTAGTTTACTTCGTTACTTACGATGGCAATATATTGTAACTAATACTATTCTCTAACACCCATGTCTAGACGGCTACTTGCCACTTGTCCCTTTGCTGACAAGCCCCTAATCGCTAATACTAATGACAAATACTAAGCCCGTGTAAACCTAGCATTACGGAAGAAGTGTGAAGCGACGGGGAAAGTTATGTTAAAGGGCAAAGTTGTATCCTACTTAAAACTAGTACCTACTTTTACGGTATTTTTCCAATTTAATTTTACGGGAAGTCGCCTCTTAGAAAAAAAACTGAACAAAATATGTATGAGCTTTTTCATCAGCAGCGCTTCTCTTAATTAAAACTTCGTCAAATAGAGCTTACATTTCACTTTATTTCTACAAAATAGAATTTTTCTATTTCATTAAGTCATTTTTACAGTGCGTAAATTAATGACCAAGTATAAAAACGAAAAATATCATATTGCAGAGCATAATTATGTAACCTAGATCAACAATCCCCTGAGATAATTAAGGATCACCCGGTATGACCTTTAATAAAAGAGTGTGTTCCCATTTTAAAGCCGAGAACGCACCTGTAACTCGTCTAGTATTTTTGAAGTCCATGAGCGATTGCGATTGCTAACCAGCCGGCGATTCATCTTCTTTATCAACTAATCATATTTGTAGGTAAATACGGTTTTAATAAGCACCTACCCAATTTTTGTCTTTAAAAAATAAAAAGTGTGAAATTAAGAAATTTATCGCGTCTTAGTAAATAAACAGCCACCTTGATAGGTACTTTATAAAAAATAAGAAAATTATGAACAACTGATAAAGATCCAAGTTTGCTTTTTCCCGTGTTAGCGTCTGAGCTAAAAAATAAATTCTGAATCACGGAGCCAAAACCGTTGGAGGAGGCACTAAATTTTATTTAACAGCGGGCTTAAAGGAATTCAGAGAGGCGGCGACTTGTTTAGCCAAGATAAAGGAGGAACTGCGTAAGACACGAGCGCGGAGCGGAAAGTATTCGAACCATTCTTCTAAAGATATATCAACTGCCCACTGCCAAGGTGTAGAAAATAAAGCTTTGGTGACAGCGGTGAGTGTACGTGCGACTTTCAATCCGAAGGTCGCTTGGTGCTTGCAATTTTATCTTTTATTTACGTGAATAAAGCATCCGTCATATTCTGGCAAGTATGTCAGTGAGAGAGTGACAGGTGTCTTATCTACTTTGATAAGTTATAAAATTGAAAGCGTAATTGCTCGCCAGCATGTGAGTATTATTTACTAGGTACATATTAATACATGGTGCAACATTTATGAACAATTTTTCACTTTATTTTTTTATGTATTTTTTCTTAAAATCTAATACTTTTATCAATAAATATTTATGTTAGGTACTTTTCACTTTTTGACATCTACTTATTAACGAGGATAATGAGAGTATGACCCATAATAGCACCATTGGAATCAAAAGAGCGTTTTGTACGAATACCTAAATATTTTTTTACATCGTGTTAAATCTAAAACTTAGCAATTAAAATAAAGTTTATTATTGTAGTTTCGAAAAGAATCAAAAATGCGCTGATAAAACAATTATGTTTTCTCATGTTACACCGAGTTTCATAAACATTAACCCCCCTATTCATAAACGTTCACTAAAGTTATCAAGCCGATAAAGTTCGTTTGACCTTTCTATCACACCAATACGTCAGAAAGGGATAAACGAACTCTATCGGCTTGACAACTTTAGTGAATGTTTATGAATAAGAGGGTAAATGCTTGCCGAAGGTGTGACAGGAACGTCACCTACATGTCAGGTTTTCTAAAGGCATATTTGTTGCCACAACTCAGCAATTGCTATTCATCAGAATTCACCACTCTCAGCCTCTCATAACTTGTACCAACCTTAAGTTGGAACAACACCATTGTATAAAGTCGTAAATTAATTTCACGTTCATCCGACGGGCCGGCTGCGTAATGAGCAAGCCGTTTGCACATATTTCCAGAAAAAATACGCGAATAGAAACCCCTCAAAATCCAAGCGAATCTCTATAATCCATTCTACAGGCCCTAGCCCATTTACAAAGCGAGAGATAAGCTGCAGATCAGAGTTTTCCTCCGTTTTTTTTTGTCTAATCGGAAGAATTCAATTTCACTCTCTGTTGTTTCGACTATTTAGGAGATCAAATCTGGTAGCTTAATCCTAATCCTATTTTGATTTCTCACCTTGATGACCGTTTTTATTTCTTGTTGGCCGTGCTTATTTAACTTTCTTATAGTCATATTTTTAAAGATATTTGCTTCCAATTAAATAAGATGTAGCTGTCCTCGTAAGATCCATCATACATATTTTTTTCCTTTTTTTAGAACTACCAATTTAGTTCTGGAACAATTTCCAGAACCAAATTGGTACGAATTTAGTTTGTTTTAAAAAGCAACAAATAACAAAAATGCTGTTTCATTTTGAGTCGGTGCCACCGTGTCTTTATCACCTCACCACCCGCCAACGAAACGATGCCCGCGTCACTTCGATACGTACCTACTTGTCCAACCAACCAAACCAATAGCGTGAAAGTTGTGGAATGAGCTACCTTTTAAAGTGTTTGCGCTGTAATATGGGATTCTTAAAAAGAAGGGTTCTCAATAGTTGACAACGCATAAGTAGATAATCTGTTATTGCTTAATTGTCCACGGGCGGCAATGACGACGAGGCCACACCTCGGACACTGGCGATCAAATATACGAAAGAGGCGCGTTCCTAGCACACAGTCTAAGCTCGTGTAGGTGAACGCGTATTATGCTTGTATGAGTGAAATATGACAGGTCAACTATTCGCGTTTTTGACAGGCGGTAACTATGAGGTAACCTAGAAGGGGTGGGCGGCACAGCGGGAGTGGTCATACTGTACGATAGTACTCTCTATTATACTGTGACGGGGCAGCCAGAAACCCAGCATTTAAACCAATATTTTATTATATTTGTCATTTTGTATAATTATACTGAAAAATGCTGTTAAAGTATTTTTTCTAACGACAAACGGAAGATAATAACTAATGAGACTCTTGGAACTTAAGAGAAAAGAAAGAAATAAAATACATTTATCTACGTCACATGGGTTAATTACAAAGAGATAGAAGTAACGGATAATAAAAGGACTGCCACTCATTTTTTGTACGAAATTTTATTTTCTTTTCTGTAATATTTAGAGAACCTGCATATACTCGTATGTATAAAAAAGGTTTATAAACTGTGTATTGAAATGAAGGCCTGTCGATGTCGGTGTCGGTGACCCAAAACCACGGCTCCAATTTTTTTTTTGTATAATTGTATTTGAATTTAACTTCATTAATAATAAATTAATTTCATTTATAACAATATATGAAACGACGCGTGTTCTAGACAGCGTAATTATAAATTAACTTAATATGTACGCATCGCAGTTAAGTTCTTTTTTGTGCCAAGCATTAATTGAAATAAAAAGAAAACAATCATTTGTAATGTATTTGTAATTTCATTTAACTTTCAAACAGCACTAAAACCTCAACGTTCTCAATTAGAATCAAATTACAATGTAACTCAGGTACATTTTATAGGGCCCTCGGGGCAATTAAAATGACGGGCATTTGCCCCAGCTCAACCATTAAATTGTAAGAAGTGAAACAACGTTTTCGGCCATAATAATATATTTCTATTTCATCTTACGCTAACCTAATCCTATTTCTATCTCTTTCGCTCAGTCATTCATTCATCCCTTTCTTTCTAATGTGTATTCAAGCATGCTGTCTCTTTCATTCAATACGTTTCGTTTTACACAGGTAATGCACCTTACATGCCCTCTGAAATATATATGTGCAAAATAAATATTCTTTGCACATGTATATTTCACAAACCTTACATGTTCTTTATCTATTTCTATGACTTCTAGGTATTGAACTATGTTAACATGTTTTATATTTATTCTTGGTTGTAAATGTACTTTAATATAAACTTACAAAATGTTATTACTTTTTAATAAAAATGTTAGTAAGAAATTGTAGTTTCTTTCAAGAAGAAAAAACTGTCTATGTTACCTATACCTATTTACATTCTAGTTTAGCAACTGCTATTTTATAGTGTTTTCGAAACTATTAGACAACTATGTTATTTTATAACTATTTGATGTATGCTGTATTTAGTGTATGTCTACTATTATGTAGTTTAATTACCACTATAAAAAAGGCATTTGCTAAGTACCTACATACAATTCGTATTAAATCTAAAACTACTTATAGACCTTATAGTAACTATTTATTTTGTTTATTAACCCTTTAATTTGTGGTGGCAAAATACTTGCCGTTATACTTAAAACAATAACTCATTTATACAAGAACAATTACCGTTCAAAATTGAATGAGTGGAATAAATGGACAAACTTCATAAATGTTATTATGTTAGTTCTGTTTTTTTTTTTTTTATTTAAAGAAAAGGTTTTTAAATCAGCAATAATTAATTTATCTCTGTAGATGTTTATTGATTATGACTTTTCTTGAGAAATAATTAATGATCATTTTCTTTTATCTTTACATAATATATAAGTTAGGTTTTACCTGAAACTATATTCCTGGCTGCTGTAATTTATATCTCTCTATTTTGTTAAATATTATGTTACTGTGATAAAAACTACACTACTAATTAATGCCATGAACTGTATTGTTAATAATTTAAACTTTTGAGGATAGATATTACTTTAAAATGATGGCTTCCATAACTACATTTTAATAATTGTTAATTGTTACAAAATATGGTACAAAGTTACAATACTATTGTTTATAGTTAAATTGGGACTACCTAATATTTTTGTGGTAACCTCGTCTGCCGGCCTCTGGACGTTACATACGGGCGTGTGTTGCTGACATCACTGGGGTGGTCCTCTTCGTGACGGTTGTGGTATTCTGGTGTGAGTTCCTCGCTACTGTGGTACTCGTCCGAGCTAGTGTCTTCTGGTTGGTCATCCACGGGATGTTCATCATGTAAATGATAGTTTTCATCATTATTGTTAGCTGAAAAATCTGAAATTAAATCAAGATTATGTGAATTTTGTAATGGTTTTAAAAATTGTGTGTGAACAATTTTCTTGACGCTTGGCTTGTTAACGTCTTGAATTTCGTAACATACTGAGCCAATCTTCTTCAATATCTTAAATGGTCCTTTAAACCTTGGTGTGAGCTTTGTGTCTGTTGGTTTATACCATTCATATACAACATAGCTGCCCTCTTGGAAACTATGGTCCAGACGTCTCAAGTCATATTTCTTCTTGTTATATGTATGTATGTTGTCAATCCTCTCTAGTGCTAATTTTCTTGCTTCTGTCAAAAGGTCTAATTAAACTCAGCAAATGACATTTTCAAAGAAAATCTCTCACACAATTTGGCTTTCCATTCTTGCCAGGTAGCTAAATTTTTACCTATGGCCTTATGCCAATCACTTGCCGGACCCCTAAGTCTCATCGATGCATTTACTAATGTTAAATTGTCTGCCCAATTTGCTAACTTCGAGATTCTTTCAACTTGTTTTACCCACTCAATTGCACTATCAGACCTGTTACCGCTGAAAAGGGATATTGCCTGACTTGTGTCTGTTGTTGAATATACTTGCAACGTTTGTTGTGTTGGACTTGTGATTTGTTGCAAAATCATGGATTGTGTTTGCAAAATTTGTAATAAAGTATTATCTGACATGGACGTACCTGGTGCTGAATTAACATTACCGTCATCCTTTTTAATTTGGTCGAGCTGTATTTGTAGGTTTTTGAGCTCGACTTCTTGGGACAACCTTTTTGTACGTTCTCTTTTATACTCCTCCAATATGCCATGTTCCTTTTTTGATATGTTATCTTGATGTAACCGTGCCACTAATTCATCCTTGTTGCCAGTTACGGGCAGATATCTTGACTTGAGTTCTGATTTTAGCTGGTTAACTGTGAAATCCTGTAAATCTTCCTCTTGCGTGCTATCCATTGTGATTACGCCGATGTTTCGTATTTAATGGAAATATTACGTATTCCTTGAATCTACAACTGAATATGAAGCGTATATTCGAAAAAATATGAAAATAAACTATGATTAACGGTTTAACACTCTTGATTGAAATTATTTTCCGATTTCGTCCGCAGCGCCATGTAAGAAGTGAAACAACGTTTTCGGCCATAATAATATATTTCTATTTCATCTTACGCTAACCTAATCCTATTTCTATCTCTTTCGCTCAGTCATTCATTCATCCCTTTCTTTCTAATGTGTATTCAAGCATGCTGTCTCTTTCATTCAATACGTTTCGTTTTACACAGGTAATGCACCTTACAAAATTCCGAACAAAAAAAGGTTTAAGGTCCAATTATTACCCATTCGCGATCTGTCTTACACGGCCGGGCAAAAGGGACCGGGACAAAAAGACCCCGTAATGGTCCCACGCACTACCTAACGTCGCGGGCCATTTAGGGTTAGCACAATGGAGGGTCGTAATCGACGCTTAAAAGCACTAGTGACGTCACAAAATCGCCACTGACCTTTCACCGAACAATTTTGATATCCGGGGGTTATTGCACGTTAGTTAAAACTAAAGATTAAATTATGTAGCAAAGCACACGTGAGCGAAAAATTTATTGCGCTTCGCATTATACTGATTTATGAGTCCAGAATATTGTTTTAAATGTGAATTGGTGCAATTTTCAATTTCAGCAGAATTTATTATTGAATCTCAATATGTTGCAAATTATTTTGTCATTTGGAATTTTACATTAACCAAATATGTATTAATTCAGTACATACTTATATTTACATAACATGATATCTGAATATACGAATTTTAATTTGTAATGCAGCTACAACAAAATTGCCAAAATTTGAGGCGTTCACATTTTCCACAGCCGCGAAAATGGCGCGAACACGCGAGAAGTGAGATAAAATGTAGAAATTTCGCGGCGGCGATGACATCCTAGTACCTTTTCAGGAAATTCCCTCTCAAAAGTGGAGAATTCGAGACCAAGACGAAAGCACTCGCCGACCCGCTAATGGCATCGCTTTAAAAGGAAACGAAAATAATAAATTATTGACATCAGTCTTTTTCTTCACGCTTGAGAAATTATTTATTTTATCTCGAGCCTCTTGGCTTTCATCGTCGTCCGGAAATCTTACTGCAGGCGGTGTTAAGCATGAATTATTTACTTTGTAAACACTGAATATGATTTTGTTCCCCAAATGCAAATTGTCTTGTTACCGAAATATTGACACCCTTTGAAGGCTTTAATGTTCTAACATTAACAGGTTCTCAAGTGCTCTGCAGTCTTAGATAATAAGAATTTTGAGTGAAATATTAGAGCTCAAATGGCTGGAGAAGGGGACTTGAAGGCTTAAAAGCATTTAATGGGTTGTTTTATTATACAAATTTAAGTTAAACGAAAATAACATGCACAATTTAACAGATATGCTTGAGTGGAATTTCAACTTTTGATTTTGTTTGTGTGAAGGTTTTTGATTCTCAGTTACAAAAACAAATTATGGTAGTTACTAACTTGAAATTTGTCACTAAGCAAATAGGACAGTTCGTAGTCAAACAAACCATCGCAACTTAAACTAAAACCGAAACCGACTTGGCCCCCACTAAGTTAGAAACTGTACTTAAAACTGTTCAGTTGGACTAATTGTACAAACAATGCGGTATTCGTGTGGTCGTAACGATCGCTGCAGGTGGGGCCGAGACGGGACGAGCGTAGATTGTGTATACACGGCACATTTACAACAAAGGAGGCATCGTGCTCGCAACGAGAAGTGCCGGGCCCATTACGCAGCCTTGAGGCACTCCGAGCTCTAATGAACGAACGGTAGGACAGAGCTAACGTGCACGGCTCTCGATGTTATTAACTTGCATGTAAGCACGTTTATAATCTTGTTACGTCACAAATAGGGCATGTTTAATGGGCTTTAGTAGAGAGTTTTAGCACGGATGCGGTTAGTCGGTTTCAAAAGCTTTTTAAAACTTGTTAAAGTGTGCAAGATTGTAAAATATTTATATTTTCATGACTTCAAATTGTCAAAGTGTACGTACTTAAATGACGAGTAATAACGTATCATCCTTGTGATCAACCTCAGGATGCTCTCGCACCTTTATACTACGTCGGTGGCAATCAAGCATACGGTCCGCCTGATGGAAAGCGGTCACCGTAACCTATGGACGCCTGCAACTCAAGGAGTGTCATATGCGCGTACCTACTCATCATACAGTCATACAGTCACGCCTGTATCTTATAAAGGGGTAGGCAGAACACATGAAACTACTAAAGCTTCAGTGCCACTCTTGGCAAATAAGGGGTTGAAAGAAAACGAAACTGTGACATTGCAGTGACAGGTTGCCAGCCTCTCGCCTACGCCACAATTTAACCCAATTTAACCTACTTATATTTTGACATTTCCTAAATTATTTTTATAATTACACTGCGTGCCCACTATTTATTATTTTATAACCATGTCTTAATGTATATTTTTCAAGATTGAATATGTTTTCAATTCTCATAAGATAACCACAACTTAAAGATTTGTTTTTTGTCTGTAGACAAATGACAATAAAAAAGTTGTAGGGTTGGTGCCAAGTAGCGATTGGTAAGAGTGGCGCGCAATAATCGAGCCTTGGCAACTTTCCGAACGAAATATTACTCTGAGACACTTCGCTCCGCTCTGAGCATTTGTTTTAAAATTCCAACTGCAAGAGCCTGCGGTCTTTAATGCAGTTTTAGATATGAAATGAAATAAAAACTACAATTGCGCCGCGAAATGAGATAAACAAAGTCGGTCTCTTATTATTTTTATTTAAATTAAAATGCGATGTTTAAACTATGATAAAGATATTCAAGTGCCAGGCTATCTTACTTTAATTGGACTAAATGTTTTGTTGAGACTTAAATGCACTTTTTCTTGAGAAAAGGCCGATTACAGCACTTTTCCAGTCATTGGTCACAATCTCCATAAAAATTGAATTATGACAACACAAAATTACTTATTGTTAGTGTATACTTGTATAGGATGATAAATTGTTATTTCTTGCCAAATTAAATGCACTAAATCTTGTCTAAAAGACTAAAATGAAAGGCCCTAACATGTACTTCTTTATTAATTGGTAGCTATGTGGTACCTATATTTAGTGTTTCATGCCATCTCATGCATGGCTGGTCTACGCAATCCAATATTATAGCAACCAAGTAGATTGATTGTTCCTAGATTAAGACTAGATGGGTCAATGCGCAAGACGTTTGAGATTACCAGTGACGCATTAACACTAATTAACGTGCAATTCACCGACACTATAGAATTACAGAATTTTATTATTGATTTTAACCTATTTATTTATTTAGCCGTATGGCAAAAACAGAAACTTTCATAAGTTAAAATTAAGTCAAATCAGCCGTTTGATGGCCTCGTCGCTAAGAGTGATCTGGGGGGTTACCATGATGTGCTAAAGCCGTTCAGTTTAGGTTGAGAGAGAGGGACGGAGCTATGTAACTGCTATAGCTGTGTCCCTTTCTCTCAACCTAAACTGAACGTCTTTAGTACATCATGGTAACCCCCCAGGTCTTCCGGAGGTCCATTGCAGGAGGCATACGCCGTGGCTTGCGTGGGCGACGATCGCGCAATGGTCGCGCGACGGCGATGCGACGCATACGAAATCAAACCTTATCGATATGGAAGTATGAGACGCGGCGGACCGTCGCCCACGCAAGACACGGCGATAGCGCGTTACAAGGCAATACCCATTCACAATGAAGTAGGTAGGTAAATACAATCGAATAATAATTGACTTCAACTGAAACAAGGTGCCTACTTGCCTAGTATAGGTTATGTTATGCTATGCTAGGTTGTGTCATGGATAAAGTCAATCATGCTATAAAGTTTGATAAGCCTCTGGTTCTTGCTAAGGAGGAGCGGTATGTACCCAGAATGTTGCGCGAGGCCATTGAGATCAAGAAATATCCAAACTTTAATAGAGATGGCTTTACTTTACCACCGGCTTGGGATCCAGTAGTACATCTGATAATGGAACAAGCACGACGAAGACTGTGAGGTATTTGTATTGTATGGTGTTGGACATTTGCAGTTTGTTTGTTTGTCAATTGTGTGTACATTAATTGATTAATTGTTTTTTAACAAAGTGATGGTAAATTTTTTGAATATTGTATAACTAGCTTTATTTATAGTGTGTGAACCTGACTTAGAAATCTATATTATTTATTAGACTTATATTGACCGGGATATAGACCGTGATTACCTTTTCCGTGACCACGTTTTCACAGTTTTCCGTGATCATGATGCATGCAACTGCGTCGAAATATCGGGAGCTCGACAAAAATCAAAAAGGTAATCACGGTCTATATCCCGGTCAATATAAGTCTAATGAAAATAACCGTGAATCATTCAAAACTCCTATATTATTTAGTAGTAGTAGTAGTAGTAGTAGTAGTAGTAGTAGTAGTAACTCTTTATTGCACAAAAACACATTGAAAAAAAAAAAGCATACATTGAGATGTGAAGTACAAAGGCGAACTTATCCCTTTGGATCCCTTAACCTTATTTATGGTCATGGTTCGTTAATATTTCTTGTATGTGGGTAGCTTGTGCACATTGTAATTTTTTCCTCAGTCACCCGTTGACAACGAACGATGTAAAGTGTTCGAAACGTCGGGATGAATTGTAAACGCGATTTAATCCGTTTCCATAGTTTTATTTCATGAGTAACTATCGCGGTAACCGAAGACAATATTATAATTTTTGATATATTCTGAAGTACCTAGTTTTCATATATTGTTTGCTTGTGACTGTGTAAATATTGTAAATAGTTTTTATTGCACGCTTCGCATGACCCAAAATATTATACACCAGAAATGGTGGACTGCGGAAAAGATACGATTTATTATTATTTTTGACATCTTTTATATTTTTTACCTGTGGTCTGACAATAAATCATTTCATTTCATTGAACGTTGAGTACGAGAAGTAAGCGATTCACAACTCTATTATTATTATTATTATAAATGGGCTTACACTTGGCCACAGACTAGCCAAAGCCAAAGACGTGGCCTACGATGGATTGAGCTCACCCAGAAGATGCCTGTTCACTCTTGATTTGAAGGAAGGTCGAGGTTGACAATCCAATAATTATGCTTAGCATCTATCAGAACACTACTTAGTTGATCGTCAATCCTTGAAATCAAATCATCGTCATCAACAGAGACACGAAACTTTCGACAAAGGAGAATGGGCATTTTGTCCCATGAGTGTATACAGGTGGGACATAGCTCGAGCTTGAAATGGCTTATTAATAGCATTATTTTGATATATGACACCAATGATCACTTGTAGGGACTGATTTATTAGTGTCCATTGTCCTTTGTTATTGAGAAAATTCCATACCCGTAAACATTTATTTTTCTAAGCTTAATACAAACTATGCGACACACAAGCCAGGGAACTAAATAAGTGAAACATTTTCAACAGATTAAACAATCACACTAAGGGCATTCCTACAAAGTTGTAGATAGCATCCCGAATAAAACCGCATTTGGGAGAGCAGGGTACGTAGCCGAATGGCACAAACGCTCACGAAACGAAACGCTCGTAGATATCTATCTCTATCGCCCTTGCGTATTGGCGCGACAGAGCCAGACTACCTTTCGCGGCGTTTTGTTTTCGTTTCGCGTCGCAGAAATGCCATTCGGCTACGGCACCTGAAATGTTTCGCATGTGGATGGTAAGCTCTCGAGTTAATATTCATATAGTACGGAGTTCCGTTTGTCTTACTCAACGAGGTGGGATTCAGTACCTATTTATAGACATAGAGCAAGAGTACGGAATACTATAAGGTACAGCGGGTTAATTTCAGTTGGGGGCAAATGCAACTGATTCATTTTTTCCATGTGAAAAAAAATTAACATTAAAAATATTTTATTGATAAAACAATGTTTTACAATGTTTTCATTATTTATTAATTGGAGTGCCCACTGGTTATATAAGACACGCGAGTTCAGTGGATACTCGTACATGTGGAACTCAATTTAACAGTGTAATAATGGAAAAAATGGATCGGTCGGGAATTGTTCCGCTGTACTAAGTGGAATATATAATAAGAATATGTATCGCCATTTTGATTAATCTTCTGGTACTTCACTGAGCCCCCACGTCACAGGCTTGACCTAGTGTGAGGGCTATTGCTAACCATACTGTATTTTATCTCTGAATGTAACTATACCTACTGTTTAATTCCTATATTTTATCTATGTCTGGTAATGAAATAAACTTTTTGTATTTTGTATTTGTATAAGTAGATAATTTTATATTTTAGCGATAATCACAATGTTGCGCGCTATCGTTTTACCTGTACATTAAATACAACATTTCTGGTACAGGACGGTCTGATAAAAATGTTTTAGGAAGTCTAAACGATATCGGGCAGTGAATAACCTGCATTATCAGCTACTACACCGTAACGTAGAAATTAATTTTGCTTACGTAGGTACTTACCATCATCATCCTCCTCCTTGCGTAATCCCGGCAATTCCAAGATTTGGCGTTGGCGCCAGTTTTACGAAAGCAACTGCCATCTGACCTTCCAACCCGAAGGGTAACTAAGCCTTATTGGAATTAGTCCGGTTTCCTCACGATGTTTTTCTTCACCGTAAAGCGACTGGCAAATATCAAATGACATTTCGCACATAAGTTCCGAAAAACTCATTGGTACGAGCAGGGGTTCGAACCCGCGACCTCCGGATCGAAAGTCGCACGCTCTTACCGCTAGAGCACCAGCGCTGTAGGTACAGTCAACCAATTGGAACCCTAGGCCACTGTAGAACTATATCATAGTGACGTTATAATTCAGATTGTAAGAAATCTCTTACTGCTTGTCATTTTGACATGGTTGTAGAGTGGCCTAGGGTTCCAATTGGGTGGCTGTACTTACTATCTATTTTATATAATTAATAATCAAACGAACTTACCTGTGAAGTTTGATTACAATTATACGAGTATCCAAATCCGAGACAACAAATATTATTTACTATGCAGCACACGGAATCGTACCGTCCAAGTCACACATTTCAGAGATATAAAAAATATAAAAAACAAGTTCTCGCCATGCGTACCTACTACCTTCAACATAGCCCAGCGCCTTGCGGCGTATACCCATCATTATTTTAGAGTAGATCTTTTTGTGTCGTGAAATCATTTTATTGTTATTTTCGGGGATGGGGGGCGGGACTTTGTTGTCTCGGATTTGGATACTCGTATAATTGTAATCAAACTTCACAGGTAAGTTCGTTTGATTATTAATTACACTTCCTATCCAAATCCGAGACAACAAATATTATTTACTATGCAGATGTTCAGAGCCTTGCATATCAAAACAAATACTGAATGCGAAAATAAAATAAAATATGGACATCAAAATGTGATATAGTGTTAAGTTTCATATGAGTACCTACTTAATGGTATTAAGTATCTGATATCAGGTCATCAAGCAAATTAAAAATTATTTCTATTATTTAAAGTTAAGTTATTCCTATTATTTTATATATAACCTATTAAAAATGTTATAATTATATTAAGCTTTAACTTATGAATGTTTTTGATATTCCCTGGTTATGGTAACACTGAATATTTTGCAACTTCTAAGGTCTTAGAACGGCACTTTTTGGCTTTTAATGAAATGTTTTTAAATGAGTATTAATTACGTTTTAAAGTCAAGGTCATTATAGTTTCATCAGTTTTCATTTAAGGTTTTTCCGATGTACAAGAAATCTCATGTTGTAGAATTATGCGTAGCAACAAATTCCCTTTTGTGCATTGGCAATGCGAGCAATAAGCATACGCAGTTAAAATGTTTTATTTAGTGTTGATGTTTTGAGAAATAAATATCTTAAACCATATTTATATTGCAAGGTGAATTAAAAGTCAAATTCAATTACTATGCAATTAAAAAGTAAGTCCATACAATGCCTTAATATACCACTTTCTAAATATTGTTTTAAAACGTCATATCACTTTGTTCATATAACATAAGTAACCTGGTAAGTATTATATTAATTTATATAGATGCCAACAAAAATGGCTCCTATACTTAAAAAGGAAGAAGTAAACTTAGCTAGTTACTAGTTTAATACTTAAACAAGTATTATGTAATTATTGCCGATGTTTTGAGGACAAACTATACAACATTCAATTTTAACATCTGATTGTAAAGTTGTAAAGAAGGCAAATGAGCAGACAGATCGCTGTCACCCATGAACACTAAAAACCTGAAGCATTAGAAGTTTTTTAAAGGTGTGTTTGTCCGGTAATCCTTCAGAAGACAGTTCTGCTTATTCCACACTTGCCAGTTTTCTTTATTAATTAATTGAGGGAGTAACAAACAACAAACATACATACTAATAAAATAAAATAACGTTACAGTAAAGCTGTACTAAATATGTATTGTCATACAAAACTACAATTAACAAGAAAGGAAATAGGTAGTTGTGTTATACAATCAACTATCATAACTATTTAAACTTTCTAGTTATTAAGCGAGACAGTATGTCAATCAGGGATTTCAAATTTTAAATATTAATTTCATTGGAAACTTTATTTTCTAATTGGATTTATTAATCTAGCTGTTCACGACTGCAATAACTCTGCATAACTGCACAACTATATTGTGTGTATTAGTTTCCATCGGCGATTTTACGCCCTGGGTATATAGGCCTAGATAATGTGCACCACCCACGAGTCAGCCCCTGTTTTCCGTACCACAATTCCCCTATAGTTTAGAGCTCTAAATATTGTATTAGATTTCTCTTTCAATCGAGGTATGTTAATTAAAGTGTAGGATGTAGGTAGTTAATGCGTACGTGGCAACGTACAGGTATAGTCGTTGCTCGCCTGAAAGGGATTTATTGCGCCTTGATTATTTATTTTCATCATTATAACTATTATAACAGCGAGTAATTAATGATGACACGTAAGCATTGTAAAGTGATTTGTGTAGGTATAGGTCATAGAGCTATGACTGAAGGGTTAATACGACTTATATTTTATTATTTTAGTGTATTCATGATGCTCATATTGTATAGCAACATTATATTGTATGTCTTGTCAGAGCAATATTATTAGCAATTTTTAGGAAAATAAGATTTACATTTTTGTTTACTGTTCAATCATTGGTTCATTGGTTCAATCTTTAGACGAAAGTGTTCTTATATTCTTTCTGTATAATGTGCGTTAAGTAGGTAGGTACCTACATAAGTTATATAGCAATACTAATAAATTTGATTAACAAGTCTCGAGATAATGTAAATCTCATTAACATTAACACTTTTAAAGCGGAGTAATGTTACTATCTTTAATTTGTGAGAGACCAAGGAGCGGAGCGGCCGAAGAATAAACAGATTGAATACAGCGAGGAGCGAAGCAATCGAAGAACGTTGGAGTTGCGAGCGAAGAACGAAGTGACCGATGAACGTAGCGACAGAAGCGTGAATCCACCGTAGCGTAAACCGATTGAAAAAACACAGTGGACAATGCACTGTGAGACCGGAATTCTCAATGTAGTTGGAACGAAAGAAGAGCTCCTGAGACAATTTGTGGAGAAAATATAGTAATTTTACGGTTGACTTGATGTGCATATAGCTAGAACGCTATAAATACAATGTTCTCTATAAAATGTATCTATAAAAGTGGAGCCATCGATACAATTTTGAAGCAAAGATATTATATTAATGTTTATTTTATTTATTTCCTAATAAAGTGGAGCCCACAAAGTTTCAACAGTCAGAGAGCGGAGATCTTGACTTCATTCGTGGAGAATTACATAGTAAGTTTAATTTAAAATGATAACATTTTGTTTTAATTTCTTGTGTTTTATATATATAATTATGGTTAGTATTTAAATTTATTATTATTTTTTGACTAAGTTGTTTAAGATTATTTTAATTCCTTATTTATTGTATTATTATTTTTGTATTTTGACATGTTTTGTTTATGACATTAAAGGTTTTGAATTGAATTGAATGGATAGCCTATCACTGTTAAAATGTGCCACAAACAGCTACTACGCCTTAAGCGGAGCCTTCGATACAACTTGTGAACAAAGATAGCAACGTTACTGTTAAAGTAGGCCACATATAGCTACAACGCATTTGGCGAAGCCTTCGACACAATTTGTAGAGAAAAGTAGCCACGCCACTATTAAAGTGGGACACATATAGCTACAACGCATTTAGCGGAGCCCTCGACACAATTCATGGAGAAAAATAGCCACGACACTGTTAAAGTGGGGCACATAGCCACGACACTGTTAAAGTGGGGCACATATAGCTACAACGCATTTAGCGGAGCCCTCGACACAATTTGTGGAGAAAAATAGCCACGACACTGTTAAAGTGGGGCACATATAGCTACAACGCATTTAGCGGAGCACTCGACACAATTTGTGGAGAAAAAATAGCCACGCCACTATTAAAGTGGGGCACATATGGCTACAACGCATTTAGCGGAGCCCTCGACACAATTCGTGGAGAAAAAATAGTCACGCTACTAATAAAGAAGGGCATTTTACTGTAGGTTAAAATATAATGTTGCATGCCATTTGTGGCTAAAGATGTATTGCTACTCAAAAATAATAATGTACCACCTAATGTATACCATGTTTATCGCAAAAAAGTAATTTATTCAATTCATTCACAAATGGCTACAACGCATTTAGCTGAGCCCTCGACACAATTTGTGGAGAAAAATAGCCACGCCACTATTAAAATTTGGTACATATAGTTACAACGCATTTAGCGGAGCTCTCTCGACACATATTTTAAGTGGGGTACAGGTACCCAACATTGTAATCTCAATTTTCATCACTCATCAGGGTTTTATTTCTTTTCTACCCGATACTCAACCAATCATCCTTGACGCTATTATACTATCGGAGTACTATTTCAAGACATGCTTACAATATTTATTATTGACACAAAGTAAATCTTTATTTACAATAATTTAAGCTCTTATAATTATAATCTCTAATGTTTTAACAATGTCAAACAATATCTAATGTTCTAATGTCTTTATCTTTATTTCTTTATGATTTAATTGCTGGACACAGACACATGTCATCCAAATAGTAGGTAATTACTTACAAAAAGAGACTTGCTCACATAGGGTACTTCTCTTCACACAAAACTGATAGAAAAAATTTGGATGTGACCATGATGCCGAGCTAGAAACCCGTAATGTTCGCATAAATCCTTTCGTCGACATCGAAGTACGGCCCGTACTATATACAACAGCAAGCAACAGGCAACACTGTCAACACATTTGTAATCCCTATTACCACGGCATAAAGTCTAACGATAATCAGTTAAAGGTGTTGCTGTTTGTGCCATGGATTCGGTATTAGTTAAGGCGCCTTAGGCAGGATCGTGCAAGCGCGTCCTGTTTAAATGCATCAGTTACTGACTTACTGGCAATGTGCAGTCGGTCATTATATTTATTAATACATTATTGAATGAATCAACAGAAAAAATATAGTTTAATTATTGGTTCCAGTCATTGTAAATATTGCTACAACTATTGCTCGTTTGACTTATAAATATTGTTGAATGTTGTTACAATTTACATAACGATGCGTTTTTCTTTTAAACTTTTTATAAAAGGCGCTTTATCACCAACCAGAAAAAATATGTTTATAGATCACACATCAGACATGTTGTTATTGTTGTTAACGTATCATATACTGTTTTATACACCTACGATATATACGAGTAAAATCATATTCGTAAACATTGAAGTCAGAGATCACATCAATTGTCAGTAGGTAGTTTAATAGTTACATATTACTGTAAGTAATCTGTAATTTACGTATTACTTATGCACATATACTAGTAATAAGGTAATACTACATCGTATTACTTTCCTACTGTAACTTAAGTATTCATACCGAAAGCCTTTTGTTTGAAAAAGAAGGTAGTCGTAGAAAATCCTATCGTATGACCAAATATGACCGCAAATAAGTTTAGTATTTCGTTAACTTCTTAGTTCTAATTCTCAATAGGCAAGTGAGGCAAGCTACTTAAATGATAGTACAATTTTATTGTTAATGTGTAAAATCACATTAGCTCGTAGCTACGATCGTATGAAAAACGAAACTACACTCGCCGATAACTAGACTAAACTCGCCGGTACTATACGGCGGTCGGCAGTTGTTCAAATATTATGGTTTGAATTATATAATCACCATTTAGCACACTATAGGTACATAAGTAGGTGTCAAATCACTTACCGAACTTCATAAATTCACAACATTTACACTTTTAGAGGAACACTTATTTTGGCGAAATTACGTGTGACTCGGACGACACAAAAACATGTAATGATGGGTATACGCCGCAAGGCGCTGGGCTATGTTGAAGGTAGTAGGTACGCATGGCGAGAACTTGTTTTTTATATTTTTTATATCTCTGAAATGTGTGACTTGGACGGTACGATTCCGTGTGCTGCATAGTAAATAATATTTGTTGTCTCGGATTTGGATAGGAAGTATAATCAATATCCACTGTTGCATCAAATGAAACTCATCATGTTCAAATTCTCAATTATACAAACCACTACAGTACATATCTTTACTCTGGCTTTTAGATAAATGAAAGTGCACATATGTTTATGTGTCCACTGTTCACATGTCCAGCGGACACATATGACACTATCCTCTTGCTGCCCAATGTACATTCAGATGTACATTTGGTTTCAATAGAATTTTAACGTAATTTTCGTATACATAAAAAAATAAAGTAGCATTTACTTTGTTTAAAAAAATCTATTGAATGAAATTTTTAACTCAATTTCAAATACAACTAAAATCAAAAGTCCATAGCAAAAATTTCGTATGGTGGGCGTTACGAGGCTATAGTTAATAGGTACTGTAAAACATGGCTAATATTTCGATTAGTTGAAATTGCCCCTGCACATTAGTCGTACTTTTTGCAAAAGTTTGTCGTGATAATATTCACACGAGCTATTTATGTAATTGAGTTTGATCCTGACTCGCGAACGAAATTTGATATTATGCCGTGCTTGGCCGGATTGAAAGTTAATATTTACATTGGAAAAGTATTAATTTCAACATTTATTAACACTTTCGAAACCGGGCTCTACGCGGCGCTACGACATTTTCGCTTCATACGGGGAAACCCATGTAATCGGCTACGCTTCTACGAGCGGTGTGCCCGACAGTCGGGTTCTTGGTAGCGAAAGTGTTAAAGATAATTTCAGTAATGGAATGCACAGGCAAATATAATTATATTTTGGTTTTTAATTTCCCTTAGGCAGATAATCATACTTAAGTTAGTTCGGAATTTTGAATTTTAATAATTTTGTGTGTAAGAAATCTTAAGTTTACTTTTCATACTGAACGGCACAACAATAAATTAAATTAAAATATTCATAAATATTCTTACACAAATTGACTGAGTCCCACGGTAAGCTCATGAAGGCTTGTGTTGCAGGTACTCAAACAACGATATATATAATATACAAATACTTATATACATAGAAAGCATCCATGACTCAGGAACAATCTGTGCTCGTCACACAAATAAATGCCCGGGATTCGAACCCGGGACCGCGGCGTAGCACGCAGGGCCATTTCATTACGCGCTAGGCCAGACCTGGCGTCAAAAACTATATGAAGTAAGGTTTATGATTAAAATAACACCATACGAAACGGATACCCATGCAAAGCCATTTGTGGCAAACCTTCGAATTAAATAGATGTTCCGAAAGTATCCACCCAAATTCATGACCTCACCAGCATCTCATCTCCATCCGACACAATGCCGACACCCTGTAAGCTCGGCCTCGAGGGGCTTGTTTGACAAATAGGGGTCTCGCGCAGCGAATTCGGCTTGAAAAAAAATGTCGCAGAGCGTCACGATCTACCACGAAACCTATACGCCCCCAAGCCGGCAAGACCTACCGCGTCCCGCGCCCTAACCCAACGACGACCAATAAAGGGTTATAGCCGGCCTAGAAGTGATGATACACAGCGACGGAAACGCTGTTTGGCTCTGTCGCGACTACAGAAGAGCGATAGGGAGAGACAAAAAGCGATCTAAGTCAGCGATTGTTACGTTGGCTATGTACCCTGGCGTATCAATGAGGGGCCTTACAACGCTGGTCGTGATACGTCGACTGTAATAAAGTAAATTGGGAGCATTTGCTACACGGATCCGAAGCAACGACGATCTTTATGGCACCGATAATGTTATGGGCAGGTAATGCGCTGTTTCGACTGCACAAATCGCTGGTACATTGTTTTACGAGTTTTTGAGTGAGTTAAGTTTAGTGGCTCATAATGTGCCGAGGTTACACGGATGAAACGAGCCGAGAAGACATTTACTGGCCTTATAATAAATACTTTTTTAAAAGGTTTATTAAAAGGACTGAAGCTTTAGTTTTCTTCATTACCTAATTTGGTTTCATTTTGTAAAAAAATACTATTAACTTTTACGTTATGAGTAGTTCCGAACACAGAAGCTTATTTTTCATTTCCAAGATATTTACCTGACAAGAGTCTGATCTGATCGATAATCATATCAACTAGAAAGATCTAGTTGATATGATTATCGATCAGATCAGATCGATCCTGATTTATCTGATGTCTGCTAAACTGAATTCCTGGCAGGAAATCATGGTCGCGCGATAAATGATAAAACATTTGGCCGTGCCCATCGCACTATTTGTAAGTAAGATAAAGACGGCCAGAATCTGGCAGTCCCTATCTCACTTACAAATATCTAAATCTAAATGATAAAACATCTGATGTTTTATCATTTATCGCGCGAACATGATAGCCTGCCTGCATGGTTTACCTTGTAACTTTACGTTTACCAGTGATAACCGACCTTTCTAGCCATTTTCTATCCTCATCGATCATTCGTTCGAGAAATGCGCCTTGTCTGAATTGAGTAAGGTTTACGGCAATGCTGGTCACCTTTTCGAATGACCTCATCTTTCATTCTACAGATAGGAAGATGAAAATGCATTATGTTTAGGGTAAATTACTAATTGTCTGTTCGATTATTATACAGATAAAATAAGATACTTAAACCATGTCACTTTTGCGCCAAAATTTGTTTATAAAATTCTGGCTAAGAACTTGGAACTACGTAAGTATGAGAATCTGATGAGTACCATGAAAATTTTGGAATCCACCCGTCTCTTCTAGGGGTCATCATTATCATTGGCCTTAAAGTATATAACAGATTATACAAACAGTATCAAGTGGGGCGACTTTGAGGGATATGGTCATTACAAACAACCTAAACGGGCGCCCCAGGTAACATGTTCGTGTATTTTATGGCGCTAAATCGAATGTGATCATTTGTATAACATCATTTTTTGCGATAATTTTGTGTGTAACTATTTTGAAAATAAATAACACGGAGGAGTAGCCACCTTGATTTGCCATCCTTTCAGTGGTCGATCTTATAATAAAAAAAACATTAGTCCACAATGATTTGTACCAGCAGTATCTCCTAAACTTTAGTCATTTATTAGCCCTGGGTGAAAACTGCCACATTAATCGAGTGCATTTCTAATGCACAGGGCCGTTAAAGCATAATTAAGTTCCGTTCCTGTGTAATGGCTGTACGAAATTTACAAGGTTATAAATTGTGCTAAGTGTTACGATACAAAGCACTAGTATACATGCAAATATACATCGTTAATGGATACTTGACAAAGATCGAAATATGGGTAATGTATTTAGATAAGGAACACGGAGCAGCTATTGAGTTTAATAATCTGTTATTGATAATCAGAGATCGGATTTTTGTGCGTCATCTCATACTAAAATATCTTTAAAATGACGTAAGTCACTAAGAATGTCGCAAATCCGTCCGATCTCTGTTGATAATTTAGAACTAAGTGAATGCAGTGGAAATGAGAGCGTTGTGAAGTGTGCAAGTGTGGCGTGAGGTATGTAAGTCTGTCTAGTAGACTTCCATAAAATCATTCCAAACTCTCAACGCTTTTGCGTTAAACAATAAATAAAAATAACCAAACTACATAGTGAATAATAATCATTACAAAACCTAAATGTAAAATATTTGAGTAGTTACCTGTTCAAAAACTACGCAAACCCCAGGACTTCGGTTGAAGGGATTTCGGTTTCAATTTCAGGACCGTTTGCCCTTGTCATTTTAACTGAAGTGGCAAGGTCAGGGTGTCAGGCTTAGTTAAATGTTTCAGTTAATTTATCTACTAATTATTTAGTCCTTTCTATTGCAACATTGCTGGCGTAAATACTTATTCAATTTCTAATAACAACTGGATTACAAACATATAAAATTACTAAATCTAAAATAATTATAAAAAATGTTGATAAAAAATACTTAAAAATAAGTAAACTAGGTATATGTATACCTATACACATTAAACAAGGTCGATAGGTACTCTAGTAAATGTGCCTAATACGCTTCTGGCGTTGCCCCTCTTCATGGCGAGTATTCTTTTAGTCCTATATCATCAAGTTTTGATTAGGTGCTTTTAGGGTTTCTTACTCATAAACTTATTGATTAACTGGGATTAGTTTATAAATGTATACGTATGTACTCGTATAGTATTGTTTACATATAATTGCAAACGCATAGCAAAATTTTAGGAATCCTAGCATTATAAAAAAAATTACAACTAATTTGGAGTTTAGACCAACAACATAATGAATAAACGATGTATTTACATTACGACGTCATGTGCTTTTTATCAAAAATATTTGTCATAAAAGTTATGTTGCCGGCCTAAGCTTGCAATTTTGTATAAAGTTTCATTAAATTTCTCTAGTCTAGCCATGCCTAGCATACACATCACATATATCATACTTAGCAGCTTATTATGAAGGAACATGATAACGATATAAGCATTGTTTATTAAAGAATACATAAATGAATTGTATCATAATCGTGTCAGATAATAATATTAAATACTTCTTTGGCATTTCTAGTAATTACCTTTTTAGTATTTATTTATTTATTTAAACTTTATTGCACAATATAACATATATAAAGTACAAATGGCGGACTTAATACCTAAAGACATTCTCTACCAGTCAACCAACAGGCTAAACAGAAAGAGTAGTGGGTGCAGGCTTTAATAAAAAAAAATACTAGGGAACATAATTATCAAAATTATTTTATTGAATATTTTTGATTTGTTATTTTTTTTTCAAGTATTTAGTCACACTACTATATATAAATTATAAATTGAAATAGATATCATACACGAAAGAAAAAACGGTAAGGCCCACTGCGCGGCCACTGGGCGGGCGTGTGGTCTAGTGGTAAAGACGTTAGCCGCGTGTTAGCGACGTGCTCAAACGGTTTATTTTAATTTGTTTTTAGGGTTGTTATTAAGTAATATTACTTTATGGTTGAAATTTGGAGGTAGATATACGTGTGACGCAGCGACAAGGTTGTAACGGTTTCTTTTCCGACCGCTCGTCAGTCGGCTTGTCTATCCGCGCGCGACACACGTACATACTGCTCTCATTTAAATATCACGTGGTGTCTGTAACTTTACGGAATTAAACTGTTTTTCGTGTCCAGTACTGTGTGCTTTCATTGTGGAACACCCTCACCATCAACAGTAGTCACTTCGACCGGATTTATGTTCCATACTCCGCCTACGAAGATGGTTAATACTCGCAGTACAACGCGCAAGGAACGCGAAAGAAAGGCAGAAGAGGATAGACAACGTCAGCTGCAAGTACCTTCGCAGCCAACTGAAGGAAATACAAACCAGAACAATGACGAAATGAAGATTAACGTCCCCGCGTTCAAACTGTCGGGTAGCAGCGTAAAATCAGAGCGCCGTCCGGCGCCACGAACGGCCGCTTCGCTAACGGGGCCGAAGTCCAAGTCGTCATCGTCGTCTGTCCTGGCTCGAAGAAAACAGCTGGAACTAGAAGCCGCTCAAGAAAAAGCGCGTATCCAAATGGCCCTCATCGACAAGAAGCTCGAGGCTGATTTAGCTAACCTAAGAGATGAGGAACAAGAAAACTACAGTCCACATGATGATCTGCACACTGACAAACAGAGTGAAGTGGAGAAGTGGCTAGAACAGAGCCAACGCGAGCTGGAATCCGCCGCGCAGCAAGTCCCCGATCATGGTACACAGCCGGACCTGCCGTGCCCGCCGCCGGTCGTTGACCCCGGCACCTCTAATGGAGCGATCCATATGCTCGCAAGTGCACTACAAAATCTAACCGCAAGTACAGCTAAACAAAGTACAGACAAAAACCTGCTAAGCCGATTATGTACTCCCAGAGACCTGCCTAGCTACTCTGGCGACCCTTTGGACTGGCTACAATTTAAGCAGGCCTATCAAGAGTCTACAGAAGTGTGCGGATTCAGCCCGAAGGAGAATCTATGGAGACTGAGAAAATGTCTACACGGAACTGCCCGAGAAGCAGTTTCAGCTTTAATGGTTACTGCCACGTCGCCTGACATTGTGATGAAAACCTTGGAACTGGTATGTGGAAATCCAGAGAGCATCTTAACTCGCATCATGCAAGGATTACGGAAACTACCATCTATGTCAAACGAGTACAGTAAAGACATCGTATCATTCTCAGTCAAAGTTCAGAACTTCATCGCAGCCGTACATGCAGTCGGCCGCAAAGAATACCTACACGACGTAAACATGGCAAATATAATTTTATCTAAATTACCTACGGTCATTATATCGAAATGGTCTGACTACAGTTTCCCTATAATAGAAGAAGGCAAGAAACCACGCTTGGAGATACTCGGAGACTTCTTAAACATCGAAGCAATCAAAATAACTACTACAGCGAACATTCACGTCACTGACCAACGGAATAGTTATCAAAATCACTCTAGAAACAAAAGTGATAATAATAACACAAACCGCCAGCAAACGGTATTACTACAATCGGCGGCGCCCAGTGACAACAAGTGTTTATTTTGCCGCGGTGCTAATCACGAGTTAACTAAATGCAAGATGTTTAAAATGGCGTTAAGGAAGGACCGGTGGCGTCACGTGAAACGCCACGGAATTTGCTACAAGTGCCTGGTGTCCCGCCACGACCGCGAGACGTGCCCCGCGCCCGCGTGCGACAAGGACGGGTGCGGCGAGGCGCATCATCAACTATTACATTATGTGCAAAGTCGCGATAACGATAAAGATGCAACTGTGGAATCTTCACGTACACCGGAAACTGCTGAGTCGGGCCCTACCACGGAAACGGTATCCTTTATAAACTTAAATACCCAAAAAGTGTTCCTAAAAGTAGTGCCGATAAAAATACGCGGACCTAACGGTGTGTTTACGACAGGTGCATTTTTAGATGACGGAAGTAGTATCAGTCTTATCAGTAAATCGTTCGCCGAGCGCGCCGGCCTGCGCGGGCGCACCGAGACTATGCGAGTGAACGGTGCATGGAAAGATAGCCAGTTAGAGTGTACTGCTACAGTTATATCTATTGATGTATCTAGTTATAATGGTAACGATGTATTTAATATAGATTTCCGTGCTGTAGATAATTTAGACATTCCTAAGCAGGACTTTAGGTCCATTGATTGTAATAAATTTGCCCACTTACAAAAATTAAAGGACGAATGGTCCCCTAATGTAATTTCTAGTGTACCTGAGGTTTTAATTGGGCAGGATAATTATAATTTAATTAAGCCGTTAGAAATATGTGAGGGTAAACCCTTTGAGCCGTTCGCTACACGTACTGTCTTAGGTTGGTCCATACATGGGAAGGTGCGCGGGCCGCACGGCCGAGCGACCCGCCCCGCCCACAATCTGCTGCTGGTGGCGGCGAGCGGCGGCGGCGCGCCCAGCGCGAGCGCAGCCGACGGCGCGCTCCAAGACCTTCATGAGGAGGTAAGACGTTATTTTTCCATCGACTCCTTAGGTGTGTGTAACAAACCTCGTCAGAACAGCGATGATATTCGCGCTTTAGCTCAGCTGGACCGCACGGCGACCTTCGCTGCCGGCAGGTGGCAAGTGGGCCTGCCGTGGCGCGACGAGAATAGCGTGATGCCTGACAGTTATCCTAACGCTCTAAACAGGTTAAAGGGAGTTGAAAAGAAAATGGCGGCGAACAGTGAGTATGCCCAAAAGTACACGGATCGAGTAAATCATTTGTTCCAAAATGATTTTGCACGAGAGGTCATTGACCCACAGTCCACGTCCCCTCACACATGGTATTTGCCACACCATGCTGTGAATAATTTAAACAAAAAAAAACTGCGTCTTGTTTTTGACTGCGCAGCAAAAAGTAAAGGTATGTCCTTGAATGATTACCTACTGCAAGGCCCCGACCTACTCGCGTCCCTATTCGGCATCATGGTACGATTCAGAGAGAATAGGTACGCTGTGGCCGGGGATTTGCGTGACATGTTCCTAAGGGTCAAAATACGACCCGAGGACCAGGACGCACTCAGGTTTTTATGGAGGACGGACTCTAAACAGCCAGTCAAAACGTATGCTATGACGTCACTAGTGTTCGGCGCTAATTCGTCTCCTTTTATCGCCCAGTACGTCAAAAATAGGAATGCACAGCGTTTCGCGTCCACAATGCCTGCTGCAGTTGCCGCCGTCTGCGAGCAACACTACATGGACGATTACTTGGACAGTTTGCCAGACGAAGCCGCGGCCATACAAATGGTAAAAGATGTTACTTTTATTCACAAACAGGGCGGGTTCGACATGTGTAACTGGACGAGTAACAGTAAGGCAGTATTGGACAGCGTGCCAAAAGAAGCCTTAGGCAGTGCAGCCTTAAGGTTCAAATTAGATCGGCAGCCTGAAGGTGAGAGAACGCTTGGTCTTATCTGGTTCCCCGCTACAGACGAGTTTGGGTTCGATCTGTCGCTCAGACGTATACCTAGCGATATTATTAGCGGTAAACAAGTACCTACCAAAAGGATCATGCTTCGCGTAATTATGTCGATCTTCGATGTGTTTGGTTTCTTATCACCATTCACAATTCAAGGTAAGATAATGTTACAGTCTTTATGGCAGTTATCCATTAACTGGGACGAAAATATTCCAAATAATATTTTCGTCAAATGGACCGAGTGGATTAAACTTTTAAAAGAAATGCATCATGTACGTATACCTAGATGTTATTTGAGTCCTATAGGCACGAGCGGTTTAGGTATAGGTGTAGGTATAGGTAACCTATCAGCTGGGTCGCCGGTCAGTGCTACGACGCGCGTAGCAGATGACCCCTCTCCCGCGCGCCCCGCGGTCGCCGCGCAGCCGGCGCCTACTACGCCGCCACCTACCTGTCAGGGCTACGCGGCCAGTGCTACGCCGAGTATGCGGGCACCGACTACGAATATGGATTATGGTAATAATTTACAAATGCATATTTTTTGCGATGCGTCCACTAAAGCTATGTGTGCTGTTGCTTACTGGCGCTGGATTTATAAAAATGAAATATACGTGGCCTTCATAGCAAGTAAGTGCAGAGTCGTACCAGTGAAACCTTTGTTGACTATACCTCGCGCAGAGCTACAGTCAGCTCTTTTAGCAGCGAGACTTGCGGACAGTCTACAAAAGGATCACAGATTAGCGGTGCAGCGCCGTTATTTCTGGAGCGACTCAACCACATTTCTTTACTGGGTTAAGAATGACGCGCGCAATTATAAAACTTTCGTAGCGAACCGGTTGGGAGCTATTGATGAGCTCACGCATAGCAATGAATGGCGGTACGTACCTACCAAAATGAACGTTGCGGATATCGCAACCCGCGATACTTACGATGACACTCTTTTCCAAAGCGAGTGGTTAAAGGGACCTTCGTTCTTGAGGAGTGACGAGTCATCTTGGCCGCATAACATCGTCAGCCCCGTAGCTGATGAACCTGAAAGATCAGAAATAATAAATGTAATTAGCGACTTACCTGCTACATACTTACCTGTATTTAATCCGGAGCGTTTCTCTTCGTGGTTGCGGCTGGTGAAGAGCACATATCATGTGTTAGTATTCGTGCACAATAGTCGTAAGCAAACTTATGAAGACTCTGAGCTTATGCGTCGGGCCGAGCTGCTTCTGCTGCGACAGGTCCAGGAAGAATGCTTCGGCGCGGAGCTGGCTGCAATCAGAAAAGGTATGAGTCTCGATAAGAATAGCCGAATACTTACCTGGTCACCTTACCTGGATGATTGTGGGGTCCTTCGCTGCGGCGGCCGTATTAATGCCGCACAGGGTGTCACTGCCGAAACCAAGTGTCCGATTATACTGGACGGGCGGCACCATGTGACGCGATTGCTTGTGAAGCATTATCACGTGAGGGCTGCACATGATTATCAGGAGACAGTAGTGAATAATCTTAGGGAAAAATATGCAATCACGAGGATAAGACCAACGGTTAAACATGTAGCAGCGAGATGCATGTATTGTAAAATTCGCAAGGCGCAACCGCATGTACCTGTAATGGGTGAGTTACCTCCAGGTCGAATGGCGCATCACCAGAGGCCATTCACGCATTGCGGCCTTGACCTGTTTGGCCCGATGGAGGTGGTGGTCGGCCGAGGACGCCAAAAGAGGTACGGTGTCATATTTACCTGCCTTACTGTAAGGGCGATCCATTTGGAGATCGTGCATTCTCTCACGACCGACTCCCTTATTATGGCGTTACGACGCATGGCGTCGCGTCGAGGATGGCCAGACTGTTTCTACTCGGATAATGGTACTAACCTACGGGGAGCCGATTCCGAGCTGAAACGATCTGTCCAGGAACTCGATAATAAAGCAGTCAATGACTTTGCATTGACTAATGGTTCAAGTTGGAAGTTTATTCCTCCCGCGAGTCCACATTGGGCTGGAGCGTGGGAACGCCTCATACGCAGTGTTAAGAGGAGCCTTAGCGTTGTCCTGAAGGAGCGGGCGCCGAAGGACGAGGTCCTCAGCACCTTCATGGCTGAGGTCGAGAATATCGTCAACAGCCGCCCGCTAACCCACGTCTCCGTGGAACCGGGCAGCGATGGTGCTCTGACACCCAACCACTTCCTTCTCCACTCTTCTCCTAATACCCCCGCTTTAGGTGCCTTCGACGACTCCGATTTGTTTCTTCGGAAGCAGTGGCGAAAGAGCCAACGACTGGCCGACATGTATTGGCAGAGGTGGGTAAAGGAATACTTGCCGGAGCTACTCCCTAGAAGGAAGTGGAACAGCGAGCAAACTCCACTCAAGGTAGGAGACATAGTTCTAGTAGTTGACCCAGGAGCACCACGCAATGTGTGGCCGAAGGCAGTCGTCCAGCAGGTGTTCCCAGGTAGGGATGGTCGGATCAGACTGGTTGAAGTAAAAACCAAATCCGGTGTCTTCAAACGGCCTGCGGCGCGCGTCGCTAGAATCCCTTTGGTTAATGAGTGCTGAGCCAGCACTAGGGTGGGGCGTGTTAGCGACGTGCTCAAACGGTTTATTTTAATTTGTTTTTAGGGTTGTTATTAAGTAATATTACTTTATGGTTGAAATTTGGAGGTAGATATACGTGTGACGCAGCGACAAGGTTGTAACGGTTTCTTTTCCGACCGCTCGTCAGTCGGCTTGTCTATCCGCGCGCGACACACGTACATACTGCTCTCATTTAAATATCACGTGGTGTCTGTAACTTTACGGAATTAAACTGTTTTTCGTGTCCAGTACTGTGTGCTTTCATTGTGGAACACCCTCACCATCAACACCGCGTAAGCTGAAGACCCGGGTTCGATTCCCGGCTCGGCCACCAGTGGGCCATGCCGTTTTTTCTTTCGTGTATGATATCTATTTCAATTTATAAAAAAAAAATACTTTTTCGTCAATAAAAAGTCAAAAGGAGGGAGGAAAAAGAGAACCTTACAAAGTAACTAACATTACGTATTTGATGTCATGTTTATTTAACTATAGAGCCGCAATATAATATAATTTTATATGTATGTCTTTCCCATCACGGAACAATGGTGTTCCGGACCTTTGGGAGGCGTACGCGGGGCCGAAGCCAACGCGTAGAGGCCCTTTTGACATATCTGCAACTTTGGGATGGAACAGGACCACGCTCGACGACCGCGCGTCGCCACTCACCGCTGTGCGATATGGTTTACTTAATGAACGGACTCCTACGCACAAATTCACAAGTGGACATCTTCACTGATAACTGGCCCCAGCTAGCGTCCAGGTGCCTCGACTACTGCGAGAGTAAGGTGAATGACATGACTGTGTGAAATTGTGAATGACTGAATAATTGAATATATGTAGTAATTGTTAAATGTATTTTTCAGCATAGTCAAAATAGCAAGTGTAATTGGTATTTATAACCGTTCTTGTGTAATAAATAAATAAATAAATAATATTTACAGTTCGCTTTCAGAACATTATTTTACAGACCGATCAAGCTATATTTTAGAAATTCTCTTTTGTTTAACAACTTAACAATAATTATCATCTTTGAATTCAGATTGTATAGTCAGACAAAATATTTTCAATCCTTTACTTTGGACACTGATTGTACATTCAGACAAAATAACAAATACAAATAATTTATTATGAATAACATAAGTGTACAGTGGTTTCTTAAAGACTAAGAATTTTATAAGGGATGATTTATACAAATGCCTGAGCTAGGATAGTTCCTGTGTTTCAGGAAAAAACAAGGACTTAATTGGTAAATTATTTTTAATTATTCACTAGAATAAAGCTAAATATTTTACAACCAGGGAACAAATCAAATTATTTTATTGAATATTTTTTGATTTGTTATTTTCCAAGTAGTCACACTACTATATATAAATTATAAATTGAAATAGATATCATACACGAAAGAAAAAACGGCAAGGCCCTCTGGTGGCCGAGCCGGGAATCGAACCCGGCCGCGTAAGCTGAAGACCCGGGTTCGATTCCCGGCTCGGCCACCAGTGGGCCTTGCCGTTTTTTCTTTCGTGTATGATATCTATTTCAATTTCTAAATATTTTAATTATAAATAAAACAAAAAACTTATTACAGCAGGTTCTCAACTAGGTAACAAGGTCAGGTAGGTAGGTAGGGTAGGGTCAGGTTTTTTTACAATAAAGTATGGCTCTGGACCGATTCCATCGTATTTGTTTCGCTATGATTGATTTTTACTCGTAGATACATATATGTACCTCAACTTTACTGATTATATATTTCTTAAATAAATCTTGTTGATTTTACGGCTATTTCGAAATATTCTTTTAAGTAGAACATCTGACGATTGAAGCGAGACTATTAAACAAACTTTTAAGTTATATCTGTATGCCAATGTGCTCTTCGCATATATGAAAGAGGCGTGTATGCGATCAAATATATGAAAGAGGCGTGTTCCTAGCACACAGTCTAAGCTCGTGTAGGTGAACGCGTACTATGCTTGTATGAGTGAAATATGACAGGTCGACTGTTCGCGTTTTTGACAGGCGGTAACAGTGAGGTAACCGAGAGGGGGTGGGCGGCACTTTCAGCGGGGAGCAGGAGTGGCCATACTGTACGATAGTACTCTTTATTATACTGTGCCTTTACGAACTACTTTTATGCACTATTACGATTACTTATACGCGACTATTTACGCGACACATGACTAAACAATTTTCCCATCTTTTCAGGTACCAAATTAAAGAATGTGACCGCTCGACCCTAAGAAAATGCAAGCTCTCGCTCTAGCCAGTTGGAAACAGTGTAAGATGAAAGAGCGAGCATGAAAGATCCAGGGCCGGGAGTGTTGAGCAAGATGCTGCTGTCGCTGTTGCTGCATTGCTTCTGCGTGGCTACTACAGCTTCTGTTTCTAGTGGAGGTGAGTGAATTAACTTCTAGAATACTCACATTGACATACTCTTATCGAAGACTTACGGCTCAGCCACGACATTGGTCTAAGCGCGGCAGCGGTGAGCGGCGGCCATACATTAGAGCAAGACACAGCGATGGGACTTTTCATTCGCACGTATGCCTGCCGCTCACCGCTGTCGCGCTTAGACCAATGTCGTGGCTGGGCCGTTAGGTATGATCTTGTGCACGTCTCCTGAATCATTCTGTAATATCTGGGCGAATCCGGGCTGGGTTCTATTTTATTATATCACGCCTTTAGACAAAAAAAAAACTCTTATAAATACAAAAAAAATAAACAAAAAACTTTATTTCTGGACGGGATTTGAAACCCTTGACACCTGCGATGTGCTTCCGAACAATAGACCGAACTCTTACGACTGAGCTACGCGCAGTCGATGCGCGGTCGGCGAAATTAACGACAGTATTTTGCGTTTACTAACGCGAAAGAAAAACGCATGAAAACTCGAAAATTAGCGTTTTCCGGTACCTAAGGCTAAGCTAAATCGATTTTTCACCCCTGAAAACCCCCGCATAACAAATTTGAGCGAAATCGTTAGAGCGGTTTCCGAGATAGGCAGTATATATATCTATATAAATAAATAAATATACAAGAATTACTCGTTTAAAGGTATAAGATAATGCTCTATTATCTACATTCATTCCTTCTGTTAGAATTGTGAATTAATGTTGAAGGAAGTAACAGGAGAGGAAAATCGAGGAAACGGTGGATGGAATAATTGTGAGATGATATGAAACGAAAACAAGTTAATGTTGAGATGACGGGTGATAGAGATCAATCAATCGAATAAAACGAAATATCGAATATTACAAACGAGTTATCAAACTCGAATGATGAATGAATGTGTTGTGGGTACTCAAACAACGATATATATAATATATAAATACTTATATACATAGAAAACATCCATGACTCTAGAACAAATATCTGTGCTCATCACACAAATAAATGCCCTTATCGGGATTCGAACCCGGGACCGCAGCGTAGCAGGCAGGGTCACTACCGACTGCGCCGACTGTGCTGTGAAATTAAACAAAAAGAAGTTATTCCACCGTCATTTTACGAATAGAATGGAAAACATATTTCGCATTTCATTCTGAGATTTCTGAGCGTATGCGAGTCGAGAATATTTGAGAAATAAAAGAGTTTGTCGAAGCGCTTTCGAATAACCCATGTTGACAAGGAATTTAAGTGATACGAACATCGATTTAAACTTCCCTAGATACACTATCGCCTACAAATTCGACACTCAAAAGTGTCCGATCGCTTAGTTGCAAATGTGTGCGTCTAGTTGACAAACGAAAACTTCGCAATGTAGTAAAAACTACTTTAATTTTTTTACAAAAACAACGTTATTTCTTAGTACTTAGAGTTCAATTTCAAATGCAAGCAATTGGCGGTTATGACATTAATGAATGTGATCATCGCGAAAGCCATAAAATTTTATGACCGCAGATCGCAGGTGTGCATATTTTTAAACAAATCTACGTCTTATTGCAACCAACATAAGTTTAATTTCGTTGGCGCTGCAACAATCTAAACGCCATTTTTAAATTGGGAACGAGGATGGACAGAGGCATCATGGGAGTCGCGCTATGAGATGAAAGGCGAGAATGAGGATATTTGCGGTATTTTTGCGAAAAACTGTTAAAAAATATATATATATATATATATATATATATATATATATATATATATATATATATATATATATAATAATAATAAAATACTTTATTGCACTACTACAACGACAACAGCTAAACAAACAAATAAAGAACTTAAATAGTAGGTAACAACAGGCGGTCTTATCGCTATATACTGTGTGTGTGTGTGTATGTATGTTTATAAATAAATAAATAGATATTGGGGACACCTTACACAGATCAACTTAGCCCCAAACTAAGCAAAGCTTGTACTATGGGTACTAAACGACGATATACATACTTAAATAAATAAATACATACTTATATACATAGGATACATCCATGACTCAGGAACAAATATCTGTGCTCATCACACAAATAAATGCCCTTACCGGGATTCGAACCCAGGACCGCGGCTTAGCAGGCAGGGTCACTACCGACTGAGCCAGACCGGTCGTCTAATATATATAACATATGTGTGTGTGTGCGTGTAGTGAGTGTATGTGTAGCGATTATGTGAAGGTAAACAGTTGAGGGATTGTATGTGGTGTGTGTGAGGGATGGTGCACTTGGAGAATATGAATTAAGTAGCTATTAAAACAAAGAAGAATTGAATGATGACATTAATTTATTATTCTACGTAATTTCTTTCAAAGCTTTGTGTGGGTAAATCTTCTCTCCGCTCCTCAGCTATAATCTTGCGCCATTTTTCCCTTTCAACGTTTTGTTTTGGGAATCTGGAATAATAGTTATTTGTTATACAAGAGTGCAAAGTTGTATTTTAACGTTGAGTGTGGAATTGAAAAACGAGCAAGTGAAAGGATTCTATAGTTGAACCACGAGCGAAGCGAGTGGTTCGAGAATAGAATCCTGAGCTTGCGAGTTTTTCAACACACGAGAAGTAAAATACATTTGCACTCGTGTGTAACACAAAACTTTTCCCCTCACTATAGCGAGGAAAGTACAACGCAAAAACACGTTTATCACTGATTACAACTAGTGCCACAGGTGGTAAAACATCTTTATTATTAGATTAACCCACTTTTATCAATTTTAAAGCAGAAAATTTGACTTTATTCAAGGTTAAATTACTTTACCCACTAGTGGATAAAATGCGTTTTTACTCGCTGGTATTAAAGGACAAAACACGTGTTTCCGAGCTAGTGAGGGGAAAAAACCTTTTTTATTACTTAAAAACGAATTTGCTATTCCCGGGTTGTTTCTTTTTATAATTAAAGTAATTTATAAGATATGTATTAATATTATTGAATTGAAATCATTTATTTCAGACTTATTGGTCCATAATAATAAATAAATACATACACTAATAATATGAAATAGGCTTCTTTTATAAAAAATATAAATAAGCGACTCCATCATTCCATTTTTAACTATGTTCCACTTCATCCATCTTTTGTCGCCGTCCGCTCATTACTAGTATAGCGCGAGAGAAAGAGACAAACTGCGTAAGACCAAATCAAGGAATTTACTTTAATTATTCTAGAAAATAAATGTTTTTAGTAAGTTAGGAAGTCATTTTGGCCACAAATGCATAACATTATAAAATTATTAACAATTACTTACCGGAAATACGATACGTCATCCTTTTTTAACGTATATAAGGTGTTATTTTTGCACTTTTTTACGGAGCACTTAGGCATGTTGCCGACACGGCGGATGAAGCGCTACTGACCGCCCAATTGTGCTTAGAACATTTTCAAGCACAATTTGCTGCGGACACATTCTAAGCCATGATGGTGCATCTAGGTAGTTTAGATCGATGGATACGAATGAAAAGCGTCTCTAGTCTGCATTTGTATTTCTATGTACTTAGTCCGTGTAAATCGGGGAAATTCAAGTATTTCTTCTGATGTATATAAGTACGACTATTTACGTTTCCTGGCTTGTACATGTACATATTGCCTTTAGGGTGTTGATGGGACTACCTCGTTTTTGTTGTGCATCGGGGATGTTCGCGGAGGCCACACTGAGAGAAAATACAACCAGTTTTCATGTTCGTTCAACAAGTTTTTTGGTTAAAATAGCGCCTACGTGCTCTTTGGTTCAAACAACAAGCTACTTGTCATTTGAATCGGCAATATATTTGAATCAACAAGTCGATTTTATAAAAACAACCTGACACATATTGTTTTAAACATACGTTTGGCTGATTCAAACGGATAAACCGCAACAAGTCGAACTTGTTATATTGACAATGCAAATTTCTCTCAGTGCAGGGTAGATTGTTTCTGTGCAATTCCCGAAAAGTTTGTACATTTAGATCACGTCTCCAACTTTGATAAAAATTGGTAGGCTGATAAAGTCCATGATGCTGAGCAAGATCCACTAGGTTTCTCAAAATGATTAATAATAGTCTATGAGATTTATGTGCGCAAAAATATTATAGACTTCAATTAAATATTATTCATTCAGACATACCTATTATATATTCAGTATTTTATCATCAATGCAGATGCTGTGCGACCATAGTTTTTTACACATAGTAAAAGTTCTATCCTGTACAATTTAAAATTCTGCCAAGAAATTCCGATGCATATTTTGTAACCTCTTATTGTAAAATATTTATTTCCATGCTACGCAAACATGTCGCTTTTTATATCGAAACGTATAGTTTACATAAATGTGTTATGTAAATTGGAATTCTGATACCTAAATCGTATCCGCCCAAATTGAAAATTATTCTTGTTGGCAACCCTAGCACTTATTGCGGGACATTTCACACGAGGGAGGAGCAAATGCAAGACCGCAATATCAATCACGAATCAATCGGCCCGGAGTGCGTGGCAGCCCTGCCGTCCTAGCCGAAGTGACAATCGGTGACGCTACGTGGCGATCGAAACGCAGTCTGGCTCTGTCGCGCCACTACAGAAGAGCGATAGGGACAGCTAGCTACGAAGCTGAAGCGATTGTGATGTAGGCGAGGTACCCTGGCCAGCCGACTGGAAGGAATCGAATGAAAATTCGGCGAATGATTTTACTAGGGTGTTTTAAGATTACCGATTCAGTGAACGCTATTGGTGATGGCTTTTTGATTCAAAAATGGAATTGTACTTTCATGTGTAACGATTACGCATTCTGCTCTAACGTCTTTTGTGTTACTTTCGTATGTGTGAAAGTCACAGAAATGTAATTTTTTTAAGGATATTACTGCCACAGGGTTGGTTGCACCAAACCGTCCGTTACCAAATGTAGCGTTCGCTATATTTTCTGTGTGGAAATTTACATAGACTTCTGCTCCTTGACGTTGATGTGTGTTAACTATGATTAATTTAACTGGCCCTTAGTTATAATTAGTCCGGCATTTTGCAATAAAAATACACATAATTTTAAATTGCCAAAATATGTATAACAGAACGTTATTGTCTGCGTTTTTTGCTCTTTAGCTATATTCATAATTATGTTTGTTGTGGACTGTACATAACTTATTTATTCGCTGATATTTATTATAATATCTTTAAATAGTTTTTTTATTTATATTGGATGTATTTAGAATTTTTATATTTTGATTGGATGCAGCAGCATTTCAGGTAGGTACGTGAAACCTGGTTTCAATGATCTATGAAAATTCCCAGAACATCCAAAATATTTACTTGTAAGCATAACATTTATAGTAATTAAATTAAATTTGCTAATTAACTTTTCTGTTTATTGACATTTGCGGTGTGCTTTGTTGTGGGTGCAAAATTTATCCGAATTGATTACATTTAAAACAAAATGGCGCGTACCTCTGCCACCGTATCTCACTTGCGATACAAATAGGTAACGCCGCCAGTGTCAAGGCACAGTATAATAAAGAGTACTATCGTATAGTATGGCCACTCCCGCTCCCCGCTAAAAGTGCCGCCCACTCCCTCTCGGTTACCTCACAGTTACCGCCTGTCAAAAACGCGAACAGTCGACCTGTCATATCTCACTCATACAAGCATGGTACGCGTTCACCTACACGAGCTTAGAATGTGTGCTAGGACCGCGCCTCTTTCATATATTTTGATCGGCAGTGTCCGAGATGTGGTCATGGGGTCCATGCCGCAAGCCGACCTACTGAAATGGCTATTTTCTTTATAACTGGGTTGTCTTTGTAGATAGGTAATTATTTTTTATATAGGTATAGTTTGTTATTTAGTTTTATTTGTTTTAGATTTAACTTTAGTTTCAATGTTATGTTTAATTCATTATTTTATTATTTTGTGTTAATTTCTAGTGTTAATTTTTATAATGCAACGAAATACGTACTATGTACAAAATACATAAGTTAACAGAATTTAGTTAGAACTTAATCAGCATTGTAATTTGGCTAGTTATTTTAAAATGATAGGAAAAATAACTTATAGATTTAGTATGACACACATACTGCAGCTTTCAACTAACACCATGAAAGTTAATAAATAAAATAAGTAAAATATAAAATATTGGGGGACATCTTACACAGATCAACATAAGCCCTAAACTAAGCAAAGCTTGTACTATTGGTGCTAGGCGACGATATCCTTACGTATATAGATAAATACATGCTTATATATGTCGCAGTAAGATAGATAAAGCCGTTATATAGTTATAACCCTAGGGATATAATTATACGTCGTAACATAGTTAAACGAAAGCGATTAATTGCTATCTTACTAGGAATATAACTATAATACGTTACTAGTTTAGTCATATAGTTATATGACTGGATTCAGTTCAGTGAAATGATTGTAGGCAGAAGTGCGGCGGTGCGGCGGAGGTATAGTTATAACCCTAGGGATACAATTATATGCCGTAACATAGTTAAACAAAAGCGATTACCATCTTACTAGGAATATAATTATAATACGGTATTTAAAATTGCAAACGGGACTTAATCGCGTATTACTATGTATTAAGTCCCGTTTGCAATTTTAAATATGTGTAAAAATCGTGAAAGTTTAAATCAGTGTTTCATAATACGTATAGCGGGACGATTTGGAATAACAACACCGTCACTGACGTTAGAACAAAGTCTATTTTGTATCGAACATAGTACACAAGGTTTGGTTACTAAACAAACGAATCCAAGCTATATTAGTTAAAACGTAACAGTTAGTGCATTCTCCCGGTATTTCCCGGTTCTTGATTTCCCGGGAAATCCCGGTAATTTTATGGTGGCGAAAGAACCGGGACAAAAATTTAGGAACCGGTGCTCCCGGTTCTTTCAAAATATCCGATTTATTCATTTTTTAAATTGTATCTGCATTTGGATTTGTGCGATGGCAGTTTTAATTTAATCTGACAAGATAAACATGATATTTATCGCAAATAGTGCAATTTACAGCACTACACTGCTACAATTATACTACTGAACTTAATCCTGTAATATAACTATATTACTTAACTAGAGACGTATTATAATTATATCCCTAGACTAAGTTTAATCCAGTGATATAATTATATAACTAAACTAGTAACGTATTATATTTCGCAACTTCATTCTTTGCGATTTATTGTTTACATATTGTAGTTACGCCCCCACGCATCAGCCTTGCACGGTTTTTTAAAGGTTTATTTTTCTTTTATACTGGCAACACTAAAAAAAAAACTTGCTCCCACTCCCTCGGTGTCATGGCAGGTCCACTCACCGCCATTTTCCAATCATTCAACGGTTCCGTGCTCAAGCCTTCGCACGTCACGCAACACTCGTCATTCACCGAAGAAGAAACGCCGAGACAACGACTACGACGACAAGCTGGAGCGAAAAACGTTAAAGTGATGCGTACTGCTAATTGCGGGCTGTTACCTTCACGTAAAAACGTTACAAAAGTGATGCGTACATGCTAATTGCGGGCTGTTACCTTCACGTAAAAACGTTACAAAAGTGATGCGTACATGCTAATTGCGGGCTGTTACCTTCACGTAAAAACGTTACAAAAGTGATGCGTACATGCTAATTGCGGGCTGTTACCTTCACGTAAAAACGTTACAAAAAGTGATGCGTACATGCTAATTGCGGGCTGTTACCTTCACGTAAAAACGTTACAAAAGTGATGCGTACATGCTAATTGCGGGCTGTTACCTTCACGTAAAAACGTTACAAAAGTGATGCGTACTGCTAATTACGGGCTGTTACCTTCACGTAAGAAACGATGCGAGCTACTATCCTGGGTAGTCTCTGTCGTAATTTAAGAAAGCTAACATTTGCGAAACCGGTGAAGACCAGTTCGATTTGGCGGCAATGGACCACGTGCTTGACGTCGAGCCTCATCGGGAAGATCGCAGCTGCCTGCTTTACCAGCACCGGGGACACCGCACCAGGAGCTATCGACTAGATCCAGCCAAGAACGATCACGATCAGGCCAGTCGTCCGCAACAGATCATATGAAACCGCGGACCCTACTCAGGCCGCGCAGCGCAGCCCGCTGAGGGCGCTGAGCTCACCCGGTCCACGGAACCCGTGGAGCCGTAACGTCCTAGCAGGGGGACATATTATTAGACGAGGATATCCTCGATTTATCTACTGGGCCAAGCCTAAAAAGCAGGCGCGGGAGCGCTCGCGCACGCCTCCTCGGAGACACCAGCGGAGACGATACACCACGAGGAAGATACGCCGGTCGCTTGCAGCACTTCACTTCACTAAAAATCCTGGTCAGATATCACCAATGATCCTGTTATTGTACCCACACGGGGTTGTAATATGCTATTTTTTAACTCATTGGCCACGATCCTTCCTTCATCAGTGTATTTGAGATACAGAACAAGAAAAGCTTTTATTACAATATACCTATGTAATTATTTAATAACAAGCGTATACACAAACAAAAGCGCATTTTTTATTTCACTATGCCTATATAGCATATTTTTAATACTCAAATCCGATGATAGTAGGATATTTATCCTGGATTGAAAATCTTCACTTTATATGTGAAAACAACCTGTTTTAAAAAACGATGTTTATCACACAATGTCCACAGTCTATATCTACGGTAATCTGAATGATGCAAAATTATTATCGGATTCCCATTTACAAAGTACCTACATAGAAAGTAAATTTGACTCATGATAGTGTGGTTCTCTTCAAGTGTGTCGACCCGACGACGACTTCAAATTAGAATTATTAAATTAAAGTTAAAATTCGAACTACTAAAATTACGTATGCCACTTAATTGTTAATTGTTCTGGGTTGTTGTATTCCAATGATTCCGAAGTTCCAAACATAGCATACTAATCTCTCTTACTTACCTTTTAATACGAAAAGTGTGTCTTATTTTTATTTAAATAATACCCTCCGTTTAGAAAAAACATCGATAAAAGTTGACAACACGTCAACGAGAAATTTAAATGTATCTAAATTGGTAGTTTTAGTTAACTATTAAAGAGGGAACATATTCACCAGCATAGATTGCAAATTTCTAGAATTTGTATTTGATTCTATATGCATTTTTTTTATAACTACCCTTACAAAGTATAAACAAAATTAGAGATAATATCAATCCTTTTTAAACGATGATAATGGCAAATAACGCAACCTTGAAAAATGTTAAATGGTTATCTTGCATTTTCTTTTTGTGGTTGCACGTACACTAAATTACTTCTTTTTTTTAACACGCTTTTATTTTACTTGATCAATCTCAAATTACAATGCAGCTATGTATATTAATAATGTCTTAAGAGTATTATACCTCTTGACAATAGATCTATACTTTGTCTGGTTGTAGCGAAATTATCTGTTTCTTAATTTAAACCTTTTTTGAGTACTACAGGATAGAGGGCTTACAACACTGGTATGCCCACGAGTATGAGAAGCAGTCAGAAATGCTATGCCATAGTAATGTATTGAAATTGAAAAGAGCATTTTTGGCTCAGAATCTTAATCTGATAGTTTTTAAATAAATAAACTATAGTGGGTACACTCTCTACACCACTCCAGACATATATTTGCATGTAAAAGACCAAGTAGCATTTAAACTTGCACACTACCAGATAATTATCACAATAGTACATGATTCATACAAAAGAAATATATATATATAAATATAATTATTCCATAATCATAAAAATTTATCATTGAATGTAAATTTCCATACCGGAAAAATATCCTGACATTTAGAAAATAGATAAGATGCGCTTATTTTATTTCCTTCCACTCGGTTTACTTAATATTAAAAATGCAAGGTACTTAGTTGGTCTAAATTAACCAACACGACCTTGTTTCTCATTATTTAATCCAGAAACTTTGACATGAAGTCGACAAATATTTAATTTGTTGCAATCTGATTCAGAGCAATCCACGGTTTTCACAAGACTAGGTATCTAGATTCTACATAGTTGCTTCTAGATTATTAGGAAAGCACTATTGGAGAGGTTATTGACCTCTGGGACTGAAGAAGTAAAACGCATTTAACCTTAATAATTAGCAATATGTATTTTTTTTTTCTCTACAAAAGCAAGGGATATGCTTACGAAAAGAAAAACAATAATACATACTTAGATCTGTACATTCTGGTCTTCTGTATGAGAAATTTTAATTAAGAACCAAGTATGGCATTATATAATAAATGTACACATTTTTGTGTATAAATACGCCATATAATGTTATCATGACTACAAGTAAGAGCCCTTCATGGCGGATAATATAAGCATTTTAAGAACATATATTGATTTAGACTAACACGATTTGCACTCATAATTTTAGAACAAAACGGGACTTAATCGCGTAAACACTTACATTTATATTAGGCCCGAGGGTCAAGGAGCATATCGCGGCTGTCAAAAACCGCCAAATTAATAAGTCTGCGGTAGCTGAACATCTGCTACAGTCGGGACCAAACCACTGGATCGAGCTCCATAGTCCCAAAATTCTATCAACGGAACGTCTGTTCTACAGCAGAAAAGTACGTGAAGCGATTGAAATTAGGAAGCATCGAAATTTCAACCAAAATGAGGGACAGGGAATTTCTTCTTCGTGGAATCCAGTGATTAGCAAATGTAAGCGTGTAAAAACACCGAGGGACACACCGGCTGATGTCGTGAGTGTTGTGTGTAGGCAAAGTGACAACCCTAGCGCAAAAGTGAATAATCAAGAACAAGTGCGGGTAGTTCGAGAAACTCGCGCGGCTAGAAGATGTTGATGCAATTCCTCGCCAGTCTACCCGTGACCACGAACATAATGTGATGTTCGAAACGTCGGGCCTAATATAAATGTAAGTGTTTACGCGATTAAGTCCCGTTTTGTTCTAAAATTATTTTAAGAACATGTTTTAATTTGCGACTTAAGGTACATAAGTATAATTTGACCTGAGGCCTCAGCATTGTGTTTAACTATCTGGCTCATAATGAAATCTTAATCTAGAAACACTTCCCAAAAAGATACTTATCCTGTTTGCTTCGTGTACAGATTCTTTCGTTGCATAAAACTAATATTGATTAGAATTGTGCTTTGGAAATATTTGCAAAAGCACAAATCGAAGACCTTTACCAAATATAGGTATATAACAACTTCTTTTTAAAACAGAAATCCTGAAATGTATTTAGCTTGACGTATACAAACCATGTACTTATGTAAATAAAACTTCCTCATTTAGAAAAAATACTAATTTATTAATCAGCTATTAAGTATAATCATAAAGTTATCAATTTATCATCCTCCTTGCGTTATTCCGGCATTTGCCACGGTTCATGGGAGCCTGGGATTCGATTTGACAACAAATCCCAAGATCATCACAAACTGTCATTTGTTTAATGTGTCATAAACTTCACAATTATAGTCATCCTTGCCATGTGCAAGACTGGTGTTAGCCCTCATTTTGTGGGCTTTTCCATATCGCCGTTGTATGGTATCAAATTATCTCCAACGTCCGCCGACTCCGCCGATGTCATTAATATTATATATAAAAATCAGCACCACTAAGTCCTGGTCACACACACAACACACGTTGCCAAAATAGTAACATACAAAAATATTCACTGCCACTAGCACTATACTTCCGGCCACTTCGAAATCCAACAAATAGGCTGTTAGCCTAGATGATAAACGAAAAATAGCAAGTGGGAGTGTATCTTCTTCTGTTTTTGCTGCTTTACAATAAAGAATTGTAATTGCTTAAATCAGTTTGCCCGAATGAAGAATCAAGAGAGAACTCTTATATTATTGTAAATAACCTGTAAAAATAAAATAAAAAAGTACATTACTTCATTATAAAAACATGGTGAAAAATAACTGAAAATGTGAAAATAATATCTGGATTGTTACATAACCATCACCTACCTTTTGAAAGGGGTAGGTCTATGGCTCCAATTTCAGTTATTTTATCTCCTTTGTGGGTTTGAGAATTATTTCACATTTTGTGCTCTGAACATCCTACAATATGTAAACAATAAATCGCAAAGAATGAAGTTGCGAAATATAATTGATGATCAAACGAACTTACCAAGTGAAGTTCGATCACAATTATGTGAGCAACTTCATTCGACGCGATTTATAACAACCCACCCTCAATATTAAAAAGATTGTTGACTGACGTCACCCTACCCTACTTTCTACTTCAAAATGGTGAAATAATTCCTCAATATTTATGCTGTAAACAAAATGATTGGAAAATGGCGGTGAGTGGACCTGCCATGACACCGAGGGAGTGGGAGCAAGTTTTTTTTTTAGTGTTGCCAGTATAAAAGAAAAATAAACCTTTAAAAAACCGTGCAAGGCTGATGCGTGGGGGCGTAACTACAATATGTAAACAATAAATCGCGTCGAATGAAGTTGCTCACATAATTGTGATCGAACTTCACTTGGTAAGTTCGTTTGATCATCAATTATAATTATATTCCTAGTAAGATGGTAAGGAATCGCTTTCGTTTAGCTATGTTACGGCATATAATTATATCCCTAGGGTTATAACTATACCTCCGCCGCACCGCCGCACTCCTGCCTACAATCATTTCACTAAACTGAATCCAGTCATATAACTATATGACTAAACTAGTAACGTATTATAGTTATATTCCTAGTAAGATAGCAATTAATCGCTTTCGTTTAACTATGTTACGACATATAATTATATCCCTAGGGTTAGAACTATACAACGGCTTTATCTATCTTACTGCGACATATACATAGAAAACATCCATGACTCAGGAACAAATATTTGTGCTCATCACACAAATAATTACCCTTACCGGGATTCGAACCCGGGACCGCGGCTTAGCAGGCAGGGTCACTACGCGCTAGGCCAGGCCGGTCGTCATATATAATACTCATCTTAGCCAAAAAAGTTTACATAATATATGTTTTGTTAGAAAGTATATTTATGTATATTTCACACAAGTTTCTGCTGTCGTATATCTGTCACATTGTAACTAAAGTAAAGCAAAAGGCTAAGCTTTCTCTTTTACTTCTGCATAGCGAACAATGTTAAGCAAAATGAACGCAAAATGGTGAAGCTCAGTTTAATGCGTGAAAGCTTCAGTTGACGTAACAAAGTTTACAATAAAAACAACAAAAAAAAACATCCATACCAATTGCTTCTAGTACCTACACGCACGACTTTGTTTTCAACCTACACCCTGTTTTTATTGAATTCCGTTAACTTTAAGGCAATATTCATTACATCAAAGGCAATTAATTTCTCTAAGAAATTAGCGTCTTAACTCTTGCGGTTATCGAGTTATTAAAAAAATAAAGATAATTGCTGAACGCGTGTCACAGCCTTAACCAATTCCTAATGTTATTTGTTTTGACATGTACCGTCAATCACTTGACACTAACTTGAATGTTATTTTTAAGTGTCTCTCGCACTAATAAATTCATATATTATGTATGATTATGAATTTTATTTGCGAATTTAACTAAAACTGATATACACGGTGGTTTCTGATAATAAAACTAAACGACGTGTCGAATTTAACGGAAAACAAAAAAACACGGTGTATAATTGTATATTCTCTTGTTGTATTTACACAGAGGTCACCAGTTTTGGAAAACAATAGGCTATCGCAGTGCGGTGAGCAGCAAACGAAACGGAAGTGTTGGCATATTTAGAGATGTGGCAAGGCTCGTTGAATTGTTTATTTATTTTATTTTATTTTTCTTCTTACTTAATTCAGTGGCGGTACAACTTTTTTTGGTTTGACCTCCACTATCTTCCTCCAGTTATCGCGATCTGGCAACTTTTCTCCGGTTGGTATACGATGCTTCCTCATTCTCCTAAGTTCATGCAGTTAAGCCATCTTTGTCGAGGTTTAGCTCTAGATCTGTTATAATGACGTCGTTAACATCCAAATATTGTTTTAATATTTTGATATTTGAATCGGATTTGTGCGATGTACGGCCAGTTAGTGGTTTAGACTTCTTGTAAAGTCTTGTTGGAGGTCACGTCTCATTTTGGATAGCTGCGCAAAAAGGCTTTCATAAAAATAATGTTGCACTGCTATTACGAATAAATAAATCAAATTAAACTGAATCGAAATGTACTATTAAACAATTAAGTAAATACATCATCTATGAGCAGTGTATCAATTACTATTAAATTTGTAAAATATGATATTTTGAAAATGCAACATTCGTAATAGTATTTTTCGATACTGCGCGCATGCGCGGACAACCGGCGGACGCTGGATTTGGGAATATACTTTTATGTAGGGATTTAAAAATCTTTGCACGACCCTGTAAATGACGAATAAGATAAATAAGAACGCGCTGGGCACATCACTACATGAACGCTCCCGAAATAATCCATATCGAAAAATGCAAACTCGCCGATGTTTATTCATACGCTGGGAAGGGCGAGCGTGTCAGTATGGTAATAATACACTAAAAGACAAAAGGATGCCAAGCTTTATCGATATTTATGAATACAATTTCGACATAAATGCATGGAACATTTAAAAAAGTAAAATTCAGATGTACTGTTTTGCCAAATAATATTGAGTGTGTGTGTGAACTGCATTACTCCATTCGCCACTGTATCTGACAATTTTATTGACAAAATTAATGAGTGAATGAGTTGATTTTCACCTGACTGAATATAATTTCAACAGCACAAAATTATTTGAATAATTTTCAGGTAAACGAATACAAATTTAAACAAAAGGATATTAGAAATGTGTTATTTCAAATATCTACGATATATTACGTCAACATATATTATACGCACTGTTATATATTTACAAATGCAAACCATTATATCTACAACGCAAGCGTCCTCAAACTTCGACCAAACTATCGTACATCATACATCAGTGAAAATCCGCTACGCAGGCTTTATAAAAAATGTATGTGTTCCTATAAAACGTGTTTACGTTCTAAGCTTTAACATTTTGTTTCTTATGTAAAACTTTAAAATCGGCCTTCGCCGTTCTGCCGCTCCAGTTATCTCTTCAACCATCCCACTGACCTTAGAGTGGACTAAAAAGCAAATCAAACGTTAAGGGCCCGAATCATCCCCTTTGATCACGTCTCTGTAGTCTCCAGTGATTTTCCCGTAGCCCCCACAACCCTTTGTTTTGATCCTGATTCTCAAAACGTGTAGTTTTAACTAAGCTTACTAACCAGCATAACGCGATCTTTAGATCCCTATAGGTAAGTTGTGTCAGACATATTCTGGTTTATCGCCAGCGAAATGATTTATAAAAATTGTGAGTTCCGATTATGCCACTAGTTAGTCGTTCTTTTGTTTGCGGTGTAGACAGGTAACGTGGACAGCGGTATTTAATGATTTTCTTTTAGAAAAGTGTTTTATAGACAACCTTTGATTCAACTTACCTTAGTCTCTCTATATCCAAAGACGCGTTCTATAATTTGTACCTACACTTCAGTTAAATATCTACATTGTAACGTGTTTTTCTCAGTCACACTTTTCCTGTACCCGGGCTTCGACAAAATAAAACGGTACTGTGGAATCCAGTTAAAAAAGGCATGTCAGTCGAAATAAACTAAACGACATCTATTCTCTTTCCTTTCGACTTACAACAACCCTAACCCTTTTTTATTGATCCTTTTGCATTTTCCGCAACCGGAAACATACCCGTTTGCTGATTCGATGTTGCTTCTGTAAATAATTTTCTAAGCAAAAACAGCTAATCTCAAGGAGGCCGTTTCCCGACCTTTTTTCGAAAGGGTTGGAGGATGCGGTCGCGAGCTATTTTGAATGGGGCGCCTTGCTTTGTTTCTACTTATTGGCAGTCAATATTGTTTTCGGATTTAGTTTCAGTTTTACTCGTTGTTCTGGGCAGCTCTGCTAAGATAAATCCAGGATATACAGAAAATTATCATGTTAGTAATTTTAATCTCTTCCGGTCTAATAAGTACAGTTTGCGCAAAATTTGCAGTTTTCCGTTAAGATGTATTCGAGGGTAGATGCCATTATATGAAATTGATAACTTGGATGGCCCTTTGAAATAAAATTTAATAATGCAATCAATGAGAAGGATAAATGCCCCATGGCAAAAATGTATGAAAGTCAAAACGTAGTTGGTATCAACAAGTTTTGTTTCGCACATATTTTTTACCTTTATAACTAACTATATAGGTACATAAAGATGTTGGCTACCGATATTTTTTTTAATTCAAATTGGACACATAGGTACGTTTGTAAGAAAACTTTTAATTTTTATAAACAAAGTTTCCTTAGTAATCGTTTAAATCCATCATCCCTAATTATTCGCAAAGCCCTTACTATCATTTCGTTATGATCGCGGCTGACTCGGCAAGGAATATTAATTGAAGGAAACTTTAGCTGTATCTCAAGATATCAGTTATCTTTCTCCTGAATTATATTAGGGAAGTAACATCCCTCGAAATGTCTGTTAGTTTAGTTCGTTAATGTGCGAGCTAAGTAGGGGTAGAGAAAAGGCTTAGAAGTGGATTCAAACCTAAACTAATATCATTATGGGATCAGAAGAATATATGTGTAGATTCAGTCATGTATAAGGCGTGCTCGTACTGACCTATTAGGCCATTTTGAATACATCCAATTTATTCACGGTGATAAATACATGAAGCAGTGGAAACTCTTTCTCTCTCAACCGAAGAGTTTTTGGGTGAATTATGAAAATAAGTTTCAAATTATGAAATTCGGACACCGACCACAATATTGAATTGAGTAGCATTGTTTTATTTAACGCCATGTCAAATTATATAAATAAGAAGATATGCAGACAAAATAACATTAGGACATAAAATAGGACTCTAACACAATATAAATAAATAATAAATAAATATTGGGGACACCTTACACAGATCAACTTTGCCCCAAACTAAGCAAAGCTTGTACTATGGGTGCGAGCGACGATATACATACTTAGATAAATACATACGTATATACATAGAAAACATCTATGACTCAGGAACAAATATCTGTGCTAATCACACTAATTAATGCCGTTACCGGGAATCGAACCCAGGACCGCGGCTTAGCAGGCAGGGTCACTACTGACTGAGCCAGACCGGTCGTACACAACATACAAGGCATATATATATATATATTATATATTATATTAAACGAGCAATTCTTGTATATTTATTTATTTATTTATATATATATTTATTTACACTGACGATCTCGGAAACCGCTCTAACGATTTCGCAGAAATTTGTTATGTGGGGGTTTTTGGGGGTGAAAAATCGGTCTAACTTATCCTTAGGTCCCGGAAAACGCGAATTTTCGAGTCTTCATGCGTTAACAAATTTCTGCGAAATCGTTAGAGCGGTTTCCGAGATCGTCAGTGTAAATAAATATATAAATAAATAAATAAATAAATAAATATAAGAGAATTGCTCGTTTAAAAGTATATATATATATATATATATATATATATATATATATATATATATATATATATATATATATATATATATATCTCATCAAGGCATTATTATTCTAACTACCTACGACGTTTCACAGAACAAATCACCGCTGCTTTCATCACTAACCTGAACAAAATATCATAAGTTGCCTGCACTTAAAACTCCATGCGACTGAAGCTAAACCTCCAGAAATTTGTAAAAATATCTCAGCGTAGAATAATATTTGCAACAGTTTAGCATAAGCCGGTAGTGTTAAAATGCAGTTGAAAATTCAATTATGGAGCAACGGGAAAGTTCGTGGAGCAGGTGTGGGTTTGAATCCTGGTCGACGCATAGCGGGTATATTAGTTGGGGGAAACTTTATGGAAATATGTTTTATAAAGATCCCCAGGGGTGCTTTGTATCTTTTGTGCCGCGAAGTAGATATTTTATTTATTTGAAGATTCCTTTGGCAGTTTAGCGAGGATTTTTGCCCCTCTTTTTACACAGAATCTTTTTTTGATGATTATGATAATCTCTTTATCATTTGCGATGCAAGCTTATTAAAACTTGAATAATTTTAAAAACATACCTTAGGGAACGGAATAATAGCATAATCTTCGTATCCGTCACGGTGTGGTGATGGTCTAACAATTTCACCTGCACCTTTCTTCCTGTGGGTGTCGTAGGAGTCGGTTGTGCTGTGAGTTATAGGTTCAGCTGCGTTGTAGGCAATGAGCCAGAAACCTGTCTCAATTTTTTCAAACCCTTGCTAATAGTGGTACTGCAACTTGGTGATGCAGTTTCTGCTGTTGATTTTGTAAATACAGATGTAAGTTTATGTATTTTATTGACAAACGGCAAGCGGAAGCATGGCGGTCAGCATCTACGATATAACGATGAGCTTAAACGGCACCTGAACGCTTGCAGCATCGACCCTGAGCGTTGGGAGGAGCTTGTAACAAATAGGTCATCTTGGCGATCAACAATCTTTAAGAATATCAAAGTATTCGAGGAAAGCCGCCTCAAACTTTAGATGCCAAACGCCAGCAACGCAAATACAGACCAAAGCCCTCATACAATACCTCTGGCCAACTCTACTGTAGCACTTGCCAAAGAGTCTTTAAGACGAAGTTCGGCCTGGCCAGCCATATTAGAGCCCATAAAAGGCGTAATCCATCAGTTGCTGAGGTTGCCGTCACCGAAATCGGTGAGGAGGACTATATATATAAGTTTATGTATTGATAATTGACGGGGTGGTGATAACCCGACATTGGTTTTTAAGTCTAAATGACGATTTTTGACGATCATGATGAGAAGATAAACATAATTTTGACATGTAGCAAATTTATAGTGTAATTTTTATCATGAAATAAAGAAATCTAATCTAATCTAATCTAATGTATGATAAACTAGGCCCATTTATAATTTAAAAAAACTAAGGAAATACCTACCTACTACAACTATTTAAACTACGAAGGCGAGAGATTTTCTCCTACAGAACCATACGAGCTGTCGTCAAACCCCGCACTCGGACCGGACCAAGTTAAAACTGGAGCCAAATGAAGTTAGTTTGACGGACGACCCAGTTGGCGCGCTGCCCCGGTCCGAAGCTAACAAATTGCGATTTGTTCCTGGCTACACGCGTACATACCTAAGCATGGTTGTCGGGATTTATGCGGCACTGCACTTGTGGAGATGAATGTGGCCAACCGGAGGTTTCAATGTGTTTTGGTGACAGCTGACATTGTAACTGTAATAACAAAAACCACGAAATAAATGGATGTAAATATTTACACTATATTAAAGTGTGGCTACACACCACGAAAAGCTAAATTGTTATTCATTAGTAGTAAAAAATGGTATTCCCACTTATTTTTGTTCAGTGGTTCAATAAAATGATTCATGACCTCCGAATCGAGTGCGTGCTAACTGCCCTCATCCTTTCTGTGTAAGTTATAATTATAACTATAAGACAGTAGTTATTATGACATTTGAAATTAAGTAACATAATACTAGAATTTTGTATCACAAGTACACATTAACTGATAAACCGATAATATTTACAATACCTTACTCGCTAACCACTCCGAAACTAAATAGCTTATATTTTAGATAACAATATAATATGATCAAGTTAGAACACTCAAGGTCTAATAACACATCATGTATTTTCACGTAATGTTTGTTGCCTAAATAAAATACAAAAAAGAAATATCGTCGTGTTTATTTGAAGATTAAAGTTTGTTTCATTTGATGTGTATTTGCGCCCAAAAAATAACGCGCATTCAAATACCTTTCGAATTTATTTTTCAGTTTTTTGTTTTAAAATTTCTGTTATTTATATTGATTAAAGGTACGGATTAAATTGCTTTTCCACAAAATATAAATGAAGGATAAGCCGAAAAGCGCTATCTCAAACAAAAATCCATAGCTAACTTATACATCTATAGCTGACAGTTCCATTTTCAAAATCATTTGGTTTTGAGATAGCGCCACTCAGCTTAGCAGGGCAGTAATAGCAATTCTGAAAACTAACAACAATGGATCGCGTACACATACAAATGATTGAACAAGGTGAAAGCTGCGGAAGCTCAAATGATCGGATCAGACCAATTGGGTACCTAGCCAAACGCCACAATCGCTTACATTCCGTAACGTATCGTAGCTGGCTCTCTCTCTCGCTCATCCTATAGAGCCATTTGTATTTCGATGTTTTACGAAGCATCAACGATTGTCACATCGGCTAGGCGGGCTTTGCCGCCCGATCGGTACCCTTTTCACCCGTCACGAGCAGCCAACAGCGTGACATGTACTTCACCTTTAATTAATTGCAGTTGTGTGGTCTCCTTCCATTCAAATTATACAGGTTTGAATGGTGGAAACATTTCAGATTAACTGTGCTTTTCATCGTAAATTGGATTATTGAAATCTTATAATTAATTAAGTAGTATGTTTATATTTAAGTGACAGTCTTGATGGATGGTTTTTACTCGGAAGTTTTATTAATAATATACTTACAGATAACTATTACAAAATCCTACACAGTTTCCAGTCTTGAAGTGGAAGAAATATTTCACAGTAGAATTGATGCCCGCTGGAATGAAAGGATTCTCGAGTACACAGAATAAGAGAACAGGATCAGGAAATAAGAGGATCTGGTCAAGATCGCGATCTTAGATAAGTACTCGTAGTTTAGAGAAAGGTATCTCATATTCAGTTGCTCTTTGGTTGAAAATCTAATGTTCCATTTAAAATTATTTTGGGGCAGAATTTTAACGTAGCAATGATTGTTGACTGAAATGTTGAAGCCTATTAAAAGTTTTTGGATTCGACTTTCAGTTTTTTGGATTCCAACCTCTTTGAAAGTTCGTATAACAATCTAATTTGCTCACATAAAACAAAACTTATCAAAATAAAAACACCTTTTTTACGAAGTTCTAATATGTCTTTGCAAACTTTTGGAACTAATCTAATATCTGATCTGAACCACAAAGAAGCCGCAATGATATACAGCCACAGAATCAATGAACCTCTAAAACTGTACCAAATATTCCGCTGTACGGCAGAAGAAAGTAACCCAATTCCGGCAATAATACACATGGCGCGGAACAGATAAATTTAGGAGGAATGCGAGTGTGGAAGTGGAGACAAGAAGTAAAACTATATGAAACGTGCAGGCGTTTTGGGCCTCTCGGTGTTGCGTAGTTCGATAGTGGCGCCTTTTGTCATGCGACGTCGAGTAAAAGCTTTCGCATTATTATTAATGTCAGTTCAGGACTTACCCCTGTTTCGCACGGCTGATGTACGAGAGATGTTTTTATGAGAATTTAAATGGATTCGCTGTTTGAAATGATTAATGGTTCTGTTGATGTCTCTTTGTAGGTAAAAGATATATTTGGTGACACGTGTTCTTATAATGTTTGTCATGGGTAAAGAGTAAAGTAATGCGTGTAATAATTCAAGTTTACCAATTGTTTTTACATGCGATAGGAGGCAAACTAGCAGACTGGTCACCTGATACTAAACGATCACGCCACAAATGGACACCTAAAACCGAAATCTGTATTTATAGTTAAACAGAATTTTGCCTCGTAGTTTTCATGTTTATTGCGAACTTGGAGAAAATTATATTAATTATTAGTTATTTTGATCATTGTTTATGAAACGTAAATTATGAGGACGGTAATAATACCATTACACGTTTTAAGCCGGCCAAACTCCTGCCATAACCAGCTTAACTTTCTTGCTATCAACCATCTTTTGTTTACTCCAACTTTTAATAAAGGAACTTTCGATTCCACGTGGAACCAAGCTCATTATTTGAAAAAGGACGTTGCCTCTTGTTATCAGTTGGCAAGTTTTGGGATTCGATCGAGTGCCGAACTCCGGAAAGGTTACTGTATGATGGCGAAAGTTAAGGGTCGTGACAGTTAATAATTAGGACCGTACGGTTTGGGTGATGCGTCACTTCATGCTTCGATTGTATTTCGAAACGCTGTTCTATTTTCAAAGCTTGATTTAGTTTTCTATAAAATAAAAAGAATATTTAGGTTCGCAACTGGTGGGGAAATGCAAGTGATAGGGTCGAGTGGAGGAAGAGAGGGGAGGCCTTTGCCCAGCAGTGGGACACTAACGCAGGCTAGAAAAACAAAAAAAAAAAGGTTCGCAACTATGGGAACAAATCGAATTATTTTTAACAAATATTTTGATTCGTGTTTTTTTAAGTAGTCACACTACTATATATAAATTAAAAATCGAAATAAGATGTCATATATCCGGCCTTCACCACTGGCGGCGCTCGTCATTTTTTCTTTAATATATGACATCTTATTTCGATTTTTAATATTTAGGTTTTCAAATTTTTGTAAATAAATCTCACTGTGGATTTAACCATAAATATTGTAGGGGCTGATTCGTCAACTGTTAACGTTTTGATCAAACACTATTAACTTAAGTATTTAAAAGTCTAAAGTGCAATGCATGAAATCGGTTTTGAGTAAAATAGTTAACAGATATTAACAATAATTATAGGAAAATGGCTGTTCTGATATTTACTGAAATTACTAAACAGAAGTCTATAAGCTGAAGTAATGTTTGCTAACAGCTTAACGTTTGAATAGTACTGCTTATTACAATAGTTTTCCTTCGTCCTCGCCGCATTAATAGGTACGAATACTTGCACAAAAAAATAAGTTTTTACTTACTTAGGTTCTTTTTCTGCAATGCCCGACTTTATTTTATTTTTCTAGCTTGTCGACAAACTAAATCTTTGTACCTACATGTTTGCGACCCTCAGCTAACAAAAAGATTAACTTCGGTTACCTAAGTAGTGTGCTGTTAGTAAGTAGGTCTAATTCAAATAGCTTACAGTGTTCAAACAAGTCGCTCGCTCAAACTGTATTTTCAGAGTCCCAGATTATAGGCGACTTGGATTATTGTAAGTATACTGGTTGGCCAAAGGCTTAAGTTTCTTGATGTTGGCAGCATTGGGAATACAAGAACAGCCACGACCGCGGGTCGAGAGGCAAATCCCCGCTTTGCCCCCACCTGCCTTTGTGCCTCTAAGGAGCTTTATAACACGCAAATTGTTTTTCCTGCTTGTTACCTGTGCTTTGCGTCTTGAAATGTATCCTGCCAGTAGAAAGAAAGCTATAGAGGCGTTCTAGCCACTTTTATTGAAACTTTACCCAGGAACCCAAGTGTTTAGTTTTTTTTCTAGGAAAAATATTTTACAATCAAAAAACTTGTATACATTCTTCGTCTCATTCTATAGAAAATCATATAGGCGTACAGGATTTAATTAAGTATACATGTCTGATGGATACTAGGAGGTAGTCAGGTACATGCCATAATTTAATTTCCAGAAAGAACATGAGAAATACATTATTTTATTCGCCCGCAATTTTTTGTGTTGCATGGTTCAGGCTCATAATGATTTTCCTTATTTCGTCCGCCATTATTCGTTTGCACTGGATCCATTTGATTGTCAGACAGGTCAATTTTTTTCTATATCTGTCGCCTGTCATCTCAGGTACAAGTATGTTTTTGTTGTATTCAATACACGTAGGTAGTAATTATTTCTCTTCTTATAATTAACATAACTTCACGTTGCAATTATAGAGTAGCACTGAAACTTAAGAAGTTTCAGCTGTTTCTATAATCACATTTATGAAGATGTTTTATAAAAGCTCAAAATAATAGCATAATAAATATGCGACATAATCCAAAATGATTTACTCATTAAATTACAAAAGCATAATGAATTAATGACCAATTTGCGTCTAACTCCAAGAACCATTATTCATTCGCAACATATTCAAACAGCACTTTAGTCCGTTAACACAACTTGTAAAACAACAGATAACGACGTGATAATAATCAGACGTATATTAAAATGAACTCCGCCGGGCCCGAACACGCGTAATCTAGATTGTCGAACAACATTATTAGCAATTGATGGGACCACGTGCTAATAGCGTTTGTATGTATTTGGCGATGGAATTTCGCATAATCAAACCAGAACTTATTCAAATGCACAAACGCTTGCGGTAATATAGTTATCGTAGCTAGATAATATATCTTTATCGCTCTTCCGCATTGGTGCGACAGAGCCAGACTGCGTTTCGATTGGCGTCTAGCGTCAACGATTTTTATTTCGGTTAGGACAGCAGGACGAGTCAAACGTACAATAGTTGACGATCCGTTGCGAATGATACGCAATGACAACATTTCATATTTTTGAGTACTACTTTTTATTGTTTGGTTTGAAAGAACTTAATACTAAAAGATACACGTAATTTTTATTTTTCCAAAAACTGCTATTTTAATGAGAAAATCCCTTCCTATTACTACTTCGAGCAGAAAGAGCGTAAGTTACAAACGTCAAGACACAGCTTCGTGACGTCACATGTGTTGTTTCATACACCTAAGAAAACGACAAAATCATTTCTAAAAAAAAAGTTTTAACAGTCAGCTCAAACAGTCCGGTATGTCTGACTGTCAAGTGTCACTGTCAACCAATAGTGAATGACTACGAACCATAGACTAAGCCATGAAATTTTTAATATCTTTGCTACGAACTGTGATAAGTGTCACTGTCAAACTCAATTAACATCCCAACTGGAAGATTTTTTTGTTATAGTGGCAGCTCTAAATCAGCTATTTGACGTCACTTCCCCTTTAAACTATTTTCAAGATTTTTTATACTAAAAATACGGAAAAAAAATAATATTTATGTGATCTACAAGCGTATATCTCGAAATGGTTTTCGATTTAGGGACATTAAAAATTTTGAAACGTTGTCAAATGGATCTGTCGCGCAAATACGTATAAGAGCGATATAGAGGGAGAAAACTACAGAACTTTAAGGAGCGACATAATTATTTTTGTTTACACTCTTCGAACGAACAATGTTAATCTTCTCTAAGCATCTAGATGCTGAAACCATATATTAACATACTCATTTTAATGTTTTTTATATTCCTAAAAAACATCAATTTCCATTTTCTAAGCCAAGCCAACCAACCGTTATACCATGACTACCAATGAGCTTATTTGAACTAATTGCTAATGCAGTAATGTGTTTAAAATAATGACAGTAGCTCTCGTAATTTCCCGCAGTGGCCACAACTAAGCCAACCTTCATATTCTAAGCCCTGTGTGTTTATTGAATTACAGTTTGAATCACGGAATACTAATGAGGAAATGTATTTGACCCAAAAGTGGAATGTACCAGCGCTGGTAATATGAATAAATCGTGTAATAATAGACAATAATGTTATGTTAGTTCTATGTTCGTGTTCGATTCCGAATATTATAATTACTCGCAAAGCCTTATGAGTATTTGGTGTAGGTATACTAACGTTAATTCAAAATTTGTAGAATTTTACTAATATTGCGTAATTACTTACTAGTTAATATTCAAATTTTAGCTTTCAAACATTCATGAACAAACACTATGTTCTGAAATACCAAGTAAATATTATTTTAAATTACAATAATTGTGTCGCTTAACTTCAAACTTGGAGAGAGAGAACAAAAATCCATTCTGCTATAAGGTTGATTCTTTTTCAGATTATATATATTTTTATACATAATCAACCTTAAAGCAATGGATTTACCCGGGTTTGAAGTTAAGCGACACAATTTATTACTATCGACAGTGTCGCCGATCGAACTGATACGTCATTAGTTTTGTATATGTTCTCACAATGTCATATACGTAAACTTACGCCTGTATTCCCATATGGGGTAGGCAGAGTTTAAATGACACTCTTAAAGGGGTTAATAGTAATCGAAACCTTAATATCGAAGGGTCAGGTCACGTACACCACAATTAATTGAACTCATATCCCACAGACTACTTGTAGAGGAGTTCGCATTAAATAAATAAAAATAAAAAATAAAAATTATAGGACACTTTTACGCAGATTGACTGAGTCCCACGGTAAGCTCAAGAAGGCTTGTATGTATGTATGTAAACACTTTATTGTACATAAGACAAGTTAGGACATAGAAATACAGTATAGTTATGGTGTACAAAGGCGAACTTATCCCTATAAGGGATCTCTTCCAGTCAACCTTTGAGCGAATTGAGAGGAAAAAAGTAATAAAAACATGATAGACAAACGAACACTGTACAGAAAGAAAAAATAGTTCAATTCAATTATTACCCCAGTAATAATTAGAACATGCAGCCTATTATACCAATATATACAAATACATAAATATACATATATACCTTATATTTAAACAAATATATATATATATATATATACATACATAAATACAAATATATACAATATCATAATTAAATTAAATAATTAGTACTCAACCAGTACACAAGTCATTAGATAGCCATAACTTATGCAAATTCCTCTTGAGTGATGCTACCGATTGGGACTGTCTAATAGACAACGGCAATTTGTTCCATAATTGTACAGCGCGCACTGTGAACGACTCCGAGTATGTCCGGGTCTTGTTAGACGGTACAGCAAGAGTCAGGTTTGCACTAGATCTCAAGCGATGACTACTACCAACTGCCAGGTGCCAGGTATGTAAATCTCTCGGAGAGATATGGAGGAGAGGCTGGATTAAACAGGACATTGAAAAGCAATGTCAAAATGTGCACGTCCCTACGCCGACGAATCGGTAGCCAACCAAGCTGAGAACGGAACTCAGAGATATGGTCATACTTCCGTAAACCAAAAATGTAGCGGATGCATACATTTTGTAGGCGCTCTAGCTTATCAAGCAGTTCCTCCCTCAGGTCCAAAAATGCAATGTCACAGTAATCTAAAAGTGGTAACAAAAGGGATCGTGCAAGCGTCACCTTGGTGTGAAATGGGAGAAAGTTTTGGAGTCGTTTTAAAGAGTGGAGAGAAGCAAACACCCTTTTACTCACCTCAGCCGTATGCGCAGCCCATGAGAGCGTCCTATCCATGGTGATACCCAAATTCCTAACAGTAGAGGAGAAAGCGATGGGAATACCATCAAAAAGAATGTCGGGTACCACCATTTCCGAAAGCTCTCTAATATAATAAGGGCTACCAACAATAATTGCTTGTGATTTCTGTGCATTCACTTTCAAACCATAATTACATGCCCAAATGCGTATCGACTCAAGATCCTCATTCATTTGCCTGACAAGGGAACGTACATCATCAATGCCAGCCGCTGCGTAGATCTGTAAGTCATCCGCGTAAAGATGATAAGAGGATCTAAGGGAGGTCGTGATACCGTTTATAAACATAGAAAACAGCAGAGGAGAAAGCACGCCCCCCTGTGGAACACCAGCGGAGAGTTCACACCAATCAGAAAACCTTTCATCTAGTTTAATTCTCTGTCGCCTTCCAAACAAGTAGTCGCGGAACCAAGTAAGGCTGATATGTGAAAAGTTTAAGGATTGTAGGATGCCAAGTAAAATATCAAAGTCCACTGTATTAAATGCGCTACTGAAATCCAGAAGAATCAAGATGGTAAGTTTCCTGTTTTCAATATTAAGGCGAATGTCGTCGGTGACTTTGACCAGCGCGGTCACAGTGCTATGTCCGGGGCGGAATCCGGATTGGAAGGCATTAAATAAGGAGTTTTTATTAAGGTGAGAGAGAAGTTGACAGTTTACGTGATGCTCTATGACTTTGGATAAAACTGGGAGAATTGAGATGGGGCGATACTGTGAGAAAGAGATAGGATTGGAAGTTTTAGGAAGAGGAATCACGTGTGCATGTTTCCACGCCGAAGGAAAAGTACCTGATAACAAAGAAAAATTAATAATATCAGAAAGGATAGGAGGAATAAAGTCCGCTGCAAGCATGAGCATGTCCACGCTGAGATCATCTTCACCGACGGCTTTGGACTTTATAGATTTGATAATGGAGAGAGTCTCTTGAGGCGAAATTTTACTAAACTCAAAAGTAGGTAGGTTAGAGCGTACTGTGTTGGCCAAGTGTGATAATGTAGACAGTTTAGTCAATGGATCAAGAGGAACTGTAGAAGAACTAAAATGTTTATTCATACCATCTACATCAACCTCACCCAAGCAAGCTGGTTGGTTTCTACCCACTCCGAGCGACTTTAAAAATTTCCATAGCTTCGCCGGTGGACAGTCCTCGATCGAATTATGGATATAACGGCGCCTCGCATCCCTACACATTTTATTGCAGCGGTTACGGAGTGAGATATAATGTTCACGATTACCGTCTGATGGATCATGGCGCAGCTTTATACGTGCTCGATCGCGTTTCGCCATGAGTTGCTTAATATCCGGAGAGAGCCACGGCGCAGGATAGTGTTTCACTCGAGTTGGTTTTAACGGAGCATGTTTGTCAAAAATGGCAAGCAGTATTCTATTGAAGTTCTCTACCTTTAAATTAATATCGTTAACAAGTTCAACACTTTGCCAATCAGCCTGTGAGAAATCACTATGCAGTGCTTGCAGATCTATATCGCGCAAATTCCTACGCATCACTACTTTATGTTTTTTTTTTGGTGGACGAATATTAAATGAGGCATAAATCAAGTCATGATTGGAAAAACCAGCAGCATTAAACTGACCATGGGATGATACCAAATCTGGAGAAGTAGTTAGGATGAGATCTAAAAGGGAAGGGGGACCATTGTGAGGAAAATGTGTGGCATTGAGAGGTAAAACATGAAGGTTTAATGAGGTAGCAAGAGAATAAAGCTTAGATGAGCGAAGATCAGATTTGAGGAGACAAGTGTTGAAATCACCCATGATAATTGTGTGATCGAATCGGGGCTCAAGATCCATAAGGTTATTTTGCAATATGTCAAAGTAGTCAACCTTTAAAGAGGGACTATAAAAAACACCAAGCAGAACTTTTGAATGGTGCAGGACAACCTCTAAGAAAAGATATTCTGGACATAAATTGGAGTAGACACTAAGAGAAGGAGAATGAGAAACCACCTGACAAGCAAGATTACTTTTTATGTAAATGGCAACACCGCCCCCGCGAACTTCTGATCTGCCATTACTAGAACCAGTCCTGTCATTACGAATCAAGCAGTACCCGGGCAAAGGATACAAAGTAGACGGAAGCGTGGGTTTAAGCCAAGACTCCGAAATGAGTATTGCGTGTATATTTTTATTATCACTGAAGGCAGTTAGTAAATCGGTGTAGTGCGCTGGTATACTCTGTGCATTTATATGGACCACGTTGAAGTTTTTCACTGACGAGTCAAAAGTACAATGCAATCGCTCACATAGCTCAGGCACGTCAGACACGTCACTCAAGGAGTCATATAGACTTGAAGATGAAAGTGAGAAGAATTCACTATCTAAACTGGCATGTAAACTGGCTTGTGTTGTGGATACGCACTTACGCAGACAACGATATACATAATATACAAATACTTATATACATAGAAAACATCCATGACTCAGGAACAAATATCTGTGCTCATCACACAAATAAATGCCCTTACCGGGATTCGAACCCGGGACCGCAGCTTATCAGGCAGGGTCACTACGCGCTAGGCCAGACCGGTCATTAGAAGAAAAGATTATTTTGTTGCATTCTGAGCTCGGAAAAATTAAATTAATATTTTTTTATGGTGCAAGCTATTGTACCTGCCAGTTATTGTAAAAGATAATCTTAAGCCTAAAAAATAAAAATATAAACATGGAGCGAGTAAATCTCCATCTCCGCCACTCGAGAATCAGGACAAAGTGGTCGAAGTTAACCAACAGAGGGCGCGATGTTACTTACAATTCCCGCTTATTTATGTGCGGGGGGCTAAATAAATTCAGTATAAGTGGTGTTTGTGAGTCGAGAGGGTGCATCGGAGGTTTATGAACGATTAGCTTGTGATTTAATGTGTGTTGGCCGCGCCTGTTATGAGTAAAATTTCGCAACATTATTTTTGAAAGAGTTTTTTGAGATTCTTACGAAGGTTATACGGTCTATACGGAAGTGTGTCTACAAGTGTGTGTGTGTGTGTTTGCCTCGGCTATGCTGTTTGACCAATGATTGTCGTAAGTAGCAAATGCATGAACGCGCACAAGCATAGTGTAGACTATGCTTGTGTAGACTATGCGTGTGTGTATGTTTGCCTCGGTTATGCTGTTTGACCAATGATCAAACATCATATATTGTCATGTTTGACAATCATTGGTCAAACAGCATAGCCGAGGCAAAGGCGTGGCGCGTGGCCTACGATGGAGCTCGCCCAGAAGATGCCTGTTCATCCTTGATTTAACTCTTAGCAAAATAAGGAATTTAAAGAAAACGGTATCGTTACATTGCAGTGACAGGTTGCCAGTACATTGCCCACCCAACAACTAAACCCTACAGTAGACTTCTACAACACCCACTTTAGTACATGATCTGTGTAAGGTGTCCCCCAATATATACGACACCCACGGGAGAAAGAGTGTTTAATAATTTAATAATGAATTATATTTGTATTTTGTCCTGGATATAATAACATTGTAGTTATCCCGCGCCAGCGCTACAAACCTCGCGAATCGTTTATAGATGCCAAAAAGAAAAGAATTGACACGAACTGTCACCCTGACGTTTCATATTTTCGCGCGCGCTCCACGCGGATGGATGCAAACTAATAGCTTTCTAGTTTTTATTAAGTTTTTCGTAGTTTTAATAAATACAATTATGTTTAAAACGGTATTATTCAGTGCAAAATACGGTGCAGCATGTGTGTGGTGTACGGTGTTTACATGGCAACCGAAATGTAATAAATATTGGAATGAGAGTGATGAACGTAAGTTACAAACATTTGTCAATTGGATTTTTAACTAGAACATTCCTTAGTTATGAATTATGAACTTATCAAATTCACTAAAAGTGTTCCCGTGGGGAAACATAGAGGTATAATATATTAATTAGTACCTATATTTAACCTCACATTCTAACCTCTACGGAGATTTGGTAAGGTGGTTTTTTATACATTCATCGTCAATTGTCGTTGGACAAATATAATAAAGGAGTTCTGTATACGCATCTGACATCACAATTCGCGTGCGGATTGTGCTTCATTCGTGGAATGAAGATATTTGGATCCCAATAAAATTCTTATTGTAACTTTAGCCCGTGGGGCAAACAGATATGCTAAATATTCAATAATAAATTCTCATCCGTGGGATGAATGTGTTAAGACATGCTAATGCCTGTGAGGCTAATGCCTGTGAGGCTACTGAATGTATTAGGCATGCTACTGCTGTGCCTACCAAATATTCAACAATGCTGCAAGAGTACTATTGGCGACTGTTAACTGATCATTTGTAATCCTTATTACAAGGGCATAAAGTCTACCGATGAGTAGTTAAGAATGTTCCTGTTAGCCCGTGGGGCTAGCAAATGTAAACTCTCATTCACGGGATAAATGTTTTAGCAAGTGTAGCCTTTCCCGTTCGGCAACCAAGTGTGCCAACTTTTCAATAATGAAATCTAATAATAAGGAACAAGAAATGGTCCTCATCCGTGGGATGACTGACAGTTATGGTATAGTTATACCTAACGAATTTCTTATAGCCAGTGATGTTTAATTGCAGAATTTTTTTACATGTACAGGTAGAACATGTACTAGATCTATAGATGTCTAGACTAGAGCACAATCTGATCAAGATTTTGTCCTCAGGCAAGCATGCTACATTAAACATTATTGTATTCTAATTAAGTACATACTCATATACTTACTGTTTACATATAAAACAGTATTCTAGTTGCAATTAAAATGGTCTCTGCAGTAAGGTCTATGTTGAACATCTATAATCTATGTATAGATTGGGCTCAGTTAAGTCAGAAAATTATTTACTATAAGTATAGGTAATTTTTATAACTCCTCTACAACCAAAATTTCGTTTCGTAATACAATAAAATGAATAAAATACTACCGTAAAAAGGTAATTTCTGGAAAATTCTGTTCTAGTTCATAACATATTACAATGATGATTATTCATATTTATCCCTTTGTACAATTTGACAAATTGATATATATTTATATGAGGACATACACTGTTAGTGTTATGTCATAAGGTAAAATAAATTCTCTAAGTGCTGCAAAATCATTTTGGCACCCTCATAAAGAGTATAAATGTCACAATCATAACTTAACCCCATAATATGCTTAGGAGCTGCTCGCTCCATATATTTTAACTTTAACATAAGTATATGTATCATGATTCATATTTAAATGTCAATTTTTGATAAAAATTGTTAGAATGGATGACTCAGTTGACCATTGGAATTTTATGATCTTATAGCTCAACTGGCTTTGGTGAAGTTAATGAAATGTTACTAATTTATTTATTTTTACTTCAAAAGAAAAAAAAAAAAAAAAAAAAAAAAAAAAAAAAAAGTGTCAATAAAATGTGATTAAAACTTTATTATTGTTTTCAAATTTTGAATTATTATTCAATATGTTGTTTTAAATATAAAAGGATAGGTAAAGAAGGTACACTGGAATTGGGATCAACCAGAATCAGTCATTGGAATAAGCATACAAAAATTGGTTAAGTGAGATGTTCATATTAATACAAAATTATATTTAATTATTATAAATACCTAGCAATCCCAAGGCTTCAAACTCTCATTTAAATGTTAGACTTGTATGTCTTCATATGGCAAGGGTACAATCTACCCTGCAATGGTTTAGAGCCCTATCACAATGTTTTTTAGCTATCATAGGGTGCGATTCAGCACAAGCTCATGCCAATAGTGACCATTTTGTATTCAGCTGTCATATAAAGTTAGAAATGGGTCAATGGATCAAGTAAAGTATGTAGGTTGATAATTAGAAAGATTTAGCTAAGTCAACTCTATTGAGTTGGTATGAAATAGGTATATATATTGAGATCTTGGTTCAAACACAGACTTGTTTTCCAAATATAGCAGAAATCATTAGATTTTAATTATTAGAGTCTTAACTATCCTGAGGTCTTTGAATAAATAGCACTGTAACTGGTATGTACTTCAAAATTTATTTTAGAAACTACTCCATACCATACCGACTTTAAACGGTTGGGGGATAAAGTTGATATGATGATAAGATAACACCCACTGCACGTGGATTATCACAAAATAGCATTGTCGGGCGAGATCAGTTCTTGGGTGAGGTGACCAGTGACCACCCAATTATCTATAGTAGACCTGGAAAGAGGATTTGATTTTGTTAATACCTATAAATGTTTTTGTCATAATGAGCAATATATTGTTATATACTACTTTCATTTATTGATTACTTCAATCAATTTAATTATCTTATTATTATATCTCAATAATAATTGAATTTTAGACCTAATAAGATCCACAAGGGATCATTTTGTTTATCTAATTAAGATACTTTTCTATTAGTCATCGATTAAAGGTCCAACCTAAGCTTATTAGTCTGTTCAAGTAGAACATATTTACAGACATGACAATATATTGGAAACAGAAGGGATTGTATACAGTTGTAATTATTAATTTTAATGAGAATTGTCATTTGCTGTTTTCCACAATATCTGTATAGGATTTGCTAATCTCAAGGAGCTTATGCACATTTTGTTGTCTAATTATGATCTTTATTAATCTTACTGCAGACATAAGCATAAAACATCAACATAAGAGTGTGGTTAAAGTTATCACAGCCCCTAAATAATTACATTATATGTTCTATATATAATGCTGTCCTGCTAGTGATTACCACCTCGTTTAGTATTGTGTTATAAATTTCTTTTTTGTGAGAAATACTAGAACAAATAAGTAAAATAGTGATCAATACCTAAAACGTCATATTTTTAAATATACCTATATATATAAACATTACATAAATTATTAAAATACAACACAATGGAATTAGGTTTAGCTAGGGTAGCAAGCTAGCAAGTTAATTGATTAATTGGGAAGTAACGGACTAACTACTTGGTATAGTTTGTAAGTAAGGGACTATTTTGCTTGGTTAAGTGATTAATTAACGACTTTTAAATAATGCTTTTTAAAACCAAACAGAGGCTATCTGGTCTAAATACTCAAGTCACCGTATAGCGACAAAGGTTTTAAATAGAGGTTTAGGTGATGGACTTTCAGCTCCAAACATGCCTCAGGATGCACCAGGACTGGGAAAATATTTTTGCTCCCATCTTAGAATATTAATATTATATACAATCAACGATTAGTACCTGCATACAGCAGATACAAGGTCAGTCTACTTATTGACAATTAAATCAAGACTTTGAAACTTATAGTCTCGAATTATTATTATATGTCCTATAATATTTATTTATTTATTCATATATATGGCTAGTAGGTATAGGTAGGTAGGTAGGGTAAAATAAGTTTATCGAGGACAGTGATATCCTCTGAAGTTTATATGTAAAGAGTAATAATAAAACCTTTCATATTCTTAGGTCAATGGGTGATACCCAGAGGCTATGTTTGTATGGAGTATAAATACACAAGGTATAACTATGACTTCATATATATCATTTATGTCGAACATATTAAATAATTGACAAGGGTAACAAGCACACAATGCCCGTGTTTTCTTTTTATGTATGTTTTATAGACTATTTAATACTAAATGATTAGGTATTAATTTATCTCTATTATGTCTTTTCATTTTACAAATTATAATTATCATGTCTCACATTAAACACCTAAGGTAAAAGTCATGAAGACACTGCTTAACAGTGAATAAAAGGTTTGGTAACGCATGGGATGCTTCAGATAACTGGAATTTACCAATATATTATATTAGATATCAATATTTGTTATACAGGTTAAGATATTTAACTCAGTAGATGGGTTGCACACACAGGTTGCTCCTAGTAAGGACCTATTACAATAGCAGGATAGACCCTGCAGACTGTTTTCCTCGAGTCAATTCTACCTGAAATATTTCACATAGCAAGTAATGCTATTGCTTTTTAGCTTACTTTCGATACAATTTGATCCATGATATATGTATATATATTATATACAACCATAATGCCTGTCAGGAATACAAGATTGTAGGGCTTTTTGAGTGGATTTCTGAGATAAATTGTTTTGTAAATTATTTCATTACCTCTAAACATCTACAATGTTATTATATCCAGGACAAAATACAAATATAATGACAAGATTAAACGAACTTACCTGAAGTGAAGTTCAATCTTGATTATATGAAGTATTTTGTCCTGGATAGGGGATAGTCCCACCCTCCTCGAGTAACCATGAGTCCATGGTCACTTCCCATTTAGTGCGTGATTACTCTAAACTATATGAAACGTCAGGGTGACAGTTCGTGTCAATTCTTTTCTTTTTGGCATCTATAAACGATTCGCGAGGTTTGTAGCGCTGGCGCGGGATAACTACAATGTTATTATATCCAGGACAAAATACTTCATATAATCAAGATTGAACTTCACTTCAGGTAAGTTCGTTTAATCTTGTCATTATAATATAAAGTGCAAGCTTGTTCAATAAAGGCACTAATTTGCAATCAGCGGGGAGCCGAATCCCAGGCCCCGTAGCCGAATGGCATTTCTGCGACGCCAAACGCCGCAGAAATGCAGTCTGGATCTGTCGCGCCAATACGCAAGAGCGATAGAGATAGATAGCTACGAAAGCGAGCGTTTGTGTATTCGGCTACGCACACAGGATTCCCAGGTCGAAACAATTAGTTATCGTTCCAGTATTTAATTGGACTACGTTTTGGTTGCGCGCTTTGTTAACATACTAGTTAACTATATACCATTTATTACTTATCGTTATATGTGTAAATGAATGGTCTGTTTTGTATTTAGCTTACAAGCAGATTAAATATTATTTACAAATGAGCATAAATTACATGTTTTGGTTGGCATATACATGGACGGTGAGCTGTTCATTGATTCATACATACATACATACATACAATCACGCCTGTATCCCATAAAGGGGCAGGCAGAGCACATGAACTACTCAAGTTTCAGTGCCACTCTTGGCAAAAAGGGGTTGAAATAAAACGAAATTGTGACATTGTAGTGACAGGTTGCCAGCCTCTCGCCTACGCCACAATTTAACCCATATCCTTCAGTCGACTTCTACGACACCCACGGGAAGAAAGGAGGTGATGAAATTCTTAACCCGTCACCACACGGGCAATTCATTAAATGATAATGAGTTCATCATAATAACTAATAACTATGTTTTTATTAACATGAACGTATTTACATAATTATATCAGTAACTAAGATTAAACCTAAAAGCTAGCTAATGTCTAAAATAGGCCCTTGAGGCATTGTACCAAAGTTATACCTCTGCCACACTATGCTCCTCGCGCTGCCCCTTGCGCAGCTCCTCACGCTGCCGCGATGTTGTCCTCTCCGGCCATGACACACTACCCTACTCGCGCGATTATCGCACTAGGTTATTACCGGCCCTTTGATTCGCGCCAAAAAACCGACAAAATAAGGAGCGGTGGGCATGACGAGGAGCACGGCCACACTATGCCTCTGCCTCCTTCCCTCGCTACTTCCCACGCCGCTCGTCGAGTGTGTGGCAGAGGTAATACGTTGGTACGTTGTGCGAGGAAGTCGCCAGCTCTTCGGTCACCAGTTACCTCAACCAGACGCTTCGCGATTTCTGTGAAAAACTTGTTCACGCTGGGACCCCATGAACCTTACGCCAAAAGGGACAAAAAGGTACTCTTTGCCAAGATTTGTATTTATTACGTTTCAAAATTTCGGCACTTATAAATTATATGCGGTTTTCCAGCAAAGTATACAAATACGATTACATTTTTGAGAAGACAGGAACAGGAAACGCCAAACGGGAATTAAAGACTGTTTCTGTTTAGAGTATTTTTTTTGCCTCGAATTATTATTTTTTAATTCAGTTTAAGTGACCTGTTGAACAACTTATCATGATCAATTTGGAAATCAAAAATTTCTTGTTCTATCGAGAATCTAAATAAAATTTATGGTTAAAAGAACTTACCTTAAGTGAATTTCAACCAAAATTTTACGAAATATTGCATCCGAGAGATTTAATTACTATGTAGTCCGTTTTTCGACGTACTGCATCGTCACACACTTTTAGATATTAAAAAAAAGTAGAAATATTGACTATCCAGTCATTCACCCGGTCCCGATCCGGTCATCTGAACCAATCATATTCATTCGTTTTAGAGCATTATTCGTTAACCCTTTTATTCTGCAACATGGGGGCTTTTATCATTCAAGATTGTACAATGATACATAGGGTAGGGTGGGAGATTAAATCTCTCGGATGCAATATTTCGTAAAATTTTGGTTGAAATTCACTTAAGGTAAGTTCTTTTAACCATAAATTTTACTTCAATATTGCATCCTCCAGATTTAATTACTATGTAGATGTTTAGAGTCCGTTGCAGAATGAAATCCAAACTAACAATCAGCATTGATGTTTTTATTACATGATCACATACAATTAGAATCATTTTTTCATAATTATTTTGGTATTTACCTACCAAATTATTTAGGAACTGAGTATACCTCATAATGGATTTTGAACATAGTTTGGAAAAGGTACAATCAGCATAAATACCTAGCTTAGCTGTTTATTACTGCCCGAGCAAAATCGCTTTCGTCCTCGGTATTAACCAGGGGTTGATTATAAAAGCGGGCAAAACATAAAGAATTTCCCGTCCAGCCCGCTGTTCTTTAAATAATTTCTGTGGATACGCCAGACCTACTTGCCGAGGATGTCGAGGCGTGCCGAGTACTGTGGGCAGTGAAACTGCTAACATCTACTCCACTGCTACTTGGATGCTGATAAGCAACAATGTGTCAACCCACACGCCAACCATTTTGAGAAAATGGCGTCTAAAGATTTTTTCTCATTTTTTTGTGTTTCTCTTAAAAAAAATTGTTTTTATATAGATTGTTGTGTTTTTCAGCTATAATACGTTCAGTAGTAGTGATTATTGTAGCTTAATTTCAAAACAAACTTCAATTTGACGAAATAATGCCCTTTTCTTTTATTGCGAATTGTTCGACGACGTCAAACTTTTTCAAGACTGTGTTATGATACTTAACCCACTTTTGCTAATTGTTTAAAAATGTCTATGAGTCTTAAATAAACATGTTAAAGCACATAAATTGTTGTTGTAAAATACTCTACCTATGCATATTTTTAACTTTATAAGTGTTAAGTAACATATCAGTCATGGTCACTTATGTTATTAAGTATGTAGGAATCAACACATTATTTATTAATCAAACCTTTTAATGATTTTTCTACTCCCGAACTGTTATTCGTCATTTACAGGATTGTGCGTATCGAAAAAACTGAAAACGCATTGTTTGGTTCTGTAATCATGGCAACGCATTGCATTAACGATACTGCGTGCGTGCGCGGGAAGGCTTTGGGCAGCTGAGCTGACAGTGCAAACCTTTGCAATACAGGAAACAGTGTGAATTTCGCGAGAATTATTAAAAAAAACTATTAAAAACTAAGTGCATGGTCGTTGTAAAAGTATTGTATGCAATGGTGTTTAACTGACTCCAAAATACTCGTAGAAAGTACGCCACTCATATTTACTCATATTTAGTCTTTAAGTCTTAAAGTCTGCTTTATCCATCGGCTAATTGTTTGCGAAGTAGCGTTGTGTATAGGTTTTTTAATTGTTAGGAACAATTTGCTCGAATTTTTATTTGTTCTAAGGACACGAGTTCTTTCTATATAGCAGGACAAAGCCAAAGCCGGGCAAATAGACGTTTTTTCTTTGAAAAAAGGAAGTATTAGTCTTGGATTCTTCCTGTTTGGCGCTGAAGTTTTAATAATGTCACTAATATGAATAACAATTCGTGATTCTTCCACGTGAATATCTGCAACATCAATCAGCGATAACGTCTGCACACGTTGTCCTGTAGACAACGCGAGAAGAGTTACCAATTTCTTTGTCAAATTTTCTATAGATACCGAATCATTCGGAATTATACCGGACAGGTAATCCAAGACTAAATTAGGATCCCATATAGAATTATATTTGGGAAAGCATGGCTTACTTCTAAAAACCCCTTTTAAAAACCTCGAAATGCAATCATTATTGACTCGATCTTTTCCCATAATTAAGGATAAGCTAGACCGAAAGGAATTTAACGTGCCATAGCTAGCATTATCATTAAACTTTTGTGTCAGAAATCTCAAAATATCAGCAATTGAGCCATTATACACATCGATGTTATTAATCTGACAAAAGGTAAACCATTGTTTTAAAACAACGTTATACTGATTAAGAGTATTCTTTGATAAGGATCGTAACATTATATCTATACATTCATCCGGTATGCCGCGCTTCAAGTAGGCTTGCCGGATAACACTGCACACGCCAGGGTAAGGTTGCGCCAGAGGGGGTGGCACTCTCTGGAAGGAGACAGTAAAAGATTCCTATTAGGTTTAAGGTACAAAATCTCTGAATTTGCTAAAGACAGAAATAAGGGAAACCAGGGTTGTCCAGGCCAATCTGGGACAACCATAATACCCGTTGCCCTATCATCTATTATTTTTCTCAAACATTTAAGTATGAGCGCAAATGGAGGGAAAGCATAAAAATAGTAATTACGCCATGAAAAGGTAAAGGCGTCAATTTCATAGGCACCCGGGTCTGGTTTCTAGGACACATATTTTTTACATTTTTTGTTTAGACGAGAGGCGAATAGGTCTATATTCGGCTCACCTAACTTATTAGTTATGAATCGAAAGCTTTTAGAACTCAGATCCCATTCTGTGTCAATATTGTTATGTCGAGATGCTTGGTCAGCGTCAGTATTATCGCGTGACTTAATGTAGGACGCAAAAATAAATATATTTCTCAGTTCGCACCAGTCCCATATCTCTCTGGTGATCCTATTTAAATGGGGGTATTGTATACCACCCATTCTATTGATATAGGATATGGCGGTCGTATTATCAATTCTAAGTAACACATTAATGCCCTGAGAATGTTTACAAAATGCCTGTAAGTCTAAAAAGGCTGCCAAAAGTTCAAGAAAATTAATATGATTTTGAACTTCATCGGCCGACCAGTGCCCCCTAGTTACTACACCGTTGCACGTAGCTCCCCAGCCAGTGAGAGATGAGTCGGTAAATATTTCAAACTCATAATTTCCCTTTTGAATATTATTTTTAGCTTTAGTCTTAATATTCGACCACCACATGAAGTCATCATTTAAATGCGCTTTAAGGGTCATTTTTGAGTCATAATTCTCGTTAGAATTTTTTAGGGCTAAAAACTTTTCTCGCTCAAAAAGCTTAGTGTGCGCCCAACCATACGCCACTGCAGGGCAAGCGGCTGTTAGCGTACCTATGAACTTGGCAAATTCACGGATACTTGTACAAGTTTTACTCTGCATACTTTTTGTCATTTCAGACAGTTTTCTTATTTTTTCAAATGGCAATTGTAATTGCATAGTTTGTGTATTTATTTCTAGTCCTAAAAATTTACAGAGTTGAGAAGGAATAAGACTACTTTTTTCAGTATTGATTACAAAACCTAACTTTTCTAAGTTTTTTATTAAAATTTCTACCGTGTATTTGCAATCTTCATAGGTATTTCCTATACACAGGATATCATCAAGGTAAGCTACTAATGTGTGCCCCTGACCCCTTAATAGTGACAAAAGTGGTTTTAGTAACTTTGTAAAAACAAAGGGGGCACAGGTCAGTCCATTCGGCAAACAAGTAAACTCAAAGAGATTGTCATCATATCTGAATCTTAAAAGCTTTCTATTCGAAGGGTGAATAGGGACCAAAAAGTAGGCATCTTGCAAATCGATAGTAGCCATGTAGTTATTTTTCGATACCAGCTTAACAGCGGTACGAATATCTTCCATTTTGAAATGGTGTGAATCAACCGACTTATTTAAGGTTTTCAGATTCAATATGAACCTAAATCCACCATTAGTTTTAGGTGTTAAAAATATAGGTGAAACAAACTGACCAGGGACATCTTCACTACATTGCGTAATAGCTCCAAAATTGACTAGTTTGGCTATCGCAGTATCCATCTCTCTTTTTGAAAAGGGAGGGTTGTTAGGTTCAGTATATTGTGTAATTGATTTTGCAACTGGAATCTTAAATATAACCTTGGACAATAGATAATATTGTGGGATCATCGGTAATCGATACCCAATTATCATAATAAAATCGTATGCGACCAGCATGAGGTACCTCTAACGGCGACTCCGCTCGTTCCTGCTGGTCGAGTAGTGACGCCCGCGACGATAGTTCGTCCTCCTCGCCGATGTCGCAGAGTGCTGGTCGTGGTACCTGCCCGACGTCGCTGTCGATGTCGCCTTCGGCTTGTTCTGGCGAGGGGGAGCTCTGGCGTTTCCCGGCTGCGCTGTTTGCTTACGATGCTGAAACGCCGGGTTGAACTGAAAGGCTTTTTTAATCTGCTGGCCCGATTTCTCGATGTCCTTAGAGCTCTTAATTGTCTCGCCAAGTTTCTCTCCGAATAGATACTCGTCTCGTTTGACACCTTTTATTGTGTTCCAAAACTTCTTATCCAGCAGCGGCACAATCAGCTTACTTCTATTGATCGACTCCTCGTAGTGAAGGTCTAACAAGATCTGGGTCACTTCCGAAATTTGCTTGATAATATCAAGTTTATTTAAATCTGATTTTATAAGTTCTTTCGTTAAATTGGCCAGACCCGCAATGCCGTGACCCAGCTGGTTCTGAGCCTTTTCTAAACGGGAATCCCGATTCTTTGCGGCGTCATTAATGACTGCAGCAACCTCTGGATTCAGCTTGGGTGCGCGAGCTAATAAAAAATTGCTCGGTATAAGCATTTTTTCTACGAGAGATTGCTTGACCTCCTTGGCCAACCCGTCCCTTAAGATTTTTCCCCAACGTTCAGAGAGCTCATTAGGAATATCTTCACCCAGCGGTTCATCTATCATTTTTGCTTCTCCCAACATATTTAAAATTTCCTGAGGGAGAGCAGATGTAGATGGTTGGTTTACATCCATCAATCGTGGTGATTGGACAGGGTCTGATCGAACCGAAGTGATCGGTTCGGCCGCTTGTACCTGAGGTACCGCTTGTACTTGCGGTACGGCGGGCGCTGGTGCCGCTGCGGCTAAACACGAGGAACCCGCTGCTGTATTTACCACTGACTGCAACTGAGGTGCCAAGCTGGGAGCACTGTCGTGTAACTCATCTTCCATCAAAGCTTCTTCCTGCAGAACATAATCTTCACCCGACTCGTCATAGTTGTCTTCGGAGGCGTCGCCGCGATAAGGACTTTGTGATGAATTTGACGTCGAAGTTTCAGATCTTCGGTCCAAATCTAAAAAGATAATTTAACATTGTTACTTTCAGGATGATATCGCAGTATCACCACGTTAAGAAAGTACAATTTTTGATTCAGGGCAATATCCCGTATTACCACGTCAAGAATCAACAAATAGTCATCCCAGGGCAATATCTCGTATTACCACATCAAGGAATAACAATAATGACTGTCAGGATAACATCTCGTGTTACCACGTCAAGACAGTGCTCATCTTACAACATCACAGTAAAATTATAAGGCGGTCATGCCACACCTAAAATAAAAAAGTTAAAATAGGGGGTAGTTTTACCTTTGCGCCTATTATGCCGCAATTTCTCCTCCAAACGTCGAATCTTTCGACGAATATCCTTATCATCACGTTTGTGTTTACGTTTGCCCATGTTTCGTGCACTTTATAACATAAAACTGTAATTCACGATGAAAATAACCGGGAACGATGTTGACGATGCCGTACAAGAAAAACGAATGAATATGATTGGTTCAGATGACCGGATCGGGACCGGGTGAATGACTGGATAGTCAATATTTCTACTTTTTTTTAATATCTAAAAGTGTGTGACGATGCAGTACGTCGAAAAACGGACTACATAGTAATTAAATCTGGAGGATGCAATATTGAAGTAAAATAGCAGTAAGGTTTTAAAATGGCCATGGCCCCTTAAATACTTCACATTTACAAACGCTCTCAAAATATGAAGAGGTCTTCAAAACCTGAGCTTACAAAACCATCATTCATAAACCCGAAAACATGTCGATCGCAGAACTCAAGTGGCCTAATCCACAAAGCGAGTACGCCTTCAAACATTTTTAAATTTGACTTTCCAACATTCTAAAGGCCTTTTCAAATATAGAGAATTACCGCACACGTAGATTCAGCCAGCCTAGCCACAGTGACAATCGGTGACGCTTCGTGGCGATCGAAATGCAATCTGACTCTTGCTACTACAGAAGAACAATAGAGAGACACTTGACGTCAGTTACCGGAGCTTGAACCGTCAACATCTCCAGCAAATCCTGAGGATGCCTCGATGCCTGTCGACTCTCTCAACACACGTGTCGAGTTTTGTATTTTTGGTGGTAGTTTGATATATTTATGTATGTATTTATTTTTCGCGATGGGATGGTGAAACGTTTAAAATTTAATTTCATATAAAAATATGCAAGACAGTATTATGAATTAGCAGTGATTGACTAGCACGTTCTCTGTTTGCGGATTAGCGACGTAATTTCTAGATTATTGTTTTATCATTGATTTTCACAAAGAAAGAAAGTAAGTAAGTAAATTTATTAATTAAAATCACAAAGTTTTACATATCACACAGGCAATGTCCGGTGGACTCCAAACTAGGCTAGGCCTGTATCTTTCAGCCCACCATGTGATACAATTACAGAGTTAATTAAAAGTAATTAAGACTAATTTACATTTTTTTTTATAATTTTAAGTTTTACCATACCTACCTAAGTTAAAATACCTAAAAATACTACTATTAGTAAATTTATTGTACATATAATAGAGTATAAAAAAGTAACGTCTGATTCCATCGAAGTGTAAGCGATTGTGACGGTGGCTAGGATACCCTGAGTATAGGTCAGACCCGCCCGAGTTTTTATTAAATTGCTTGAAGAGTAAAGCCACGCCTCGTAACTCGCAAATTTTCCGACCTCCTTTGTAGAGCGAAAAAAGTGTATATTTTTGAAACTTGACGAGCTGATTGAAGATAAGCGGAATTCCTGCACATAGAAGATGAGAAAATTTTACATACGCGTAAATAGGTACTTAAAAGATTTATATTGACCGGGATATAGACCGTGATTACCTATTTGATTTTTGTAGAGCTCCCGATATTTCGACGCAGTGCATGCATCATGATCACGGAAAACTGACGAAGGCGGGTGGATGTCAAAGTTGCGTAGGCAGCACGCGATCTACCCGTCGTCGGCTGCGTTCACTTTCAGCATTACCAATGGTCGCATTCACACTCGATGGCCTGTCCAAACACACTACACTCACAGTGTCACTACGTTTGTTTAATTCTGACTTCACCTAATCAAAATTTATTCTAATGAAAATAACCGTGAATCATTCAAAACTCTTATTACTTAAAAGATCTTATGAAACCTTATATTTTAGCTCTGTAGGCTCAATAACTACATATTTATCGTTTGAGATATTTGTAGTATGGCTAAGACGAACGACTGCTTATCTATTTCGTCACCATGTCTGTCCCATTTTAACACGTATATACGAGTATAAGTGTAAAAGTGATGCATGATATGACAAGTGACAAAAACGACCATGATACGGCCACAGATCCTCGTATGACGGTTTAATTCAGCCGTTTTTCTTAATTAAACTTATCCTAGGTTCTTCCTCAGGCTTCAAATAATATCCATACCAAATGTTCTCTGAATTGGTTCAACAGTATACGTAGAAGTAGTATGAAGAATTTAAATGTAGAAAAACAATAGTAACTTTCGCATTTACATAAAATATAAGACAGGTAGGTAGTTACATAAAATTCATACTGCACTATAAATACGAGTGCAAAGAGCAGCGCAGCCACAAATATTCTTATTTCAATATTACTGAATATTTAATTAATATTATAAAGCAGAAGTTTTAAAAGCTCAATTTAATATCCGCCAATTATAATATTATGGCAAAACGTTATCGATCAACCAACGTGAAAATTTTCTTTCAAGAGGCGAGACGAGTAAAAAAAAATTGTCCGTCACTTACATTATCAGAACATTTTGGACACATATTTTTTCTTTTTTCTCGTAAACGAAAAATTACGACGATACAGTGCGTTGAAGTTTCGCGTGACGTTACGCCGTACAATTTTTTCTTAAAAGTGACGTCATAAGCCCCCACTCCCGAACTTTGATGCTCTGTATCTCTGTAGTTTTTCACTAATTAGATAAAGCGAAAAATATGTGTTCAGTATTTTTGGACAGTCTAACTGACGGACTAAACGAAATGCCATTTTTAAATGTAGTCGTCATCTCTATTCGACGTACAAGATATTCATTCATTTCACATAAGCCATTTTGTCTCGAGAGGAAATTATGCAAGTATGAAGCGATTGGTCTGAGTAGACGGAACGCAGAAAGGCTGAGGCAGCTTGCAAGCTGTTTATTCTTACTGGTATCGCGAGTAAGGGTAAAAATGAGAAGTTCCTTCGTAGATTTATTAGATATCTACTAGTACGTGATTTTTTGACAACGAATAAAATCTAATTGTTTATTTATAGTATAAAGTTTAGTACCGTCCAATGTAAAAATAAGGGTGTTCAAAATTCCATCCGTCATCTAAGACGATTTGAATAAGAGCAAAACGAGAAGTAGCAGTACACACTTGTTTTTACTATTATTTTGACGACCCGTCTGGCTTAGCGCGTAGTGACCCTGCCTGCTAAGCCGCGGTCCCGGGTTAGAATCCCAATAGGGGCATTTATTTATGTGATGAGCACAGGTTTCTGAGTCATGGATGTTTTCTATGTAAGTATTTGTATATTTCTTCTTGGGCTTACCGTGGAACTCAGTCAATCAATGTCCTAATAATATTTATTTATTTATGAGGAATATCGACAAGCACGGGTAGAATCTCAAACGACATCAATTATTTTTGACAGAAATGGGTAGATACAAATTTAGTACATAATACTTATGTAGTTTTCCATCGAACATGGAACATGAGTAATTGGCACGCTTGCCGGTCAACGTTACTACTTCTTGTACTGAAACTCACTAAATTATCATTAAAGCATTCGTGAATTTCTGTGAAAATATAAAATGCTTTTAAGGTACTGCGGGGCAAATTAAATAGAATGTCCACCGGTTTATATATGGTAGGCGTGTTCAGTGGATACATGTAGAACTCAACATCATAAGTAGTGTAATAATGGAACCACCTAATCACAAAATTAAAATTTTGAAAAAACCCCCGACCGTGACATAGTGAACCGATTTTCATGAAACATGGTTAAGAACACTCCCGACTAACTCAGCATTCAAACCAAAAAAACTAAGTCTAAATCGGTTCATCCGTTCGGGAGCTACGATGCCACAGACAGACACACACAGACAGAGAGACAGACAGATAAACAAACAAACAGACAGACAGACTGACACGTCAAACTTATAACACCCCGTCGTTTTTGCGTCGGGGGTAGTTACAATTGCCGCCCAGTCAAGATTTGTCCCTATTTGAGTCTTTTGCTCTGCGATGAATCAGAATGGCAGTGTTGCACTGTTTGCCAATTACTGACTCAATTTATAACCACCGACGGGCGCTTTGGGCAGTCTGTAATTTCAGTAGACTTAAGCAGTTAATGTTTCGTTTTCATTAACAGGCACTTTGCTGTTTGATCTGGTGAGATGGGTGTACTGTAGGGTATTTAGACTAGCTAGGGAATAACGGGAGAAGTTTAGTGTTTATTATTACAAGAACGGCAATAGAGAGTAACATTTTAGTACCATTTGTCATTTAAACTCTTACTTATTCATAAAAAATACTGAACTGATTAGAATGTTTTTCTTAAATACAAATACCTTCGACACAGTATAGTAAAAAGTACTATCGTACAGTATGGCCACTCCCGCTCCCCGCTGAATGTGCCGCCCCCCTCTCGGTTACCTCACAGTTACCGCCTGTCAAAAACGCAAACAGTCGACCTGTCATATCTCACTCATACAAGCATGGTACGCGTTCACCTACACGAGCTTAGACTGTGTGCTAGGAACGCACCTCTTTCATTATATTTGATCGCCAGTGTCCGAGATCTGATGTGCCTACGATAAGCCATCATGACAAACGATTATTAGCTAATTATATGTTATAAATCAGGTCCGAGAGCGCATACGTTTTTTGCATTATTATGTAAATACTGTCTGTAACTTCTTGAGATAATGTAGTACCTAACTACTAAAGATCGTTATCAAGGTGCTCTTTTCGTGGCAAATGGTACGGTTGGCAAAAAAAAAAACAAATACATTTTAAATATTCACTTTGTTTTTAACTACAAAATAAATACTTACCTTCTTAGGATTACACCTCTACGGTACATAGCCTTTTCCGACCAACTATATATTTTTAAAACAATAAACGTCAAATGACATTAATTATGTATGTCATAAAAATACATTACGCGAAGTGTATATTATTTTAATCCTTGTAACAGTCAAAAGGTGACCTACCTACCCTACTCTATACTCTACTATAAGCACCCCATATATTTAACAACCCAAGACCCATTAAGCTCAATAACTACCCCTGAATTTAATCCCAATTTATTTTGTTTGTTTTTGTTCTGCATTTAAAACGTTTGGCCATAAGAAAAATAATAAAATGTGATCGTTTAGTAAAGGTAGGACGCCTAAGCTGTACGAAGTAACCACAAATCCTTTTCTCAAGTGTAGGAAGTTTCAACACACTAGATATTCCCCTAACATTTAGAAATTCTACCTCCTAGGTAATAATAGTTTCCGCTATTCTGATATTCCCTATAGATGAGTACCGATACATAATTTATTTTATAGAGCAATTACAACCAACAAATTCTTTCAATTCTCATAGTCAAATATACACTTTGTGAAGTAGAAAGAAATAAAATACAATAATTAAGGTGAAAAATTCAATTTATTAGTCAAATTTTTTAGGAATTTTATTTTTAAAGGTGTTTTATCCCCAACGCGTCCTAGTACGAATTACAATACATAGTCGGTAATACATACTAAGCTGTGACCATCAACGTAGAGCTATTTACCAATTCAATTCTTTCTTCGAATTGAATATGAAATTGGAATTCTATTTCAATTATTTCTATTTTATATTGAATCAGTGAACATACATCTTCAATATTGATACTATTCAAGATAATTTAAAGGAAAACACTGCAATTCAAGAATTCCAAGAACCCCTTGTTTTATTTTGTATTTAGGGCTTTATTTAGGCAAATACCCCCTGGTTTGCGCATGAGGTAAGGTCGCCTATTCTGTCATCTAAAATGCCAGGCCTTGGATCCTTTCTTAGAATCATCTTTTCTGGAATGTGAACCTATCAACCGGTTCTCTTAAAAATTTTGAACCATATAAACCATAGAACCCCAGACTCCTCTCCAACATATCGACAAATGAAGACTACAATTACTATATTTGAACAAGACAATTCCATTTAATGGCCATCATTGTATGTGGTAAGCTTGTACGCATTGCTATACAAAACTTGCCTCAACTGTCACGTTACGCTTAGCTGATATACTCAAGCCTGGACCTCCTGCCCAAACAAGCATCATAACTTCAATGCCAAGTAGCAAGAGAAAAGACCTGAGTCTCTTTAATTTATCAAAAACAAATCCGAAATAAAAATACTTAATTCAAACTGGCATTCCCGACAGAACCTAGTCCCTAAGCTTCTCAAAACCCAGCTATCCCATATACTTCAGCAATTAAATCTCCAAACATATAGTCCCCATTAGCAGCTCATTCTAAAGATATAATAAATAATAAAAATATAATATCACAATATTATCAAATATCCAGAAATAAAATAATCTTTTATTTCTGAAAAATAAATAAAATATAAATTGCTTCAGTATTTTCTGAAGTTGTTTAAGAACCTTAGTTCATTTAAAAGCAAAAGCTTGTACAGAATAACCATATAATTAACACATAAAATATCATTTAATTTGATTCAGAACTCCTTGGAATTGATGTAAGACCCTTGGATCTCAAACACAAAAGCAAGCAGTTAAGCATTGTTTTTCTGAAGTTGTCCTTAGTTGTCTTAGTCCATTTAAAGCAAAAGCTTGTATAAATAATCATATAATTAACATTGTAATAAGTTCTCATATAAAATAATTTAGTTTGCTTCAGCATTCTTTGAAATTAATGGAAGACCCTTGGATCTCATACACAGAAAATATGCAGATAAGCATTGTAATAAAATTATAATATAATATGCTCCAGAATTTCAGAGAATTATTTAAAATCTATAGATTATTCTAAGTGTATAAAAAAAACCCTTAATAAATCAGTTATGTTTCAAAGTACCACAAAATAGTCATATAACAAAACACAATAGAACATCATAATGAAATCACAAAGAAAAAACAGTGATAAATATTAAAGAACTCACATGACTCCTTCTTCTCTTTGGAGAGATCTCCCCGTGGCTGCCTCGACCCGCGACTCGTTCCTGAATGCCCCCCTGCGCCCCGTGTACTGGCTTATATAGCCCGCTCGGGTGACGGCCCCGCCCGAACCTGCCACGCTAGCGTCCCCCCGGAGCCCCGACGACCCTGCTCGCTTGTATTACCATATATGGGCATCCGACGCGCACCCTCCAGCGCCGACGCGCTCATCTCGATCGTGATTGGCTGCGCACCATCGCCTGACGCCAAGTCGAGTTTCGACCTGTTTCCTAGAACTTTCGCTACCGATGTTTTGAATGATGTTTCTATTTGGAATGAAAATAATATTATATTTATGCATGCATAGATTTGTACGAAACGAGATTATCGGATCGTCACAATTGCCCCCAACATTTGTCACAGAGGAAAGGTTTCGTAACCCTTGACTCGGAGCACAAATGTTCCCACTCTAAATCAGATATTGTTATTTAACCCTTTGATGTAAATGTGGTGTATAAAGTGACCATTACTAGAAAGGAAACAAATTATCCGGCATGAAATTATAAACCCACAGAATTATGACCCATGAGTCCAATTGCTTTCAGACAGAATTTCCACCCTCCATGCGACACTTGGTTGTGAGGCAAGTGAGCCCTATGTAGCAAAGTCCTCGCGTTTCATCCGGAATCTACGACCGTAGCCATTGAGATTCCACCACCTACATTGCCCAGATGTCCAGAAACAACGAAAACCTCCCCATAAAGAATGGAAAAACCTTTGCGGTAACCTCCAACACTTTTTCCCAGTGGCAATAACTCCAGTCAATAACCCACACAGGACAACCGATTCCTTTCTTTCTTGGCGTGATGTAGTACTCTATTTCCAAGCAAGAAAGCTAGAAGTATTTTGAATTCATATATATTACGTTATGGCTCAAATGATTTCCACTCGATTTTTTTTTTTTATTCGTGTGGAACCCAAACGAACTCTAGATTCCTTATCTGAGGTTAGCGTCAGGATAGATGGACACGAAGTAATTCAAACATGTGTTTTAATTCACATGCTTGACCACCCCACATCACGTAAGCTCAGGAGTCAGCCAAATGGTCAGTTAAGAATGTAGAAGACATCCTTAAAAGTATTTGAAAGTCTCGACCGAGTTACTGGTAATACAAATGGACAGGAAGGAACTCCTGGACAGCCTCAGCCTTGCTATTACATTAATAATAACTTTATTTTATTTTGTGGAAGTTATTATTATCATAATCCTACTTATGATGAAAAATTACTATAAAAATTATACATATCTGGATGTATATCGGCTGCAAAATGCCATACTAATCTACAAAGCAATTGATTTCAAAAAAATCATTTCTATAGAAAGCTTTTCAGTTAAATAGCAATAACCAAAACTGTCTATCAGAGGCACACATTTCTCTCCAAAGGTAGGACCGCCACGTCACTGCAGTTCAAACACATGGTTTTTTTTTTTCCACGTGCTTGCTGTGCAGCCCGGTACCCCGGATCCCCTAAGATAGGTTAAGCAAACTAAATCAAAACACTCCTTCTGCAAACCCACTCGTTCATAGAGAGTGTGACGGACGAATAGTGATAGCTTCTTGTAGAGTATTGTGTTATCAAAAAGAATTTACCTATAAAAGGTATGACCTTAACCTAACACCAATATTCTCTTGATAACACATCTTTGTCCCCTTTCCCCGTTTGCAAATAACAATAACTGTTGTCAATATTTGATGATAAACAACTCTTAATAAACTCTCTCATACAAAATCATACATCAATTCTTTCATCCATCCTCTCTTACATCTACACAAACATCATCTGAGTCGTACACACATATCATACATGTTCCATTCAATCATCTTTTATTCTTCCTCACTCGCTCTTTCATACAGTTTAATACAAAGTTGCAAACAATCAAAATATTGACAGTAAAAAAAGTTAATCCCATTTCCTTTTGAATAAAATATATATTGCATTATGCTTTATATTGAAAAAATCTACATAGTATACTATACTACAAAACATAACTTATAATTAAAGTTTACGCTTACGCTTAATGTTTAACGTAATTGGTTGAGACAAATTACGCTAAAAATAAATATAGTCAGAGCAACGTTAGAATTAATTCCTGATAGTCATGAATAAACCCTTACACATACGAAACCATGACTTGCTGTTCAACAAAAAGCCATAGCCCCGCACATGCACTGGCCACCCACAACCACCAAAAACCAATCCCACATCACTTCAACCATAAAAGTTACGCCTTATATGCTCTAAAAATTACGCTAGGTTACGCCTTATATGCTCTAAAAATTACGCTTAATTATTTACGCTAAATTGCAATTAAATTTACGCAAAATGTATTTTAATTTACGCTAAATTAGTTACGCCAATTGCTTTAATCAAAATTACTACGCGCTATGCCACTTAACTTAGGTATTCTAACTACAAAATGGTAACATGTTCATTTTACATTTGACCAGCCACAAATATCCTGAACCAAACGATTACCACGTCTCATTCTTCTCTATCCAGATCCTCTTCAGATGTTTTTGAACTTGTTTATTCTGCTGAAGTAGTAGATGCTGACTGCACAAATATGTTCTTGGAGGGGCTTCAGGCGAAGACAGCCACTTCAAATCGTAAATTTCCTACTGCAACTGCTGGCCCGTACTACTACTGCTGTCCCGTACAACTGCTGCTGGCTCTGTAACTCAAAAGCTCGAAGCACGAAACGCGTCGAGTTAGCGTAATTACAAACAAAATATGAACCTTGGATTAACCTTTATTTTTTAGTTTCCCCCACACAAAATCGCAAAATTAATACTGTTACAGTTACACGATATTTTTAACTACATAGGTGGAGGATAAAATGACGGCTTATAGACGGCTTATAGGATGACCTTATTTACAATCAATTTTACTTGGGAATAGAAGAACATGACAAATCTATGCCTGATAAACAAAATAATAAATTTTAGTGTAAGTAGCTAATTGGTTCATCAAGCTAAGATCTAATTAATAGGTTCTCGTACAACTTTCCAAATAGCGAGACTCGCACATAGTCATTACATTGTAGATCATTGTTGCTAGGTCCTTGAATAAAATATTTCTATTCATTTCCCATCCACATGATAAGAAACATACTTTAAAGAACAATATTGTCATGTAGCGATGCGTAAATAGATACTACTACGCCACCATAACTAGATATCCTAACACTAAATTTAACGCATGTTACTTATGAAACTTGCCCCCGTGTCATTGCAAGTTTTATGCTATTGACTAAATCTGTAAATGTAAAACTATTAGTTACTGGCTTCTAACCTTTGTCGAATTATGATGACGAGCACACCCCCCCCCCCAGTTACTAATTAAGTCAAACGGAAACAAAAGTAACACACACATACACTTACAATTTAATTCATCTGGTGCTTACACAAACTAATTACAATTTGACATGCTGGCACACGTGCCCCCCTGCGAACTAAACTTTTACATACTCAGTTGTGATAACTAACCACGGAATAACTCACAACAAAAGTCCTCTTTAACACACGTCGTAATAATTACAACTCTCTTTACTCGCTGGCATACATGCCCCCGTGACAACTAAAATTTAGCGTATTCTAAAGGGTTCAAATTGTGAGAAGCTAAATAAAGGAACCAATTGACCAAAGTTTAATCACAAATGGATAACCTTGAACAATAAGATTAAAAACAAAACTAAAATAAATATAGAGGAAGAACCTTAAAACTAAACTAAAACAAATTAAAAGGAAAAAACTCAAACAATAAAATACACAAAAATATTTCATTGCCGGGGTTCGAACCGGTACTCTACCGCTTCGTAGCCCAATCCACTGAACTAAGTGTGCTACGGCGACTGTGTTGAAATAGGCAATGTATATCGACGATGACAGATTGCCTCGACATTTAATTTCTCTCGACTTTTTTCCTGATTATTTTACCACCGTAGAAGCAAGAGCGTTACCAAAAGTTGCGGACAAAATGTCACACGATAAACATAAACGGACACTAAACACATTTAGAACTAGTCCTGTAAATACACGAACAGTCGTATAACACTTACCCCGCGACAATAACACACTCGCACGTACCGCTTATACATACGATTACGGCATACACCGTCCCATTCACGTACATAAAACAATTAAACCCCACAGTTTACATTTCTAAAATGACGTAATTTCTCATTGACCTCTCATCTTCTTCTTCTTGACGGTCCATCTTCATTTTTTTCGCGACACCCTACTTTTTAAAATAAAAAAATGTATGTTGTCACCAATCTACCCATTACCCTCTAAAGACAACAAATTGAAACTAGATGGCGTTATTAGGATCATGTAAAGTGATATTATGCTAAAACATCATGTTTCAACCACAAGCATTACAGTATCACTTGAAACAAGCGAATACTAAAATAATATACATACACATATCTACAATTACATTTAAAATACAAAAGTGTTCCTTTACATACTTGTTGGCCTACTTCAGGTCCTCTTTGCGAAACTAACTTTTCTTCTTCTGTCACAAATTACACACAAAAATTCTATGATTTAGGTTTTGGTGATGAAAATGAATAGTGATTAATACACTTAGTTTATTTCTCTTACTTTAAGATTTATTTAATTACGTCAACGATTTCAAAAGGAATGAATAGATGAATAGCCCTTAATAGAAAATAAATGACTTCTAAATAGTCTCGTAACATACATACATTACATACCTACATTCAAAAACAAAACTATACATACCTACATTCAACCACACATTTACAGGTACATACATTCAAACACAACTATGAAAATTGAAATGTAACTTTAAGTGTGTTCTCACACTATCCGATCCGACCGATATCGAATGCGAAAACTCCCTGAGTACTTGAGTAGGATGCACCTTTAACCTCTTAATGTAAGTTTATCTATGTATAATGATGGTAATGACAAACTACTTACGTCTTATTTCGTTAATCTGCTTATAATTAGAATACCTATTGATAATAGTTAGCTTATACATCACGCAAAATACGCGCAAGAAATCGGTTGCGGAAAATCGCCCGTACTACAATACAGTACAATACAATACAATAGTAAGTACATACTCTTACCCTCTGCTGACCATTACATTGAGTTGAAATTCGACGTACCTAACTTTTACTATTTCTAAAAATCACGTCTATGTTTTTCAAAATCAAAATCAAACAACTAGGAGGTATAAATAGGTATATCTATGTTTATGAAAAACGTGATGAACTATCCCTTATTTACTGAATCGATACTATAGAATTGGAATGTAAAATTGGATTTAAACAATTGAATATAATAGACGCAGATTTTACTGAGTAGGTATGAAAAATATTTTCCTTTGACATGCAATATTATGAATACCTACTTACATACCTACTTCCACAGAATATATAATAGAACAAATACTTACTACTTACTTGGTACTTACTTATACCTATTACTTACTACTTACTTCGCTGGCACGATAACCCAAAATGAGTTTCGTCCTTCAACACAAGAACACACCGTTTCGTTCGGTTTTGAGCGGTATCGTTACCTCACATTCGCCTTGAGAGCATGGGAGAACGCCGTCCTGCTAGTCTCCCTAAATATCGTTGAGCGGATAGAGTGAACGTAGACCTCCGTGAGCTCGGCGTCGACGAAAGCAATACTATGAATACCCGACGATAATGGTAATCTACTAATATATCTAGTAAAACAAGTACTTACCAGTTACCTTGGTTTAAGAAACTAATTAAAGTTAAGAGTGAAACATTTCATAATACTACTTGACTCTATTTGACCTTACTTGACTCTAATGTTAATCTGAAAGTTTACTGATATGAGTGCTTATCAAAAATTTAAAAGACTGGTTAATTTAAGGACTAAAACGTTTAATATACTACGTCTCTAGTTTTGTTAAAGGAAATATAAAAGAATAACATGAAAATCCTTTCTAATTTTAAATAAACGGAGTAATGTTAAAACTGACAATTACGGAGCAACATAATCTACAATAAAACTCAATGAAACTACGGTTGCACTCACTTTGTTATATCGCTACTGTTGCGACATGGTTCGAACCAATAAAGTACCTACCTACCTAATCACAAGAAGATTCGAATTTAATCGAATGCATTATATTGTAGATCTATCTCGCCGAATCTATAAAGTTACATAAGTAAAACACGAAGATTATAATAATTCAGACATGCTCACTTACCTCGACATAATATGAAACTGCTAACTGACTCTAACTAGTCTGACTTCATTTACCATTTTACCAATTTCTTCTACCACGTCGATGACAAACACGTAATTATACGGCCCGCCGGATAGAAAGCGGTCCCCGCAACAATTCTTGAAACCTTTTAGTATCTTCTAGCTGATATTTACTCCACTGTGCCTTGAGTCAATTCACATAAACTTCTAAGTTTACTAAGCTATAAATGGGGAAACAAAACAATGGAAAAACATAACAGTACACAACAAAAATAAATAGGGTTAGTAAAAACAACAAAAAGGTAAATAAACATTTCAAATATGTCCCGCTAACTTATAAATCTTGGTTTCTTTCAACTTCGAACTTCCTGCATCTTCACGTGCCCCCCCTTATATAAAAGTCTTGACCCACCATTATACAAGAACAAGATAAGTAGTGTAGACCTAAAAATATAAAAACACAATGTTATAAGAGAAATAAAAATTATGCAACTCTCATCTACACGTACTTATATAATATCTATCACATTATGTGACTATGTTTGGTAAAACATATAACTTTTTATGGGGTAGGAGGCAAACAAGCAGACAGGTCGCCTACTGGTAAGCGATCACTGCCACCCATGGACACCGGAAACACCAGAAGTGTCGGAGGTGCGTTGCCGGCCTTTAAGATAGGTGTACACTTTTTTTTGAAGATTTCAAAGTAGTATCGGTCCGGTCCAGAAATAACGCCGATGATGATTCATTCTACAGTTTAGCTGTATGGGCAGACATAACAATCGAAGACATTTAAAACCAAGTTCGGCTTTGCGAGCCATACTTATACACATTCATAAAAGAAAGTTGTAAAAGTCGCTGACATAGACTATTATTTTATTCGCTTTTTAGTGATAAGACTGCCTATTGCTACCTATTTATGCTCTCACTCAACATTACGTATACATAAATGTAATGTGTAAAATGGTGCAATAAAGCATGTTTACATACTTGCTTACTTATAATATTAAGTGATGATGTTTAATGATATGTACTTAAAGTGTTAGTTCCTTAAAACAATCCCTACAAAAACGTTCCTTCAGTGTTGTTCTTTAAACCCTTTCATATTTCTACTCATACATACATATAATCACGGCTATATCCCATAAAGAGGTAGGCAGAGCACATGAACTACCAAGTTTCAGTGCCACTATTCATACGAAGAAAGCTGAAGTAATCTTTGCTTTAGTTGCTAACACTAAAACCCTGACGACATATGGACGTCTTATAAACTATATGGCAGCTCATTACAAAAACTGAAGGATTAAAACGAGCTTAGAGACTAAATAAGAACTAATACATGTTAATTAATAGAATAAAGATTACATGAAACCTTACACTAACCGCGTATATAAACAACGATATCCTAAATGTTGAAGACAACAATCGTTCACTACGTAGAATTGCTATTACAAAATGACAGGCGTTAAGTTTGTGCCATACTAACTAACAAAATCCAACTCACTAGACTATCCTGTTTGCCGTTGGTAAACACAAATCTATTCTATTTTGACCATCTATCAAATTATAGAACTTCCTACTCTAATGTTGATAACCATACAATAGACCTATACATATCAACACTAAGATTAAGTAAAGATAAAAGTAAATTAAGTAAAGGTAAGTTAAGAACATGTTAAGTTTTAAGTGAGAACCCTTATTCTATAGGATAAAGTCCTGCTCCTAGGTTTTCCAGAGCTCTCTATCTGAAGTAGTCGTCAACCAGTTGGGACTAGTCGGCGACGGCGGGCGGCGGCGGCGAGGCGGCGGCGGCGAGGCGGCGGCGACGGTAGGCAAGGCGACGTCGGCAGGCAAGGCGGCGACGGCAGTCAAGGCGGCGACGGCAGGCAAGGCGGCGACGGTAAGCGGTCTGACTAGCCCATGGAGCATGACTAGGCGAGGCGGTGCATGAAGCGGCGGCGGCGAAGGCTGACAAGCGCGTGGCGCGTGACGACACGGTGAGTGAGGCGGCGACGGTAGGCGACGAGGCGGCGGCGCGGGTGCGGGCGCGGCCGTCCCTCTTCTCGTTTGAATCTCAAGATTTGGCGTAGGCACTAGTTTTACGAAAGCGACTACCGACTGATCTTACTACACGTAAAATACTAAATAAATGCTAAACAAGTAGGTATGTTGAAGACATTGAAACTAACCTATTGCGGCTATGTACTTACAAAGTAAAACTTACAGAAATAAACTAAAACTACCTAGAAATAATATTTAACCTAGAAATAAAACTTAAAACAAGAAATTTAAGTTGCCTAGAAATATGTGAATATAAATTATGATGTATTATTTTTGGAATTTCCCTTTTTATTCTACTTAAGTTGATTTTTCTTTCTCGCTGATCCAACAACAAAATCTATAATGGTCGTTAGAACTTTAAACTGAATCATTCATTACGTATCGAAACGTAGGTGTAACAATAAATCGGCGACAACTTTACAAACAATAGCATAACAGTATATTCATAAATTCTATAGATAATCAAAATCAAAAAATCAAAAATATAACTGTATATAAATATAAATTACCCAAATATCCTAGAAAAACAGGAAAAGTAAAAAAACAGAAAAATTTGATTATCCCATCGGAGGTTCGAACTCTGGACCCTCGAATCACATGTCCGACGTACTGCCGCTGAGCCACTTACGCTGTTAGCATAAATACGAATTTGTTGACCACTAACCACCCGTGTGACATAGTTTGAAATTCCCACAATCCCTAAATCAATTGATCAATTTTACCTATAAAAGATTTTAGCTTAAAGTTTAGCTCGCTAACATTACTAAACACTAAAACTAACTTTCCTACGCTTTCTTATGAAACATGACTAAGAACACTCCCGACTAATTCAGTTTTCAAACAAAAAATAAATATAAGTTGGTTCCTACGCTCGGGAGCTACGATAGCATTGACAAACACGCACACAGACAGACGGACAGTCGAACAGACATACATGCATACATGCAGACATACTTACATACAGACAGACAGAACAAACTGACAGACATACAGTCAGACAGACCGACGTACAGACAGACAGACAGTCGAACAGACAGACAGACATACTTACATACAGACAGACAGACAGACATACGTACAGACAGACAGACAGACACACGGACAGTCGAACAGACAGACAGACGTACAGACAGACAGTCAGACATACATACATACATACAGACAGACAGACAGACACACGGACAGTCGAACAGACAGACAGACGTACAGACAGACAGTCAGACATACATACATACATACAGACAGACAGATAGACACACGGACAGTCGAACAGACAGACGTACAGACAGACAGTCAGACATACATACATACATACAGACAGACAGATAGACACACGGACAGTCGAACAGACAGACAGACGTACAGACAGACAGTCAGACATACATACATACATACAGACAGACAGACAGACAGACTTATAGCACTCCGTAGCGCGTCGTTTTTACTCGCTACGCTCGTGGTTCAATACCCTACTATCAACTTTGGCATGACCGGTCAAACAACAAACCACTCGCTACGCTCGCGGTTCAATACTAGAATCCCTCGCTTAAGTACTCAAGTATCAACATCGGCACGGCCGGTCAAACAACAAACCACTCACTACGCTCGCGGTTCAATGCTGAAATTCCCCGCTTAGATATTAAAATATCATCATTGGCACGACTGGTCAAACAACAAACCACTCGCTACGCTCGCGGTTCAATACTAGAATCTCTCGCTTACGCGAATATCAACATTGGCAAGTACGGTTAAACAACAACTTTGCCCCCCTTATAAAATAAATAACTAGGTATCTATTATTATTTATCTAATCCTACAATACAATACTAAATTAACCTTCCAAACCCCTGTTTACAGTATTTTGAACAATTTTGTCGAAAAAAGACATAAAACCCTCTAAAAATCAAAATCCGTTTTTTAATGAAATTTTGATTCCCTCGTATATTTTCAACCTGAGCGCACAGTCTAGTAACCACGTAACCCACCAGACTATACTCGCTCTGTCAGTGTTGCCCACTAAAGTTTACTGACAGATGGCACTTTTCCTCACTAGTAACAATAGTCCCATAGTTTGTCAAAAAAAGCAAGAAACAACTTTTTCCGTGTTTTCACTTGTTTATCAAGTTTTTAAAGTAATATTTATTCTATTATCAAGTGGAAATATATTCGCATACATAACAATCAATGAGGTAAAACCCCCGTACAAAAATAAGTGATAATTTAACCGCAATTCCACGACTATTGGAGCCGGCAAAACAACGTAACCTATCAGTGGAATTCATCATTTACTGTGAAACGAAATATAACAAATCTAGTTAAAATGTGTAATGTGTTATATATTCAGTAACTACCACATGTTGTGTAAGTGAATTGTGAACTAGTGTTAAGTGATATGTGGAAAGAAAATGGTCAATCACCATTTATTGTCTTCAAACCCGTTGAATGCTGTAAGGTTAGTAATCAATATATAGTTACACTGTATATAAATAAGATGCGTATAATCAAAACTACTCAAACTTAATACAATGAGTTGAAACTACAACTTGAGTCCTTTTTCACTGCAACAAATTGTGACATTAAAATATGTCACTTGCAAAACAAAACAAATACACTCTTAAGTAAAACAAAGACATGAACAAATGTAAACAAATGAAGCTAACAACATTCTAATGTGGCAAACAACCGCAATATGGCATACGTGCTGGTCACGGCACCAAATTGTAACAGTCAAAAGGTGACCTACCTACCCTACTCTATACTCTACTATAAGCACCCCATATATTTAACAACCCAAGACCCATTAAGCTCAATAACTACCCCTGAATTTAATCCCAATTTATTTTGTTTGTTTTTGTTCTGCATTTAAAACGTTTGGCCATAAGAAAAATAATAAAATGTGATCGTTTAGTAAAGGTAGGACGCCTAAGCTGTACGAAGTAACCACAAATCCTTTTCTCAAGTGTAGGAAGTTTCAACACACTAGATATTCCCCTAACATTTAGAAATTCTACCTCCTAGGTAATAATAGTTTCCGCTATTCTGATATTCCCTATAGATGAGTACCGATACATAATTTATTTTATAGAGCAATTACAACCAACAAATTCTTTCAATTCTCATAGTCAAATATACACTTTGTGAAGTAGAAAGAAATAAAATACAATAATTAAGGTGAAAAATTCAATTTATTAGTCAAATTTTTTAGGAATTTTATTTTTAAAGGTGTTTTATCCCCAACGCGTCCTAGTACGAATTACAATACATAGTCGGTAATACATACTAAGCTGTGACCATCAACGTAGAGCTATTTACCAATTCAATTCTTTCTTCGAATTGAATATGAAATTGGAATTCTATTTCAATTATTTCTATTTTATATTGAATCAGTGAACATACATCTTCAATATTGATACTATTCAAGATAATTTAAAGGAAAACACTGCAATTCAAGAATTCCAAGAACCCCTTGTTTTATTTTGTATTTAGGGCTTTATTTAGGCAAATACCCCTGGTTTGCGCATGAGGTAAGGTCGCCTATTCTGTCATCTAAAATGCCAGGCCTTGGATCCTTTCTTAGAATCATCTTTTCTGGAATGTGAACCTATCAACCGGTTCTCTTAAAAATTTTGAACCATATAAACCATAGAACCCCAGACTCCTCTCCAACATATCGACAAATGAAGACTACAATTACTATATTTGAACAAGACAATTCCATTTAATGGCCATCATTGTATGTGGTAAGCTTGTACGCATTGCTATACAAAACTTGCCTCAACTGTCACGTTACGCTTAGCTGATATACTCAAGCCTGGACCTCCTGCCCAAACAAGCATCATAACTTCAATGCCAAGTAGCAAGAGAAAAGACCTGAGTCTCTTTAATTTATCAAAAACAAATCCGAAATAAAAATACTTAATTCAAACTGGCATTCCCGACAGAACCTAGTCCCTAAGCTTCTCAAAACCCAGCTATCCCATATACTTCAGCAATTAAATCTCCAAACATATAGTCCCCATTAGCAGCTCATTCTAAAGATATAATAAATAATAAAAATATAATATCACAATATTATCAAATATCCAGAAATAAAATAATCTTTTATTTCTGAAAAATAAATAAAATATAAATTGCTTCAGTATTTTCTGAAGTTGTTTAAGAACCTTAGTTCATTTAAAAGCAAAAGCTTGTACAGAATAACCATATAATTAACACATAAAATATCATTTAATTTGATTCAGAACTCCTTGGAATTGATGTAAGACCCTTGGATCTCAAACACAAAAGCAAGCAGTTAAGCATTGTTTTTCTGAAGTTGTCCTTAGTTGTCTTAGTCCATTTAAAGCAAAAGCTTGTATAAATAATCATATAATTAACATTGTAATAAGTTCTCATATAAAATAATTTAGTTTGCTTCAGCATTCTTTGAAATTAATGGAAGACCCTTGGATCTCATACACAGAAAATATGCAGATAAGCATTGTAATAAAATTATAATATAATATGCTCCAGAATTTCAGAGAATTATTTAAAATCTATAGATTATTCTAAGTGTATAAAAAAAACCCTTAATAAATCAGTTATGTTTCAAAGTACCACAAAATAGTCATATAACAAAACACAATAGAACATCATAATGAAATCACAAAGAAAAAACAGTGATAAATATTAAAGAACTCACATGACTCCTTCTTCTCTTTGGAGAGATCTCCCCGTGGCTGCCTCGACCCGCGACTCGTTCCTGAATGCCCCCCTGCGCCCCGTGTACTGGCTTATATAGCCCGCTCGGGTGACGGCCCCGCCCGAACCTGCCACGCTAGCGTCCCCCCGGAGCCCCGACGACCCTGCTCGCTTGTATTACCATATATGGGCATCCGACGCGCACCCTCCAGCGCCGACGCGCTCATCTCGATCGTGATTGGCTGCGCACCATCGCCTGACGCCAAGTCGAGTTTCGACCTGTTTCCTAGAACTTTCGCTACCGATGTTTTGAATGATGTTTCTATTTGGAATGAAAATAATATTATATTTATGCATGCATAGATTTGTACGAAACGAGATTATCGGATCGTCACATCCTATTAATCAAATGTTTAATAAAACTACGACTAATTATCTAGAATTGTTATTCAAGTAGTTCAAGTCAAAAGTAGTGCACGGAGGAGTGTAATAAATTGCACGAATAATCCCAGTATCTTCATTCACAGTATGGATATGACACAATACCTAGATTTTATAACAACCTTCCTGTAACTTCTGTCAACGTAGAAAGGTCATTTAGTTATTTAAAATGGATTTTTTCTAATCGACGTGAACGTCTGACAGCCAAATCTGTTGAACAAATTTTAGTTATTTATTCAATGTAATTTGGATAAGTAATTATAAATATGTATATATTCCATAATTTGTTAAGTATATGTAATGTTTTAAATACTTGTGTATTTGTTTTTTTGGCAACCATACTCTGCCACCAATACAGCACGTTGATAACGATCTTTACTAACTACATATATAAAATTATAGTTAATTACGAAAAGAAGAGCTCTTGTTTTATCAAGTGTATATAATTTGTTTAGATTCTTTATTTAGTCGCATTCTTTTAAACATTTGCATTGACATTCGCATTCGCTTCAAACGATGCGAATGTTTTGCGAATGCGAATGTGTGCAAGTCGCAGCTTGTTCCTCGCCCGGGCCGGCCGCTCCAATTGCTACTTGTCGACTGTCGACTCGCGCATGCGCAGATAGGTCAAATTCGTACGGCGTGAAGTTCGTACTACTTCGTACTCGGCATTTTGACCAATAGTAAGCATTTTAAATTTTTTTACCTAGCGGGTTGTTGGTGATTGCTTGGTTTTTATTTTGGTTTTTTATGAAATTCAGCGATATTCGCATTCGCATTCGTACATTCGCATTCTCAATATTCGCATTCGCATTCGCATTCGCGAATGTGACACATGCGACATTCGTGACATCCCTAGTTTAGATCTTACAGGCCAATGGTTTGATAATAACCTAATTTTTTCTCGTCTCTTTTCGAGCGTGAGTATTAATGTCAGACGAATCGGTAAATAAACGAAAGCGTTTATACCTACGTTGAATCTTATAATTCTTATAATTTAATATTAGATATATTAAATAAAATTAACCAAATTAGAACAAAAATAAATCCAAATTACCAGAGGCCGAGGTAGACCAAAGATGAGATGGCGGAAAGACCTGGACTCATTTCGTGGCGGCTGGCGAGAGCATGCACAGAGCCGTGACGAGTGGCGGAAAACAGGGGAGGCCTTTGCCCAGCAGTGGGACACACTATAGGCTATTAAAAAAAAGAAAAAAAAAGTCCAAATAGAAGTTAAATCTTCTAAATTAAAAAGTATCTGGTGGCGTAACCGAGCTGAACGGCAATGCCCACGATGCCGGGCAAGGTAATATTGCTCATAATTATGTGATACTTATTTCATGAGCCTGAAACACATTTTAAGCAGTACCAGTAGTACCACGTCAATTGTGGTCTCCATGCACGAGAAATGGTGGTTTTTTTATAGGTACGTAGTTTGTTATTTAGTTTTATTTTTAGGTTTAATTTTAGTTTTAATACTTTAGTCATATTATTAATGCAGTGACATAACTTGTATTATTTTTCTGTAGCTTTATATACTTGTAAATATGTGCTTACAATATAAAATATGGAATATGTTGTCTGTCTAAATATGCATTTGACTGACACCGTTAATATATTTAAATGACATGTAATCAAAAGCAAATAATTATCATAACATTAAAATAAAACTACACTAAAAAAGCTGTACCTACTAATTACATAAAACTAAGCAAACATGAACGATAAAAACTAAGAGTTACAGCTGATACTTTCAAACGTGAAAGCAGTGTAAAAAAATAAAACAAACTTGTGTATTATGAATATTTAAAATGATACGCTTGAAAATTTTTCTCGACAAAAATCCATGCGTAAGCAAACATACCGTAAAATACGAAAATATTTTTCAAACGGAATCCACGTGGATGTTTCAGTCATACAAAACAACAACAAAACTTTTTGTCAAAGCGAAAAACACTTGCTTATTCATGCAAGTCCCTAAAGTAATTTAATAAATGGAATACTGAGAGCTCCATAACTTCTTCATGTAAATGTTATGTGTGTGATTTTATACAAACGTATAGTTACAGGAAATGATACCTTGTCGAGCGACCTTGCAAAAAAAGGTAAATAATAATTATGACTCATTTTCCAAAGCATATCCATACCATTGTCAAAGAAAGTCTATGTGGCCGTTGTCATAGCAGAGGTTAAGCGACTTCAGATAAAATATAATAGTAGCTATGTGTCCCACACTTCGATTCACGCTAAGCTAAATTGAGAGCAATTGTTACAGCCTCACATAAGCATGTTTTATTTTAAAACTCATTATTTCAGTGCTTTTACGTTTGTTTATGACATTTTAACACTTTCACTCGCTATGCAATCATTATAATCAAAACCCGTGCATCATACATAGCCCCAGTATTATCATTACAATAACGCCACAACAATACCAGATTTGGGGAGTAAATGGAACGGTAGAACAAAATAATACATAAATAATAAAATAAAAATAATATATATTCGTTTGATCGGAAAAAGTATACTCATTTAGAGGCATATTTTTCAGTAGTTTGCTGTAGGGTACAACTTTCATTCAGATATGACTGTCGATGACTTATGAAATTTATAGGATTGTGTGTAATTGATTGAGAAACAGCTGATCGATTTCCGAACTCAAAGTTTTGCTAAAACTTAGCAAAACTTTGGTTTCAGATGATCTGTTACGGTGAGTTATTGGCATAATTATAATTTCGTGATTTTAGTTTAGATCTTCGTTTACCTTGTAGCCTCTGTGTACACAGAGCCAAAACTAACTGGGAACACACATATTTACCTGTACATAGTAGTTTTATGTCTGAAATCCAGGTAAAGTTATGCGCATACACGTTTCTTGATATTTGGTAGGTTGATGCTACAGAATATAGCTACAGAAAGTACACTTTTTTAAATAGTTTAAATCAGCTGTTTGTACTGAGTAGGGTGTAAATAAAAAAAAACCATGTGATTGAGATAGGCATAAAAGATAATAATAGGCTACTTGACCCTTTTTTAAAGTCTGTCTTATATGATTAGGTACTGTCCAATTAGCCGAAATAAAATATTACCATAATTATTTTATTGTGACTTAAAATAAAAAAAAAACTTAACAGCAAAAATTTTTTTTGAAATTACGTAATCAGGCGAAAACAACACAGTCATGTTAATCTATAGATTAGCTGTGCATCAGTTCATTCTATTCGAAAACAACATTTTCTGACTTTTTAAAGTTCAATAATTATGTCAGTGATTGTTTTGACATGCAGTGAGGTTCGAATTCGATGACGTGACAGCGTTTTCGGTGGCTAAAATAAATAAAAAATTACGTACATTTTTAATCGAAAATACGTAGTCATCATACCCTTTTAATACTCAAAATCTATAAATATTTTTTTTATGTCAAATACTACAGAAGACAATCATTTATTGTGCCAAATTCGATATAAGTTTAGTATAGCCTACTATTTTGCTGAGAAGGTTTGTGCGTGTGTTTGTTATGATAAATAGGAATGAATAGCTTGAATAGCTAACATAGTCTCATGTAACCAATCAAAGCAAAAATTTAAGGAAGGTTTTGGAAAAATAAATAAAATATCAAATCTCATTCTGAATTATACCTACTCTACTTTAGTAGACACACCGGAAAAAGCTTGGGTTAGATAAATGCCTTCAGTTTTTAACTGAAAATATTCCTCCGAGATAAGCAGCATATCATTCGTATTTTTACTTGAGCCAAAAGGACTGATATTTATATTTATAGCCATGAAAAAAATAATTGTACGAATATTGATATGTAATCCCGGTAAGGGCATTTATTTGTGTGATGAGCACAGATATTTGTTCCTGAGTCATGGATGTTTTCTATGTATATAAGTATTTATATATTATATATATCGTTGTCTGAGTACCCACAACACAAGCTTTCTTGAGCTTACCGTGGGCCTCAGTCAATCTGTGTAAGAATGTCCTATAATATTTATTTATTTATTTATTTATGTATGTTACACGCCATGGAGTTAGCTAAAAGTTTTCCAATACAACTATGATGTTAAGTTTAAGGGTAAAGAAATTATGATAGAAAGTTTATTTTATATGTCGGTGTATGATGCATTTTGTCCAGCACTGTATGAATGAATTCGCCATGCTCTTTTGCAGACCCCTGTACCCTGATATGCTCAGTTTATTAAGCGAACTTTCTGGCCATATCTTGTTTGTGGTTATAGGCCGGGAGCGCCGAATTATTTGCTCTCATAACAACCTGGGCAAACTGCTGTTGCGTTTGCTCCAGTAAATAGATTTGTGGTATCATGGGCTTAGTTGATGTAAAATAAACATAGGCCGAGGGTTAGTTATAATCCCTCATTATCGGCGGACTCGGCTTGGACATGATCGGCATTGCGATAGGTAATATTATGACAATTTTCGGCCGCCAGCCAAACAACATCATTATCATCATCATATCATTAATTTAAGAATTGGACTTTTATCCGTGGAGCAACCCCCTTGTGTGCCGGATTTCTGCCTTCAGTTTCACTTCCTGATACGACACGACGTTGATTCTTTCCTCTACTATGTATACTATCCTTCCTGCCGTTCCTAACTAACCGTTTCTAAGCTGGATGAGCCATTGACTTTGAATGAAGTTATTACTGCAGTACAGTTAGTCAGCAGAAAAATGAAAAGGCGGTAGGCATGGACAACCTACCCGGAGAACTGCTGAAGTATTGGGGACAGGAGCTTCACGAGACTCTCTGGATATTATTTAAGCAGATGTGGGAGCAGGAACGAATTCCTAGTGAATTTCGGATATCCCTCATCTGCTCCTTATACAAAAACAAAGGCGATCGATCAGACTGCAACTCCTACAGAGGCATCTCTCTCCTAACTTCTCCGGGTAAAGTCTTTGCCCGCATACTACTGAATCGCCTTTTGCCTTTGTCAGAAGACATATTGCCAGAAACACAATTTGGCTTCCGACCCGATCGAGGCACCTGCGAAGCAATCTTCTCCATACGCCAGCTTCAATAGAAGAGTAGAGAACAAGGTCAACCAGTTTACCTTTGCTTTGTTGACCTTGAAAAAGCTTTTGACAGCGTGCCTCGTGAAGGCTTGTGGATGGTGCTAGCAAAACAGGGGTGCACGGCTAAGTTTGTCAGGCTCATTAGACTTCTGCACGATGACATGCAATGCTGTGTCAGCGTGAAGGGCGAAAATTCTGAGTACTTTGGAGTCACTTGTGGTGTTAAGCAAGGATGCGTTCTGGGACCAACTCTTTTCGCTCTTTACTTTGCTGTTGTCGTCAGAGATTCCCTACAAACGTTAGCGGATGGCATCCATATACGTTTTCGCACTGATGGCAGTGTGTTTAATTTAACACGACTGAAGGCACGCACGAAAGTATCTCAAACAACTATTACGGAGATAATGTATGCAGACGACCTTTGCTTTGTGGCGGATTCCCCGGAAAGTCTGCAAACGCTTATCTGTCTGCAAACGAGTCTCAATGAGTCATGTCAGCGCTTCGGCCTTATAATCAGTGTCAAGAAAACCGAAATCATGGGGTTGGAGACTCTAGCGCCCGCACATCTGGCTCGGCGACGACTCTCTTAAGCAAGTAGACAGATTCAGATACCTGGGGAGCACAATAACATCCAAGTGCCACCTGGACGACGAAATTAACAACAGGATTGGAGCGGCTGCTGTTGCCTTTGGCAAACTGCGCGTCAAGGTGTTCCAATCACACGACATTAAGCTCCAGACAAAGGTCTCTGTGTACATGGAAATAGTTCTGCCCAGTCTCCTTTATGCCTCTGAAACATGGTGTCTCTACCGAAAACACATTCGTACGTTAGATAGGTTTCATCTTAAATGTGACATTATGAACATCTCTTGGTCTAATCGTGTCAGGAACACCGCAGTTCTACGCCGTGCTAATGTCAGCGGCATTGAAGCCTATCTAATGCGACGACAGTTGCGATGGTGTGGTCATGTCTCCCGCATTAATGACAGGGTTGCTAAGCGCATCTTTTACTCAGAGTTGCAAAGTGACAAGCGGAAACAGGGCGGCCAATTTTTGCGCTACAAAGATGTGCTTAAGCGTCACATGCGGAGATGTGACATTGAACCATCGCACTGGGAGACTTCGGCACAAGATCGGCCGAAGTTGAGGCATACAGTGAGAGCAAAAGTGCAAGCCTATGAAAATCAGAGGCGAGTGGAACTTGACTTGACGCCAAGCGCGACGAGATAAAGGCCCGGTCACCTGCGGTCATAAACTATAATTACATCGGAGGGGTACAACCCCCGACTGCGACATAGTTGACCGATTTTCATGAAACATGAACTAACATGAACACTAAGAACACTCCCGACTAACTCAGCTTTCAGACAAAAAAAAAACTAAATCTAAATCGGTTCATCCGTTCGGGAGCTACGATGCTACAGACAGACACACACACAGACAGACAGACAAACAAACAGACAGACAGACAGACAGACACGTCAAACTTATAACACCCCTTCGTTTTTGCGTCGGGGGTTAAAAAGTAAAAACAGAGCAAACTCAACAAAGCGACCGTCACGGTCTAGATACCTATAATTAAACTAGGAGGGTCCGCAAACACTAATAAAACTTTGAGTACCATTAACCGGCGACCTTTGGGCCACGATTGAAAACATGAATCGGCAAGATCCCGAACAAACACAGGATCGATTATAGGATTAATGCCGGTCAAACTGTACAGCCGGGTAGCCGAATGACAATAGTCGACCGCCAGACGCCGACAGAAATGCAGTTTAGCTCTGTCGCGCATTGGCGTATCGACGCGTATTGACGCAAGAGCGATAGGGATAGATAGCTACGAAACAGATATTATAGGGAGCGTTTGTGCATTGGGCTACGCACGCAGGCCGAATCTCATCGAATAAAGCTGTCAATCCGGAATATCGGGCAAATCGAGCGTCAACTTACCTTACGTCTCTCTCATTCAATCGCACATTACTTGTTTGAACATGTAATAGCACGGACTGAGGTTTTGAACATGTTCCTGAGTAGTAATGTGCAAGTTGCGGAACCTTCCCAAAAAAATCTTAAATTCTTGAAAAATTCACGGAACTTTCACGAAAAATAAAGCGAATTTAAATTTGTGAAATGGAAAGTTTCGATCCATACAATCGTGAACACAAAGTACCTACCTATGGAAAGTTTCCGAAGTTTTCCTATGTGAACATTTTAGAATTTTGGAAACTTTCCGTCGGCACATCAGTATTCCTGAGGAACTATTTTTATCCTGACAAAATATTTTTATATCGAATTCTGTAAAAATCATTTTAACCGATTTTTCATTAAAAAAATTTAAATAGACCTAAATACAGCTTAGTTCTACATGAACAAACGTTCTGCTGACAACCCTGTAGACGTTGACACAGATTACAGGTATACAGAGTGAAGCAGCCCGGCCACGACATTGGTTTAAGCGCGACAGGCGATGAGCGGCGGCCATACATTAGAGCGAGACACAGCGATGGGACTTTTCATTCGCACGCTGCCCCTCACCGCTGTCGCGCTTAGACCAATATCGTGGCCGTGCTGTAAATAAGTAAATGAGATTGATCAGGATTAGATTGTCCTAAGTTATTAATTGTTCACGTTCTAAAAAAATAATGGATTTATCAATTAACTACATTTATAGTGACAATTTCAAAAAACGGTTTACTTATTCTTGTTTTAAATGGTATTTATGAAGTACAATGAGAATGAATAGAAAGTACAATAGAAACTTGAACAGGTCATGTGCTCTGCCTTCCCCTTTATGGGATACAGGCGTGATTATATGTATGTATGTACAATGAGTATGATATAATATTCTGCCCTCCTAAGCCGAAAAGCACTATCTCAAACGAAAATCCATAGCTAACTTATACTTAAGTATCTATAACTGACAGTTCCATTTTCAAAATCATTTGGTTTTGAGATAGCGCCAATCTCACCACTTCATTTATCTACCTCGCTCAGCGTGCACCCTGTTTTTCAAAATAACACGTCTCCGCAATCCTTTTGGTCGCAATTCAGCCTGAATAGAACAAAAAGATCAATTAAATTTTACACCTAATAGCTACTAATCTAAACCCATGTGTGATAAACTACTTAAGATATCAACAATCTGATAGCAAACCTCAAGTTCCGACATCCTACCGCCACCGCAGAACATTTCCCGAGACCCCCTCTGCTTCTTCACCTAATGACGTGGAAACGTTGCTTAATAGAGCCAACTGGCTGGGGCGTATTTATGGCAGATAAGAGGCCGAATTAGAATAAATTTATAGCTGCAGCGAGATCGCATAAAAACAGAGCCACTACCATGGTTCACGTTCCGTAAAACTCCCCAACTATAGTCCAATACTGGAAATGTCGTTCACAAGAATTTAAGTATATACCAACGTTATGGTCTTTTCATCCATTAATACTCGTATGATAAGTCAACTACAAAAAATAAAGGACCATAGTTGGGAGCTTTGGACTTTAGTTAGTCGAGAAGTTTTTCGATTTGAGAATGTTATTCGATAGCATAAACGTCGTGGAAAATGTCATTCATTGTATGGAGAAAGTGAATAGCTTACGCGGCTAACGTCATTACCACTAGACCACCCGCCCAGCGTGGTACACGACGAAAAGCTGAAGACCCGGGTTCGATTCCCGGCTTGGCCTCCAGTGGGACTTGTCATTAATTTTCTTCTTTCGTGTATGATATCTATTTCAATTTATAATTTATATAGTGTGACTACTTGAAAAAGAACAAGTCAAAAAAATATTCAATAAAAAGCGCGAACAAGTTGTTCACAGAAATCGCGAAGCGTCTGGTTGAGGTAACTGGTGACCGAAGAGCTGGCGACTTCCTCGCTCAACGTATCAGCATTGCGATACAGCGAGGAAATGTCGCCAGTATCCTTGGTACAATTTTAAGTTTAGTCTTAGTTTCTTATATAATTATGTAAATATGTTCATGTAAATAAAGTTTTTTATCATTTTCAATAAAATAATTTGATTTGTTTAGTTGTAAAGTGAATAGCGTTCACAAAATGATTGTTTACTTTTTTGACGCCATGGCTCAAAATGAGACTTGGCCTTCAACACAACAGCACGCCACACTCGGTAAAGGATTCCTTACTAGGAATCAAAACTTACTAGAATTTACATTTTCCGTGTTTTCACTATCGAGTAAGTGAATTTTGAAACTCTGGTAGCGGCTCAGGCCGGTCTATCGATTTCACTGAGGCGTAGAAGTTGGCTAGTAGCGATAAATAAGGGAGGGTTAGGCCTGTTTTGTTAGTATTGTTTTGGTTAAGATGTGAAGTTCGGTTTGGCCTACTTAGTAAATCGGGAAACTGTACTGTTTTTTCCGTAACTGTCGTGAAATTTTTATTTCATTAGATTTACAATGAAATAGTTATGTCAATTTTACTATAGAGCTATGTAAAGAAAGGTAGGATTACGAAGCTCGTTTTTGTTGTTTTTATGTAACGAGTTTTTACGATTAAAATGAAACGTATAACTTTAATGCATTCACTACTAACAGCTTCGGTTCGTTAAAAATGCGCTTAAGGTCAAAGTTACCAATAAAAAACAATGTAGAAACTTTGCCTTCAAAATAGTTACGGAATTTATATATATAACATAGGCTAAACGGATTTACTGGCAGCCTAGCGGTAAGTACCTACGACTTTCGTTCCGAAGGTCGCGGGTTAGAACCACGGCTCGTACCAATGAGTTTTTCGGAATTTATGTGCGAAATGTCATTTGATATTTGCCAGTCGCTTTTCGGTGAAGGAAAACATCGTAAGGAAACCGGACTAATTCCAATAAGGTCTAGTTTACCCTTCGGGTTGGAAGGTCAGATGGCAGTCGCTTTCGTAAAAACTAGTGCCTACGCCAAATCTTGGTATTAGTTGTCAAAGCGGACCCCAGGCTCCCATGAGCCGTGGCAAATGCCGGGATAACGCAAGGAGGATGAGGCTAAACGGATTTCATACTAAAGTTTTAAAGTAAATACATTTTTTTGGTTCTTGTGCACGAAAACATCATTAATATTAAATGTTGAACTTTAAGGTGATTAGTAAAGCACTCGCTATATTAATAGGTATAACATATTAAAATAGGTATTATAGTACAGTCACCTGCAAAACTTGCCGTTTACATATAAAATACATATTGTGGTGCATGGAATAGATAGTGTATGGAATGTTTACGATATTACGAGCGTAGTATCTATTTTAACCTCCAAAGTCCCCGTGTACAAGTTTTTATTTTAAACTTTTATTGATTAGGTATCAAAATAAATGGTTCTAAATTCAAAAACAAAACAAATGCCTCCAGAACTCACGATGAGGTTAAGTATATTGCTCGTAAGATTTGGAAAGACACACTGTAAGATTGTTCGTCTCGATTTTGTTACGGCGGACTCCGCCGCCCGAATTGCGTCTGTGGGGAGTTTTTCATAATGTCATAATAAAATTATGTGTACGAAAGAGATATTGATGTTCAAGGAACATTATTATCTACACAGCGCACAACCACTAGGCTTTCCACACTAGGCCCGCAAAATAAAAGAACATCTGCCAACTCGAAACAAAACACTTCTGACAGCACTGACATATTTCCGGGTATAAAATGGTGTCAACGCGCTTAAACTACTTTACACCAAATTAAGCTTTATATCTTCAGCCACAAGTAGATTTTCGGTTGGAGATTTGAAACGGACCCACGTCAGGTTGACAGATGCTGAACTGAGAAGTGTTTCGGTTAGCCGTGGCTATAGTTAATATGACATTATGAGGCACAACAGGTTTTTGGGCAACGCGGTTTCATGAGTTGTGAAGAGGGTTGATTTTTATCGTTACACTTTATTATGAATTTCACTTCTTTTTTTTTTGCTTTCCGCTCTTATTTGTAGCAACAAGCAAAAGTTAACCATCTGGCGACCATCATTAAAAAAATATCTAGGAATCAAGGGCATAAGCCTAAATAATGAATATCTTTTGTTTGAAAATCGAACGAAATAAAACAAAAGCAACTCAATTCTTTTTAACTTACCAAATCCTTTCATTTGATATATTTTGTACTAGTATTAGGACATTGAACTCTAAGCGGATAAGATATAATAAGATAGCAATAAGTGATGGATGGTGATTGAATATGACATCAAAATCTGTCACGTGTATGACTGTATGTACCTATCTCAGTTTCATACAAAAATCCTGGTCACGGCACGAAAATGTAAATTTTTAATAAGAAGCAATTAGCTCTTAGAGGCAGAAAGATAACATAAAAAATAAAGACTAATTATTTCATTTTCTAATTAAATAGAACTTCTGCTTTTAGAGCTTGTTCTAAAACCAAATAAAATACCCTATTATACACTAACTTCTATAAAGCTATATAAAGGATTAAAGTGACTTACGTACAAAAGTTGGACGTAATTAAAGGGTCAGTGTAGACGAGTTATAATAGAATTGGTTAGTTATTCCATTAGGGACTCGTTAGTTGAAGTTGAGCAAGTGTCCGCGTTAACAGTTGGCCGGGTCTCGCGGGGCGAGCCATGCGAGCCTGTGTGAGGCCAATCAACCTGCCCCGCACATTTAGGGCTGGTTTACACAGTGCGAGATTTCGCACGCGACTTCCATTATACTGCGGCATTTGATCGGCCGCCTGAATTGGATGTAACCTCAACAGTCCGCAATGTAACTATAAGCGCATGCAAGTTCACGCGCCATGTATCGCTACGTGTGTATTCGCTATGTGTATTATACATAGGTACACGAATAGTGCTGCGATCACTTTGTAAGATATTTTTTTGTCATGTCCATAAATTATGTGTAGGTATAATATATATGTACGTATTCACGCACGTTAGGTACCAATTTCTAGCGTTTCGGATTTCATTTACACTTTTATAATGTAGCTGTAATTATCGTGAAAATATCATCATCATCATCATCACATCAGCCCTTTATCGCCCACTGCTAAGCATAATTTGCCTCTCTTCTATTACGCCACTTCTCCCGGTCCTGGACCAGTTTCATCCAGTTGTGACCCGCTATTTTCCGGATGTTGTCGACCCAACGAGCCAACGGATGCCAGGCATTTCTTACATTCGTAAGCGGCCAGCATTCCGTTAATATTTTAGTCCACCTGCCATCACTCTGCCTAGCAACATGTCCCGCCCAACTCCATTTTAGTTTGGTAATAACGAAACCGACGTCTTGCACCTTGGTGCGACGACGGATCTAGGTATTCCTCACTCGATCTTGCATCTTGATACCGAGCATGGCGCGCTACAAATGGCTCTCTGTGCTACTCGTGCACAGCCTTCTTAGTGAGCGTCCATGTCTCGGAACCGTAGGTCATGGTGGGCAAGACACATAAAAAATATATGTATAATTTACATATCTCTATATTTACATACCAGGGATTAACACATGCGCATATTATTAGGACTGCAAAAGACCATGCTGATTGGAGAGAGCTTTAGTCCGCAAAATAACGACCCCATGTGGTCGCGACCCTCAGCCATGAGGAACCGAGGAAGAAGAAGAAGAAGACATTTACATAGTACATATTTTTAGTCATACTTGTTATGGAGAATTTTCGGCCAAAAGCTGCACTTTTGGATGGAAGTAAGCCGCTTTGCATGGTGATAGTAGACATCATAGTAAACGATTTTTTCCGAGGATATCGAAATTTCATCCCTTAGGAAGCCGAGCGTAGCGAGGTGTTTTATGAAAATGAAAAAAATTCTATCTTTTTATTGTATCGTCCGATTTTGACAAAACGTATCTCAAATGAAAGGTATTGATTTGTGTAATTTAAAAAAAAATACAAAGAAAAAAATTTGAAAGAAAAGTAAGAAAAAAATAAAAAAAGTAAATTTACGTCTCGCACTGAATAACTTCAAAGAATGACAGACAAAATGTACAATGTCGATATACGAGTTTTTTTTAATCGAAAACAGATAAATTTTTAGTTGAAAACTGAAGACCGCATCGAAATCAGATTAGCATTTTTTAAGATACAAGTTGCCAAAGTTGGGAAAGATCGCTTTATATGGCCACTTTGAAATTCCTTTGCCAGAAAGTCAGAAATAATATGTTTTTCTGACACAGAAAAATACATAGTAACAGTACACATCAAAATAGAATTAAAAATTCCGAGGATATTATAATTTCATCCCTTAGAATGACGAGCGTAGCGAGGTCGGTTACGAAAACCGAAAAAAAAAATCTCATTTTTTTGTACGTCGTCCGATTTTGACAAAACATGTTTCATTTGAAAGGTATTGCTTTATGTAAATTAAAAAAAAATATTGAAAAAAATTGGAAAAATGTAAGATTTTTAAAAAAAAAACCTTAATTTTCGTATCACACTGAATAACCGCAAAAAAACGGTAGACCCGGTGTATAATTTCGATATATGATTTTTTAAAATTAAAGTCAAATAAATGCATGATTATAAACTAAAAATCGAATCGAAATCGAATTAGTAGTTTTTAAGATGCAAGTTGTCAAAGTTGGCTTAGTTTGTTTATATGGTCGCTTATAAATTCCTTAGGCAGAAAGTCAGAAACATTATATTTTTCTTACAGTTAAAAGTATGCATAGGTAATAGACATCATAATAAACAATTTTTTACGAGGATATAAAAAAATCATCCCTTGGAAAGCCGAGCGTAGCGATGTCTGTTACGAAAAACAAAAAAAAGGCAGTTTTTTTTATTGGATCGTCTTTGTAAGGGTTTCTAAGGAATGAAATTTTTATATCCTTGTAAAAAAATGTTTATAATGATGTCTATTACCTATGCATACTTTTAACTGTAAGAAAAATATAATGTTTCTGCCTTTCTGTCTAAGGAATTTATAAGCGACCATATAAACAAACTAAGCCAACTTTGACAACTTGCATCTTAAAAACTACTGATTCGATTTCGATTCGGTTTTTAGTTTATAATCATGCATTTATTTGTCTTTAATTTTTAAAAATCATATATCGAAATTATACACCGTGTCTACCGTTTTTTGCGGTTATTCAGTGTGATACGAAAATTAAGGTTTTTTTAAAAAAAATCTTACATTTTTTTTCCAATATTTTTTTTAAGTTACATAAAGCAATACCTTTCAAATGAAACATGTTTTGTCAAAATCGGACGACGTACAAAAAAATGACATTTTTTTTCGGTTTTCGTAACCGACCTCGCTACGCCCGTCGTTCTAAGGGATGAAATTCTATTTTGATGTGTACTGGCCCCGTAGCCGAATGGCATTTCTCCGACGCCAAACGAAAGCGATACGCCGCTGGCTCTGTCGCGCCAATACGCAAGCGCGATAGAGATAGATATCTACTAGCGCTTCGTTTCGTGAGCGTTTCGTGAGCGATTGTGCCATTCGGCTAGCCACCCTGTTACTATGACTGTATTTTTATGTGTCAGAAAAACATATTATTTCTGACTTTCTAACAAAGGAATTTTAAAGTGGCCATATAAAGCGATCTTTCCCAACTTTGGCAACTTGTATCTTAAAAAATGCTAATCTGATTTCGATGCGGTCTTCAGTTTTCAACTAAAAATTTATCTGTATTCGATTAAAAAAAAACTCGTATATCGACATTGTACATTTTGTCTGTCATTCTTTGAAGTTATTCAGTGCGAGACGTAAATTTACTTTTTTTATTTTTTTCTTACTTTTCTTTCAAATTTTTTTTCTTTGTATTTTTTTTTAATTACACAAATCAATACCTTTCATTTGAGATACGTTTTGTCAAAATCGGACGATACAATAAAAAGACTTATAAAAAGACTAGTAAAACCTAAGGCGACAACGAAACTGTGTGACAGGAACAGTTACTGCATGGCAATAAAAATTTACAATCAGGTCCCTGAAGACAAAAAATCCCTGCCTTATAAAGCATGTATATCAAAACTGAGTAATTGGTTGTTAGAAAAAAGATCTTATTCAATTAATGAATTTTTGACATCAGAAAATAGATAGGCGTATTACTTTAAATTTATTGAATTATTTCTTGTAATTTTATTATAATCATGACATTTTAATTAAGTATGAATTGTGTGGGTAAATTATTAAATTTGAAATGTTTGTATTTTTCTTACTATTCTAATTTAAATATTATAATTAGTAACGTAGTGAAATGTATGATATGCATGTTAATTGTAAAGCTATATAGATTAATAAAATTGATACTATATGTATGTTCCTAGATTAGTTAAATCATATTTGCACGCTTTTTATTGGCAAAATAGTTGAACGAAATTGTACCTCTTGACCATCTTACTGTACACTATTTTATGCAAATAAATTACTTACTTACTTACTTACTTACTTACTTAAAGATAGAATTTTTTTCATTTTCATAAAACACCTCGCTACGCTCGGCTTCCTAAGGGATGAAATTTCGATATCCTCGGAAAAAATCGTTTACTATGATGTCTACTATCACCATACAAAGCGGCTTGCTTCCATCCAAAAGTGCAGCTTTTTTTTCATAACTAGTATGACTATTTGAAATCATTATTTTTTTGTAAGTAACTAAAATTATAACACGATTGTGATAATGGGGATTGAATTCAAAAGTGGAGAATTTACTGCCTTGCGTGTCATTTGCAGACATTTCTGCCTGGTGAAACTTCATCTAATAGTTCGCTTTGATGAAATAACAAATGTAGAACTCATGATAATAACAATTTAATGTATAGAGTCTAATGAAATGAGTCTGTACTGTAGACCTAAATACATACACTACCTTAGGCGATTTAATTAAACGAATGTTGTCTGAAATCGAATTGTACTTTACATGTCCACATTGTAATACAAAACCGTCTAGCGAATACATACGACTAGCGTCCCTTTAGAAAATGAACTACAATTTAAAGCGTTTCTACCTCTAGGTAGAAACCAGATTGTAATTAAGATATGCTCTTAACGAGATTCACAGAATGTTGTGCCTAGATTGACAAAACTAGGACGATTTAATATTCAAATGGAATCATACTTCATTTCGTATATTAAATTGTGGTAACTATTTTTACTTAATATTTCTTAAGGCTCATTTAGACGGCATGAACTCGCATGCGATTTTAGTTGCATTGCCGACTATTAAAGTTACATCTAAATTAGTCAGCCGATCGAATGCCGCATTACATAATATGTATTGTGATGTTGTTGTGTATGTGTTATGGGGGATCATCTCTTACCGTGTATATCAGCTCTTATTATCCATTTTTAACCTCCGACGCAAAATCGACGGGGTGTTATAAGTTTGACGTATGTCTGTCTGTCTGTGTGTTTGTCTGTCTGTGGCATCGTAGCTCCCGAACGATGAACAGATTTAGATTTTTTTTGTTTGTTTGAATTGAGTCGGGAGTGTTCTTAGCCATGTTTCATGAAAATCGGTCTATTAAGTATGTAGGGGTATTTTTCAAAATTGTAATTTTGTGGTTAGGTTATTCAATACGTGTCCGTATTAAAATGTTATTAATATGCAATGTATTAAAATAATAGTTGACAAGCACTTTTTGATAATCCCTAAATGCAATGCAGAAGGTGCTAACCTACGAGTACCTCAAACATAACTCAAAACGTAAAAGTCACGGACAATGTATGTAATTTTTATCTATAATACCGTTTGAGGGCGTTGTTCAGTTGTTCTATCCGTTTTCACGCCGAGGCATGTATAGTGCTTTTCTCAAACATACAATGAAATAAAAAAAAATGCTCTAAAGGACAATATTTTATAAAAAAAAGTTACTTTGTAGGCCTAGGCCTAAAAAATAATATGAAATCCCTTTACAGTCCTCTCGAGTTGTTGCGCCCAAAAAGCGATACTTCCCAGCCCATTTTAAGGAACGTAAAGACAATATTTCATTGCATGTTTGAGAAAAGGTCGTTTTCACTGCTGTTGGCCAACAAATGCTGACTCCTCCGTAGATCAAGTGGTGCCACAAAGTCGCTATCAGCATTCGGCCGTGTACGAGGTACAAGGTTAAAGAACGTCCAAAATATAGTTATAAACAATCATTAAAACTGATGTCTAGTTGAGTTGTGAAGTAACTGTATTCGTTTATTGTTTAACTTTTACTTTGTACGTAGCTACTTGTTTTATCTAATAGGTGTCTCGAAAGTTCAACTGCTATTTCTTCTTAAAAACAAACAATAACCTCACTGAAGGGACCTGTTTTAAGCAGAACTTTAAATCTCGTTAAGTTTTTAATTATTTAGCTCTGGTTATTCCACGAAAGGCTTTTTCATGAAAATTAAGCAGGTTTTAAAAATTCGTACAAGTTTTAAAATAACTACTTTTGTAATATTTTAACTCTTTATTTCATAATATAAAATTACATTACAAATACATAATAATAAAATAATAAAAAAGGTCCTTAAATAAAACTACAAACTAAAACTAAAATCTAAACTTATAAATAAACTTATAAATAAAAGACTTGCCCTAAATCGCCGTCCACTGGCAACGTGCCCAGAAGGCTGGCAGCATTGCCACGTTGTATGGCAATGCTGATCCGCTGTGCCAGATATGACCCAGCCTTCTGGTCACGTGTCAGTTCCACAAGCTTGCGGCTGCATTCTTTGAAGACCCTGTGGGCGCCTTCCCCCCAGGGCCCCAGGGTCTCAACCCCAAACGGCTCAAATATGCAACCACTATTAATGGTTGCATACTTGCGCCGCTTGAGGAGTTCGGCCGAATTGGCCGCCGAGCCAGCCTTTAAAGCGGTGCGATGGAGATGGGACAGCGCCAGAGTATCTGCACAAGTGGCATCCCAAACTAAGGGCTGTCCCATCTTCCATGGCACGAGCGTCATGCCGTCGGGCCTCTTTCCGTCATCGCGAGTGAGACCGGTCGGTTCTAATACGGCCGGTACTCCCGCACTGGCTAAGGCCCGACGGATGACGTCGTTGAGGCTCGCATGGCGGGAAGCGCGTCCTGCGCTTCTGCCGCAGGATAAGCCATGGTGGCCCAGCTGATCAACTGGGTCACCACAGCGACAGCGATGCGGGGTAACACAATTCACTCCCAGGCGGAGAGCGACCGAGATGCGGAAAGTGGAGTCGTCCAAAAAGGTACCAATTGCCACGGACGGCAGAGCCTGAAGCCACTGCCCAGACTCCCACTCGAAAGCGGCAAGGAGACGAGCACGCTCTTGAAGGCTGGTTGCCGTTTGATACAGGTTATTCCGTACCAGCCTACAAAGCGGCTCGTCCCAATGTCGCTGTGAATTGGGATATTCGGGCAGGTCTCCGTTTGGGCAGGCGTTGCTCCATGCATATCTGGCCTCTGATTTTACCGGCAAGTTTAATTGGTCTGTTGGGGACTTTAAAATTTTAGCGACCAATTCTTGTGAGCTATGGATAGAGGACAGATATGCAGGTAGCGAAACGCTGGACACTTTTCTTATACCCAGACCGCCATGCCTTATTGGCAGGGAAGCCTGAGTCCATGAGCGGTCGTCCAATTTTATATTGATAACTGTAATTAGGAGATTTTGAATAATTTTGTCAATATTTTCTAAAAGGGTGGGAAATTTCCAAAAGTGGCTGCACCTTAGAACGTAAGTAAATTTTGGGACAAAAAGGCAGTAACGAATAACAGTATATGCTACATGAGCATTAATTTTAGTCAGACGATCCGAAACTTCGTTTAGGTTTTCAATTTTGGTCTCTAAAAAATTTGAATATGAGTCGTCTAATACAGGTGCGCCTAAGAGGTGAAGTGAGCTTTTCTCTGTAACTTTAATATTAGGGGCAAGACAACGGAATTTAGTCGTTACGAGATCTTTGTCTGGGCATGTATCGGAAAAGAAAAGTTCACATTTGGAAAAGTTCAGTTCTAGTCCAATACCGCGGAATTCCTCAATGAGAACGCGAAGATCCTCAAGAACTTCGCTCACATCACCTCCTAGGGTGCCATCGTCTAAGTACCACACATTGAAATTTGAATTTAATTTTAGAATAATCGGGTGAATTGCTAGGCTAAAAAGTGCGGGGCCGAGCGGGTCGCCCTGTTGACAACCAACGGCTGACGAAATATGGTTTTCTCTGAAAAGTAATTTGGAAGCGTTGTTGTAACATTGCCAAACAAAATTGTAAATGTGTGGTACTTTTACACGTGTTTGTTCTAGTATGGTGGCTCTGTCGACGCTATTAAAGGCATTTCGGACGTCCACTTTCAAAACGACCTTACCGGATGTTTGAGTGATATACGTTCTGAGTGCATGGACTGCAGCTTCACAACCCCCCTTCGAACCAAAACCCAATTGGGTAGGTTGGAAGTATTGGCTAAGGGGGGTTGAAACAGCCGCGCATCCGATTTTGGCAACGAGTCGGCGATAAGTTGTCCCCACAGCAATCGGCCTGATGCCACCGTCCTTTTTCAGAAGCGCACACAGGTTTGCACCATACAGTGTGCCCGTAACTTCAGTGTGTACATTCCCGGATAGCATAAGGTTACTCAGATCTGTCAATGACTTTAGGAGCTGCTCGCCGTCGTTGCCTGAGCTATGCGCGAGGAGGTCCTTAAGGTGCTGTGGGGACAACCCATCCAGGCCGCCAGCTGAGCCGCTCTGGAAGGACATTATTGCATTAAGAACTTCATCTGTAGAGGCAGTGAGAGGAGGTGTTGATGAATCTGGTGGATCGGGAAGGTTTTGGTTTGTCAAGGGCAATGGGTGCTTGGATTTTAATTCTGATACAGTTTCCTGGGTGTCAGAAGCAATACAGTCTGTTGAAAAAAGAAGACGAGCAGCTCCCCTGATGTCGCCTTCTCCTACTTTGTTTTCAATGTTTCTATATATAGATGTGTTGTGCTTTAGAGCTACCCTGTGGAGATCTTCGAGACAATGTGGGTGTTGAACATTATGTTTAATTTTAGCAGTGAGAGATGTAGTTTTGTTCTGGTCGGTTACATGTAGGCTTCGGTAGGGAAAGGTGAGCAGTTGTTCCCAGGCCTGATAAGAGTTTTCCGACACGGCATTTTGTAGCAAAGAGGTAAGTTTTTGTGCTACCAATACTCTCGCACCTCTCGGGATTCTTTTAATGACACGGACACTATGTTTTAGACGGCTAAGAGTTTCAGAAATGTCGTATATATATATATATTTTAAATGTCGTATATATATTTTGATTATGAGTAGTCGTATTTGTATAACTTAATATTGTTTTGACTACGTCATAATACTGACTATATTTAAAAGATCGCCGGGACTTAATCGCGTATTTTTTTACGTGCTTTATACGAATAATTATGTTATTCGTGTAGCGTAACGAGTTTATTCATTTGAGGTTTATTTAACTTCAATTTAATTAACTAAAATTTGGTTTACAATGTACTTACCTAGTTTAATTTGTTATTTCATTGATTTTAATTAACAATAGCTTTCTGTTTGATTAAGCAAATCTAAATAATACATTTTAGTAATAAAATCATTTTCTGCCTGCTGAAATACACTGAAATCATTTGACTGCAGCCGTAAACTATCGACTGAAACAATTTAATTGGTCAAATGGAATCTCGAGAACGGCCGCATAACTCCGCTATTTGGTCCATTGCTTTTAATTTCAATTAACAAACCAAATTACAGTAAATAACGCAACAATCCAATCGGAACATTAATTGTATGACGCAACCGTCACTGCGTGCATTAACAGCTGCAAGCGATGCCTGCATTATCACTCGCCAATTACAGGGCGTTGCTAAATGAGGAAAAAGGGACTTTGCGCTTCAAACGCAGAGTTGAAAACTTGGCGGTGTGCTTGTGAGCATAGTTTGCGGGTTTGTCAAGCTACCGAGCGTTCGATGTGAAGTGGGCCGCAGCGTGTGTGGTTTAAAGTGGAATACGGCGTAACATGTGAGGGATGTGTGGGTGCGTTCCACTTATCGTCAACGTCATCGGGTGGGTCGCGCTAATTGACAGCCCCGCATGGTTGTCAATGCTTTGCTTGCTTTCGATCGCACCATCAAATTTGCGACTGCACTTCATTTCGCTCCACTATTTGCGGAGCGCTGTGGTCGCTCGGCTCCTGGTTTTGTTCAAAATGCGAGTCTCTAGTAGTTGATTGCAATCTAACCTAACAGTTCTCCACTTGATTGTGAACAAAAATGATATCTACTAACTGGTGAAGTTATTCAACTGAATGCGATTCTTTTACATTTACTTATAAATAGGTACATTTTAAAACTTGCCTACTTTTGGAGTGACTTGGCAGTTTTATCTTTAGAAAAGTGTTAAAAAAGATTTTTATTTTTTATTTTTTTTTTATTTATTACATACACATAAACTATCAATAACAGGGCCTCCTAATACGATAGTATGGAAATTTACACAACATTTTATACAGATACTTTGTCAGTTCCAAAAATATGAGTACGCGATTAAATTTTTGCGATTATTAATATAAGTTTAAAGGAACAAATCAAGATCCTACACAGATTATATGTTTAGACACTGCATTATCAATTTATTTTAAAACTATTTCGTCTTATAAAATGTAACTAGCACTTACTTAGCAAGCCTTTTAAAAGTTTTAATTAAAAATATATTTTTATTAGACATAAAACTTAAGTAACAAATAAATAATACATATCTAACTCTAAGAATAACAATAAAAAAACAACTTAAAATTAAATTAAAAACTAAACTAAACTAAACTAAAAATAAACTAAAATACGTCTAAATATGGCCCCCGCGGCATGGTGCCAAAGATGCTGGCAGCATTCCCTCGCTGAATAGCAATGCTAATGCGTTGCGAGAGAAAGCTGCCAGCTCTCTGGTCACCGGTAGTTTCTTTGAGCTTTGCGCTCAGCTCTTTAAAAACCTCACGGGCGCTTGGACCCCATGGCCCTAGGGTCTCGACGCCAACTGCCCTAAAATGGTATTGGTGTCCGAGACCCCGATATTTTGTCATCTTTTTTATTTCAGCCGCCTCCGCAGCTGCCCCAGCCCTGTTTGAGGTTCTTGGAAGATGGGAAGGTGCCAGTGTATCGACGCATGTGGCGTCCCAGACTAGCACCCGTTCCATCTTCCAAGGAACTAGGGTCATACCGTCCGGTCTCTTGCCATCGTCCCTCGAAACGCCGTTTGGTTCAAGGATGGCCGGCGCGTTGACGGTAGCAAGAGACCGGCGTATAATGTCATTCAGGGCAGAGTGTCTGGAGAGGCGACCGGCACTCAGTTGACAAGAAAGGCCATGGTGTCCAAGCTCGTCGACGGTTGTGCCGCAGGGGCACCTATGAGGGGTGCAGACCTTTACTCCGAGCCTGAGGCTCACGGCTAGGCGCAGGGTATCAGGCTCAAGGTAGGTACCACTGGGAGGGGAGGGGTAAGCGTGCAGCCACTGACCGGATTCCTTTTCTGCGGCTGCGAACAGCCGCGCCCGCGTTGTGGCAGTGGTACTGGGACTGGAAAGGAGTTCGTCAAAAGTAATTTTACAAATAGTGTCGTCCCAGCAACGTTGGATATGTAATTTTTCAGGTAAATTTTGGCTCGGACAAGCCGTCAGCCAAGCGTTTCTAGCGTCCGTCAGGCACGCCGTCTCGTAGTTTAAAGGGCAAGCCCTTAATATTTTACCCACGAGGGCGGAAGTGTCGTAGACGGATGATAGAAACGCCGGCAAAGCAACACTAGAAATTTTGCGCGTACCCAACCCGCCGAATCTGATGGGAAGGGACGCCTGGTTCCAGGAATGCTCGCTGAGCTGAATGTTTAAAATTGACTCTAAGGAGGATCTAATGAGGTCGTCAATAGGTGATAATAAATTTTGATGCTTCCAAAAAGGGCAGCAGCGAAGCAAATAGGTAAATTTAGGTACAAATAGGCAGAATTTTAAAATAGTCAGAGCGGAATGAGAATTTATATCGAGTAAGCGATCGGCGCAGTTTTTGAATTTGGAAGTCGCGTTTGTAATGATGTTAGGAATAGCTTCTTCGAAGATGGGTGACCCTAGGAGGTTTAGTGAGTCCTTGTTGACAAATTTAATGTTAGGCGTAATTGCCTGAAATTTTTTAATGGTGTCGGGATTAAAACTGGTGAGATATAATTCGCATTTATCAGAATTTAATTCAAGTCCAATTCGTTGAAATTTATTTTTTATTTCCAATAGGTCAGCCAATACCGTGTTAGCATCACCTCCTAGGGTACCGTCATCTAAGTACCATACGTTAAATTTTGAATTTAGATTTTGAATAATAGGATTTATGGTTAGGCTAAAAACGGCTGGTCCGAGAGGGTCGCCCTGCTGGCAGCCTACTTCAGAGGAGAGTTCATGGGTTTTGTATATCAATTTTGAGGGATTTGCGTAGCAATTTAATAAATAGTTGTAAAGTTCTGGAGTGTGGTTATTGACTTCTGCAAGCAGGGCGTCCCTATTGAGCGAGTTAAATGCATTTTTGACATCCAGTTTAAGCACTACCTCACACTGGTCATTGATAAGGTAGGTGCGGAGAGCGTGTACTGCCGCTTCACACCCACCCCTAGTCCCAAAGCCGAGTTGTACAGGTTCGAGTTCTTTTTGTAATTTTGTAAGTATATGTAAAAAGTTGAACCAACAGCAATTGAATTATAATTATTCAGTGCAATATTTTACCATAAAAGAAAATGTAAAGAACATTTTTAATTTCCGGGGATTAATGAAGTACGTATTGAAGTTAAATTATGTTGCTTTGATTTTCTAACTTTGTGAAAATCATGCGGTATTTATCAGCGTTGTTTGCTTTTATTTTTGAATTAATCTTCTTTATTCATTTACAATCTTAGGATCGTCTGCTAAGAACTATATTAAAGTCAGGATCTGTAATATAAGTAACAAACAGTTTAGTAGTTTTAGGTTAAATTTTATTTTAAGTTTGTTAAACCGCATGTGTTTGGTAGCTTTATAAAATAGATTAAATGGCTAACAGTAGTCCGCTTACTTACAGTACTCACAATGGTCCGCTTGTTACCCATCCCTTTTCCTATAAATTATTTTTATAGTTTCATTTTACCTAGAGGCTGAATTTCTGAATCATTATTCATCTCGCCCCACAAAACCAATTGTTTTTAAGCCTAACGAACATATATTCTCACCTCACGTTTCATTGGCACAGCTTTGTGTACAATTTACCGCCTGCAGCGATGGAATTTTATGATCAATTCTAATAACTGCACAAAAGGGAAACAAAAATTCTCAACTTTAACATTGAAACTGTAAGATTCTTTTTTACTAAACGGTGTCAAAGATTTCTTTAGATTTCGATTCAAAAGTTTCTGGTTTCTACATTTAAATTTTAGTAGTACGGAGTGACGTTGGTTTACTTATAAGCAGAGATCGGACGAATTTGCGACATTCGACTTACGTCATTTTAATGACTTTTAGTATGAGATGACGCACAAAAATCCGATCTCTGCTTATAAGAGAAAATGAAAGAAACATATCCTTTTTTATGCCTCATCGAATCATGTGTGATTTTGTACTATTGTGAAATTGTTTGACACGGCTCTTGAACATTTTACTTGTATGTACATTTTTTCTGGATTTAAAAACATTTATTTTTCATTTGTGATTGCAATGTTATTCGAGAATGGCTTTGGTCGCAATTTATCTTTTTTTCTGTGTTTCAATAACTTTACTAACGCGCGTCGTGAGCGTTCGCGAAAATAAAATTACTAACACTTTTAGGCTCAATTTAAATTTTAAAACTTAAAAGTTTTATATCTGTTACCACGGCCATTGTACGTGTGAAATAGATTTGGAATATCAAATCACGTTGGCCAGTCGTGCAAAAACACGACAATTTTTATTTGCCATTTTCGGAGCTCGATGACGGTTCAATTCTGTCCATGAACGACTGTAACGACGTGACGACCCGCTGTTTGTTCAAACATCAACAAAACTAATGAATTGTATGCACAAATTGCACAATGCACCTGTGCAATTGTGCATACGTGCTAAGTCGAGGCACGATTAAAGGGATCTAACAAAACAAAACATATCGACCAATGCGAACCGGAAGTAAGTTATTAAACATTAAGGTGTATATAATTGTAGAAATGTAAGTAATGGCTTTTAATTATTTTATTATATTATTGTATTTTAACTTAATTATTGTTTTTTGTATTTTTACACGTTCTATACACTGTATTGTCTTATTTTACTTCGATGTTTGTTTTTGACATTCATATGGGTTTTTTGCCTGAATTAAAATTGATTTATTTATTTTATTTATTTTATTAATGTTGCTGTTAAATAATGTTAATATCTAAACAGTTATTTCTGTTTCTTCTCGCAATAGTAAGATAAAGCGCACCAGGTTCTGAATATATGTATTACAGTACATACTATACTAGCTCACAATAGTGTGTTACTTGTCAGGTCGAAACTTCAAAGCCATATGTTCTGTAAAACATCGTACGATACACGTGCGACCAGGGAATATGTAACTCGTCTCGATTTAAAACCATCCCTTCAGTCGTAAGTCTGCTAGTTCAAAAACATTTAGAGATATATTTCTATATATTGTAACATTGAATATAAACCACACAAATACCAATAGCAGCCATCATTGTGCATTGCCGTAGCGAGGATCGCTTTACCAATTACGCTGCGAATCAAGAAACCAAGGAAATCAAATTTCCAATGTGTGATCTTTGAATTTGAACTCCGAAACAGAATTGCAATTGAATTTATAGCTACGAAAAGCATTGACACAAATGTCTGTCAGAATCATTAATGATTTTTATTTGTAGCAGCAATAAAAGGTACTTATTCTTTTAAAGCTTTTTGCAGAGAAAAAACTCACTTAGGGGGAAGCGGGGCAGATACGTACACCTTTTTTCAAAATTGGTTTTAGAGCCCAAAATGATCTTCAAATACATTTTTTTTGTAAATAGTTGACAGCATATTTATTAAGGTATACAAAATTTACGTTTTCTTGTTAAATTTATACCCAGCCAGAGTCAGAGATATATTGATTTAAACAAAAAATGGTATTTGTGTAATTCTGCCCCACATGCACTTTGATATCTAGTATGGGACACTTTGATACATCAATTTAGGGCATTTTGATACATATCAAACTGCCCCTAACAGCATGCGTTTCAGAACAACACACTTAGCTGACCAATGATAAGCCTTTTAAACATTACAAAAAGTTTATTAATGGTTAATTAAGTGTGGTGCTCTTGATACCTACGTACCTACCAGTAAGGTTATTAGGAAAGGTACACTAAAGGGGCACTTTGATACGTTCAAAACTGCCCCAACCAAAGTACCCCATTCGACAAATTAAAATAAAATATTTATTAAAAATATACTATGAAGTTTTAGTTCTAAATAATAAGCCAACTTGATAACTGAATATACTGATATACTTACTGCTTTTAATAATGCTCATCCATTAAACTCTTTAAATTTGCGGCACCACTCGATCAGAAACACGTAAAATTTTTACTTAGGGACCGCGAAAACACGTTTCGACGCGCTGAGCGGCAACGGCTGACTGGCGAGCGGCGCGGCCGCCGGTACGTCACTCACACATACAAAGGCACGTTTGAGTGTTGCCGCAGGTGTATTTAAGCTTGTAGGTAAGGAGTTAGTGTGGGTGTTCAAAACTGCCCCCTGTGCCTAACTACCCCGCTTCCCCCTACTACTTTTTATTGAAAGATGTAAAAAAAAAAAGTTCTTGTGGTTTAGCCACAATGTCGCTGCCTTTACTTGAGAATGTTAAATAATACTACGATAAATGTAAAGTAAAACTGACCTTGATTCTGCTACCACGAAAACGCTTTAAGCAGATACTTATCTACTAACAATTTCTCTGGCGCAACAATCAACGGTATTTATTAGTCAAATTCGACATTATTTCATAAACAACAAGGACAACAGCTAATACAGGTTAATAGATGATAAAGTATCAAAACCATTAGAAATAAACAGGGGCAACACAAAGCCCTATTACACGTTCACTCAACAAACATGACATACTGCACATGACAAAGCGTCCGTGAAGCTAGCGGAGCTTCATAAAAAGCATCGGCGAACTCGGTACAAAGCGACAATAAGGAACAAAGGTGGACCTGCTTGTCTGACGCACACTCGATACGAGTCCATTGATAGATTTGTACGTTTTTGCAGTTGTGGATGTGTAATAGTTAGGATAATAAAATTAGTAATTATTTACGATAAATGCGCAAAAAGTAGGAAATTTGCATATGAAGTTAGGTATTGTACCTGCAACATCTTACAATTTATTAGGTCTCTTTCAATTATCGGCATTTAAAAAATACGCTTGAAAAAGGATACATACAGAGGCTCTCTGAAATCATAATTTAGTAAATTTTTGGTTTTCATTTAGTTTGTTGTTTTACTTTACACATAAAACAGCAAACTAAATCAAATATATCCATCCATTGAAGATCATAAATCTTTAGAAAAAGTTAGTCATCATTGAAAGGTCAATTTTACCAGGTCCCGGCTTTTGACATCAAGTTAAACATTTAATATTGATGACATTACTTTGCACTCTTGTGGATATAATGCAACTTTCCCATCCATTTTGGAAAAGTGAAAAGCACTTTTACCAGTTATTGTTCTGAAAATAACAATACAAGGAGAGACAAAGATTCGTGTAAATGATTCCTAAACACACCTTTGTACATAACGAGACTAACGAGGAGAGGTGCCTTCTCGTTATTGGCTAACCTTATTAGTGCGGGTCCGAGGTTCCGGTTTCACGAACCGCAGCTGAAGGTGTAGTCTATAGAACCTTGTTAATAATGTGACTTTGTGTGCCAAAAGATAGATAGATATATAGATACGAGTAGAATACTCTTTATTGGCACACCTCAGCAAAAGATACAGAAAAAATATACAGTGGAGACAAAACAAATGATTATAAATAGAGGCAGACAACAGGCGGTCTTATCACTAAAGAGCGGTCTCTACCAGACAACCTTTGAGTAGCGGAAATAAAAAATTTTTTTCAAAATCGGTCCAGTAACGACGGAGATATTGTGGAACAAACATTAAAACAAATACAGACGAATTGAGAACCACCTTCCTTGAGATTTGGGTGCGGCGGTTAAAAAGTTACCACATTGTCGTTTAAGCTTATGGACGTCCAACAGTTAATCTTATAAACTTTATAATATAAAGATACGAACAGATATATGCATTTGAGGTAAGCGATTTTATAATATCCTTTTCTTGAAAATGCCACAATTTAAAGGGTTTTGTTGAGTCATTTATTTTAGGTAGGTATGTAATGCGGCTAAAGACTAGTGCAAACTTTGAGGTAGTCCCGAACTGTCGAAGCGTGTCGGCATTAATAATTGAAATGAAAGTTCGTCCGAATTCCAGGTAGTTAAGTGCTTTGCTTACAAATGGTGGTATTGAGAAGTTTCAGCGTTCCTTTGTTTTATTAATATACAACGACACAAATGGTATAAAAAAATAAATGGTATAATCCATACTTTAATATTATGAATGGGAAAGTGTGTGTGTCTGTTTGTTTGTCCGTCTTTCACGGCAAAATGGAGCGACGGATTGACATGATTTTTTTAAGTGGAGATAGTCGAAGGGATGGAGAGTGACATAGGCTACTTTTTGTCTCTTTCTAACGCGAGCGAAGCCGCGGGCAAAAGCTAGTTTATTTATACAACTCTGAATATTTTCTCGGAAACGATCGTATTTGTCATACTAGTTCACGCAACGTCAGTACTTTATATATAACTGAAGAATGACTGAAATCTGCTCGTACTTTTCCGTGAAAACATGAAGGAAAACAATTTGAATTACATTTGTAAACCTAATAAAAGTATATCCGCTTGCCAAACGCGTCTGTCAATATAAAATATCAATTTAACCGGCAGATTTGAAAAGTTAATTGTCATTCAGTCGGTCGAAGCGACGGATGACAGCACAATTTGGTCGCGTCAAAAACGTCGGTCGTGGCGGGAACGGAACGAACGGCTGCTGTTTTATTAGCAACCCTTACATAAATAGACCGCTCAGACAAACCAGTATACTAACTTTCGTTGCTTGCGTATAGTTGCTATGGATCTCAAGGTTCAAGCGTAAATTGGTTTTTCTAGGAGGAATAATTTATTCGAGCTTGGTATGCTTTGTGAATCTGACAGCCTGGCTGTCGAGTGTCGGCGCCGTCCAAAAATGACGGCATGATTTAATAGCGTGTTACTGAAATGTGAGCAATTAAGCTGAAATTGATATCTTTGCGCGCATTTATTAACATTATCTGTTGGGAATTGCGAATTACGTCCATTAAATCTGGTTTAATGTTAACGTTCAGAATAAGTTAAAATTATATGTTACACGAATTTTCCGAATTGGCGTGACTAATTGGTTATTCGACAATTATTACACAAAATACATTCACGGTCTTAATTAATGTCTATAGGTACATAGGCCCTAATTGAATTCTATGAAATGTATCATAATTATTTACATGCCAGACAAACAAGGAATCAGACCGTTGGTAATGTTGGTATATAAAATGTGCTTTGAAAATTACATTATAAATGTTGTGCTTGTTGGCGATGTATGTTATTGTTGAATAAATTGTACTGGTTAGTTATTACAAAACAAGTACATGTCCAAGTACATTAACAAAGTATAATAATGTACGGAACTGTACAGATCCAGCTGGTTTGTCAGTGATTTTTTATATTTCTTCGTAAGGGCTATTATCGAAATTAGTACTTGAGGATATAGGACGATCGATTCTTCATAATATTAATAGCTTTTACCCGCGGCTTCGCCCGCGCACGTAATCTTGTTTTACCATACAAACTTTGGACCCTCATTTCACCCCCTTAGCAGATGAATTTTGAAAAATCCTTTCTTAGTACTTCTCTACACCTTATAAGAAAGCTACGTGCCAAATTTGGGATCTCTAGGACTAGCGGGTTCGGCTGTGCGTTGATATGTCGATCAGTCAGTCAGTTTCTTCTTCTATATTTTTAAGATTATAAGCGTACTGTTTTTATTTTCCTTAATGATTATTGAGAATAAAGTACTTTTACACGTTTTGATGTATTTTAACCATAGCAATTCCTTGTCGAGTTTGTTTTCCTCGACTACTCAAATGTTCACTCATTTGATCAATTGTAGAACCTCTCTTACATTAGGAATATGTATTGTTGTTCAATTATTTTCCTTTCCACGTTACGGATCATATATTCAATATATTCATATCTGAAAAACAGAACAAAGGGTTAGGTTTAGTGGAACAAACATCCCCGATAGGCTAGGGTGGAACAATGGAGACCTAAATATGTATTGTTGGAATAATTCGATATCTGTTAATGTGTTTAATGTGTAGAATATACTAATGTTGAATTTATCTATCTATCTATTTAGCAGCTTTCGCGCGCCCGTCTTCGGACACAGGCTTCCTCTCCATTCCTCCACGCTTGTCGGTGCATTACCATCCGCATCCGCATCCAGTTATCGCCAGCTAGTTGGCAGATGTCAGCTCTCCATCTTAAAATAAAATAGTGAATTTTATTAATGTAAATAATAACATTCACTATTTATTTATAAAATAGTTTACCATTTAAATATCAATATTTAAAATGTTACTAAAATAACTACTGCGTGCAAAAATGCTTGCGTAAGTTACAAAGGGAACGTATAAGTGAACGCTTTTTTTATTATGGTTGTGGGTAGATATAGTTTTCTGCCAACAAACTGCACTGCAGAAGCAACAAATATTTAATAGTTATTTGTTTTACAAGGGGGCAAAGTTGTCGTTTAACCGCACGTGCCAATATTGATACCCGAACAAGCGAAAGATTCCAAAAAGTGGAATTTTGAGCGATGCGAGGCAAGCGAAAAATTTCAATATTGAACCGAGAGCGTAACGAGTGGTTCAAAAAGTGGAATCTTGAGCGTTGCTAGGGTTTTAAGGCACGAAGTTTAAACAAACTTTGCCACCGAGTGAAACACAAATTTTTTCACCACACCAACACGAACAAAATACTGACTGTGAAACATGAAACTAAATCAAACCCACCAATTTATTCAACATTTATTGTTCAAAATCGTCATTTACTTATAGGTAAAATCTAGCAGCCAGATTAAGACATCGAGTCAAAATTTGTATGAAATTACTTTGCCCCCTTGTCGATAAAATGCAATTTTGCTATCTGTTTTCGAATAGTAAAGAAAGCCTTTACTAGTTGGTGTGGTGAAAAATATTTTTTTGGATTAAAACAAAATACTTTTATACATATAGAAAACGCACTAAAACATGTATATCCACTCTATGTATCAAGATTGGATTGATATAGGTCTTCTTCTTCTTTGCTCATTCCCACATTAGGTGGGGTCGGCTCTCCTAATTACTTTTCTCCAAGACAACCTATCGAGGGTTGTTGGGTCAGGAAGATTTTCTTTATTTAAAAGGCTATTCATGCTGGTCCACCACGTCAATGGTGGCTGGCCTCTACCCTCTTCTTCTCCGATTGGATATAGGTAATATTTTTATTAACGAGTGAGTTTTATAATATCAAAATAATGATTTACTGCTTTTAACACCGCTTTGCGCTAACCGCTCATAATCGTAACCAAGCATCGTTAAAAGTTCTCATGTTACATTTACTCTCAAATTTATGAATAAATCGCACGTGGCGTCAGCTCTATACGCCCAGTCATAAAGAGAAATATGAAATAAAGTTAACTAATGGGTCATTCCAATTACGTTAAGAGTTTATAGCTGTGTTTAGGTTGCAACGACTTTATTTCTGAGCATTGTGTATTCGTAATAAATTAACTTAACTTATACTAAAATACTAATAGGTACTATCAGCTGCAAAAGTGGATGGCGAATTTATCAATGAATTCATTCATAATTTATCCATGCACTTTTGCAGCTGATAGTACATAAATACTAGGTACAGAGAGTGAGGTCTGTGTAAACAATTGATTGATTAATATTAAATCATGCACCGAAAGGTTAAGTGACGGAGACCTATTCTTCTTTGGCAACTAGATGTGAAACAGGAATATCATTTCTTTTTAGGCAACTAGTTGCGTAACAAGATTATTCATTATTTTTCAACAACTGGTTGCGAAACTTGGTTGCCAAAACGGCCGGAGGGGTTCAGATTATTAGCAAATTCTTGTAAGTTCGTTTTCACGTTATCCGGTCCGATATCGGACCGAACGATATCCCATACATTACAGGCGTTATCTTGGATTTTTTCCGTTGAAATCCTTCCGGCATCCGATATCGGATCGGATAATGTGAAAACGGACTAAGGTCAATCGGACTTTTGCGTCTAGTGGGATAAATGTGTCTTTAGAAGATAATATCTTCTTAACGGAATTCATATATAATTATGTAACATACGGAATACATTAGAACCATGATACATAAATTTAAAGTTTGGTGATGGCCATACTTAGAATGTACCGGGTAATTATTAAGAATGTAATACATACTTACCACATACTATGTGAACTGATAATTCTTCTTTTTAACCGACTTCAAAAAAGGAGGAGGTTCTCAATTCGACTGAATGTTTTTTTTTTTTTCCTTTTTTTTTTGTATGTTATTCGATATCTCCGAGAATCATGGACCGATTTTAAAAATTTTTTTTTCATTCGATCAGGTATAACCCCGAGATGGTCCCATTGGCACCAAGTCGGGGTCTGATGATGGGATCTTGGAGAAATCGAGGGAACTCCTCAAATGTTATAGGCACATGTAATGTTTTTAGTGTATTTTTCAAAGGTACACCAGTATTTACGCCTGATGGTGATAACTTTATGTGGCTGAGCTGATGATGGAAGGTCAACTCCTCAATGGTTAGGAGTTAAAGGATAATTCTTTCACTACTGTACATATATTCGGACTGATACATAGAATATCAATAGGAACCACTAAAAATCAACAAATAAATAAACTTTTTAACAAAAAATAAAACCGCCTTCAAAAATAAGCGCGTTACAAAACACGGAGAAACTAAAAAGCAAAAAATAATAAACCTTTGAATTCAGATTTCTTATCGGATTGCAATAATCTAAACATCCAAATTATAAACAAATCAATTATTTTTGGAGTCGGTGCCAGCCTGCGTATGGTTGGGTGGTGCAAACAGGAATAGCAAGGCGATGAACAGGTCTGGTACCGACTACAAAAGTAATTGATTTGTTTATAATTTGGATGTTTAGATTATTGCAATCCGATAAGAAATCTGAATTCAAAGGTTTATTATTTTTTGCTTTTTAGTTTCTCCGTGTTTTGTAACGCGCTTATTTTTGAAGGCGGTTTTATTTTTTGTTAAAAAGTTTTAATCCTTTCGATTTTACGTTAAGTATTATGGAAAAGAACACATAAAAATTTGCAAAGATGCTCTTTTTCTTACCTACATAATGGCGCCCGAGCTTGACGAATATTTTCATTTCGTTCTCTAGAAATAAATAAATATCCAACGAAGGATGCTTGATCCGCTATGCATATCCGACATGCGCTGATTCGGTTACTTTTCTTTTATGCTGGCCTAGTTATTCTACCTAGTTCAGAGTCGAGATGGACCAATGGTACCGGACGCATAGACAACCTCACTCTGAAAAATTGAATTAAACTTTCCCGGCGCTAGTAATTCATCTCACTAGAGCGAAAGAGATGGATGATATTATGGAATTCTTGAAGCGAAACCTGAATCGAGGTCGGACAGTTGCATCGGGTAAATTGAGAATATAAAACTGCAACGAGAAAGTTCTAGAGTTATGACTTAGTTTCAGTTTTATTAAAATTATTAACGTTATACTTTTGCCAGGGATTATTTTGCTACGTGTATTTTAGTTACGTTTTACTACGTCGATGTGGGAAATAAGTATACAACCCGACTGATGGTAAGCAGTCGACATCGACAAAATCCTTATCTAATGCAGCATAATGGCCGGTGACTGTACAGTCAACCAATTGGAACCCTAGGCCACTATAGAACTATGTCACAGTGACATTAGAAATCAGATTGTAAGAAATCTGAACTGCTTGTCATTTTGACATGGTTGTAGCCTAGGGTTCCAATTGGTTGACTGTACCTACTAAAGAAGTGGAGTGTACCTCTAATATCTACACTGCGAACTGATATATAAGTAATATTCCGATCAGAAATATTATGCAAAATTCAGATAACGAAGCATCTATTTAACTCAAAATTTCTCTTTGACTTTCCGATGATAAAAATTAATATGTTTAAACGAAGCAAGTTTTCTTCTTGGTATTTTATTCAGTTTAATTTTGCTAAAATGTTTCCGTTCATTGTTACAGGTATGTTCCTACATACATATTTATGTTATTATAAGATGGAGTCTTTCATCAAACACACATGTAAGTATAGTCGGGTTATCATAAGTTGACAACGTTTTTGAGAGCCCTGCCTCGGCTGCCTCTTAACGAATTAGGTTAATTTCATAATTTTACCAAATTTTTAAAATATATTTTTTACCAGTAAGGCTGTCAAAATCGTTACCAACTTATCTTGAACTGCTTAATGTTGCCACATTATAATAAAGAGTACTATCGTACAGTATAGCCACTCCCGGTCCCCGCTGAAAGTGCCACCTACCCCCTCTCGGTTACCTCACAGTTACAGCATGTCAAAATCGTGAACAGTCGACCTGTCATATCTCACTCATAGAAGCATGGTACGCTTTCCCTTATCGAGCTTAGAATGTGTGCTAGGAACGCTCCTCTTTCATATATTTGATCGCCAGTGTCCGAGATGTGATGTTGCTCTGTATCAAGGATGATTTATATAGGATTTACAATCTTCATACTAAGAATCGTACCTCAATTTTTTAGCGCCACCTATAACTACACCTATTACTATCATAACTACACTAATGATGCCTAATTTTTTTTTTTCAAATGTGTTTCGACGTGATACCGTTACCGTGTGGTGACGGGTTAAGAATTTCACCACCCCCTTTCTTCCCGTGGGTGTCGTAGAAGTCGACTGTGGGATATGGGTTAAATTGTGGCGTGGGAGAGAGGCTGGCAACCTGTCACTGCAATGTCACAATTTGGATTTCTTTCAACCCCTTTTTGCCAAGAGTGGCACTGAAACTTAGTAGTTCATGTGCTCTGCCTACCCCTTTATGGGATACAGGCGTGATTATATGTATGTATGTATCATGATATTAGAGGTATAATAAAGAAGCATATTTGTTCTTATAAAAAATAAAAACACGCAAAAATATTTGGGAAAATATGATTTTTGTCACTTCCAGGCTGGAAAACAGCGCCATCTAGTTTTAAGCTTAAAAGGCCCATACATTTCAGGGGTACGCTTTTTTGTATGGGCTTTGTCTGTTCCGGTATTATATCGTCCTTGCTCTGTAGACATGTTTGACCTAGAATCGTTGAATAGGTATGTGTGCCAGTGTGTATAAAAGATGATAAAAGTAATAAAAAAATTCAGGGCTTTAGTCTTTGTCTTCAAAGGATAAGATCGGAAAAACAAAAATCGTTAATACCAGGATATCAAGGTAAAATATATAAACTATGAAAGCACTTTTAATAAACAAATTTTTGCCAAGAGATTTTAGTGATAATTCAAGATAAAATATACTTAAATAATGTGCCAGAAGTATCATCATACTTACTCGTATAGCTTGTGCATAAACTGTTTGCAAAATTGCAAATATATGTTTGTATTTTTTTATATAGAGCTAAAGTCAAAAATTCAGGATTCGAATCACTAAAATCCCTAAAGTTGCAAGACTTTTCAAACGTATCGTATCGTATCGTTATTAGTATTTCGTGTAAAAAGTAACTTTTTTTCTTAGAAATGATAAGTTTCTTACCACTACTATCACGTACAAGACAGAAATAGGAATAACATTACTTTATTGAGTTGAGCCGTGTTGCTTTTACTTATTTAAGATTTTCCCTCTGACTAGTGTCAAGACGTGTTTTCGGACATGAAGAAATAAATATAATAGTATATTATGCACAATTTGCTACAAAAATTGCGTAAATCTAGTTTTAATAAACAAATTTAAACTGACGTGTGTAGTTAATAGTGTGATATGCTTACTAAATAAGTATCTTATTACAGAAAGCATACAAAATAATACAATAATAACTTACATGTAAAACTTATAATAAAACTTACAAATAGAAAATTTGGCTCAGGTCTTATTCATGTCGAAATCTAGTTGTAGTAATGTCGCTTATCGTAAAAATGAAATTTGTTTTTATTATCTTCATGTTACGAACTTTAAGGAATAGTAAAGTTGAAATTTGGTCTATAAAACGTTACAGTTTATCATTACGGTTAACTTTATTTCTATTAAATTTACTGTTCATAGTATCCAGCCTCCGAAGCTTTCTACTACCTTTTTACTCAAAAATCCATTAACCCGACGTATCAGTTTCAACCTATCCACCTTATATTCTCGAGAATATCTTCCCCTCCCTATCTCTGAGGATTAGCTGAAGGCGAGTGACGGCCCTAACACAATGAGATCAAGTGTCGGGGACATGAAGTCTTATTGATCCGCTAGGTAATGATGTAACTCCGGTAACAATATTAGAAGCGGTGTGAGAACGAAGTGACTTTTGGACGTATAAAATACTTGATAGCGTAGAGGTCACAGATAACGTATAAAAACTTTTAAAACTAAAATTACATGAATTTCGATCATGAAACAAAGATCGCGACGAATTGAGAACCTCCTCCTTATTTGAAGACGGTTAAAAACACATATTAAAGACTCTGTTTCAAATAAAAAGTTCTGTGAACTATACGAGTTTGAATAGAAATTCTCTCGAAATTTAAATGATAAAATTCAACTTTCAGATTTAAATAAATATTCAATCTTACTTGCAAAACTATTAGTTTACTCGTAAAAAGAAAACTTCAAACTTACTGATTAATGAAAAGGCACTTAAAGGTTAAGCATTATTATGAAAATAAGCTTTATCAAGCTCTTAAATAATAGTTAGCACCTAATCGTTCTAATTTCTTATGTTCAAAATAAAACAGACCACATTAAAATATGTTCTTATTTATGTTACATTTGTTTTTACACTTCAAATAATGACCCAGTTAACATACTACTCTATTAAAATTAAACCCTATACACAGAACTCGTTCCGGGCCCTATCAGGTGCAAAGGTAAAGGATAGGACTCGATGTGCTCCCACACTGAATTGTGATAGACAGCCTTTCCATCAGAAAAGACCCGGAACGAGGGCCATGGCCTCGAAAGTCAATGAAATAAATATGTACGACGTGGTTTTATGATTACAACGAGTACTTAAATTATCACGTAAAGGATAGTACGTAGCTTAGTGATATTTTAAAGTTTATATTTTATCATTAAATTGTTTGTATTTTTTAACGATATATTTAAATATATTATGTTTTATATTATAACATGTAAATCGGCTTTACCAATATATTAACTTGTGACTTTTGACTTATGACTTTATTACATAGCTCGGTAATATCGTTCGTCACAAAACAGGTCGCTTGAATACTCAAGGAAATTAGTTTCGTATGCAGCAAAAAGGGGGTTTATTTTTGAATAGTCTTAGTGCATAATAAGGCAAGAGTTTAAGCGAATTGTGGCAGTTTAAATTGCTAAGGCTTTTACTGTAATTTGAGGTGAATGCTTCAGAAATGGTTTAAATGGCCGGTTTTATTTCACTTGCTGGTGTTAGTAAATGTAATGCATTTACACTGAATAATATTTTTTTATGGTAAGAGCTTATTTTTATGCATACAATAAGTACAAAATACTTCTTATATAAATATAAGAAATCTTCTGAATGTATCAATTAGTGCTCAGTAACCTGTATTGACAGGAGAAATGAGAATAAAGATGGAGAATTTGATGATCTCTATCTGACTAATGACGGATAACATTAGTGTACCATCATCTTCATCATCACTAAATCTCAACTAAGGTGCACTTTATTTACACCGCAAAAGAAACAAAAAAATATGTCAATAGGAGAACGTAATCTTTATTTAAAGGAACACGATTTTTACTTTCCTGACTGAATGTTTTTGTATTCGGTCTGAAACATCGGGCAAAACATAAACGTAACACGTTTTAATTTAAAAAAATATCATAATTTTGTAGATTAAATTATTATGACTGTAAATTTTATAGGACCTAACTAACTAAATAATATGGCTCCGCCATCCATAGATAATGTTGACCTCCAAAACGAGAGCACGCCACCTATCCCGATCCTGCGCAGCTTCCTGACAATCATCGGCTTGTACCTGACACAGATCCGCCATCACACTGTCTTCCCAGCGGTATCAGGTGCCGTAGCCGAATGGCATTTCTGCGACGCGAAACGAAAACGAAACGCCGCGAAAGGTAGTCTGGCTCCGTCGCGCCAATACGCAAGAGCGATAGAGATAGATATCTACGAGCGTTTCGTTTCGTGAGCGTTTGTGCCATTCGGCTGCGTACCCTGGGCTGACCCGCCGGCCACCAGTTTGGTCTTTCCCAGATACGCCTCTTAGCAGCCCGATCCTCTCCCATTCTTATAGGACCAACCTATGCCTAAACATTAGTCACGTGGGACTAAGATAAAGGTAATAAATACACAATCCCCAATACACTTCCAGATCGACAAGCAAAGGCACTTAGCCAACTGCTGTAAACGACGCCATAAAATCTGGGTCACATAATCAGCAAACTAAGTAGCCCGATCTCAAGTTATGTCGTCCTTGATGAATCTCACAGGACATTAAAACCTGTAAGCTCGTAAATTTAATACTATTAATATGCTAGATTGTCCAAGGGTTTGTAATGTATACAGATATTATGTTATTATATTAAGCTGTGACCGCACGTGTATGTAGTTAGGTACTTAGGTACAGTCAGTAGTAGAAACAACGCACCAAAAGTATCTGTCATCCGGAATAACTTTTCTAAATGTAAATAAATATGTACAATTCGTGGTCATAAATGTCGTGGTCATTATTTTTTTTAACACTTTCGAAACCGGGCTCTACGCGGCGCTACGACATTTTCGCTACATACGGGGAAACCCATGTAATCGGCTACGCTTCTACGAGCGGTGTACCCGACAGTCGGGTTCTTGGTAGCGAAAGTGTTAATGTTTACATAGACATCTATTTATTTTAGCTGTTACAGATCTCTTTATTCTTAGGTAGATACTTCAGGAGCATTATTTGATATGCTACTTTTAAAAGTAGGTAACTAACTGACTATTTTGGCTCAGTGATCCAAAGTGAATCTTGGCACATCCGAAATGAGAGATCGCCACCTGTCCCGATCCTGCGCAGCCTCTTGCCAGTCACTGACTTGAAGCTTACACTTGTAAAATATTATATTAAACTAGAATTCCCAAATTGAAAGAGCGGCTCCTTTTCATTTTAGCATTTTCGCTCCCTGTAGCGTCTTAAGCCACTGTGACGCCGACTAGATTACCAAGGCCGTTATGTGTCATTTCTTAGGTTTGTCTATTAGAGGTGAAATAAAACTTATTATTAAACCATGATTTTTTAAACATAAAAATAAACTGATAGTAAATCTATCTAACCTACACTTGCACGAGAAGTGTGTATCAAAACATAGTTGTTATATTAGATCAAAGAAGCAGTTTATAAAGTATGTGCCAGAGATTTAGATCAGAGTCGGTACGCTCAAACTAGATAAGGAAAATGGTTCTAGAGAAATGAGAGCACATATATGTATAGGTAGGTAATAGAAATACAACAACATTATATTTTAGATTTTATTTTTAAGGTTCTTTTTAAGATATTCAGCAGAAAAAAAAACAATAAGTGATGTAATGTAACTAACAACAGCCTGAGTAAGGTAACAGATCTAAACTCCTTATTTAAAATGTCTCAACAACATAAGTAGAAGATCATACGAAAAGACATGCATAAAAAAATATTTTTTAAGCCCTTAGTATAGTAATTCAAATAAATACCTTACCTACACGTGCACATGTATTGTAAAATCGACGCCCTTATCCCTTATATTATTATATCCACCTCGTTCAACAGGCTATAGTTGAGTTCACCTCATTCTACGCTAAGAATGCAGCACAAGCAGCTCATGGGGGGTAATAAATTCCCAACTGCTGTAAATAGCATTTTTGCCATTGTACTAGAAGTGCCGCAGCAATAACCGTTACCGAAGTCCGGGCGCGCTTCGACGGGTTTACACGGGCTTACTTATTCTAGAAAGACTGTTTAATATTAATAAAATTAAATTAAATACTTAAATAAACTCGAGTGTTAAAGTAGGACTGGGCTGGACAGGTCTTCCGTATGCCAAATGACCTATGGGCCAAGATAGCCACGGAGTGGGAGCCCCATGAGTCGAACAGAGGATCCCGCAGACCTCGCCGGCGATGGCGGGATAACTGGGACTCCTTTTTGACCACTAGTTGTAGCTCAAGATCGAGAAGAGTGGAGGAAGAAGGGGAGGCCTTTGCCCAGCAGTGGGACACAATAGGCTCTTAATATAATAAACATAAACTCACGTCAGCAGAGTTAGCACGTGATTGGCACGAGAGTATGTCACCGCGAGATCACATCTCGGTCACTGGCGATCAAATATATGAAAGAGGCGCGTTCCTAGCACATATTCTAAGCTCGTGTAGGTGAACGCGTACCATGCTTGTGTGAGTGAGATATGACAGGTCGACTGTTTGCGTTTTTGACAAACGGTAACTGAGAGGTAACCGAGAGGGGGTGGGTGGCATTTTCACTCTTTATTATACTGTGGCGAGATGGACTACTCTACTCGTCCTTAATACGTCATTAATACAATTAGAAGACGAGGTGTGATTTACCTCTCGGCAATCATGTGCTAACCCTGCTGTGCTGTATTCTTGTAAGGGATATACAAAAGCACATGGCACTGCTCAAGTTTCAGTGCCACTCGTAGCAATTAACGGGTTGAAAGTAACCGAAACTGTTATATTGCAAAGTTGCTAGCCCATCGCCCACATCACAATTTAATCCAGTATGGGCACTCCCGCTCCCCGCTGAAAGTGCCGCCCACTCTCTCTCGGTTACCTCCTGTCAGCAAAAACGCGAAAAGTCGCCTTGTCATATTTCACTCATACAAGCATAGTACGCGTTCACCTACACGAGCTTAGACTGTGTTAGGAACGCGCCTCTTTCATATACTTGATCGCCAGTGTCCGAGGTGTGTGACCCAGTGGCGAAATTTTTAACCCGTTACGTCACGGGCGTCATAAAAATATCGAAATAATCAAGAGTGAACAGGCATCTTCTAGGCGAGCTCACTCCATCATAGGACACGTCTTTGACTTTGGCTAGTCTGTGGCCAAGAGTAAGCCCATTTATAAAAAAAAAATCGAGGTATTTTTGTGTTACTACCCAATTGAATGTAGGCTGCATATTAATTTTGTATGACAGGTGACGGGTACGAAGTAGATTTCATATTTGTTGATGATAACAGACATGGAAATATGTGAAAGTTTTGTGTACCAATTAGCAGAATTTAAATTTGATCTCATAATTTTGTTCAAAACACATCTAACATTATAGATGATCGATCATTCAAAATCAAAATCGTGAAAACAAAGAAAAACGTGACAATAAAAACAATATCAGAAACTATCGAGTTAAATTGTATTTAATTTTGTTCAATCAGAGAAGCCTATGAAGTTAATGCAACTGGCGAATGTTAGAAGTTTATATACATATTACAAGTAAAAGATAACTAAAACGATGACTACAATTATCCATACTAATATTATAAATAGGAAAGTGTGTGTGTTTTAGTTTGTCCGTCTTACACGGCAAAACGGAGCGACGAATTGACGTGATTTTTTAAGTGGAGATAGTTGAAGGGATAGAGAGTGACATAGGCTACCTACTTTTTGTCTCTTTCTAACCCCCCCCCCACTTCCCTAAAATGAGTGGTGGGAATTTGTATGGGGCATTCCACAATTTTCGTATTTACCGCGAGCCGAAGCCGCGGGCAAAAGCTAGTTTAGGTATAGGAGGAGACTCGTGAAACTAAATAGAAGCTAGAACAGTTAAAGACCGTATCTAGCAGATAAACTACAGCCAGGGAAGCTGCTGTGCAGTGGTGATTACATTATGTTGAACGTTATACGGGTAAGTGGCACTACTGTGACCTTACTCGCGCCAGTAAACTACGCGGAGCTGCCTTTGAAATGTTTGCGCTTAACATTGTTACCTACTTTGACAAAATGAAGCAAATACGGCTATGCAGAAACTGACGTTACTGTACGGTGGACGTGGAATAATGTTTGGTACTTCTCTTGTTTGTTTGTAGTACTGGTAGGTACCTGTTTTATGTTTCCAACAAAATTAACAACATGAGCACAGTATAATAAAGAGTACTATCGTACAGTATGGCCACTCCGCTCTCCGCTGAAAGTGCCATCCACCCCCTATCGGTTACCTCACAGTTACCGCCTGTCAAAAACAGTCGACCTGTCATGTTTCACTCATACAAGCATACTTAATACGCGTTCACCTACACGAGCTTAGATTGTGTGCTAGGAACGCGCCTCTTTCATATATTTGATCGCCAGTGTCCGAGGTGTGACATCAGCGCAGTTGATAGAGTCCCAATAAGTTCTGATGGTGCCTAATATTTCTTTACGATGTTATAAGAAGCGACAATAAAGACGTAGCGACTTTAAAATGAATATTTTAATGGCAATCGTATTTTAACTACACATTTACGAGAAAGACTTTTTGTTCAAAAAGAAAACCTAAAATACCTCTTTCAAAAGACATACAGACTAAATTCTGAATATCATTGAAATATAACTTGGCTGGGTACCCGAGTAGATTTCACTTTGCATTTCTCCCCGCCTATAAGCGTCTATTCTATGGAGTGTTACAGACGCCGTAATATATTCAGATCGTATTGCATATTGGATTTTAAGTCTCGCTATTCAAAATATGTACATTGCAGTTGTATCGGCAAATTTACAATTCTATGATACAGAATTTTAAAAGCTTCGAATCCATAACTCGAATTTGCAATTGTCTTGTTACATTTATCATTGTTACAGGGTATTCTACGGATGGAAAAAAAGAGGTCAAGCCATTATCTGACGGCATGACTCGGCAGATTTATTTTAGGTTTCGTATTTTGTCACATATGTGACATATGCGAGGAGGTGTATTACACGATACATAATATATGGTATGTGGGTTGACCGACTAGACAAGGTCATCCTGTTGGTCTTGCAAAGTGTCCGTGAGCTCAGTTTGTGAAAGTTGGTTTGAATCTACTTAAAATTAGGTGTTTATCGGAGGTCAAGATTCGTGGTTCATTATAATTATGTCAGGTCGAAACTTCGGAGGTCCATCTGTACTGAAAAACGTCGTACGATACACGTGCAAGAAGGAAACGGTCGTGTTTTAATTTATCGCCACTCGTTTCAAACTTCCTTTTTTACGCACTTGTATCGTAAATATCGTAATGTACTATTATGTTCAAACACGTTTTCATTAAACTAACTAACTCGCTTGATTTTAATGTCAGTAATAAACTTAAGGGCCGCCACAAAATAGATCATAAGATCACTGCTTGGTCGACGTGGCATCCATAAAGCCCAAATTACAATAGTAAATAACTAAATTTATGGCTAAATTATAATTTTATGCGATGATTCAAAATTACGATACTTTCTATTTCGTAGGTGTTCAAACTATCTTTGAAGAATCTTCTTGGAGAGGTATGTATAACAATTATGTAGTTTTCCCGTGTTACATAGGTATACAGGTATATTATATAATATTTACAATCTTCATACTAAGAATCGTACCTCAAATTTTTAGCGCCAACTATTAAATACTATCATAACTACACTGATGATGCCTACTTTATTTTTTTCAAAATGTGTATTGACGTGATATTAAAATAAAGAAATATGTCATATTTGTTCTTATAAAAAATAAAAATATGATAAATATGAAAGTATGATTTTTGGCCACTTCCAGGCTGGGAAACAGCGCCATCTAGTTTTAAGCCTAAAAGGTCCATACATTTCACGGGTACGCTTTTTTGTATGGGTTTTGTCAGTCCCGTGTTAAATCGTCGTTGGTTCTTACAATAAACCTTATTAGACATAGACAAAACCTATAATATATTATTATATCAAGAGATACATGCCTACATAATTGATACCATCAATTGTTTGAATATCAAATAGCAAATTCTGACGCTGGACCCGACTGACTACAATGGACCCTTCTGATGGATATTATGTAACAATAGGCGGAAATTATAGCTTGAAATGGATATATGAATTTAGTATGAGCATACAATATTCAAGTATTGGGCGACTATGAATAGGCGTCTCTAGTGTGTTAATAAGATCTCATTACTCATTGAAATAGTACCACCCACCTAATAGTAGGTAGATAAAATAAACGAATGAACTGGTCCGTAGTACATTCCATTGTTTTGGTAAACCTCAGGATGCCAACATAATATTATAATAATAGGTACTTGTTTTACGTGGGGGCTAAGTTGTTGTTTAACCCCTCGTGTGTATAATGTTAATATTTGAAATGAGAGCGAAAAGTAAGCAAATCATATTCGAATATTATATGCTATTTATATTTTCTTTATAAGATTTGATATAATATTTTTATAAAAGCTGATTGGTTCCAATAGTTTGATACAAGCATCTGTTTTGTTTAAGAAGTAGGAGATAGATATCTAAAAAAAATATGTTATATATCTACTTGCCTAACTTGTTATCTAATTAGCCTTGTAAGTGTGGCGGGATCGACGGGGCGTCAGCAGTGAGCGAAACACAGATGTGAAGAGCAGGTATTTATTTTATAAACTTGGCGAAATACAGAGGGTTTCAAAAAAGGTAGAAAGGCTTAGCTGTTGTGCAAGGGTAGGACCCACAAATGCAGGAGCAAACACCTTGACAAGAACTCAACACCAAATTCTCAGTTAGCAAATTCAGTCTCCGAGCATCTCTATGAAGAAAGTAAACGGAGTAGCTGAACCCAGTCTAAAAGAGCCGTGTCGCCTTTTAATTTCGATCCACGAACAAAATATTAACACGATACTTAACTAATCTAGGTTGAACTAACGTTCGCGCGTTCTATTTAGTCGTCAGAGACATCTATTGAGCGATCTGCGCACTAATGTTCACTTCACGCCTAGAGACCACGATACACTAACGTTCGCGCGATCTATTTAGCCGTCAGCGCCATCTAGCGGGGTTTTGGGTCAATATTATATGGTCGATGACGTGTTATGCTATAGCCTTTATTTATTTTCGGTTGCTTTGTCTGTCAAGATTTTATTTTACACTCTTCACTATGGGCATTGTCAGGTTTTGGGTCCCCCCAAATTAGCGTAAGGTGTTAACGAAAATTAACTCGCTGTCAGTTTTGTGACGACAATAAAATTAAGCATTAAATCTGTGTAAAAATTTACTTTTTTCACATTCTAAATGTAGATTTAAGCGATAAAAATTTATGTAATTAACACTAAAACTATATTTATATTGAAATTTCATGCTTAACTATCGTCACAAAACTGACAGTTAATTTTTGTTAACGACTTACGCTAATTTGGGGGTACCAAATTCTGAAAATGCCCCTATACATTATACAACTGTATATCTGCTCACAACGAATTCCCATCTGCCAGACCTTTTGCTCCATGTAATTGGCTCAAATGGGGCGAAAAGATAACGATCAAACGGTCACTTTCTTCCCTTCTCATCCAAAAGAATGTTGTGCCTCCATCGACTTGTAACTGCTTATAAGTCATTTTAGGTGCAACCTTTCTAACGACCCACATTTTTGTAAAGAAAGGCAAGAAAATGTTTCAGATAATAGTTCATAGTGAATTTTTGCCCTTATTGATGGAAGAATGTTCATTTATGTATCTTTTGTTAGGAGGACCTTTGGCGTTGCTATAAACGTGTTACTAAAATTGCTATTCTGCTTAATGTACCTAATATTATTATGATGTTACGTCCATCTAATATCTTGTGAGCTCTCTGTTATATAGTATATAAGCTCTTAGAACTTGTACACTTTTTTTTTGCTGTGTAGCAGCAAAAAGTAGGGTATAAGTTTCTAATAGATTGGTAACGCGCACGGCCGCACGCACTCCTAGAGTTGCAGGTGTCCATAGACTATTTAGACTGCTTTCCATCAGGCGGACCGTATGCTTGTTTGCCACTGACGTAGTAAAAAAATATAAGCTTTATTTCTATTTATTTCTGTAAAATCTGTTCATTTCTAAAAAAGCGTGATTTACCCAACGCGCTAAGAAGTATCTACTTTAAAGAATGCTGAAGCTTTAAAATAAGAACCAATAAGCAAATATATTTCTGAAGACTGCGTCGCTGGTCGCCTCGGGCGTTGCAAGATTGTGCACAAAATTCAGAGGCAATGGAAACAGGGAACACTAGCCATGCATTCTTATTTATTGGATGAGTGCAAGTGCAGCCAAAGCGAGTTCTTGAATTTATCTATAGATTAGGGATAAATAATAATAATAAAATACTTAATTACACACTACAGAAGAAAAAATACACAATTCAGAACAGATACAATGTGGTAGGTAACAACAGGCGGTTTTATCGCTGAAACAACGGTCTCTTACATACAACCTTTAGATAGTGAAGTGGCGATCGGAATAAAATTAACAGGTGGTGCAAAAGAGAATAACAGAAGGACAATAATTATAATATAATACATATGCTACAAATATAATTTTTAAGAAAAAAAAAACCGCCTTCCTTTGGGGTTCTGGTGATAAATACTTTCAAATGTTGGATTATGTTATCAATTCGTCTGTATATTGTTTAATGTTTGTTATTCGATATCTCCGTCATTTCTGAACCAATTTTGAAATCTGGATGATTCTGAAGTACTTACAGATGAGAATGATTATCAGAACGGAACTCTAACCAGGGGCGGCTCACTCTTCATCAGCAGTTCCACTGCACCAAATGTCACTGTTCTGGACGTAAGTGCATGCTGTTCTTATAAAAATACCAAAGTCACTATAAGTGTGCCGTTCAGATTTGAGGAGTTCCATTCTGACCATCATCAGGAGTTCCACTGCACCAAATGTCACTGTTCCGTACGTAAATGCATGCTGTTACTTTAAAAACACAAAAATCACCATATGTATGCCTTTCAGATTTGAGGAGTTCCCTCGATTTCTCCAGGATCCCATCATCAGAATTGGGTTCTGAGAAAAATGGGATCCAATCTGTATGCATATACAATCAATCAAAAAAAAATTTCATAATCGGTCCAGTAACGACGGAGATATCGAGGAACAAACATTAAAAAAAAAACAGACGAATTGAGAACCCCTGCCCTTGAGATTTGGAAGGCGGTTAATAAAAACTATGATAGGCAACATATATTAATAAGCATATACTATGATATGGAGACCATTACAGCGACTTGATATTTCTTGGAAAACAGAATGTTTATGAAGTAGACAAATAATGATCACTTAACAACTTTAAAAATAAAAACCGGCCAAGAGCGTGTCGGGCCACGCTCAGTGTAGGGTTCCGTAGTTTTCCTTATTTTTCTCAAAAACTACTTAACCTATCAAGTTCAAAACAATTTTCCTAGAAAGTCTTTATTAAGTTCTACTTTTGTGATTTTTTTCATATTTTTTGAACATAATTAATATGGTTCAAAAGTTAGAGGGGGGGGGGCGCACTTTTTTTCCTGTAGGAGCGATTATTTCCGAAAGTATTGATATTATCAAAAAACGATTTTAGTAAACCCTTATTCATTTTTAAATACCTATCCAACAATATATCACACGTTGGGGTTGGAATGAAAATAAAAATCAGCCTCCACTGTACATGTAGGGGGGGTACCCTAATAAAACATTTTTTTCCATTTTTTATTTTTGCACTTTGTCGGCGTGATTTATATACATATTGGTACCAAATTTCAGCTTTCTAGTGTTAACGGTTACTGAGATTTTCCGCGGACGGACGGACGGACGGACGGACGGATGGACGGATGGACGGACGGACGGACAGACAGACATGGCGAAACTATAAGGGTTCCTAGTTGACTACGGAATCCTAAAAATGGGTAATGAAGTGGAATGGATAATGCTACAAATAATGTGACTTCATCGTAGTACGTCTACGTCATAATCCTTTAATAACCAAAATTTTATCTATATCTCAAAATGATTGTAAATCGAGCAATACATGAAATTTCCTAAGGTTAGAAAAAAGTGTGTGGAAAAATAACACTGAGTCTTTTACAGGTGTCGTCGTTAAGCCTCTTATTTACTTGAACAGTACTTATTATCCAACACCGATAACATTCAATAAATATTATCATGGTTCGACGACACTCCGAGTCTTCCTTTTCATGTTTGATTTGAGCCTCTTTAATTTATTATAATGGTGGAGAAATTTTCATTAATGCCTGTGAAACTTGTGAAACCGCCAACTTTACCAATTAAATTGGATTCGATTTGTTTTAGAGGAGGTCGCTTGTGCTTGCGGTGTTTACGAAAATCATTTTGAAAGTCGCCAACGAGTTTTCTCATTAACAATTTGTCTGGCAGGTTAATATTGCTGAAATCGTATGCTTTAGATGTCTTTCTTTACTAATGCTTAATTTAGTCGGTTCATTGTGGTCTCTTAAAATATTTATTCAAGAACTATGAAACAATTCAATTTGTATCAATTGAATATACAACTCACTTTGAAAATATATTGAATATCACCACGATTTCCTACCGATGTTTTTATTTAAAGACGTTAGTCGGTAGCATTATACTTAGAGCTTTCAGAAAAGTAGTGTAATTATAAAGCTTGAACAAGCCTCTCTTTATTTCACATTAAGCAAACATGCAAACACGACCTCATGTAAAACGCACTCAAAATGTATGCGCCTCATATGGTAGTTAATACCTTTTTCTAATGGAGGCAATGTGTGTTTCGCGTAACATGTTTTTCAGCCTGTTGCGAAATGTTGTTGGTATTTTATAATGAACTCCGTGTTTGGTATAATTTTGATGAAATTCTTCGCGTTTTCCTCTTTAAGTGAAACACGTGAATCGGATTGTGTACCTCCAGAGGTATAAATAAGGAATGTCGCGAAAGTTGGGGGTAGTTGTGTTTTTCTTGTGTATGATTTGTGGTTGTTTAGTTTTGAGTCTTAATTTGGTCTTAAGTACGTGGCCACGTTGGGCGCCAAATTTATACACTTAATTATTTAAGTTCAAATGAATAAAAATAATTAGTTTACTAGTGGTGGCCACACCTTTCGTTGATTTTTAGGTTTTGTTAAGATTTTATATTTAAACTAGTAACTTAAATTTTATGTGTATTAATTTGGCGCCCGACGTGGCCACGTACTCAAGACCACCACATGTATACGCCATATTTTTTTTTTCAATCGAACAGGAAAGATAACGACTTTTTTTTCAAACAAACGTAGTCCTTGTTATATGGACTTTAAAGAAAAAAATAGTTCAATTTAAAGGGGAGACCAGGGCAAGACGTTTAACTTATTTTTATTTGTTTCCCCTTAAGTTTTACTTATTATTATTACTTTAAGACAGTAACAGAATATACTTTTTTAACCGACTTCAAAAAAGGAGGAGGTTCTCAATTCGACTGAATGTTTTTTTTTTTTTATTTTTTTTTTGTATGTATGTTACTCGATATCTCCGAGAATCGTGGACCGATTTTCAAAATTTTTTTTTTGATCGAACGGGTATAACCCCGAGATGGTCCCATTGGCACCAAGTCAGGGTCTGATGATGGGATCTCGGAGAAATCGAGGGAACTCTTCAAATGTTATAGGCACATGTAATGTTTTTAGTGTATTTTTCAAAGGTACACCAGTATTTACGCCTGACGGTAGTAATTTTATGTGGCTGAGCTGATGATGGAAGGTCAACTCCTCAATGGTTAGGAGTTAAAGGATAATTCTTTCACTACTGTACATATATTCGGACTGATACATATAATATCACTAGGAATCACTAAAAATCAACAAATAAATTAACTTTTTAACAAAAAATAAAACCGCCTTCAAAAATAAGCGCGTTACAAAACACGGAGAAACTAAAAAGCAAAAAATAATAAACCTTTGAATTCAGATTTCTTATCGTATTGCAATAATCTAAACATCCAAATTATAAACAAATCAATTATTTTTGGAGTCGGTACCAGCCTGTGTATGGTTGGGTGGGGCAAACAGGCAATAGCAAGGCGACGAACAGGTCTGGTACCGACCACAAAAATAATTGATTTGTTTATAATTTGGATGTTTAGATTATTGCAATACGATAAGAAATCTGAATTCAAAGGTTTATTATTTTTTGCTTTTTAGTTTCTCCGTGTTTTGTAACGCGCTTATTTTTGAAGGCGGTTTTATTTTTTGTTAAAAAGTTAATTTATTATATCAATGATTCCATTTCAAACTTTGAATGTAATGGCATTCCATTACATTGACTTAGTTTTGGCGCCCAACGTGGTGCTCTAAGCGACGCGGTGATAGATTATGTTTTATTCTGTATTGATTTGCATGGCTCAGTGTGGCCAATAATACAAACGTAAAAAGTGCTCCTAATAAAGCGTCGTAATAATAAAAAATGACTTTTAACCGATCCATATATTAAACTACATTAATTATCTTTTCCGAAATTAAAACGTTTTCCATAAAACCCAATCACATTATCATTTCAGACCTCATTTACGCCAATTGCATTTGCATCATTACAATAACAGAAAAACCAATGAGACATGACCCATTACGTCCCATACCTTAAAATATCGGCAAAGTTAAAACTGCGGATGGGTTGACGTGGCGCTGATAGGATGCCCTACGAAGTTGTTCCCGTGATGCCGGCGGAGCCGTCAGATAAGCTGCATAAAATAACTTTGTGGCAGTGTATTGGCAATTCCATTTAACTTTTGGAATCGGGACGTCAGCGTCGCAAATTTAAACATACCGATAGTTTGATTGCTTCGCGTGAGTTTGATTCGACAAGCGATACATTTGAAAATAGAATGATTGGTTGGTAGAACTGTTTCGGTAAAATAACGTGGAAAACTATTAATCTTGATATTTATTTTGAGAAAATACGCGATGTATTTTATTTTATGGGTTTATCGTTCGTATCAAAATATTTTTTATTGCTTTGATTTACAGTTTTCGTTACTTTCAATATATTTTCATACTTGTAAAAATATTGCTCGTATTCATATAATTATTATGATGATTTTTTAAGAACACAAAAAGCAGTTAAGAAATGCTACCATTTTAATTAAACTAGGTGAGCAATGGTGCGCGTTTTTGCCTATTTCTATACAAGACTCTCTTTAGCATTTTACAAAAGATGGTTGTCACATTTTTCCTTACGTTTACCTTACATATCACAATTTTTTCAAGTCACAATTTTTTTTCAAGTCGAGTTAAACACAGGTATTGTGTAGTATCACAAATAATGTGATCTATGTTACACTAAAAATAGTGGTGTTATATGTATTTGTGTCGCTTAACTTCAAAACTGGGTAAATCCATTCTGCTATAAGGTTGATTATATTCAACCTTAAAGCAGAATGGATTATTTTACCCAGGTTTGAAGTTAAGCGACACATTTTTCTTCTTAGGTAAATGCATGCGAGTAATCATTAGCGAGCCTTCATCAAATAGGTTCATTACTGGCTATTTAATTGCTGTAAATGTAACCGGAATGCTTAACTACACTTGTGTACTACTTCAAATAAATTACTTAATCCTACACAGTACAATCTGTAAAGAAACTTAAACAGCAACTACAATACAATACAATACGAATATTCTTTATTGCAACTACTTAGTTATATAGATAACTAGCTTTTACCCGCGGCTTCGCCCGCGTAGTAAAAGTATTCATTAAGATTTTCATTTGGATCCGTAGGTTTCTCTGTATCTCCGTAGGTTATCTGCGATTATTTCGATTGCACATAATACTTTTGCTTGCAATGATTGTAGAAATATTACACATCGACCACAGCGTAGGTAATTCTATATACGCTGGGGAAACCTTTATAAACATCCCACATAGCCCGTATTTCGACACTATGATCGGTGGGTAAAAAGTACTTTTTTCTATTATCCCTTATATTTTTTTACATTTTGCTTATACTTATCGCAAACGTAATCTTCAAGCAAGCAAACAACGATCGTCTTAGAGCACATTGATTGTAAGAGACCGCCGACCGATTATCCGTATCCCTCTAACGATACCCATATTATCCGTATCCGTATCCGTATCCGTATCCCTATCCGTATCTCTATCTCTATCCCTATCCCTATCGCTATCGCTAACGCTATCGCTAACGCTATCGCTAACGCTATCGCTAACGCTATCGCTAACGCTATCGCTAACGCTATCGCTAACGCTATCGCTAACGCTATCGCTAACGCTATCGCTAACGCTATCGCTAACGCTATCGCTAACGCTATCGCTAACGCTATCGCTAACGCTATCGCTAACGCTAACGCTAACGCTAACGCTATCGCTATCGCTATCGCTATCGCTATCGCTAACGCTAACGCTATCGCTATCCCTATCGCTATCGCTATCCCTATCGCTATCCCTATCGCTATCCCTATCGCTATCCCTATCGCTATCGCTGTCCCTATCGCTATCCCTATCGATATCCCTATCGATATCCCTATCGATATCCCTATCGCTATCCCTATCCCTATCCCTTATCAAGATAACACTTTAAGTTCTCGCGCTTTGTACACATATTTAAAGTCACATACAGGTCGAACGCGATTAATTAACATTATTTTTACCTTTTTTCCCAACGTTTCGGCCAGGTTGCACTGGCCGTGGTCGCGGAAGACTGACGTCCCAGCAAAATGTCACCGGAGATGTAAACAACACAAAACTACCCGATATTAATTTATATAAATGTTCGGGGTAGACAAATAAATATAATCTACCCGCTTTTAGTTAATGTTTATTTCCCACCGCACGACACACAAAAAAAAAAGAAAAAAGGTAAAAATAATGTTAATTAATCGCTTTCGACCTTATCAAGATGTTTAATGACTTCTTATCAAGTGCTAAAATATAAAGTTTCATAGTTTTATCTTTTAAAATTAAGAAATCCCATACAAACTTTCAACCTCTTTTTCAACCCCTTCATCCCTTTTTTTCGAAATAAAAAGTAGCCTATGTTCTGTCTCAGGGTCTAAAGATTGTCTGTTCCAAATTTCATCAAAATCGGTTGCGTGGTTTAAGCGGGAAAGCGTAACAGACAGACAGACAGAGTTACTTTCGCATTTATAATATTATAATAGTATATAATAGTATATAGTATATATAGTATATATAGTATATATAGTATATAGTATATATATAGTATATATAGTATATATATAGTATATAGTATAGTATAGTATAGTATTATAGTATATATAGTATATAGTATGGAGGATAGTATGGATAGTATGGATGGATTTGATGGCCAAATAAACAAAAAATATAAAACAATAACCTAGCTAACAAGCATTTTGATCCCAATTGATAACATCGGTTGTCATTGACGGCTAAGTCCTATTGATATAAAAGTATTCTAGATCTTTTCAACTAAACTGAATCAAAAGCAATATCCAATCTTCCCTCCCATTTTCTTTGCTTCATCGACGAAGCAATTCAAATATTCATTCTTATGGATCTTTGTGTTCACTCTAACGATTCTTAACCCAACGCATTAAGTTTTTGCATTTATAAGATTTCAATGATATTTGAATGATTCATAAACTTATAGTAACAATTGTCTATGTCAGCCATTCTGAGACAGCGACATACATAATCGTAGTTGAAAACTGTTGCTGCAGCTGTATCATGGAGATATTAACTAATTAGATTTTCTCGACTGCTGAACTTATGTGTCATCAGAATAAATTTAAGCCTAACCAATTGTTTTTTTTTTTTCTTTTGAAGCCGGCTATTCAATAGGTGGGATTATCCGTGGAAAGCTACTGCTAGATTCGGTTATAGCTGACAAAGATTTTGAAAACCGAAACTAAAATAATATATGATAGATCAAAATAAGTGTTCGTAAGTCCAGCGCCTATAACATTATTCACTAAACCCCTTTTCTATCACACAAATACGTCGAAAAGGGACAAACGAACTTTATCGGCTTGATAACTTTAGTGAACGTTTATGAATTTTATTTTTATTTATATTTTTAACTATATTTTATTGTTTTTGTTGTACGCGCTTGTCAGTGAACTTTGTATTTCTTTAGGAATTTCTGTAATATAAAGCGTTAAAAAGCAACGTAGGTAGATAATAGCTTAGGGATGCACAAGAAGACTAAGTTTAAATTGCCCCATCATTCCGGGAAAGTTTCTTGCTCGGAACTGCGGTAATCCAGTTATTATATACTGTAGGAGCTCAGCTTCTCACGAGCACGCTTGAATCACAGATTATAGCAAAGCGTAAGTACATGGCATCTATTTGACACGCAGTAGACACAGTGAGGTGTCTCAACTGGATTAGAGGTACCACTTGAATATGCAGACAGAAGTTGGTTAGAGTAGGTAGATAACGGTATAATCACTGACAATGCTATTTGTAAACGTCATTATTTTTAATTGATAATTATGGTTTGTGAATTTAGAATTTTTTAGGCATCTTTCGCGATTATGTAATCTTAAAAGATACACTTCTTGAGCTCAAAACAAACAAAATAAAGAAACCGACTCGAGAAAAAATATGTTTATGGTTTTAGTAATCTTCTTGGTGATTGGCGCGTATCTCACGCTTAAGTGATCACGTCAAAATGACCCCTAAAATATAACAAGTTGCTCAAAGTATTTTTGTAACATTTTGGTAGGAATTCAAATATTAATTTGAAGTATGACCACGTAAATATGTCTGATACTTGTTACCAACGACAATATCTCACAAATAAGTGTTCTAAAATTAAATATTTGAACCTTTTATGGAAAAATGTTGCTCCTGATCCAGTTTCGATGAAACAGCATAAGAACCATAGATGAGAAGTCAAGGAGGTAGCAACGATAGCTCCGCGGGGACCCATCGCGTCTTGTTCAACAACTATTAACTGTGCAATTACGTATGTATATCGTAAACATACTCGCTTTGGGGCTCTTATGTGAGTTTAATGAAGAAAAATGAGAGTTTGAGTTTGATAAAAAAAATTGAAAACGTAAATACCTGGGATATATTAAAATAAGGTATTTACTATTTACCAACAACAGCAGTAAGTTTTATTGTCATTTAATTATATGTTAATGTTTGATCTAAGTACTTTTATTTTTGGAAGGTTATTCAGAAGTGACCTCTTTAAGAAATATAATTATACCTACCTACACCTTGTACACGCAAAACTTTTACTTAATTATTTTTTAATTAGAGTTAGAGTACTTATATAAACTTGAAAGATGCATAATAATTGTAGAAAATATATGAGGGTCCCGTTTTCTTGCACCTGTCGAATTTGATATATTTAGCAACAATTTTGTTTATTTCCAATATGCTGCGCTTCTAGTACTGTAGGTATAATTTTATAATTGATAGTTGTTTTTTCTATATGGTACTAGTAAAATATTTAAACATAAAATAAAACTATAATCCGTTTCCATAGTTTTTATTTCATGAGTAACTTTCGCGGTAACCGAAGACAATATTATTTAAACATAGTTAACAGTGACACATTTCTTGATAATTATATAAGATGCCAGGCACAATCAAGTTGGGAACCTAAATGTTTGAACACCTACCACAACACATCTTTCTCAAAAACCAAAAAAACCGCACAAAGCCACGGATTCATATTTTTTACATTCCTTCTGCATGTGACTTTGATTGCGGCGTGGAATGTACTAGTAAAAAGCGCATATACCTACGAGTATGAAATTTATTGTGCCGTGTTGCATTTTTTCGATATTGTACCGTTTTTCCATTACAATGCTCTTTTTGCACATGTCAGTTATTAAAACTGTCTTTTAGCGTTTCCATTTAAGCAAATTTCCGGTGTTTCGTTGCTCGTTAGCTGGGCTGTGTCAAATGGCCTTTATTCCCTCGTTATCGGAGCCGTCAATTTATTGTTGCACTTTTTAACGGGTTCTGGGTGATGTTGACATTATCAAGCTGTCATTTTTGCGTATTTTTTGTTCATGTTTGTATGTGGGTATGTATGCTAGTTCACTGAAATATCACGATTTCGTCTTCTTTCAACCCCGTAATCTGCTAAGAGTGTTCCTTCTGCCCCTTTTGGATATACAGGCATGAATGTATGTGCCTATGTCATTATGTAACGGACCTGAGTTGAAATGTAAACTTATAATGAGTAAGTATGTATTAAATTCCTTAGATAAAATTATGTTAGCGAATTTTAAATTATACTTTCTGCTCGTTTGAAATGTTTCTCTTTATTATGTACCTATACTCGTCGTTAGCTTAATTGTGATGTCCTATCGTAACTGGCCTAAAAAGGATTTGTGTCACAAGCAGTTTTTCATCGATTCGGACGCAGATTCACCAGACCTAGTGGCACGAATTTAACTATCCTACTTTTGACTAACTCGTTTTGACTTTAGCTTCCATTGAGAACGTCACAGAAAATTACGTTCATTCTATGGAAAAAGTGAACAGAGCTCTTAGACTGTTACTTTACTATAAAAAATATTGATAGGTACCGGTATTTTAACAAAAAAAGCCAATTATTTTGAATTATTTTATGTTTTTTTTAATATTTAAGTATTTAGTAACAATTAATTATCGGACCATGCCACTCTAAATAAAATAGGTAATGAAACAAATAACGAAGAAATACCGGTATTTTTGTATGGAGTATATCGGATCCCTGCTTTTTAGGGTTCCGTACCAAAAAGGTACAACGGTTGTCTGTCTGTCTCTCACATTTCTAAATATCTCGAGAACTACTTATGCTATCGACTTGAAATTTGGAATATTTATGAACAAACATGTAGAGGTTCACCAGAACCTCTACAATCTGAAAGCATTATTTTTTTAAATGACCAAAATGAAAGGGGGGCAAACTATAAACGTCAAGTTACTAGGTCAAATGGGTTATCTTTAGAAAGAGCTTAAACTGTACATTTCAAAACTATTTTTATAATTTTTTTGCTGTGGAAAAAAATCGTGTTTTGAAGTAAAATGTAAAAAAAAAATACCGTTCCCCCCTCCCTTATCTCCGAAGTTTACCAACGAAAATTTACGTTTTTTTACGAAATATGGCTATTATAATAAATATTAAAGGAAAAATAAAATCGTACACGTATCTTGAAAACTTTTTTTTAATTTATAAAAAAACTCCTCAGATTTTCATTTTCAATTTCACCACCTTTGCGGGTGTTTAATCTACCTGTAATTTTTACAGAATAATAATAAAATTACCTGCTTTCAAATAGAGGAAAAATGATTAAAATCGGTTCATGCAATAAATAATTCTCCCATAAAAATCATCTTCCATACTTTAAGCTCGCGCACATTAGTTTACTTAATTTGCCGGTAGATGTCGCTGTACGTTGAGCGCTAATTTCCTACATCGCGTTTTTCATGATACATTATAATGGGGTCGGGTCAGGATCAGGAGCGTCCTGACGACAATGTTGTAACGTAAACTACTCGTATTGAAGTCGAATTGTCTTGATTTTCTTTGGACGTTGTTTAGTAATAAAATAGTATATTAAATATTACTTGTTATGTGGGAAATTGAGCCTTGAGGGATTTAGTCAAGTCTGTAGAGTTATATAAATCAACATTTGATGATTCAACTATTGACAGTTTGTACGGAACCCTCCTATTTGCTATTGAATACTTATCAATAAATACCTACTTTTTTTTCATGTCTATTAATTGGTTTTATTTTGTCATTAAATAAATAAATAAATATTATAGGACATTGTTACAAAGATTAACTGAGTCCCACGGTAAGCTCAAGAAGGCTTGTGTTGTGGATACTCGATAAATATAATATACAAATATTTATATATTTACATAGAAAACATCCATGACTCAGACTTAGGGAACAAATCAAATTATTTTATTATTGTATTAGTTTTATGTTTTTCTTTAGTGTATGGTATCTATTTCAGTTTATAATCCATCACTAATCCATGACTATTCCTTGTTGTTTGAGTGAGTAGAACGCATTTTAATTCCATTGACGACCGGTCTGGCCTAGCGCGTCGTGACCCTGCCTGCTAAGCCGCGGTCCCGGGTTCGAATCCCGGTAAGGGCATTTATTTGTGTGATGAGCACAGATATTTGTTGCGCTGGTAGTCTAGCGGTAAGTACGTGCGACTTTCGTTCCGGAGGTCGCGGGTTCGAACCCCGGCTCGCACCAACGAGTTTTTCGGAATGTATGTGCGAAATGTCATTTGATATTTGCCAGTCGCTTTTCGGTGAAGGAAAACATCGTGCGGAAACCGGACTAATTCTAATGTCTAGTTTACCCTTCGGGTTGGAAGGTCAGATGGCAGTCGCTTTCGTAAAAACTAGTGCCTACGCCAAATCTTGGGATTAGTTGTCAAAGCGGACTCCAGGCTCCCATGAGCTGTGGCAAATGCCGGGATAACGCAAGGAGGATGATGATGAGCACAGATATTTGTTCCTGAGTCATGGATGTTTTCTATGTATATAAGTATTTGTATATTATATTTATCGTTGTCTGAGTACCTGCAACACAAGCCTTCTTGAGCTTACCATGGGGCTCAGTCAATCTGTGTAATAATGTCCTACAATATTTATTTATTATCTATTTATTTATATTGTAAATTAAAGATTTTTACAGCATTTTTTGTACTATAAAGTAATTATTTTAACCAATCTGACACGATACAGATTCCTCTTAAAGTTGAAAGGTCAGACAGAAGCCCTTTTACAAGAATTAGGGCTATAAACTAGGATTAGGTAGGCTAACACAAATTGAAAAACGGGTTGAGGTCAGAGGAATGATAATAAATTTAGCCATGTAACTGCTAACTCAAATAAAGTAGATATTGTTCAACAACATAGTTAAATAATATTACATTTAAAATGCCGCAATCCCAAATGAATGCGGGTATTCTAGAGGTTTATTTTATAATTCTATATAGAACTTCAATTTTTTGAAATTAACAGACTGACAATGGATAAGGCCCAATTTAGACGGTACGAGAACTCGTATACGAGTTTTATTACATTGCGGTATTTGATGGCTGTGCAAAATTGTATGTAACCTCAACAGCCCGCAATGTAACTAAAATCGCATGCGAGTTCGCACGCCGTTTAAATCAGGCCTAAATGACTATGTAATCTCATGTGTTATGTTGAAGAGCACCAGGTCTAGAGGTATTTATACCTGATTTATGGATGTTTTCAATGTATACACTTATTAAGGTATGAATGTATACTGTCCAAAAGCTTTGCTTAGTGTCGGATTTCTATGTTGATGTGTGAAAGGTGTAATTCACATCAGTATAATACTCACATGAATGACAATAGGTACCTACCTATACTACTCATATCAAATAAAATCAGTTCGCATAAAAGCAACACTCGAGTATTACCTTAAACGTTCGAATATATCACAAAGAGTAGTGACGGCACAGTGATGGTGCTCGTTAAAATTCAATTCACCACAGCCCGGGAAAGCGCATTCGACAAAATCGGAACGACTTTCCAAACCTCGCATGTAACCCGAACTCGAAATAAATATAGCCCTTGTTGACGGTTATTTAGAGCCTTTTTCGAGTAGCTAGAGAATTGATATTCGAGGTTGGAAATGGTAGTAGTGCAGGAAATGTATTTTAGCAGCTTTATAACCTTGCAGTGGCGCTTGAGCGGCAGGTAGAGGCAAAATTGCGTGCAGCAATTTTTGGATGAATACGGGACAATAACAATAATGGCACAGAACGTCGTATTCGTTGTTTGATTGTATTCAAAGTATTAATGAAATCAGTTTTTAATTACAACGTTAATTTCAAATTGTTTCATGAACATGGGATTTTTTTATTTACCGGTGTACCCAATAAAGTGATTATTAAACCAACTTATAGTCAGAAAATTAAGAAATAGTACCTTTCCAAGATAACTAATCACAACCTGTATTACATTATTAAATAAAGACAAAACAAAAGAAATCACAAATTAAAAAAAAATACTATGATATTATACAAATGATTAATATATTTGGTACATATGTATAAATATTTATTGCTCTTTACATCAATATTACATTCTCATGAATGCTAAAATGTATTAAAAGGTAACTAGGTACTTTAATATCCCTAGGTTTCATAGAGTAGCCATATCGGCATCTGGAATAAAAGCTAGCAGTAAAGCCAGACTAGTTTCAATTCTGGGAAGCCACAAAGCCAGTGCCAGATTGCTAACCTTAGTTCTGTTAATTCTATCACACATAATATTCTAGTTATTTCATGAAACCATGTTTCCTGGAACGGCAAAATAGAAGGTTTACTCGATAATATACCGTCACTGACGACCATGTTTGATGAACGTTATGAATGTGAGTGAGTCAGGATCGTAGCTAATGAAAATATTTAATCTATACCTTCCCCTGAAGGAAACAAAACTGGCGTGGACATATAATTTTGATAATTAGCTACATAACATTTTTGTAAGTGGGTGTAATAGATTTTCACAAATTGTTATTAATAGGGACTTAATAAGCATCGCAACTTAACGACATTGATAAAAAATAACTAAGAAAATCAACCACGGTAAAACGGATGTGACAAACCAACAAAAGGAGTCAGTGATGGCCAGGAGACTGTGCGATACTTCATAATATAGAAGTCGGGTACTTCTATATTATGAAGTAGGTATCACATCGCATCGCATATCGCATATCATTGCGGGCCATCCTGTCCTATGACGTCCTGCTTGCTGGCCTATTATTCTTCCAATTTTATCAATTATCAGCGTGGATAAAGCACCCGTCACGTTCTGGCAAGTACGTCAGTGGGGGAGTGACAGATGTTTTATTTATCCACATGGATTGGTGATAAAATTGGAAGCATAACAGCCCGGCTGATCATTTATTTGATGCTGGCGTTAGTCCATAATTTTTGACACCTTAGAGTTAAACCTCCTGTAACAAATGAAACAATATCAAAGTCCCATAGTTTTATTAAATATATAAAAACATAAAGTCACATTCCCAGAAGGGGTGGGCAGCACATGCAACTGCTAAAATTTCAGTGCCATCCCTAGCGATTTGTGGGTTGGAATAAAACGTAATCGCTCATAACACAATTGAACCTATAGATATCCCGTAACAATACCACCTTTTTACCCTTAAAACTAGGTATCAAATTTAATATCTGTTAAAAGTATCACCCCTCCACTTCCTCGCATCAGTGTCGTAGTTTTAATAAATAATCTTCTGCAAACTAGTTCATAAAACTGTTGCCTGTGTAATCTCGCGGTTCAGCAGAGGACCCTACCCCTATTAATTTGGCCTTCGGTGACGCAGAAAATTGATTCCGCCAATGGAAGCGGCGATGACTTTTTTACAGCCAATCATAAAAGGATTTGTGGATCAAGTGTTGGAATTAGACCGGGCTAGGGGATTATGAGGAGCGCGTGCTGCGCGTGCCTGTTTAGAAACTTTTTTTGCATCTCTAATCATCATTATTGGCCTCAAAGTATATACCAGACTATACAAGCAGTGTCAAGTGGGGCGACAACGTTTTTCATGGCTATGTAAGCCAATACGAGAGCGACAAACTCGACCACAACTCGGGCAGGTGAAGTGTGCACTTGGCGAACTGAACACGTATCGCGCTGATGATTATGACGCTTGGCGGGCTTACTTGCGAGTGTCGCAAATCAAGCATTGTTGTGGATTTTGCGTCCGTCGAACACCTGTTTGCGCCATTTGTCCCTGTCCTCGGCAAGCTCTTCCCATGTGTGGACCGAGATGTTGAAGGCATGCATGTCACGTTTGGTGCAATTTTTTTTATATCGTAACATTGGCCGACCAACGCTTCTTTTGGCATCAGCTATGGCATCTCTAATAAGCGCAGCATAATTAAGGAAACCCGAGGAAAAGGTGGATGGACTGTGTGAGAGATGATATAAAATACGAGTAAAAGCAAGTGAAAGATGAGATGAAGCGGTAAGTAGGTAACTATGGCAGAGGATGACATAATGCGACTATCCCCAATTAATGGGATACGAGCATGCAAATTAAGATGATAATACAAAGCCTTACTTATATAACTTGTATATGCATGCATGCATGATTAGGGTCAGATATCTATATTTTTCATTAAATTACATTTTATTTTTACTTTTATATAATTCATCATTCAGTTCTTTCGGCGTAGGCATAATTTTTGCAATTAGCACAAAATGGAACGGTAATAAGTATGTACCGGCTCAAAAGTGCCCACACAGATAAAAACTGTATTAGTAACACCCTGCCGTTACATTAAAACTTTCGTAATGCCCAAAGTTCCATTCTTCAAACCACATTTGAAATGCTTCGCTTTCTCGGGTGCATTCGGGTAGGTATCAGCTACATACCCAGGTAAAACAAGTAAATATTTCATGTGTTTTTAAAAACGATTTGTACATAAAAACCGGCCAAGAGCGTGTCGGGCCACGCTCAGTGTAGGGTTCCGTAGTTTTATGTATTTTTCTCAAAAACTACTGAACCTATCAATTTCAAATTAAGATGATAATACAAAGCCTTACTTATATAACTTGTATATGCATGCATGCATGATTAGGGTCAGATATCTATATTTTTTCATTAAATTACATTTTATTTTTACTTTTATATAATTCATCATTCAGTTCTTTCGGCGTAGGCATAATTTTTGCAATTAGCACAAAATTGAACGGTAATAAGTATGTACCGGCTCAAAAGTGCCCACACAGATAAAAACTGTATTAGTAACACCCTGCCGTTACATTAAAACTTTCGTAATGCCCAAAGTTCCATTCTTCAAACCACATTTCAAATGCTTCGCTTTCTCGGGTGCATTCGGGTAGGTATCAGCTACATACCCAGGTAAAACAAGTAAATATTTCATGTGTTTTTAAAAACGATTTGTACATAAAAAAGCTTTGAATTGTTCCAATGGTAGTTTATCCCTTCCTTTTTTTGTTTTATGTTTTTGCTTAATACAATGGTACACGCGCTTGCAATGTTAGAGAGTAAATAAAAATAAAAATGTACTAAAAACTGGGTTTTGAAATGGCTACATTGGCTATAAAACCTTCAAAGCGGATTCGAGTGAATATTTACAGCGGGCAACGTATATTTATTCAACATGTGAGAATTTGTACCCATTAATCCTTAAAAACTTATTTCCTTATGAGTATTTTGATAATATAATAAAAGCAACATTCTCCTCCTATTCTCAGTACAAGAAGTAAGTAGATACTTATGTTGTGTCTTTGGCTGAACTAGCATGACAAATACGAACGTTTCCGAGATGGAAAACTATTATGGAAAACGATAAGCAGCTGATTTTGCTAGGTCCCTTTAAAATAATTATTTTTTAAGGATATTTTGTGTAATAATTACTATTTTAAGTGTAAACTAAGTAGATTTAACATTAAGTTTTGTATAAATATAATAAGTGAAGTGTTTTAGTGACGTTTACCAGTGTCTTTGATGTATCAGGTTTGTAGCCGTTATAGGTTATAAATTTGAAATATCTGTTCGCCTTTGTACACTTTCTAGGTCGTATTGTCACTAGTTAGCCAAATACTTTGAACAGTTAAACTCAATGGCAGTGCATAAAATTATTTTTTTCACATTCCCCTACTGTTCCCAAATGTCAGAGGCAGAAAATAACACTAGACATAAGTTAAATATAGCTTTATATAATCTTTGTACATATAGTAGTAAGGTTAGCATAATTGACACTAACAAATTTGTTAGTAAATACCATATGCCTATGGTATTTTTGACTAAAGGTAATTGTTACCTTTCAAATTATTACAAAAGACAAATAGCATTATCGCTATCCTATTTACTTGACATTTCTGCCAAAAATTTGGCAGACAATTCTGCTCCTATTGAGCAGCAAAGTATGAACTTGGAATTGGTTCCAGTCATAACCAATGATTTAAACTAGCTTTTAAGACAAAAGATTCTGTCTCTGGCAATCTAGACTTAAGTAAATATAAGGAAAAAAACTGTAAGCAAGGGAAGTATATCCACCTGGTGCATCAAAATATTCAATGTATTAGAGGTAAAGATTTACAAATTGAACTTTTTATGAAGGATTTTTATATAGATATTTTATGTATTACTGAACACTGGTTAAAAAATAATGAATTAATGCCTCAATTTATTAATCACCAGGTAGGAAGTTCGTTCACCAGGCATAGTTCCATACATGGTGGGTCGTTAATTATAATAAATAATCAGTTAAAATTTAAGGAACGCAAGGATATTGTGTCCATGTCTGTTGAACGGACTATAGAACTAAGTGCAGTAGAATTGGAGCAATTTATTGTTGTGTGCGTGTATAGGCCGCCATTAAGTAATTTTGAATTATTTGAAAGCATAATGGAATCTGTGCTACTGAAAATATCGCCTTCCAGCAAGAAATGAATGTTGAATTTTTTCAAATCATGTAATCTGAACCACATTTTTATGGAGCCTACTAGAGTGACTGCTACTAGTGCAACCTGTATAGATAATATTTTCACAGATATTTTTCCTATTACAAAAAATGTAATCAGCAATTTAGAGTCCGACCATTTAGGTCAATTAATGGTATTTGAAGCTGCTAGGAAAAATACCTTGAAAAAACAGATAACTTTTGTACCAGTAACCTCGGACCGCGTGGAAAGAATGAAACAGAGTTTAGTTCAGGCGCTACCCGTTCTGTCTCCAAACATGAGTCCTAATGATATGTATAATTCATTCTTTCACACATATATGGAAAATTATAATACGATATTTACAACAAAAACGGTCACGGTTAGTGATGCATCAGTTTTTAGTGAGTGGGCAACTGCAGAGTTACATCAACGAAGACGTGCATTGTATGCCTTGTATGAGGAACGGCGGTTTAATACGAGTGATGAATTTAAAGAACATGTCAAACAATTTTCGAAACAGTTTAAATTAGATTGTCATACCGCTAAACGTAATTATTTAAGCAAGAAAATTAAAAGTAGTTCCGATATAATTAAAGCAACGTGGAAAGTAATTAACGTGGAGACTGGTCGATCAAAGCAAAGAACAAATGAACTGAAATTAAAAATTGATGGCAAAATTGTAGATTCCAATTTAGAAGTAGCAACAGAATTTGAAAAGTTCTTCACTGATATACCAGTTTCCACAACTAGGCACTTAAATTCATCACCTGCATCTGCCGTTACATTGTTAGAAGATAATGTCACAGAATGTAATAGAGACCTTGTATTTGAACATGTTAGTACCTCAGATATAATTAAGGCATTTCAATCAATTAATGTTAAAAAAACTTGTGACCTTTGGGGAGTCTCTGTCCATGGTGTTAAATCTTTAATAGAAATTGTAGCGCCTGACTTGGTAGTTATCTTTAATAACAGTGTTGATTGTGGTGAGTTTCCTGATCTTATGAAACACAGTAAAGTCATTCCATTATTTAAATCTGGTAGCACATCCGACCCCACTAATTTTAGACCGATATCAGTGTTACCGACATTCAGCAAAATTTTTGAAAAGTTAGTGTTATTTCAGCTATTGCAACATTTTAACATCAATAATCTAATGCACAATAAACAATTTGGTTTTACACGGGGTCGCTCAACAACCGACGCTGGTGTTGAGCTAATCAAACAGATTTTCGATGCCTGGGAGGAGTCACAGGATGCCTTGGGTATCTTCTGTGATTTATCTAAGGCTTTCGATTGCGTCTGTCATGAAACACTGATCAGGAAATTGCACTACTATGGAGTGAGAGGATCGGCACTGAATTTAGTCAAATCTTACTTACACGATAGAATACAAAGGGTCGACGTGAATGGACAGCGCTCACCGGGGTCACTAGTCTCTATGGGTGTACCGCAGGGATCAATATTGGGGCCTTTCCTGTTCCTTATCTACATTAATGACCTGCCATATCTTGTAAAGACCCACCATGATATAGTATTGTTTGCAGATGATACTTCCCTTATTTTCAAAGTCAAACGTCAGCAACAAACTTGTGAAAATGTAAACAATGCTATTTCCGAAGTAGTTAATTGGTTTAGTGTTAATAACTTATTGTTAAATGAGAAAAAGACTAAATGTATTAAGTTTGTAACGAGTAATGCTAAAAATGAACAAGCAAGTGTCGTTGTGAAGGATGAGGAATTGGAACTGGTAGATAGTACAGTTTTTCTTGGCATAACTTTAGATTCTAAACTTCAGTGGGGTCCCCATATTGCTACCCTCTCGAATAGACTGAGCTCTGCAGCATTTGCAGTGAGCAAGATCCGTCAGTTAACAGACGTGGAAACAGCTCGATTAGTTTATTTTAGTTACTTTCACAGCATTATGTCATATGGTATTTTACTATGGGGCAGTGCTTCAGAGATAAATACCATATTTGTTCTGCAGAAGAGGGCTATTCGAGCAATATACAAAATGAACCATAGAGACTCACTTAGAGATAAGTTTAAGGACATTAATATAATGACAGTGCATTGTCAATATATTTATGAGAATATTATGTATGTACATAAAAACATTTGTAAATTTAAGAAAAACTGTGATGTACATAATATAAACACTAGAAATAAGCATAAGCTTGCAGTGCCCTTCACTCGGCTCCATAAAATTAAAAAATCATTCATGGGTAATTGTGTAAGATTTTATAACAAACTTCCTAATGCCATCACTGAACTGTCTTTTAATCGATTTAAACATTATGTAAAGCGTATACTGATCTCTAAAGCCTACTATAGCACACAAGACTACATGAATGATGAAACACTGTGGGATACAAGTATTGCTGAAAACCATTAATTATATAGCTTATTAATGATGATATTGATAATTCAATGTATTTTTACACAATTTTTTTGACATTTAGAATTTATTCTAGAAGTTTTTATACTAGTATTTTTTTTATACAATTTAGATTGATATCATTTTATTAAATCAATGTAGTTTTAAAACAATATTGTTTATTGCACCAATAAATTGCTCTGATATTTAGAATAAGATGAATATTGTACACTGTTGACAATTTAAAAGTGCTTATTGTAAGCCTATTTGAATAAAGAATATTTTGATTGATTGATTGATATGCGCTAACGACATCTTTAATACTAAAATAAATAAATATTAATAGGACATTCTTACACAGATCGACCAAGTCCCACGGTAAGCTCAAGTAGGCTTTGTGTATCTCATCACACAAATAAATGCCCGTACCGGGATTCGAACCCAGAACCGCGCCTTAGCAGGTGGGCACTACACGCTAAGCCAGACCGGTCGTCAAACTAGACTCTCATCATAATGTTGCATTCCTACCGACCGAAAAAAATATACCTGCTGTGGGGTATTACACCACAGTGACATCGACACTTCACACTGACAATTCTGTGCCTATTTCTGATTTGATAAGTAACATTGATACTCCGCGTTAATATTTCCTTGTTGAACAGGCAGGCAAGTGTCACTGTCAGGCGACAATAAAATTGTCATTATTGTGAAGTAGTCCACTGGATTCTACCAAAGCAGCCATTCTCAAAGTGTGCTCCGCGGAGCCCTAGGGCTCCGCAAAACCTCTCTGGGGGCTCCGTGTGAATTTAGGCTGACTGATATGCAATTTCAACTCTCATCCATAAAACCTTGCTATAAACTATTTTTTTTTTTATTTATTTAATTTAAGGGTTCCATCAGATATTTTGCTTTCCAAAAGGGTTCCATGAGAAAATAAGTTTGAGAACCGCTGTACCAAAGTAACAAAACAGTTTTGTTGATAATGAGCAAAGTATTAAGCAGTAGCGAAAAATACTTGCGATGACAGGATGCGATGGGAATGAAGTAAAGTTTCACAGTCGGCAGCGCACCCTTGGGGCGTATAACTTGAATAATAGCCGTCTAATTCTGGCTCTTCTATTAAAAGTTGCTAAGATTATGGGCATTAGCTCCAGGGGACTTAACTTTTGGGTGAAGTGAATGATTTTTCTCTTTGAGAGAAATATATATGGGACTTAACATAAAAATAATGGATGCTATAATTTTATTACTTGAGCTGAAAGTATAGTTTGATGAATTAGTAAATAAGCTATAGTTTTGTTGTATTATTTGTAGAATTGATGATAATAGTAAATATATCCTACAAAACACAGTGACAAATGTAATGTCACTCTGATACGCGATATACTTTGAGTTGGCTCGCCAATACACACCGCACGTCCGTCCCCTGTCTCACTCGGACACCGACTGCCATATGTACTCGAGACAACTATACACTACAAAAAATTTAATATGTATTTTAGATTTTAAAAATCTTTTTTCAGATACATATACTGTGCGTGTATTCCCAAACGGGGTAGGCGGAGAACATGAATCTGCGCAAGTTTCTGTGCCACTTTTAACAGTGAAGGGAGTTGTTATTGCCAGCACATTGTGTTTCTTCACAATTGGCTAAAAATCCTACACCTCGTAAAGGTTTGCACAAGAAGTAAGCAGGTCGATATAAATCGTCTTTAAGCACCCTCACAGAATTCAAAGATTATTGCCACAACTTACCGAAATCGTTCAACTTAATACATAACAAAAGCATTTATTACCGAAACCTACACGGAACCATAAATTCAGTTAAACTACAATCTCTATAAAAACGACGTCGGACCGTGGGCGAATGAAATAAATCTGCCCCTAAATAACGCTGTTAGGAATATATATTCCCCCTAAATATAGGGAACGGCCGATCATGGCAACATTTAAACTACTTTGGGAAAGTGATGGGATGGGGTGCATGTCTAATCGAGAGGTATCTCTCTTGCTGTTTCCGCTCCTGGTGTTGCCAAACTGTTGATGTGCTCCCCCCTTATTTATTAAAATAACAACGATATTGTTGAGAAATGTTGCACAGGCAACTGTGCTTAAGTTTTATTTGTCTTTAACTCACAGAAAGTTACAATTATGTCAATTATGTGACAGCTACTCAATCAAAACAGGGTGATATAAGTAACTACTAGCTAGCATAGTGATTAAACTACTTATTTCACGTTGACAAATATGGCACAGCGCACAGCGGATTATCACCTTGCTCGAATCTAGAGCAGAGCCCAACTGGGGAAGTACCTCCACCTCACAGAAGACCGCCGCTGCCAAATAGCACTAGACCATACTTATAGTGTTGTGTTCCTGCCAGTGAGTAAAGCTGCCAGAGCTCAATGAGGGTGCGATTTTCTGATGATGGGGGGACCTACAGAACTAACTTGTATCGTCTATTCAGCCGTCGGCAACCCGAACCCTCCTTGGAACTTGTACACTCCTCACATAGGTTTTCAATGGGTCGGCAACGCGCATGTGATAGCCATTGAGTTGCAGGCGTCCATAGGTTACGGTGGCCACTTTCCATCAGGAGAACCGTATACTTGTATGCCACCGACGTAATGAATGGGCCATTTTGTTTCAAAGTTGTCCACCCCACTTTTTTTTGGATTTGAAAATTTTTATGTGGTTTCCACTCAGAATCGCGAACTCGTTAAAACTTTAAAAGATAGAAAAAAAAACAGTTTTAATTCAAATTAGATCATTTTTGAGTTTAAAGGACCATCCTGATGATGCAACCACTTTTATTTTGTTTATAAAATTATACATGCACTTGAAACGCAGTAAAATGATCTCCTTATTAAGACGATACGGTAGGGGTCAATTCTCCATACAAACGCTCTCGACTATTTCCTCCCTGGTTTTTGAAGATAGAGCAATGATTTTTTCAACACACATTGTTATTATTTTTATCTGTGTCGGACCGTTTTGATTTTATTGATATTCTGCTTTTTAAAGACTCTAGAGCCAATAAAAAAAATCCAAAAACGGCCTTATTCATTGTGGCGCAAAAAAAGGTGTGATACTCAAGATTGGTAACAATTAACCAAAAATGCTAAACGGTCCAACATAGATTATTTCATTGTTATGCAGATTCTCAAATTTCGTTCCGACTAATTAAGTTTTGAAGGAGGAAAGAGTCGAGAGCGGAACCTCAATTTTAAAAATTTTTTTGAAATATCTTTTGATTGAGATGTTCGTAATGGACAATTTTTTTTCGATAAATCTAGTTAATACAAATCTAGCTAACACTTGTATATTTAACTAAAATTCCTAAGTTGAAAGGGGGGCTCCTTTCCATTTTAGCATTTTCGCTACCGTATCCTCTTAACCATGTTTTAATGGTCACCATGAGCATGGTTTTCCATGAGCTGGCTAACAGGTAATCATTAAAATAATTCTTTTTAACTTAAATTCTCTCGAATAAAGTAAATTTTAAGCTTCGGCTTTAACTATGAAAACGAAAATGTTGAGATAAAGGAAAAAATATTTGAATCAATCCCAGCGTCATTTCTGGCTCGTTCGTTTACTTTATAAATTAATAAGCTATCGGACTCTTGGCATTTGGGGAATGAATTACCTATTGAATAAATCACTGTTTATCAATCTCTTTTAAAGTACTTATTACGTACAAGTGGGAATGGGCCGGTCATATAACTTGTCGCAGAGATGACGATCGATTGCTGTGGAGACCAAGACTGGAAAGCCGATGTGACGGGAAACCACGAGCCAGATGGTCGGACGATAATCAAAAAGACGGCAGGGCACAGAACCATCGCTTACAGAACAGAATGGAAATCCATGAAAGAGGCATATGTTCAGCAGTGGACGCAAATATGCTGAGAAGAAAGTACTTATTTGCTGTTCTTGTACACAAAACTTAAACAAAAGAAGTTGCCTTGACAATTTTGACATGAGTAACAATTTGGTGTAAAGATGTTTTGTACACAAAATAGCCGTATTACAGGGTGCCCAAAATTACGTTGACATAGAATAGGGAAATATTGAAATAAACCAAAATATCGAAGTCACCGAAAATATTTTTTGGGCCTACATAATTTATATGTTATATTTCTAGATTCACCATGAATATTTCAACAGAATTCATGTCCATTTCGCAAGGTTTGCATTGTAGACCAATTGTGTTAATACATTTTTTCCAGGTTCACAAGCTCGATACGTTTCAGCCTACTTACGTAAATTCACCTAACTTAAAACTATAAATTATAGTTTGTAATCAATCTTAAAACCCTAGCCCGTTCATTGGTTACAAAAATTTGGATATTTTACAAGCTATACATGCAATAAGCCGGACGAAAGTCATTCTAGAGGTGCAACGGCAAATCGTTAATTATTTGTTAATATTTGCGTTTGTACTTCAAAGCCAGTAAGGTATTTTGAAGACGATTCGATTTGGTCAAAAATTATTAAGATTTCACATTTTAATTCGTAGGTCAATCATTCGTGTAAGGACAAAAAAATAATTATACAAACGTTTGTCAAGGTGTTTTAGGGCCACCCTGTATGTATTATATGTTATAAGGTTATAATCGTAATGGTATATCGGTTAAGTAATCATCGGGATCTACACTATAATCAAGCATGTACTTATCGCTCACCATAGGGCATATAATATGTCATAAAAACCCCGATTGACGCATTCGTCACGGCTTTTGTGAAAAAAAAATACAAACAAACAAATTGAATTGGCTTAGGTTTCCTACATTAATTAAATAATACAATACAAAGCTACCCATTTAAACGTTTTTCTAACAATTAATTGAATATTTTTATTTGCACTATTTACAAAATAAGAAAATATTTTTTACTCCACATCGAGTCACAGAAACGTGACTTTTTCTAACTGTTGTTTCACAAATCAATAGAGCCCTCCTGTGACAATAATTTTCACTAAACACGTCCATAAAACGAGACAGTCCTGCGTAACGTCAGAACTTCCACGATAATAGCGGGTTCCTACCGAGTACCCGATGTCCTTGGGCCGGCGAAATTATGGCCACATTATGCTTGATGGCTGTAGTTTTTGTATGTAACGATGCCTTGAGGATTTAAATGTTTTGGAGATTGCTGCCGGTAAAATGTCGAGTTATCAATATGGAAATTTTTTATATTATTTTTATAACATGTAGGCTACGTAAACAGAAGGTCAACGGGTTGTAAAGTGTAAGCCAGCAGTGCCAGCACGCAATAAAACTACACACTGTACTAGAAAAACATGAACATCATTCCCTTGCCCTTTTCCCATTATTTGGTGTCGGCGCGTACACGTACTAGAAAAACATGAACATGCTATAAAATATTTTAATCGTTAATTATGTTACGATGAGGGTAATTTTTATTTATTTATTACATACACATAAACTATCAATAACAGGGCATCCTAATACGATAGTATGGAAATTTACACAACATTTTATACATTGCCGTAGCAAAAAACATATAGCGTAGCGTTTCCGCTACATTTCATAAAAATATAACATTTTCTGGTTTGAGTATTTTGAATGGTGATTTTAAAAGCTCAAAGTGTCTTACTTATGTTATCAACAATCCCGCGTAAAAGCATTTATTGTAAATATGTGCTGATAATGATAACATAAAATATAATAAACTGCTTTTATCATCCAAAATTGTATTTACAATTTTTTCCCACAAATCAACATCATTTTAACATATGCCGTATATTTATTATACTTCATATTCCTCCAAGCGCTCAACTGAATTTATTAAAAAAAACCCTCCAGCGCCCTAGGCAAGTGCTCAAAATCGCTGTTAACACCATAATTGCTTACAAAAAGCGGACAAGGGTCGGAAACTTCCACCTCACGCGTCGGAGTCAAGTGCAGGGAGTTATCGATTGCCCTAACGGGCGGCGACAACAAAAACAACGCAAAGAAAGTTGTGGCTAACGATGGATAAATGACGTGACTGATGATTGTTTAATTGCATTAAATAAACGTAGTTATAAGTTTTGCCAGACTAATTGAGGTTTCGTTGTGTTAATCAAACATATCTGTTTTGTTCTCACTAATTGGAAGACGTTTCTTAATTGTAGTCTTGTGGACTATTTTGTACACTTAGCAGTTTTGTGGTTGAAATCGTTTGAATACAGCCTAGGTATTTGCACTTTTTGAGAATACCAAAGCTCGTTGAATATGACCACAGATTTAGGTATAATAGGAATAGTAAACTCAATACAATATTAATAAGTTAGCAGAATGTAAAGTATTAAAATAATCTTGTGAGTATATAATATGTTTAAAGGATACAGAATCTTAGTATGTCAAAGCTCAGATTTGTATTCTATTTTTGTATATAAAGCACCTTTTTATTGTGTAAAATTTATATCATCTTCATTTTGGAACAATTCCTACCTAATTCAATTTTAATATTTTACCAAGCTCAAATTACAAGCAACATTAAAATTATCCAGCACTTCATAACTCAAGCGCGCGCGCTAATTCTTAGTCTAAACGTACTTGCACTAGTGCGCCGACACCCGCAAAACCACAGAGTTACAATAGAAATTACTCCGGCAAATATATTGCCGTGTTATGTCGCGGGACCGGGAAAGTCCTGCGCTGTGCAAATTTATGGTAACCCTAATTGGGAAGCACAATCAAAAGAGTCAGTTTGGGTTTATGTTTTAAATAACTTTTATTTTGTAGCGGATTTATTGCTTTTAGTCTGAACAATTAATTACAAACAGTTTTTAAAAATAAATTAAAAAGAGATGCTACTAAAATATATAGATTGACTTTATTTACTTCTTGTTGAACTATTAACATATCCCTTTTTCCAACAGAGTAACTACTATGCTTTATTCGAAATGTAAAATACGTTTATTTATAATGGGAAATATTTTTTTCTCTGTATTTTTCAACGCAGTCGTCTTGGGCGCGATTCGAACTTTAAGTTACGACCTAAATTAGCTCTATGTTCGATATGGATGGAATAGAGGTTAGTGTCAAAAATAAGGTATCTTCGAAAATGTGACACTTTTGACACTGGCGTATGACTTTTGACACATTCTAATAATTAGAATGAATGAATTATTCATCCTAAGCTAACGCTAAAATATTTTACAATTTAAAAGTTTGTACCGTGACTTATATCAAAATCAGTGTGTACAGTGTGGGGAAATAGGTACCTACCCAACTCAGAGAGCCATGGAGCGCGCCATGCTCGGTATCAATATTCAAGATCGGGTGAGGAATGGCGAGATCCGTCGTCGCACCAAGGTGCTAGACGTGGGTTTCGTCATTGCCAAACTAAAATGGAGTTGGGCGGGACATGTTGCTAGGCAGAGTGATGGCAGATGGACTAAAATGTTAACAGAATGGTGGCCGCTCACAGATGTAAGAAGCGCTTGGCATCCGTTAGCTCGTTGGGTGGACGACATCCGGAAAATTGCGGGTCACAACTGCATGAGACTAGCTCAGGACCGGGAGAAGTGGCGTACTAGTAGAGAGGCCTATGCTCAGCAGTGGGCGATAAAGGGCTGATATGATGATGATGATGATGATGAAGAAAAGCTCTAGAATTATAACTTTATTCTAATATTATCAATGCAAAAAGTACATAGTTATCGAGATATCTACACAATTTGAGAGAATTTTCACACTACAAGTAATATGAACAAATTGAACAACTTGACTTTGCTTGTGAAGTAACCATTAAACGATAATGTTCTATTAATAAACCTTCAACGGAACGGCTATCCGGCCAGAGCAGGAACCTCCCAATTTATGGCCACCATTAATATCTAGCAACCGCCAACACGGTGCAATTTGTTCGTCTCAGTGTTGCCACGGACAATGCAATCCCTTATATTCCGTATATAGCTCATTGGTTTCAACTACGAGCGAACCAAGTGCTTGTGCGCACCAGCGTTACGTGACCTGCAAAATCCTAACAAGTATAAGCAATTGGGTAGGTTAAAGTTTTTTGAAGATAGGCAAATAATATATTTTTCTGATATAATACGTTATAACGATCACGAAGAAGTGGCTCTTTTTATTTCGTATATATATTTTTTTTAAGTGACCGAAATCACGTTTATAAAATTTAATAGCAGATGAGGTGACAAATCTTTGCGCGTGCTGAATGTATGAAATTAGAAAAAAAGCGATGTCAACTGTCAGTGTCACTTAGCTGTCATTGGTGTTTTTCTAATTTCTTACAATTCTGCACGGGCAAATTGTCACCTCATCTGTCAATTTCACAAATTTCATTTCGGTCACTTAAAAAAAGATAGTAAATAAATTATATGAAATAAAAATTATTGAGCCACCATTTCGTATATCAGAAATTAGTTATTTGTTATACAAGGGGGCAAAGTTGTATTTTAACGCCGAGTGTGGAATTGAAAAACGAGCAAGTGAAAGGATTATATAGTTGAACCACGATCGAAGCGAGTGGTTCGAAAATAGAATCCTGAACTTAGCGAGTTTTTCAATACACGAGAAGTAAAATACATTTGCACCCGTGTGTAACACAAAACTTTTCCCCTCACTACAGCGAGGAAACTACAACGCAAAAATGCGTTTAACACTGCTTCCAGTAGTACCTACTTTCATCAATTTTAAAGCAGTTAATTTGAATTTATTCAAGGTCAAATTACTTTACCCACTAGTGGATAAAATGCGTTTTTACCCGCTGGCATTAAACGATAAAACACGTGTTTCCGAGCTAGTGAGGGGAAAAAAATATTATTTGCCTATCTTCAAAAAACGTTACCTACCCAATTGTAGAACTCCTTTAGACTGGTTTATCTTCCACACCGCTCGCTCGGGCTTGTTGTGTGATTCATATAACACCCCTACGCGGCCAATAGCGTGAGGTATTCAATACCAAAACCTGAGATGTGGGTGTATTGAAACAAAGATATGGCCAAATGTATTTATTTATTTAAACTTTATTGCACAATTGGAAAAAAAGTACAAATGGCGGACTTAATGCCTTGAGGCATTCTCTACCAGTCAACCATAGGGCCAAACAGAAATTCGCGAATGTGGGTGCAGTGAGAAAAATAAATTTAGAAAGCATGATAACTATTGACAAGTATAGCAATATTATTTACATACAATCAATATAATACATAAATAATACAATCATATCATTACACGTATACTTATACACAAATATAAATACAAATATACATACAAATAATATATTATAAACATTATGCATATGGGCGAAGGAGAATTAATTAACTTGTGCCGCACTCAGCAGATGTATGGTTGTCCGACCGAAACGGGTTTGTTGTTGCGTTGTAATTAATAATATGTTGTTTCGTTTCAGGTACGTCTTCTTTTTACGTACGAGGTAATCAGACAGGTATTTGGGTCCCCCCACATATAGCGTCTCGCGAGCGTCGCGTCGGGCCAACTGTATGGGCAAAGCCTGACGCCGCGTCGACGTCGCGTCGACGCGGCGTCTTTTTCCACACAGTTGGCTTTATTGTACTTATAGTAGAAAGTATGGTATATACATAGTATTATATTTGGCCATTCTTTCGAGTGGCAACATAAAAGTAGAGGTGATTTTTAGGGTTCCGTAGTCAATTAGGAACCCTTATAGTTTCGCCATGTCTGTCTGTCCGTCCGTCCGTCCGCGGATAATCTCAGTAACCGTTAGCACTAGAAAGCTGAAATTTGGTACCAATATGTATATCAATCACGCCGACAAAGTGCAAAATAAAATAAAAAAAATTTTTTACTAGGGTACCCCCCCTACACGTAAAGTGAGGAGTTATTATTTTTTTTTATTTCAGCCCTAACGAGTGATATATTGTTGGATAGGTATTTAAAAATGAATAGGGGGCTATTTTTTGATAATGCTCATATTTACGGACATAATGGCTCCTAAAGTAAAAAAAAATGTGTCCTCCCCTCTAACTTTTGAACGATAAGTTTAAAAAATATTTAAAAAATCACAAAAATAGATCTTTATAAAAACATTCTAGGAAAATTATTTTGAACTTGATGTGTTGAACAGTTTTTGAAAAAAATACGGGAAACTACGGAGCCCTACACTGAGTGTGGCCCGACACGCTCTTGGCCGGTTTTTCTTTCATGTTTAATTTGATTGGATTCCCATTCAAAGGAAGTCATTTTTAGAATAACTTTTAATATATATACAGAGTTTAAGGTTTTTATTAAGGGTATTGTGTTTGCCATTTTTTTTTTGTGTGTGCTTGAGTTTTGACGATGCGTGTTGCGGATAGTGTATGTTATGGTAATGTTTTATTTTGACGAAACCTTAGGTGGATGAACACTCTGTTATATGACGAAGCCTGCGCTGTGGATCTGAACGTATGTATTTTTTAATGATTTCTTTTTTTCAATAAATAATTAATGCCTTAAGTAAAAAAAAAGTTTTAAAAATAACATTGTCTCTTTTCCACACTGTACCCGATCTACGATATTCAAGGTACTTTCCCTTCATGTCCCATAGTCTTGGGATATCCTGCACGAGTATATACACGTCGTACAATAAATAAAAGTACGGAAAAACACGACCTAGAATGTACTATTAAAACGATTCGTTGTTGGCATGTGAACGATCCAATTAACCTTATAACCAGGGCCCGTAACTTTCATGCCGATGACATCAATTTGACGTCACGCTGCATATAGAATGATTCAAATAATTTTATTGTAATAATTAATCATTATTCATCAATCAATTTAATTATGTACAAATGACTTCAAAAGTGAGCTACTCATACGTGAAATAATTAATACCTACTTGATACGTGAAACGAAAAGGAAACAATTTTGTTTTGTTTTTATAATTTATTGAAATATGGTAACAAAACTATTTAATAAAAGGTATGTATAAAAATAAACAAATAATTTAATTTACTATTCACGTATCAAGTAGGTATTAATTATTTTACGTATGAATAGATTAGTATTGAAGTCATGATTAAAATGATTGATGAATAATGATTAATTATCAATAAAACTCTTGAATCATCCTATATGCAGCGTGACGTCAAATTTATGTCATCGGTATGAAAGTTACGGGCCCTGCTTATAACAATTATTGACAAAACATTTTTATAACTCAATCTTGGGATTTTTTTAGCAAAATTCCTGTGCCAAATAACGAAACTTTCGTTTAATTAAGTTTTTTTAGCCCGGAGGGGATTTAGGTTAATTTTGTGGCAACAATTTTGTTGAAACTTGTTTGCTTGACGGTATATTGCTAATTACACTGTTTTCGGATAACAGTAAGCCCGTGTAAGTAGATTGTTTTCAAAAATATTTAGTTTCTTTATATGAGTGAGATTACTTTAGAATTAGGTTCAGTTTGTTTGACTATATTATGGAAGTTTAAAAAATTAAAAACACTCGAAAGGGGGCCCTTTAATCTAGCCCTTGCCTCTGTGCTTGCCTTAACCGGCCGGAGTGAATTTGCAAGAGCGGGACCTATGTTCCAGGTTGGAAGTGTAAAATGTAATAACGCCGGCAACCTAACTGAATTGATCACCTCTCGACAATCTTTTAGCTTTTGTCACACCGTGCGCTCAGTGAGTTGCCAAGTCACCACCAGTGTTGAAATATTCTGAGACTAATTGTCATTGGCTGTCCAACCCAACAAATAACAAAACAGCAACAAAAGAGCGGCAGCTGACATCCACAAGGGATACTTACGTTCACCATTACTCGTATACGAGATTTCACCCAGTAGTCGTTGACTGATGAATCGCGCTGGCAATAAAAGAAATAAATAGAAAACAAAATAAAGCGTTTATTTAGAATTTCAACAATCACGAGTTAATCGTCTTAGATGTGCCGATAAGCGGGCCATTTAGCCGTAATGGCTTACTAATTAAGTTACTAAAGCGGTGACTCGATTGTATTTCTGTTGTTAAAGTGGCAATGACGTTGCGAAAATTTTCTGGATATAATCAAAGGAACTTTGAGCTGAACAATGAAACAGTTTATGGGCAAATTCAGTATCGTCTCCTGTTTTTGAAAAAAGAAAAAAGAAATCTGGGCACGAAACATTCTCTAGGGCAGATCGCCTAAGTTGACTAGTCCAGCCGTTCATACAATGGTAAAAGTTTTGGTACATACGTAATACTCGTGAAATAACTAAGTTTTCATATTGTTATATCGTAATGAAAATATAACAAGCAAGTTTTACTGTTATAATATTTTAATATAAAAAGGTGCAAAATGCAGAACTATAAAGATATGAAGAAAAATCAGGGGTGTTAACGCGGCTATCGCCCTACCACACCCTTACAAAGCCTATTCACCCGAAACTATGCAATAAACAATGTTATCATTACCAGCCACGAGCGCTAAACTTTGCACCAATGTTATTTATCTTACGGCCGCATTTCCTCACCCATCTAATTTTAAAACAACATCAATCACACATCAAAACCGCCCCTCGAAGCATTTGTCAACATAATATCTAACCCACACACTGAACTTAACTACCAAAGGACTCAAGTCATTTGCCCCTACTATATACAGATCACTCTTTTATAAAACTAGGGATATACACCACCATCAATCGTAAGCAGTGACAAATGACGCTCACTGCCGCGATAAAAAACTATTTAGCTATTTTATTGGCCATAAAGATAGCGTTGTTTACTGGAAAAGGTACTTAATGAGCTTTGCAAAAAATGTGATCTGATAAAGGGAATTGAGGGCACGTCCGATTGGTTTTTAATACGGTGCGCGGTGGTGATATCAACTCAAATATGTTTTTCATATTTTTTTTTCTGAAAATATTGTTTGTTGTTCGTTTTATTAGGAATTAATTCTCAATAAGCTCGTCTAAGTAGGTGCCTTCATTTGTATTTAAATTAGTGTGATCCAGGTTTTCTAAATTTCAAGAGTCGTGGAAAAAATTTGAAAGCCAAAAAATCTTTCACATGAAAACCACTCCATGTAAAAGAAAACAACCATTAGTGTCAATGTTAGGTAATATTAGTTCAAACACTCGTCGTAAAATATCGATTTCGTATTTAACATTTTTAACAAATAATATTATAATGTATACAAGTTAGCAGCTATTATTTTATAACCAATAACTGCGAGTTTACATTTAGATACTATACAGGTCGCCTTTCACCATGATAACATAATAACTATGATCAAATTTTCCGGAACGCGTACCGTTTTCGAGTTACAAGCCAATAACTGAAGCGGGGCAATTGTTTTCCTCAATTCCTGGGATGAAGCAATCGAACACGAATACAAAATTACCTGAAAGTATTTAAGTCGATTTTACATTTATTCTACGAAAAAAGTATTCGTCAGGTTTAAAATATAATAAATTTTTCGTAAGTAAATTTTTTATTCCAAGTATTTTAATTTGATAGTTACCACTTTTAATCTGCTCAAATAAAGTTACATCTGCATAAATATTTGTTTCGTTTAATGTTAAATATTGTTTTCAAACAATATTTAACTACGTTACTTAATTTCCTATTATAACAGTTAAAGAAGGTTTTGAAGTAATTAAATTATTACCTAAATTATTGAGACATTTTCTTGATCTACTTGACTACTAGGTTGTCAAACCCTCAGTTGTTTTAGGTATGTTTTTATGCAATTTAGATATATACATGGTAATTAGAATGTCTCATGAGTGGTTTATGTTCATTTAATTAATACTTTTTAGAGAGATAGTGAGATAAATTATAAATATTAAATGTCAAGAAAATACGTGGTGGGACAATTATTGCATAATTATTTGAAGTATCTCTAAATAGGAAACGATAGGTCTTATTTTATATCTTTTTTTTTTATTGATTCACTGAAAATAGACCGAAAAGCATCCATAAGCAAAACTAAAATTTCATTTTTTCCATTTCAGCCATTGCCACGGAACCCTAAAAAAAGTCTCTGTCATTACGCGAACATTTATTAAGCAGAGCAACAAAAGCGTTAAATTAATCAAGTAAACAGGCAAGTCGAATTGCGGGCGTGATGTTTGAACACTGGCTTTTTGTGGAAGTTTTAACAAGTTGGCTAGGTGCTAGGAGGCACAAAGAGGGTATTCGAGTTCGTACACCCTAATATGTCGTTAAGCATGTTTAAATGGTTAACTATACATTCCTGGTTGTATTGCGATCGTTACTAGCAATGCGCTGTTTTTTTTTTTCACATGAAGTCACGTAACTGCGTCGAAAACGTGGGGTCAAAAAACCAAAAAGTTAATCAAGACAGTTTTAAAGAAAAGTTAAACAAGACAAGAATCAAGGTGATAAATCACGGTTAATATGAATCTAAGGTGTAGGGTGCATTGGGGTAATTTCGAAAGTCGTCTAATTTCGAAAGTCACATAAAAATCACAATTATTTCCATCGTATCAAGATGCCCCTTTCGAAATTGTCCGAGAATTTTTGTGCTTCGAAATTACCCGAATGCACCCTATATAAATACTTAACCTCCGACATTTCAAGGGCGGCATTTTGCCCGTGGTCTCGGAGAAGACAGCCTAGTAGCGAAGCGATAAGGTTACTGGTTAATTCCAGTTTGTTATTGAATGTGTTTTAAAAATCCTGAAAGTGAAAGTTGTGTGTATAAATATATCAGATTTTTTTTATAGACATATTCATAAACGATCACTTAGGTTATCTAGCCAAAAAAGTTCGTTTGTCCCTTTCTATCACAGCAATACGTCGGAAAGAGACAAACGAACTTTATCGGCTTGATAACTTTAGTGAACGTTTATGTATCAGGGGGAAGAAATATAAGTAGATATTTCCTACCATACGTATATTCCACCAATTTTAAATTCACACGTCTCATTTGTACGAGCGAGACGAAACGAATCGTATTTGAATTACACACACGAGGAAAAATCGTACCAAGAACTAAAACGTGTAAACTAAAGTGTATTGAAGCTATTAATAATATTTGTAGAAAACAACAATCTTCGAAAATGATCAATATTCATAGTATTTAGCAAGTATTTAAGATGTTTATAGTAAAGGATAAACTTTCCGTACTCCAAATATATTTAGGTTACGTCGAGAGAGAAAATCAGGTCAAGAGGAATAAGCGTTTCAATTGGGGACACATGTGAGATTCCAATACTTCTCGGAATATATTAATGACTGAAGATCTGATATCAAGAATATTTCAATGATTCTAAAATTAGTGTGTTAGTTATGCCCGAAGTTGTTGTGTGAGGAATGGCTATACAATGTATACATACATACATACAATCACGTGTGTTTCCCAGAGGGGTAGGCAGAGATCACGGATTTCCATTTACTACGATCCTGACAAACCACTTTCGCTTCACACACTTTCATAACGTCTCTCATACACGCTCGTCGGTTTTGAGTACTTCTGACCTGAGTACGTAGCCGAATGGCATAAACGCTCGTAGATATCTATCTCTATCGCTCTTGCGTATTGGCGCGTCAGAGCTAGACTACCTTTCGCGGCGTTTCGTTTTCGTTTCGCGTCGCAGAAATGCCATTCGGCTACGGCGTTTGGCCTTTTTGCAATATTTCCCCGATTTTTCTATTTTTCTCCCGATTCGCCTAGGTCTTCCACTTCCAACTAACATATACAATACCAAGACACCCAAGGCAGACATTTTCCATTTTTAAATTTATTCTAAGTTTAGTGGCATCGATTGCAGATGTTTCTGCTAATCAGAAGTTAAAAATTTAACCTATACAATGTAATATTAGTTACAAAACTTACCTATATAACAATCTATATATTGCATTGTGATACAAGTGTGGTATGTTGGTAGTTTAGTTACACTAACACACGTGCATGCGAGAAAGCTTATTTTGTGGATTGACCAGCGCACATTAGTTTTGTACGATGTATTTCAACATACTTGCGAGATAAAAGACGATTCTATAATATATAGCGGTTAAATAACTCCCATATTACTAGGAACAGTGGGAAGTGTGATGTAAAAAAAAATGGGATAGGAGGCAAACGAGCAGATTGGTCGCCCGATGGAAAGCGATCACAATTTTAAAACATTTCCAATACTATAAATATTTCAAGCAAGCATATAGGTTAAAATGTTTCGGAACGTATCAAATTTCGAATAATATCGATTATTCATGATTGAATTCACATAGATATGTCGCAGTAAGATAGATAAAGCCGTTATATAGTTATAACCCTAGGGATATAATTATATGTCGTAACATAGTTAAACGAAAGCGATTTATTGCTATCTTACTAGGAATATAACTATAATACGTTACTAGTTTAGTCAAATAATTATATGACTGGATTCAGTTTAGTGAAATTATTGTAGACAGGAGTGTGGCGGTGCGGTGGAGGTATAGTTATAACCCTAGGGATATAATTATATGCGTTAAACAAACAAACCACAGTGAAGAATTGTTTAGGGCAAGAACATACATACATACATACAACATACATACAATCACGCCTGTATCCCATGAAGGGGTAGGCAGAGCACATGAAACTACTCAAGTTAAGTAAGTCAAGGTAAGTTTAGGGCAAGAATTTGTTAATTATTTCCAATTCAATGTGCTTATTCTCTCTAAACACAGACGGATGGACAGAGTCGCGACATAAGGGTTCCTTTTGATTTTTTTTGGTATAGAACTATTGAAGAACCGGGACTTCCGGTTCCAGTCCCACTTAGAGACGTATTATAATTATATCCCTAGATTAAGTTTAATCCAGTGATATAATTATATAACTAAACTAGTACCTACCGTATTATAATTATATTCCTAGTAAGATGGTTATGAATCGCTTTTGTTTAGCTATGTTACGGCATATAATTATATCCCTAGGGTTATAACTATACCTCTGCCGCACCACCGCACTCCTACCTACAATCATTTCACTAGACTGAATCCAGTCATATGACTATATGACTAAACTAGTAACGTATTATAGTTATATTCCTAGTAAGATAGCAATTAATCGCTTTCTTTTAACTATGTTACGACGTATAATTATATTCCTAGGGTTATAACTATATAACGGTTTTATCTATCTTACTGCGACATATACATTGATGCGGGCAGAGTGTATCCGTAGTATTTTTTTATTTACATTACTGTTTATTGTTTGCTTTTAAAACAAGGGCGGGTAAATATTGTTTTTCAGTATTAAGAGATAAAAAAAAATCACAGTGAAAATTAAACTGAAATGGTTTTGTATTTTTAAATGTAGATTTTTTCACATTAAGAATTCATGAGATACGAAGTTTAAAGTGTAAGGACAAGTGCCAGAAACCACAATACATTACACGGAATAAGTGGTGTCCTCACATTTGACAGCCCACAAAGCCAATCATCCCGCCCACTTTTGCCCACTTTTGTAATCCTCAATTATTCCGCATTTCCCGGGCCCAAGAGGTCCACTTTTGTCCGGGACAATGGGCCGAACTACAATAAATCAGGACTAACCATATCCGCGTCAGCAAGAGAGAAGCACACAGGGGGTTCCAAGAGAGTTGCGTCCTTATTCTTCTGAGCGGTGCAGTAATGGTGTAAGATGGCTTTTTTCCCTTCCGAGCGTTGCGTTGGCTTAAGCGTTTTCTAATGCTTTTGATGATATTCGCTAATGCTTTGACTGGTTTTTGTGAGATGAAAACGTTCTTGGTAATAGTTCAGTTAAAGTTTGAGGGGTGAAAGCGGAAAACTGACTAAGTGTTAAAGAGTCTAACTAAAGTTACGCAAGCGCGGATCCAGCTTCGTGCCCAGGGGGGGGGTCACGTGGTAAAGGCCCAGGCCCCAGAGGGGGAGTCACGTGGTCTATTCGTATGGCCAACTTAGGCTCCAGGGGGGTCATGACCCCCATGACCCCCCCCTGGATCCGCGCATGAAGTTACGTCAACGTACCTTACTTGACTATAATTTTTGAGTCCTCATGTCACATGTTCTCTTAATGTGTTTCAATGTAAGCTCACCTAAAAGTGATTTGGAGAAACGAGTTGGTAAAGGTAGTGAGAAATTAACTTTTTATTTCACTATTCTTAAGCTTAGTACTAAAAAAAATTGTTAATGTATTAATCTTTGTTAAACTAAATAACATGGCTTTCAAGTAACTTGCCTTGGTCAGTTATTAAGTCAACAATTTTATATTTTTAAACATAAAAAATGTTACAATTTCGTTCTTATGCAAGAGATACCGGCAAAGAATGTTATAAACTTTGAAATGACGCACGAACGTGCCATAATGTCCCGGCAACTTAGTGCTACGCCGTAGACGAGCTACGCCACGTAGCAGATGCTTGGAAACGCTACGAGCCCGGTATATTGTGATATTAACGGATGCAATATCACATAATGAGAAACTCGTGTCGGAAAACCAAGTATAGATGGCAGGTGGACTACAATGTTAACGGAATAGTGGCCGCTTAAAAAATGTAAGAAGTGCCTGGTAAGAAGTGCTCATTGGGTGGAGGACATCCTAGAAACTAGTGGGACATAACTGGATGAGACTAGCTCAGGACCGGGAGAAGGGACGTACTAAAAGAGATAGATAGAAGATAGATTTTCATTGGTATTAATCATACACTGTCAGTTTATAATCATAAATTACAAAAAATAATAATTCATTATATTCACATTACATGTTCTTACTCGTAAATTAATTATGAAATAATATTATTAAAATTATATGACACAAATTGATTTTTGCAATTATATAGAGGCCTATGCTCAGCTGTAAGCGATAAAAGGATATGGTTGTGATCAAGATAAGCAAGTTATAATATCCAAAACCAATGTATTTATAACTACCGGTCTATTGTTTTAGGAAACAAGTCGATGACGTAAAGTAGAGCGGGGCTAATCTCGAACGGGGGGGAAATTGTAACTGGTCTATTTTTTCCATGTTTTACAAAGTATGCATTATTAAATAGAGTGTCGACCGGTTACGAGTATATATTTAGTATAATATGGTAGGCGTGTTCAGTGGATACAATTTATGTAGAACTCAACATCATAGTGTAATAATGGAAAAAATGGATCAGTTACAATTTCCTCCCAGTCGAGATTTGTTCCGCTGTACCTTATGAAATATGAAAATTCAACTAATTTAGTGCCTTTGACGCATATTCCTCACGCAATGTTAAAGCGACGGCCGATCTGGCTTAGTCGGTAGTGACCCTGCCTGCTGAGCCGCGGTCCTGGGTTCAAATCCCGGTAAGGGCATTTATTTGTGTGATGAACACAGATATTTTTCCTGAGTCATGGATGTTTTCTATGTATGTAAGTATGTATTTATCTATTTAAGTATGTATATCGTCGCTTAGCACCCTTAGTACAAGCTTTGCTTAGTTTGGGGCTAAGTTGATCTGTGTATGGTGTCCCCAATATTTATTTATTATTTAATTAATTAATGTACTAAAAGCAACCAAGGATGGGTTTCTATCATTAATTAAATTTATGACAGTAATCTATATATCTATCGGGTTCTGTTTATTTTAACACTACGCCCACTCCGTATTTTCAAGAAATTATTAAAAAATATTTCTCCTTTCAGTAAATTATAACGAGTTGAAACAGTTTAATCGGATTAATACCAATCCAATTCTTAGAAATGTTTATTTTGTTCATCGCATTCTGAGCAAATTCATCAAAGTTAATAGGTAGGTACAAGAAAAGTCCAGGCCCCGTAGCCGAATGGCATTTCTCCGACGCCAAACGAAAGCGATACGCCGCTGGCTCTGTCGCGCCAATACGCAACCGCGATAGAGATAGATATCTACTAGCGCTTCGTTTCGTGAGCGTTTCGTGAGCGATTGTGCCATTCGGCTAGCCACCCTGATATTACCATCTCTCATTGTAGTTATTCTCAAAGTACACAGAATAGACACTAGTCACAGAAAGACTACAATATAAGAATTATTTTGTATCACAAGCTTTATAATTTTTTTTATAAGACATTATTACACAGATTGACTGAGTCCCACTGTAAGTCCGAAAAACCTTGTGTGTGGGTACTCAGACAACGATATTTATAATATACAAATACTTATATACATAGAAAACACCCATGACTCAGGAACAAATATCTGTGCTCATCCCACAAATAAATGCCCTTACCAGGATTCGAACCCGGGACCGCGGCTTAGCAGGCAGGGGTCACTACGCGTTAGGCCAGTCCGGTCGTCGGAAATTGTTGGAATAATGAGTTGTACTTTATGTACAAGTTGTAGAACATTCTCAAAATTGTATGACAAAGCTTTCATGCTAGTTGCCATTCATTAAAAACTTTTAAGATTAGGATGTGTTATAATGTTTTCAATAGTTGACAATCGCTTCATTTAATGTTTCAGCTACACTTACTTTTATTATCACTTACTTCCTTACTTGGCTGGCGCGATTACCCGAAATGAGTTTAGGCCTCCAACACAAGAGCACGCCATTTTGCTCGGTCTTGAGCGGTATCGCACCAGCTTTCGCCGACGCCGAGCTCACGGAGGTCTACCTCCACTCTATCCGCCCAACGATATTTTGGGTGTCCAGCAGGACGGCGTTCAACCGGTCTCCCCAAGTAGGCCCTTCTGTCTGCCCGATCTTCTCCCATTCTCTCAAGGTGACCTAGCCAACAGAGACGATGCCGATGTGCTTTGGTTTCACCTAGGGTAAACTCGCCTCATTCGGTGATACGCCTAATTATGTGAAACAACCAAAAATCGTCTTTCGGAATAGTGCTTCAAAGCTTGTATCACCGAATTAGGCGTGTCACCGAATGAGGCGAGTTTACCCTATTATATATACATCTATTTATTAACATATTGTGGTGTCGCTTAAATAGACTGAGAACGGGTCACGGTCGCTGCAATTACTGTCTGCACAAATGGAGCATATAATTCAGCGATGCCCTCTGCACTCATACTCGGGACCACCAGAAGACCTGCTGCGCCTAACACCCGACGCAATTGCTTGGCTGAGCGCACTGAATATTGACATTTAGTTTAAATTGTAATTGTATTTGAATGAGGAATTCTCTGACATTCATATAGCTGCCTGTTTTTAGGGTTCCGTAGCCAAAATGGCAAAAACGGAACCCTTATAGTTTCGTCATGTCCGTCTGTCCGTCTGTCCGTCTGTCCGTCTGTCCGTCTGTCACAGCCGATTTACTCGGAAACTATAAGTACTACAGTGATGAAATTTGATGGGAATATGTGTTGTATGAACCGCTACAAAATTATGACACTAAATAGTAAAAAAAAGAATTGGGGGTGGGGCCCCCATACATGTAACTGAGGGATGAAAATTTTTTTTTCGATGTACATACCCGTGTGGGGTATCAATGGAAAGGTCTTTTAAAATGATATAAAGTTTTCTAAAAAACATTTTTCTTAAAGTGAACGGTTTTTGAGATATCAGCTCTCAAAGTCGTAAAAAGTATGTCCCCCCCCCCTCTATTTTTATAACTACGGGGTATAAAATTCTAAAAAAAATAGAGGTGATGCATGCTAATTAACTCTTTCAACGATTTTTGGTTTGATCAAAGTATCTCTTATAGTTTTTGAGATAGGTTGATTTAACTGTAATTTTGGTTAAGTTATTGGTTTATTATATTTGCTGCTACGGAACCCTTTGTGCGCGAGCCCGACTCGCACTTGGCCGGTTTTATTTGTATATGCCATACGAATAAATAAATAAATATTAACATATGGGGGTTGTGCGGCGGGTTAACACCCCTCCCATGGAAAAACGAACTTGTTACGAAACCGACACAAGGGCGTTTATTATCAACTCGTCAAAATTTAACATGTACATCTTTAATTACAAATAATGGTCGAGTTTCAGTGATTTTTAGCCTATTTTACCTTACCTATTGAGAAGTAAATATGTGAAATAGGAGGTTGATTATTACATTACTCGCGTTAAATGCTCGTCGGCAGTTGTCATTAACTGTGGACTGTAGATCCATAGGTCACTGGTTCATATCCGGTTTGAAGGACCATGTTTAACACGGACAATGACCTCGAAAAGGAAAAGCTTTAAATTATACACCCAGTTTAATAATAAACAGAAGTATGTTTAATCCACAAAAATCACACCAAACACAAAATAATTCCAATATCATAACAAAACTGCAATGCACTACACGCTAGTTTCTAGAAAGAAAAACGACATCTCTCGGGAAATTGAGAAAACTATCGAGTAGGCGTTTTATACAGTCATTGCAACCACGTTTACAGCACATTGCTCTGGGGAAATTAAAAAAAAATCATTATGGGGTAAAAAATAATGAGTAATTCAAAACAACCCCTCTATTAATGATAATACTTGCCCATATTACGTTTACACACTATAGAAATGTTGCTCTCTGACCTGTGACCGATTAATCAGTCATTGGCTTTGACCCCGCGGCGCCAATATACATATTTGACGTTGAAAATGTTAAGCGTGGGTAGATGCTCTGTATTATTTTCTCTATACCCCGCTCAGCGGCACGTAGAGCCGAGCGCGGAATTAAATCCCATTGTTTTAAAGATGCTTTCAAAGTTGCTTTGTGCTTCATATCTAATTTTAGGATTTTTCCCGGAAATGATAATGCAGTAGTCGTGTGTTGCTGGTGGAAATCCGCTTTAATGTTATCCTTCAAAATATAAGTTAGCTAAGGATTTGTAATAAATAAAAGGTAAAATACTAGTTAACACGCTATTGCCCATTGGCGACAACCTTCTGTCACATACAATCGCAATGTCAAGATTGAAAGTGACAAATACTAGTACACTGTCGAGCACTGGTACTTCACTGTTACGTTTACCTTAGAGCGTACACCCATCTTTAAGGCCAGCAATGCACCTCCAACACTTCTGCAGTGATCGCTTACCATCAGGCGACCTGTCTGCTCGTTTGCCTCCTATCCCATAAAAAAGGTGCCGTTCTGAACTAAATTTTAATAACGCTCAAATATAATGATATCCCTGATATGAAAGATTATAGCCTCCGGACTTTTCCCCATACATTTTTAAAAGGCTGTAACTTGAAAATAAAGTAAATTGTATAGTTTCTAGGGGAAAATGTAGTCCTAAGGCACAGTATAATAAAGAGTACTATCATACAAAATGGCCACTCCCCCTCCCCGATAAAAGTGCCGCCCACCCCCTCTCGGTTACCTCACAGTTACCGCCTGTCAAAAACGCAAACAGTCGACCTGACATCTCACTCATACAAGCATGGTACGCGTTCACCTACACGAGTTGTGCCTGAGGCTACACTGTCTCCCATTTCAGAGATAGTACCATTAGCTGCAAAAGTGCATGGAGAAATTATGAATGATTTCATTGATAAATTCGCCATCCACTTTTGCAACTGATAGTACATCGTAATATTCCATCCGGTATTTACATTTTTCATGCTCTAAAATTTAGGTTGTGTGCAGAAAATAATTAGTTTCTGAACCAGAGCACTTAATTTCCAAATAACTAGGCAGGTTATTTCATAAATATGGAATAATATTTTTATTTGAGTTGTTTATCGAATAGGTATGTCAAGAATTACTATTTTTTTAATGAAATAGGCAGCAAACGAGCAGTCATCGCCGGCCATGGACATAAGCAGCAAACTTTTAACTATGAATGTTTGGGGAAAATCTACAAGACGATTGTGTTGTATTGTATGAATCTGAATGCTGGGCGACTAAGATGGAAGATGAAAGGAGAGTGCACGTAGCGGAAATGAGAATGTTGAGATGGATGTGTGGAGTGACCAGAATGGATCGGATAAGGAATGAGTATAAGTATTAGGGGAAGTTTGAAAGTTGCGCCTATAACGGAAAAGGTGAAGAGTGGCAGGTTGGCGTGGTACGGTCATGTAATGAGGAGGGATAATAATGTCATATAGGCAAAAAAATGCTGGAGATGAAAGTTGATGGATGGACAGGGAGGGGTAAACCCAAACAACGCTGGATGGATTGTGTGAAAGAGGATATGAGGAAGAAAAATGTCAGTGTTGAGATGACGAAAGATAGAGGAGAATGTAAGAGGAAGACGTGTTGTACCGACCCCACATAACGTGGGATAAGGGTAGGAGGAAGAAGAAGAAGAAGTTTATCTAGTCCTAGTTTTTTTAACACCTGGGTGAAAGGCACCATTTCATTCTCCTCTCTGTTATTCTTACTAATCTTTTAAGGCCCACTTACACCCACCACTTAACTCAGGGTTAGTGGACAATCAGTGTACATGTTCTATCAAAGTTCATAGCACATGTGTTCCACATATATTCGCATATGGCGTGAAATTGACGTAAACTAAATTGTTCGGGCGATAATTTGATAGGCACCTGTCAAACGGCGTGAGGTCAGTGGTTTATTGGATTAATATTCACGTTGTGATATTAATACTGTGATACCATTATTTCATTATGGTTAAAGAGCAGAGTTATTTGCACAAAATAAGGGAATATAATATAACAAGGGAATTATTTTTATAAATGAACAACAAAAGTGAAAACCATAGAAAATATGTACCTACAGTTAGCATGAATAGTAGCGTCTAAATAACGCACCAAAATTATTTAACACCAACTCTTTTTTGTACAACACGTACAGTATGGCCACTTCCAGTCCCCGCTGAAAGTGCCGCCTACCCCCTCTCGGTTAAGTACCTCACAGTTGCCGCCAGTCCATAACTCGAACAGTCGACCTGTCATATTTTACTTATACAAACACAGTGCGCGTTCACCTACACGAGCTTAGACTGTGTGCTACAGGAACGCGCCTCTTTCATATATTTGATCACCAGTGTCCAAGGTGTGCCGTAGATAAACCTATTACTTAAGCATTTGTTAAGTGATGAATTTAAAAAATACCTCTAATTATATTATCACCTTATTTAAATAAAAACCATCCCAAATATCATTCTTATATCACCAAGTAACAACAATCTTCATCATATCTAACGCGCGCAAAAATCCGCACACTTCGTAAAAATCAATAGACCTCTAAGGTTAACCCCTATACTGCCTCGAAAACAATCGTGCTGAAGACACACGTCGCCGCCCTAAACCACGACTTGCCCATCGCTGTCAACCTTAAAACCAAAAGGGCCAATAAAATCCAAAACAGGCGGCGGGCCATCTGCCAGCATTCCGGTTTTTATTTTCAATACCATTGCTCCGTAGTGATGTGACAACTTGACACGTGGCTTTGAGGTGTCACGATGAAGATTGGTGTTTATGTGAGTGTTGCGCCTATACGAGGAATTACAGTTGAACGACCTTTGCAATTATTCGTTATTGTCGATGCTCTTTTTATCTGACAAACTTCAATCTTTCAAAGATATGATAACACATAGTGTGTTGATGTAAGCTTTTCGTGAAAGCTGTCTTATGCTAGGACGTCTTGATATCTTGTGTCGGCAAACGTGTCATTTTTAGTAAAGTAAGACGCATGACTCAATCATTTTTGGAAATTAAGTAGGTACCACCTAATTTACTTTGTGGTTTAATGTATTTAATTTTTTAATAACAAATACAAGTTACATATTCAAGATACAAATTAAATTCTGTATTCGCAAACAGGGTTAGCAGAAAAGAAAATGAAACTGCTCTTTCAGTCACTCTTAGCAATTAACAAGTTGAGAGAGAAAAACCGAAATTGCGACATTTGTAGGTCAGTATCACAATGAGGAAACACGTTGACAATTTATCCCGCCAGGTGGCGCCTGTGCAAGTCGCTGTCATTCATATGTGAGAGAGAGAAAAACAATATCATCTTCTCGCTCTCACGTATGAAATTCTTTATCTGTGCAATGGACTAATAACCTTTGAGTGTCTCCTCATTGAACAAAAATCACACCCTCAGTTTCTACGGGAGAAAAAAGGGTGATACAATTCTCAGACCTTCACCACACAGCACATAATTCTAAATTTCAAAAACCACTACAACACTATACATAGTAAACTTGTGCTTGCTTTTTCTCGTGTCATCCTTAATTTTCCAATATAGATTGTAACTTTATCGACATCCGGCCATCCCTACGCCCTCGTCGCCATTCGCCTCACGTTCGCGCTCGCAGCGCCACCGGCGGGTAACGCGTTTTTTATGTGTTTATTCTTATTGTGCGGTGCAAGGATTACGTTTAGTTTTTATAGGCCAGATTAGACCCATCTGGCAGTTAAACGGTTAACGATGTGCGCTTAACATTGTAATCACTAGTTTGGTTGTAATCGCGAGTTTTCATTTAGCATTATAAATAAGATATTTTGGTAGTAATCGCGTATATTTTATCACAACTAAAAGGGATTCGATATTCGATGTTAATAAATGTAACTATCGTTTATCAGACGAACAGGTGCCGTAGCCGAATAGCATTTCTGCGACGCGAAACGAAAACGAAACGCCGCGAAAGGTAGTCTGGCTCTGTCGCGCCAATACGCAAGAGCGATAGAGATAGAATATCTATGAGCGTTTTGTTTCGTGAGCGTTTGTGCCATTAGGCTACGCACACAGGGATGGTTGAGGTAAAAGGAATAGTGTCTTTCCAAACGTTATAATGTAAAGAATCTGGTTGATTAACTGGCGACTTTCTCGCATAACGGAAAGTAATTCCACCAGCTGGTATCCTTGGAACAAAATGCCTAAAATGCTTATTTTAGATTTGTATAAGTAAACAAGCTACAATTTGATATTTGCCAGTCGCTTTTCGGTGAAGGAAAACATGGTGAGGAAACCGGACGAATTCCAATAAGGTCTAGTTTACCCTTCGGGTTGGAAGGTCAGATGGCAGTCGCTTTCGTAAAAACTAGTGCCTACGCCAAATCTTGGGATTAGTTGTCAAAGCGGACCCCAGGCTCCCATGAGCCGTGGCAAATGCCGGGATAACGCAAGGAGGATGATGATGAAGTAAACAACCTATTAAGTTGTACGCTTAATCTTAAATATCTGGGCAACCGAGCTTCGCTCGGTTCTGTTTCGTATCCTTGACATGTGTCGCCATCTAGTTCAAAAATGAATAGTACCTACATCGAGCGAAAGAATTCTCAGCCTTAACAACACAACTACTCCACACGAGATGGCGCGCATTTCGCCACAAAAACTTAAATAGTGTATTTTTCTATTCGTTTTAGCCTTGACCTGTGTCGCCATCTAGTGTTTGCAATAAATAGTACTTACATCGACCGAAAGAACTCTGTCTTAACAGTACAACTACTGTACACGAGATGGCGCGCGAAGAAAAACGCATGAAAACTCGAAAATTCGCGTTTTCCGGGACCTAAGGATAAGTTAGACCGATTTTTCACCCCCAAAAACCCCCACATAACAAATTTCTGCGAAATCGTTAGAGCGGTTTCCGAGATCGTCAGTGTAAATAAATATATATATAAATAAATATACAAGAATTGCTCGTTTAAAAGTATAAGATTCCGAGATCGTCAGTGTAAATAAATATATATATAAATAAATATACAAGAATTGCTCGTTTAAAAGTATAAGATTTCTTGTGAATGTAATGCGTAATTGTTACCAGTAAAACAAATAAAACGTCCACAAATTAACCCACAAAGTATTCATCATCACCACGCACTCATTAAATTTAAAATAAAACACAATTACGGGCGACTCTAAACCCATTGCTTAGCATAAACGTCCCATTAGTAACTTTCAGCAGGACACTATTTGATTTATGTACTCGCTAAAGCATTACCCTGTGTAATGTTATGAATTTTAATACCCCTTAACACCATAGATTAAATATAAGAAGATCTTACCATCCCATAAATTATAATGCGACCGCCTAAGAACGCCACATACACTGACTACACCACACATAGATGGCGCCAAAAAAAAAATTTAGCTTTCGATTACACTTGTAGATAGCGCGTCTACTTTTGACATAGATTTATGGCTCCAAAGTGACACTTAACGCCAATCTACAAATTATCGATGGCAACAAGGCATTTTTTGTAGCGACATCTATGTGTGGTCGTATATGCGCGTTCTTAGGCGGTCGCATTTTAATGTATGGGATGGCTTGATCTTTTTATATTTAATCTATGTTAACACTTAATACACCGTCCCTTTAATATTCACTTTTAAATTACCAGCAGGGCCCTCGGGTTTCAATATTTTATTATTTATAAAGTTTTTGTCAAGGATTTTGTTGGTTAATTTTGAGGGGCTTAGGGGAGGGTCGGGGATTGTGCACTTCTTTGTGTTTTAAATGTTATGCGAAATTCGGTTATTGACATCATTCCCCGAATTTTCTCATTTAACTATTCAATAAATACAGCTCGTGTTTTCTTCTGCAAATGTTGGAAACTAGGTTTGCTGCTCGTCAAAAAAATCTTTACTTAAAGGGTTTTTATGAATATGCTACCCGTTGTAGGGTTAACTGGCTTCGAAAAAAAAATACAATTCAAAAAATTAAAAAAATTTTTTTATCCATTTTTACAAAGTAGCAAAGTAGCAAAAATCAAAGATTCACAAACCACCTAAAAGCAAAAACTTACCTAACCTAAAAGAGTGACGGAATGGCAAAATTGGCAAAGAACACCAAAGAATAGATAATTGACATAGTCTCAGCTTTACAAAGTTTTACTACGGAAACTTTAACAACGTTCAAAACTTACGGACACATATTTACCTCAATATCCTGTAAAGTTGGATAGTTCAAAGTTTGCATTTATTCTTAAAGGTGAAACAAAGCATGTACGTGCACTAGTCGTTATAGAGTCGCCAGAATTATAAAAAAAAAAACATGATTTTTGAATTTTGTGCAGAATCCCTCATTCACAAAGTAACCTTCAAAATATTATTGCCCAAGATATATACAAAGCACAAAGTTTAAAGAATAACGGATCTGCAACAAACAATATTCAATAACAGATAAGGTAAAAGGTAAGGATCCTGTGTGGTGACGGGTTAAGAATTTCACCAACCCCTTGATGATATTGAGATTCATATTATCTTTTTCTTCTATGACAATTTGATATGTTTTCTCTGAAGAAGAACGACGTATTATTAAGCAATAATATAATTTATTGAAATTGATTTCCATAGAGTACCTAGTCTGTTCATATTCTTTGATGAATACTTTTGCATGTTAAATTGTATGTTGTTATTTAATGCATGTTAATTATAAGATGTAATGTTTTGAAAAGAAGTTGCCCGCCGAGTTTCTTGCCGGTCCCATAGTGGATACCCCCCTCCCAACTGAGGGGGGACTGAAATCTTCTCGAGGCTGAGGCGTAGGGTTAGAGCCGGCGTAGCTTTATTTGACGTTCATATGCGCATTGTAATATGCCTACTTGAAAAATAAATATTTCATTTCATAAATATTTCATTTTCATTTTCATTTTCATTTTCTTCCCGTGGGTGTCGTAGAAGGCGACTATGGGATATTGGTTAAATTGTGGCGTAGGCGAGAGGCTGGCAACCTGTCACTGCAATGTCACAGTTTCGTTTTCTTTCAACCCCTTATTTGCCAAGAGTGGCACTGAAGCTTTAGTAGTTTCATGTGTTCTGCCTACCCCTTTATGGGATACAGGCGTGATTGTATGTATGTTGTACGTAGATAAGGTAAAAGTAACAATGCTCGACAGTGTAATTAAATACATGCCACTTTGTCAATAAATGTGACTAAAGGGTGACATACATTGGCTATTAGCGCCTTGTACCTTTGAAATGAAATGAAAATATTTATTTCAGTACAGATGGTATTTTATTATATTACGCACTAGTGCGAGAAGTGGTTCATTATAATATGTCAGGCCGAAACTTTGGAGGACCATCTGTACTGAAAAATGTCGTACGATACACGTGCGAAAAGGAAATTCGTAACTCGTGTCGATTTAATTTATCGCCACTCGTTTCGAACTTCCTTTTCTACGCACATATATCGTCATGTACTATTTCAGACACCATCAGGTATCCATATTCAACCTAAATCAAACAATGAAAATAAAAATTTCAAATAATTAAATAATAGAACATTACTACAGAGGCCGGGACAAATGACCTATCTCAGACCTATCCGGCCTCGCTTCGCTCGGCCGTCTATATGTCTTCGGCCGGCAACCCCATTTCCCGCCGAGGTATGTATAGTGCTTTTCTCAAACATGGTATGAAATAAATAAAGTCTACTGAAAATAGTAACTTTGGATGGCTATATCTCCTAAACGGTGCGTCGTAGCGCAAAAATAATCGAATTTTCGTTCCCCTTTAATACCTCGTATACGCCTATAAAAAAAAAAACAAAAAATTAAAAAAATAAATAAAAAAAAGGCAGGAAAGGAGGAGTTGACCTTCCATCATCAGCTCAGTCACATAAAATTATTACCATCAGACGTAAATACTGGTGTATCTTTGAAAAATAGACTAAAAACATTACATGTGCCTATAACATTTGAAGAGTTCCCTCGATTTCTCCAGGATCCCATCATCAGACCCTGACTTGGTGCCAATGGGACCATCTCGGGGTTATACCGGTTCGATCAAAAAAAAAATTTTGAAAATCGGTCCACGATTCTCGGAGATATCGAGTAACATACATACAAAAAAAAAAAAAACATTCAGTCGAATTGAGAACCTCCTCCTTTTTTGAAGTCGGTTAAAAAGAAGACTTTGCCGGCCTTGGCCTGCAAGGCTTGTATGAAATTCCATTATCTATCAATCGTCCTAGCCGCACCTGCAACGTCATACTTCGCTGCCAGTTATAAGGCACATAACATCAATATTTCATACCATGTTTGAGAAAAACATCTTACGCGAATGTTATTGCAAAACATTAAGTTCATTGATTAGATCGAACATGCATTGACATCCAATGATTATGAGTCCTTTGTTGAAATTACTGACGTAACGTACGTAACGTAACGTAATCTTTACAAAGTCTAAAAACTAAAGCTGTAACAACGTTCAAAACTTGACACATATTTACCTCAGCAATATCCTCAAAAGTTGGATAGTTGAGAGTTTGCATTTAGTCGCAGGTGAAGCATGGCGCGTACGTGCCTCCCGGCCGATACGGGTACTGACCCGACCTTATTAAAGTCTTACAAGCGGAATCTAAGCAAGCGGGACGTCCTTCGATCTTGTTGCTGTTTATCAGAAAATGGCAACACTAATTCTATCTACACGTAAACCTTTGACATGAGTTTTTGAGGTTTAGAGAAAAATAAGTTAAGTACTCGGAAGTATAGGAGATTATACTTTGTCAAGCTATGTCAATTAAGGTGAAACTACTAGTGTGTGACAGTGAAATTTAGTTGAGTTTTTGAAGTTTAGATAAAATAATACGTCAGGTACTTGATAGCGTAAACGTCTCAGAAAATGACATTCACTGTACTTGAGTCAGAGTACTTGAACGTTTTTCGTAACGAAAAAAAAAAGACGTAAACTGGGCCAATAACTCTAATAATAATTTATAAAATAGATAAAATATCTGTATTCAGCTCATACAAAAATGAAAGTATTTACGAGTACGTCCCCTGACCGGGCTCGTCCTTGGAAATAAGGGCTGTTTTTCCGCTTCGCCAACTTCGCCGAGCAATTTCATGGCCAAACGGAAACTGGGAATAGACGAGAGCTTTCGATAAAGATAAAAGCAGAGATCAAACAAATTTTGTAAAAGTTACTGTAGGCAGATATAAATTAGGAAGAGTAACATGAACTCTGAAATGAGGTAAAAGTGTCAATGTTCGACTCGTGTAAGCTCAATTAACACCCCTCTTAGTCAGGCTTATTGACAATGACTTGAGATTGGAAATGGTATCTACTGGTACACAGTAAAGTTGAGCGTTCGTTGGCACCTACTTTTTAAGAATATAAACACAGGTGTTTAGACTTTCGAGTAGCGGCAAATGCACGTAAAAATAGATACTTGATACTGTCCAGTAATGAGAGAATCTCTCTGAGTTTATATTCTTAAAAAGTAGGTGCCAACGAGATATTATTAGGTATATCTAATATAATATATCACAGTTTCGTTTTCTTTTAACCCCTTATTTGCCAAGAGTGGCCCTGAAGCTTTAGTAGTTTCATGTGCTCTGCCTACCCCTTTATGGGATACAGGCGTGATTGTATGTTTGTATGTATGTAATATGTATATCTAATAATACATTTAAAAATAAGCAAAAAACACGCAGACGAATTGATAACCTCCTTTGCGATTGGAACGTCGTTTAAAAAAGCGAAACATGTCGAGCAATCTTCGAATATTGAGTAATACTCGAGTGACGCAGTTAACATTGTGAGTTTAAATAATATTTAGTGACTGAACTACGTTCTTTCAATGACTGCGGTGCCTATGATAATATCTTTTCTTACTGCAGTTGATAACTTTAAACGGTTACGATGGAATACATTAGAGAAACGCGAAAATTAGGTTAAGTTATTCCAGTGTTTTGCCAACTCGTGTTCGTTGCAGCCAAAATTATTATGTACGTGATTTTTCTGTACTTTATGCGCTTGTAAGCCTGTAAGGAGTAAAAACGTGTGATTTGTGAACACATTACATGTAACAGAAAATTGCACCTACCAACGTATGGCGTATCGCTACAACTACTGTACTCGAGAATGTTACATATTTTTATTTAACTGCTTCATAATTAAATTACCTAGCGTACCTTTTAATAGTTTTTTTTTTGGTCCGAGCTATAGCTCAAACTGCTATAATATTTACCTCCAAATGAAGTATCGCTAAATTGGTCAGAATTGCCGTAGTGGCACAAGTTATATAATAATTATAATTATGTTTTTAAAGAAAATGAGTTCATAGGTACTTTAGAAATGTGAAATCAAATAAATTTGTTTCAAAACTATAATTATAAATCGTAACCTAAACATTCTGAAACGGTACTACGGTTTATGTTCGGTTTAGTATATAACTGGCGTCTGTTCACCGTGTAGATATTAAGGGCTACTAGAGCAGCTCTTGAGCCGAGACTACAGCAGGAATGTTGCTACAGTATTGCAGTTGCTATCCAGTTAAATTTTCCATAAATAGGAAATTCTTACGCAGGTTGACTGAGTCCCACGGTAACCTCAAGAATGCTTGTGTTGTGCGTACTCAGACAACGATATACATAATACATATATAAATACTTATATACATAGAAAATATCCATGACTCAGGAACAAATATCTGTGCTGGGGGCCAATTTTTGAGTCTGACTGTCACTAAAATACCGGTTGAAAACGGTGAATTGCCTATTATTTTCAGTGACAATTTTCTGAATTCGAACGCCGTGAGACTCAAAAATCAGCCCCCTGATCACACAAATAAATGTCCTTACCGGGATTCGAACCCGGGACCGCGGCTTAGCAGGCACGGTCACCACGCGCTAGGCCAGACCGGTCGTCAAATGTGTGATTAGACGATTTAAAATGTGAAGCAGTTTCTTTTCACATGTTACAGAAATGCACATAACCGATCACGCGACCGTAGTCACATGCAATAACAATTAGATCTGATATTAGTAATTGCAAACAATTTGTGTGTGTGTGTGCGTGCGTGCGTGCGTGCGTGCGTGCTTGCGTGCGTGCGTGCGTGCGTGCGTGCGTGCGTGCGTGCGTGCGTGCGTGCGTGCGTGCGTGCGTGCGTGCGTGCGTGCGTGCGTGCGTGCGTGCGTGCGTGCGTGCGTGCGTGCGTGCGTGCGTGCGTGCGTGCGTGCGTGCGTACGTGCGTGCGTGCGTGCGTGCGTGCGTGCGTGCGTGCGTGCGTGCGTGCGTGCGTGCGTGCGTGCGTGCGTGTGTGTGTGTGTGTGTGTACATATGTATTGCAATTGAGAGATAAATAATACACATTACTAGTAATGAACAATTTAACATTCTGAATGAAATTATAATATATTTACTCATCAAATTCGATATATTATTATCTATATAAATGCGCAAAGATTTACGCGTGGCTATTAACAAATTATGTTACAGTTATATAACTCGTATATCTACTATGTTAGCGTGTTCTAAAGTTGATTATGTTGCCCAAGTCTCGACAGCTCGCCACGGATTTTAAAAGTTAGGTGAAACGCGAAGTTGCCTGCCAACTTATGTTTAGTACTGAACACATGAGAATAAACCCTTTTTCAGTGTAATTCGGGCATCAATTGTATATTGGTTGACATATATATCGTGAGGCTTTAATACTTAGTTGACACCCTTTTGTCTAATGTAAATGAGAGATGGAATGGAGTCTGAATTATAATTGTACTTAGTGTTACTTACTTACTCGAAGTACTAACTTACTTAAACTATTTACTCGAAATCCAACAACAATAATACTAAGCGGCCACATTCATAACTAAGTTATAACCAATGCACTGTATATCTCTCTCTCTCTCTCTTTCTTTATGAATGAGTAATACTTGATTTTTCTTCTCTCTCTGTTTTAGATCTGTATGCTCCTTGTCTGGTCTGTTTTGATCTTGTTATACGTATAACTACGTAAACTACGTAGTTTAGTTTAGTTTTAGTTTTAAGTCTAGTTTTAATTATGGGTGCCCTGAAAATCAGTGCCGTGTCTCTTAGACACGGTCTACGCTGAGCGGCATACTATTTGGTACACTTGTTCACTCGTTTTGTATTGTGTTGTATCTATATTTTTCTTATACCAAATTAAAAAAAAAATCTTTCTTTCTTTCTACTCAAGGTACAAAAAGGTAAAATACCTACAGGTTTATCTATTTATTGTACATAAAGGAAACAAAAGAGACACAGTTACAGTCAGTAATATACAATGTAGGCGGACTTATCCTTTAATGCGATCTCTTCCAGTCAACCTTTGAGGTAATGAGTCGAAATGACAAAAACGTACAACTACTAAAAAAATTAAATGCTAATTTTATATATTATTATTTTATAGACTGCAACAGTTTGTAAACTGTTTGAGAATATTTTTATTTGTCAATTATTTATTTATTTTAAGCCGTAGGTACGTTGTACAGTGCGTTCATGTCAAACATCAATACAAGGAGTTTTTTGTGGTTAAATAACCAGCTACCTACTATTATCTACGTTAAATGCGGAATTGCGAACTTAACGAAATGCAGTAGTCTTTACTCACAAAATTTCCAGAAAATTCTAAATCGGTTTAGGGTAAGTGCGCCGTTGTTCGTGCCTGGGTGCTATCGCGGTGCACGCGATGGTTGTCTCAGCCGCTTTAGGTAGGGTTAGGCCTTAACTATGGAACTGATAAACTACGCCCGTTTAGGCTTAGCGTGTTAACTGAACTAGCAGTTGCAATTTGGCGGTATTATTTGAAACTGATTGATTTGTTGACTTCTAGGTACAACCCCCGACGCAAAACGACGGGGTGTTATAAGTTTGACGTGCCTGTCAGTCATTCTGTCAGTGAGTGTGTCTGTTTGTGGAATCGTAGCTTTCGAACGGATGAACCGATTTAGATTTCGTTTCTTTGTTTGAAAGCTGAATTATTTTTTAGCCATGGTTGATGAAAAATTTTCCACTACGTAGGTATTTTTTTCAAAATTTACATCATAAAAATTGAAGTCAACACTCAAAATCGCGCCAATCGCGTAGGCTTACACAATCGTTGTAACCAATCATATGCTTGCCGCGAATTCATTAACCAATAACGGTGTACCATTCTACCGGGGAACTCCAAACGAGAATTCCAGTTATAAGTATGTAATGTACTATGTGAACACCGCCGGGCCTATGTTCGTTTTTCACCTTATTGCATTGTAATAAGGTGAAAAAATGGATACATCTCTTTGCAGTCGACTGTACCTAGGTATAATATAGCCTTTGCTATGGTAGAAATAAATGAGTAAGTACTAACAACAAACTAAATGGAGGAATTATAAGCCTGGCTTCCAATTTTGATTAACTCATTGCTGTTGCTATGATGGTATCCAGATTCGAAGATATGCAACCATTGAGCTTTATCTAATACGTAAACGCATTATTTTCAACAGTGTTCCATTTCTATATCAAAACGTATCACTATAGCAGAAAACCTCCTTTCACTCAAATATATAACACGTACACAAAGAAGTTATTCAACGCATCAGCCATCACAGCGTTTCCTGACCCAATGTTCATGTCACGACGAGATAAAAATTTAGAAACAGATGACTGCAGTCATGTGACGACAAAAGACGGTGGGTTCAATTTCCAGGCATCAACTTACAAATAAAACGAAATATAATATAAGTATTTTTTGCAAAAAAATCATTTTTGGCACAAGCTTTTATCGCCTACTGTATGTACCTTTCTTTCAACAGTCATCTACTGCTCTCCGACGAAGACGTTTCTAAAAACCCCTTACACGATGGGGATACAACGTTTCATAACAAAGTTCCTATGACCACCTTTTTGCTCCATCATCAGATCAGCTCCATGATACCATAATATTGCATTGTCACGTGATTTGCATAATTATGTATGCAAAATTTCAACTCAATCGGAAACCGGGAAGTGGGTCAAATTTTGCTTCTACGTTTTGACGCACACTAACATACTAACAAGGCAAGTTGAATAAAAGCTTGTAATATATAAAGTTCATGATGATAAAATGTGTTATTATACAATTTACCACTTTTACAATACAATGTGTATGGGTTCTTAGGACAAGAGCCTCAACCTTGGTCAGGTTGAAGTATGCGGCAATATCAAAAATACACACGATATAAAACTCATTACCATATAGTTCATTAAAAAACGAGTCATGACGTCACGTGACTCCATTAGCAGGTTTCCTGCTCGCGAACAACACACGCCGCACTCCGCTCATTTCCGAACCACCGTGGCACCTGCAGAGGCGGAAATAAGAAAGCCTTTGCCCTTCTTATGAAGGGAGCAGAAGGGGTTGGGGCCACGAAAATAGCGTGGCGGCTTGTCAATGATAGCTCACGCTAGAGCGGGCAGGGATGAGTCGATGTATAAAAGAATTTCGTATCCCGTAGATCACGAAAACTTCTAATTATCGTAAAAAAAGCCTTTGCCGCTCTCATGTAGAGAGCAGAAGAGGATGTGGCTACGAAGACAGCGTGGCTGTACATCATTTCCATTTTTCATACATTTCTCTTCTGCCCCACAAAAGATAGATTAAGAATTCAAGATTCATCCTTGACGTGTGTAAAGTGTGTGTCGTCATCAAAGATGTGATTTTGAATGTAGTAAGTGAGAAGTGAAAATATATGCACGTTTCCCCGCATAATTATAATGGCAGTTCATACAATTTCTACGTCAAGATACCACTTCGACTTTTCCCTTCCGACTCGTCGCCGTAAGGCGGTGTTGCTGAGCATGTTTTCTTACCACCCGTCATTACCCAAAAGTAATACTTTTCCTTGTGCTTTTTGGATATCCATTATTGGCTCAATAACCCTTTGATTTCATCTAATAAAATCTACCTTTATTATCTTGTATAGAATATGTAACTGTCATCAATCCAAACTATGTATCTAAAAACCACGCGCACATTTTTATTTTTATTGAACAGAGATAACTATATGTACAGTTTGTTATCATTTCGCCAAACTTGCGTTTAACGGCGAAATGAAGCACTCATTTTCAATGTTAGTACTTACCTTAAATTGAAAGACTTATTCTAGTGTTAATACATAATAATATCTTATCAACTACTAATGGCCCATTTCATAAACGCTTGTAAAAACCGGAATTAGCTAAAATCGCTTGACTTTTAGCCATAGCCTTACCTGCGCGCAGATTTCGGCGCCCACACGTCAGCGGTGCAGCAACTAAATGAAAATGACAGGCGTTTCTTTGTGTGCACTCGGTCTTTTGTTTTTCTTTAACGCCTCTCCGATTCCACATTCTCTCGAAAATGTCTTTGTGTTTTCAAGAATTATTTAATACCTACAGTGTATGAAAGTGTATTAAATACACTACATTTTCTTTGTAGGAATCGGTAGTTTACTGTTATGGTTTTAAAAGTAACTACGAATCTGCATGCATTGATACTTAAATTAAAAATGAATGCAACACACTTAAAATACACGACAAAAAGTAATTTCGTGAATACCTACTTTTGGTCCGGCCGTCCTTCACCCACACATTCATGGTTGACGACCACTTCGACGGCAACTGACTCGCGAACTGGCGGCGCGCGTATTTAAAGTGAATAGTAATCCAACGCACGATCGATCGATGTCGTACTGACGCGGCAAACTTGATTATTTTTCAAACTAGATTTTTTTATAGTTGAACGCACGATCGTATTAGCCTGTGCTGTAAGGGATAAGTTCTAATTTGCTTATGGATAGGACAATTAACTTGTGACTGAGACTTTTAAATAATAAGCTATAACATATTTATGTCACAGTTTGTATTTAAAAGTATTCCAGGACAAAAAATACTTAGGTGAGTTGTTTAATTCAATTATTTCAATCGCTGACCATACATAACATTGTACTGTTATACGATCATTTCAGCACCTGGCGCGCACACAATATTCAATTTCCACTAAGAGAAAACTCCAGTAAGAATTTCGTTCAATTTTTAAAAATACTTAAAATAAAACGCTCCGTTCGTTTCGTTCAATTTATGCAGTAACAGGTATTTGAAGTTGGCGATAACGGGTCCCATTTTGAAATAAAAATAACAGGTAAAAATACTAGAGGTACGTGTACTGGAGCTGTTCCTTTGTTTCTAGTTACCGAGGGACGCGAAAATACGCTTAGAGCATTGCAATTGTATCGCAGTGAAAAAGCAATATTTTGAAAAGCGGTCCAAGTTTGTTTACATTTTATTTTTGATATTTATAATCTGTGGCAGCATTTGTCCATCAAACATTGTTACATCAAACTGTTCAAAACAAAAGTATTTTCTGACAACGATTGTATGGAACAGCAGCCACCTCCTTCGCGTCAACATTTCGAACTTGGACTCCACTCTCGGAGTGGAGTTCGGCCAAATTCATTTCAAATGGAGTGAACTAGCACATGCGGCGAAGCTGTGACAGGTTGTTTACGCGTTCCTATCGCGGCGATCGCTGGCCGGGCACGTTACCACTGCATCCTACTTTGTGGTGACGTTATTGTTTTAGCTTTTGCTTTGTGCCAGGTGACGACAAATGCGATTTAGTTTTAGGGTTCCGGAAAAGGATATACGAATCCTAGTAGTCTAGCACGAGTGACCTTTTATCTGAAGCGCTAACGATGGATTTGGTTCCAAAGTCAAAACACAAGGTCTACCCGGGAGCGCTGGATCGAAGTACCTAGTAGGTAATTTAGGCTAAATTCATAAGAAGCCCACAGACTGTCAGTTCACCGGACGATATCGATTTCTTAGTCAAAATAACTGACAGGTCGTTATCCTCCGGCAAACTGATAGTCGGTAGGCCTCGTAATTGTATACGTGCGTAGAGAGTTACGCAAAGTCCGGTGTCTTGTCTTGACAAGGATGTCAGTACTCGTATGCTCCCAGATGTCTTTGATTCATCATGTCTAAAGAAAATAAGCTTAGAGCCCCTAAGTACACATTTTCTCAACACGACATCGTATTCCCGTATCCTGTTAGTTGTGATTTTTAACCCCCGACGCAAAAAACGACGGGGTGTTCACCGGCTACTTTTTAGATTGTTTTCGAGCTATTTATGATCCTACTGACTTCTTCAAGTTCTTCAAAGTCAAGCCACGAGTAATTTTCATTTGTTTTGTCCTCAGGTCTCGGTGGATTATCCGGCGTGACGACAGAAGTGCGGCCAGAACGACCGTACTTCGACGACGTGTCGCCTCGGAACGTGACGGCGGTCGTCGGACAGTCGGCCGTGCTGCGGTGCCGCGCCAAACACATCGGGAATCGGACTGTGAGTACAGTATCATTCATGGACCCCTAAGGAGCAAATATAGTCAGTTTTTTTTTTAGTTAACCAATTTTATCAATTCGTAAATATCGGGAATATATAAATTATTAAAAATATAGTAAAACAGTTAATGTGATTAACTGTAGGTACAGTCAACCATTTGGAACCCTAGGCCACTATAACCATGTCAAAATGACAAGAGATTTCTTACAATCTTATTTATAAAATCACTATGACATAGTTGGATGCTGATAAGCAACAATGTGTCAACCCACACGCCAACCATTTTGAGAAAATGGCGTCTAAAGATTTTTTCTCATTTTTTTGTGTTTCTCTTAAAAAAAAATGTTTTTATATATATTGTTTTGTTTTTCAGCTATAATACGTTCAGTAGTAGTGATTATTGTAGCTTAATTTCAAAACAAACTTCAATTTGACGAAATAATGCCCTTTTCTTTTATTGCGAATTGTTCGACGACGTCAAACTTTTTCAAGACTGTGTTATGATACTTAACCCACTTTTGCTAATTGTTTAAAAATATCTATGAGTCTTAAATAAACATGTTAAAGCACATAAATTGTTGTTGTAAAATACTCTACCTGTGCATATTTTTAACTTTATAAGTGTTAAGTAACATATCAGTCATGGTCACTTATGTTATTAGGTATGTAGGAATCAATACATTATTTATTAATCAAACCTTTTAATGATTTTTCTACTCCCGAACTGTTATTCGTCATTTACAGGATTGTGCGTATCGAAAAAACTGAAAACGCATTGTTTGGTTCTGTAATCATGGCAACGCATTGCATTAACGATACTCGTGTGTGCGCGGGAAGGCTTTGGGCAGCTGAGCTGACAGTGCAAACCTTTGCAATACAGGAAACAGTGTGAATTTCGCGAGAATTATTAAAAAAAACTATTAAAAACTAAATGCATGGTCGTTGTAAAAGTATTGTATGCAATGGTGTTTAACTGACTCCAAAATACTCGTGGAAAGTACGCCACTGATATTTCTTGACCTCCTTTAAACGCCTGTTGAATAAAATACTATAAATTAACTATTAGAGTAATGATCATTTCTAGACACATATTTAAATTATCTGTGCTTTTTCAACAAAAAATCGTTACAAAAACCAAATAATCATCTTTAAAAAAAATAAACTACTTATCTTAAATATACAACAAAATATTTTTTTACGCTAAGAAATAGACTAAGTCATTTAAATTATGAATAACTCATGACTTGTACAAGAACAAAACATAAAATATCTTTAACAAAATAATAAACTACCATTCAGTAAGTATTCAAAAATCAAACAATATTTTTATGCATACATTAACACGTCTTAATGTAATTAGTAATTATAAAAAAATAGTAGCTTATATTAGATTTTTATATAAAAACATACTTGTAAAAAATGTTTGCAAATTATAATAACGAATATGTATATTCATGACTTAAAATGTTCAATTTCGTACTGAATTTACCATTCATGTGCAAAAATATACTAATGGACTAAGTCATAACTTATTCAAACATAAATTAATATGAACAGTTATATTTTACAATATAGTGTCATGGTACTTACACCAAAAACGAACAATTTATGACCCGAATATAATTTAACAATAATGACTTATGTTTTATAACACGGGTCGTAGCATAAAACAACGAATAAAATATCATTTTACAATAATCATTCAAGTCTCATAGTGGGTAACTATGTCATTTTTTGCGTTTTGCAAGAATGAGTCAAGTGTAAAAAAATCGTTGAGTCAACCCTCTTAACACATTATTGTAATTTAAATATGTCTTCTGCCAATTACTATAATAAGTTAAGGTTCTTGACACATTAATGCAAAACAGGCAACACACGATAAAGGATTTGTGTTAACCTATTTTTTTACTTTTGGGATAGTGAAAATTTTCAAAATGAAAAGGTCATTTTTGCAAATAGAAGTTTAAAAATCCAGCTATAACATGGCATTAAAATCTCATGTTTTTAGTTTTTGTGGGTTGACACATTATTGCTTATCAGCATCCCTACAGTGGCTTAGGGTTCCAAGTGATTGACTGTACTTTAACCTGATGACCGGCCACCAGTTTACACTAAATTCGTCCCAATAAAAATAAATTAGAACATCCTCGCCATGTTCGCCTAAATCACTCCATCAACTTAAGCCTTGAAAAGCCTTTCATAAAAAAATGACACGGATAATACCCGCCCTCGCCATATATTATAATGCATCGCGGGACATGTCGAGGGGCCATATATTCCCCAAGTGTTCACCATTTATATGCCAGCCGCTGGACCGTGCCTGAGGAGGGCTATCGGAGGCCTTCGACATTGAAAAATCGTGTCATACTGCTAAGTGATGGATGGAGTGAGCTGTTTCAAGTGTTTTATGCGAGTTTAAAAAGGTTTACGAATGTATGATCGATTGGGAATGTACGTGATGTGGCCGGTAAATAAATAGACGTGCTGACAGTGCATGACTGATGACTGATGTTAGGAGCGCGTGTCAAAAAACGTGCTTAAATAAATAAACAAATAAATATGATAATATTGAATTTCACGGTACACAGGGGAGACAATATTGTAACTACAAATCTGTTAATACTTGTCTAAATCGAGACTACACTGAGAGAAAATACAACCAGTTTTCATGTACGTTCAACAAGTTTTTTGGTTAAAATAGCGCCTACGTCGCTTTGGTTCAAACGACAAGCTACTTGTCATTTGAATCGGCAATATATTTGAATCAACAAGTCGATTTTATAAAAACAACCTGACACATATTGTTTTAAACATACGTTTGGCTGATTCAAACGGATAAACCGCAACAAGTCGAACTTGTTAAATTCACAATACAAATTTCTCTCAGTGTAAGTAAATAAAACTTTGTAAGACTTAATTTTAAACTAACGCCGTCGAAGCTAGCGATAAAGTGGTCCAGTGCAAGATTTTTCCATACAGTTTTTTTAAATGTGTTGACAAAGTCAAACGCATAATCTCCCAGAACTTCGGCACATTTCCATTCTAACTTCATGGTTTCTGATTTCTTCGAAACTGCATAACTAACAATAATAGCAGAATCCTTGCCAAGAACACTAATTATTTGAAGTGTTGAACCGTGATCATGCCTTACGCCTGCCAAGCAGCGTTCTACATATCCACAAACTTACTGGTTCCGGCGCTCGCGAAGCTACTGTCATACAACTGTCTGAAAGTTTGTGTGTGATGAAGTTGGTTGTTGATTTGGCTGCTCGCACGGATACGTTTGGGCGGCCGCGAGCCAAATTGTCTTTATTGTCGAGTCATTGTTTTTGAATGGTCGTATCGCCCATATCTTTTCATTTTGAGTCGGATTTGGTTTCATATGCCTTTTGAAAAGGAAATGTTATTTTAAAATCTATCAAGTACGAATAAGATATTTATGAAAAAGTTGTTTGTACTTACTTAATTCGAATTATTGATGTTGTAATCAGCAGTAGCAATTATTTTTGTAGCCCCGATTGAAATATCCAAAACATCAATCATTTTGCGCCCATTAAAAAGAAAACAGCGCTTCATTTGTGCGTACAGCATCTTTATTTGACCACAACCATTCTTTGTGCCCTTTGAGGGTGAGTAAATGCGCGTTTGAATTATATTTTTTAATTCGGAGGTTCTGAAAAATTAAAAAATAAATTCTCCTTTGTCGGGCTTTTGTTTTTAGACGTAATTAGCGTGAGCCGCTGCGAGCCGCGTAAGCCTACGTAATTAAGCAAGACGAAGCGTCCGCCGTTTCTTGGCCCTCTAAAATAATAAAATAAAGTAGGGGACGGCATTTTTGGGCGCTCTCAAATTACTCAAGTTCTGAATATGCTAATTTTATACCATTCACTAAAACTACTTGATGCTGTGGACAAAGCCGAAAAAGCAAAATAAGAGAGGCTGACCCCATTCGCCACGTGAAATGTGTATCTGTATCTCATAATATTCGGTCTGGACCTAATTTTAAATTGCACAAGGTGTTAGGTCAGTGTTGGACGTAATCGTCAATTACCATTAACCATTAATCAATTGCATTGGCCATTGATTTCGCAATTAATCAATTGCATTAATGGTAATTGCAATTAAATGTAATGGCCATTTAATTTTTGCGAAGCTTAATGCCATTGATTGTCAATGCAATTGTCTGATTAATGCCATTAAAGTTAATAAAAATTAATGATCATTGATTTCAATTGCAATTATGTTTAATGCAATTTATTTATTTTTTTCATGAACTAATAATTGATACTACTATTTTATTAAAAGTGTTTAAATATTATAAAAATCATATGAAAACAAACTTCAGTGAGTCAATAAGGCCTAGCAGAATGACCCGACCTAAACCCTGGCAGTGCCTAGAGGAACTCAGGTTTGGTGCGACATAGACACACGTGTGTTGTACCGAACCCGAGTTCCTCTAGGTGCAACCAGGGTTCAGTATCAGCTCTACCTTGGGTACTGCTCACCCAAGTACTCATCAAGACAAGTCCTACGACGAAAACAGCGTTTGCCTATGTTACACCAAACCCGAAGTTCCCTTAGGTGCTGCCAGGGTTCAGCATCAGCTCTATCTTGGGCTCTATCTTGTTATCAGCTCACCCAAATACTAGTTGGATGACGAAAATGGCTTGTTTTTATGTTGCACTAAACCTGAGTTCCACTAGGTACAACCACAACCAGGGTTCACGAAGAGCAGATTAGAAATCTCAAAATAAGTACCTATTACCTACTTAAAACTTTTATATGTTTCGTCTTTTTTAAATTACACAATTTATTTTTGTTAATTGTTAATTGTCAATGACACTTTCAATTTACATTAGTAATTAATTTAATTTTTAATGGTTTGTGTAGCAATTAGCCATTAATCCTTTTCAATTGTTAATTTTTCAAAATGCATTAACGTTAATGGCAATTGGTGTTAATTGCAATTAACAATTAATTTTCCGTCAATTGTCAATGGTTAATGGCAATTAAAGTTTTCAATGGTTAATTTTTAATGGTTAATTGCATTGACGTTCGGCCAACACTGTGTTAGGTGCACAATGCGGATTATTAAATATAACTTGCACGTTCAAACTAAACTCTACATTATATTTATTAGTAAAGAGGTTTCATTATATAAATTTAAATAGATATCATACACGAAAGAAAAAACGACAGGGCCCACTGGTGGCCGAGCCGGGAATCGAACACGGGTCTTCAGCTTACGCGGCTAACGTCCTCACCACTAGACCACCCGCCCGCCCAGGCCGCCGCGCAGGTTTCATTATACTTAAATTGATACAAACTAAGACGAAATACTGTCTAAGATCAGTGTCTTTGTAAATTATGAAAAATTATTAAGAAAATCAGTTTACCTTGCATATACTTTCAACTCGAAAAAGCTTAGCCTTATTAAATTAATAAAAGATATTTCGAGTAAAAGCTTTAAATGTTCGCCTTAAGCAAAATGTTTCAGAATTTTATGTTTATTTTCCTTCATCAATATAAATTGACGAGGTACATTTAACTCGAACCCGACTAATCCAGGCGACTCGATTAAAATCCTCATTCAAAGCTGAATTTCTCTTAAAGCTTTAAGTACACGAATAATGGTACTATTTAGTACAATTTTAAGAATAAATAAATGAGTGAAGTGAAACAACATTTTTTTGTCAAATGAATTTCAATATTTGTATAAATATGCATTTAACTTCTGTCACTGCCATATCCGATCTACACGGTGTAACATGAGTACTGATGTGCTGACGGAAAGTTTCCAAAATTCTGAAATTTTCACATAGGAAAACTTCGGAAACTTTCCATACTTTGTATGGACAATTGTATGGATGGAAACTTTCCATTTCATAAATTTAAATTCCCTTTATTTTTCGTGAATTTTTCATGAAATTTAAGATTTGTTTGGAAAGTTTCCGCAACTTGCACATCACTAAACATGAGGAAACCGAATAATTTTAACCACGAATTTCTGAGGCCAAAAAAATGTTATAGTTATAAGTTTAGGCAAATTAAAAAAAAATGTTTTTCATATAAAAAGTTAATGTTAATCATGAAATGGCACTGAACTGGGTTTTTACATTGTTTCAAAACTGTCACATTTTGACATCTATTAATGAGAATAGTGAGACCCACATGACGGCATCAACGGCGTTAAAAAGGTATTCTGTAACGAGTAACAATAGGTAACAAGTTGGTTTTAATCCTTACTATTTACTATTAATATTATGTGTGTGTGTGTGTGTGTGTGTGTGTGTGTGTGTGTGTGTGTGTGTGTGTGTGTGTGTGTGTGTGTGTGTGTGTGTGTGTGTGTGTGTGTGTGTGTGTGTGTGTGTGTGTGTGTGTGTGTGTGTGTGTGTGTGTGTGTGTGTGTGTGTGTGTGTGTGTGTGTGTGTGTGTGTGTGTGTGTGTGTGTGTGTGTGTGTGTGTGTGTGTGTGTGTGTGTGTGTGTGTGTGTGTGTGTGTGTGTGTGTGTGTGTGTGTGTGTGTGTGTGTGTGTGTGTGTGTGTGTGTGTGTGTGTGTGTGTGTGTGTGTGTGTGTGTGTGTGTGTGTGTGTGTGTGTGTGTGTGTGTGTGTGTGTGTGTGTGTGTGTGTGTGTGTGTGTGTGTGTGTGTGTGTGTGTGTGTGTGTGTGTGTGTGTGTGTGTGTGTGTGTGTGTGTGTGTGTGTGTGTGTGTGTGTGTGTGTGTGTGTGTGTGTGTGTGTGTGTGTGTGTGTGTGTGTGTGTGTGTGTGTGTGTGTGTGTGTGTGTGTGTGTGTGTGTGTGTGTGTGTGTGTGTGTGTGTGTGTGTGTGTGTGTGTGTGTGTGTGTGTGTGTGTGTGTGTGTGTGTGTGTGTGTGTGTGTGTGTGTGTGTGTGTGTGTGTGTGTGTGTGTGTGTGTGTGTGTGTGTGTGTGTGTGTGTGTGTGTGTGTGTGTGTGTGTGTGTGTGTGTGTGTGTGTGTGTGTGTGTGTGTGTGTGTGTGTGTGTGTGTGTGTGTGTGTGTGTGTGTGTGTGTGTGTGTGTGTGTGTGTGTGTGTGTGTGTGTGTGTGTGTGTGTGTGTGTGTGTGTGTGTGTGTGTGTGTGTGTGTGTGTATGTGTGTGTGTGTGTGTGTGTGTGTGTGTGTGTGTGTGTGTGTGTGTGTGTGTGTGTGTGTGTGTGTGTGTGTGTGTGTGTGTGTGTGTGTGTGTGTGTGTGTGTGTGTGTGTGTGTGTGTGTGTGTGTGTGTGTGTGTGTGTGTGTGTGTGTGTGTGTGTGTGTGTGTGTGTGTGTGTGTGTGTGTGTGTGTGTGTGTGTGTGTGTGTGTGTGTGTGTGTGTGTGTGTGTGTGTGTGTGTGTGTGTGTGTGTGTGTGTGTGTGTGTGTGTGTGTGTGTGTGTGTGTGTGTGTGTGTGTGTGTGTGTGTGTGTGTGTGTGTGTGTGTGTGTGTGTGTGTGTGTGTGTGTGTGTGTGTGTGTGTGTGTGTGTGTGTGTGTGTGTGTGTGTGTGTGTGTGTGTGTGTGTGTGTGTGTGTGTGTGTGTGTGTGTGTGTGTGTGTGTGTGTGTGTGTGTGTGTGTGTGTGTGTGTGTGTGTGTGTGTGTGTGTGTGTGTGTGTGTGTGTGTGTGTGTGTGTGTGTGTGTGTGTGTGTGTGTGTGTGTGTGTGTGTGTGTGTGTGTGTGTGTGTGTGTGTGTGTGTGTGTGTGTGTGTGTGTGTGTGTGTGTGTGTGTGTGTGTGTGTGTGTGTGTGTGTGTGTGTGTGTGTGTGTGTGTGTGTGTGTGTGTGTGTGTGTGTGTGTGTGTGTGTGTGTGTGTGTGTGTGTGTGTGTGTGTGTGTGTGTGTGTGTGTGTGTGTGTGTGTGTGTGTGTGTGTGTGTGTGTGTGTGTGTGTGTGTGTGTGTGTGTGTGTGTGTGTGTGTGTGTGTGTGTGTGTGTGTGTGTGTGTGTGTGTGTGTGTGTGTGTGTGTGTGTGTGTGTGTGTGTGTGTGTGTGTGTGTGTGTGTGTGTGTGTGTGTGTGTGTGTGTGTGTGTGTGTGTGTGTGTGTGTGTGTGTGTGTGTGTGTGTGTGTGTGTGTGTGTGTGTGTGTGTGTGTGTGTGTGTGTGTGTGTGTGTGTGTGTGTGTGTGTGTGTGTGTGTGTGTGTGTGTGTGTGTGTGTGTGTGTGTGTGTGTGTGTGTGTGTGTGTGTGTGTGTGTGTGTGTGTGTGTGTGTGTGTGTGTGTGTGTGTGTGTGTGTGTGTGTGTGTGTGTGTGTGTGTGTGTGTGTGTGTGTGTGTGTGTGTGTGTGTGTGTGTGTGTGTGTGTGTGTGTGTGTGTGTGTGTGTGTGTGTGTGTGTGTGTGTGTGTGTGTGTGTGTGTGTGTGTGTGTGTGTGTGTGTGTGTGTGTGTGTGTGTGTGTGTGTGTGTGTGTGTGTGTGTGTGTGTGTGTGTGTGTGTGTGTGTGTGTGTGTGTGTGTGTGTGTGTGTGTGTGTGTGTGTGTGTGTGTGTGTGTGTGTGTGTGTGTGTGTGTGTGTGTGTGTGTGTGTGTGTGTGTGTGTGTGTGTGTGTGTGTGTGTGTGTGTGTGTGTGTGTGTGTGTGTGTGTGTGTGTGTGTGTGTGTGTGTGTGTGTGTGTGTGTGTGTGTGTGTGTGTGTGTGTGTGTGTGTGTTTGTTTGTCCGTCTTTCACGGCAAAACGGAGCGCGGAGCGACGAATTTACGTGACTTTTGGAGGTGGAGATAGTTGAAGGGATGGAGAGTGACATAGGCTACTTTTTGTCTCTTTCTAACGCGAACGAAGCCGCGGCAAAAGCTAGTTGGTTATAAATCTGAAACTAGGCGAAATTAGAAAAAAAAAGTCATTTTACTCTTAAAATATGATCAGGAATACGATGTCAAAATTATTCGATTTACTCATGTTACACAGTGGTGTATATCGTTTCTTGAGCAATTTTTACTCGTATCCAAGTTAATTAAATTAATTTTAATTGATGTCAGGTACTTATGAGTCTTTAAAATTAACATAAACTTACGGTATTTGAAATAAGTACTTAAGGATTCTTACAGGTTGTGTCAAATATTTTGTATTACTTATTTTTATCCAACCAATTTATATTATTACCAAGAGATTAAAAATTAAGTGACTTCCATGATATTTACCTACACGTGTTTTTACACCAAATACCTACTTTCATCCGCCGAGTTTTCCCAACATTAATTAACCTTCATTATGGTTAATTTACTTCTAAAGTAATTAAAACTGGACCATTTAAAAACAAAAAACACATTTTACAGTTGAATGTGCAAGCGTGCCTCATAAATAATTCATGCTGGAGTGTGGGAACACGCGAATGCTGCACAATGCACATTTTTATGACGTTTTATTACACTGTTTAAACAAACTAATGTTGATGAACATTTTGAGTGTTTCGCTTAAACTACATTTAGAGGCGAGGAGGGATTTTATAAAAAAAAAGAATAATAATTTCTAACTAAACTACTTACTACAGAAAGTGGAGTCTGACAATAAAAACTACTTATCGCGGTGAGAAATATATTTTGAGTGACCTACTTACAAAAAAGACAGTGCAAAACGCAAATATTTCAAGCCTCTGCCACATTAGTAATCACTTTACTTTTTGCCAGCATAAATTATCCATACTTAGGGCCGGTTGCATCAAACCGTCTGTCACCGTTAAAGCGTTCGTTATATGTTATTATGTATGGGAAGTTCCATAGACGTCTGCTGCGTGATGATGATGTGTCTGTCAACTGTGGTTGATGCAACTGGCCCTTAATATTATAAATGGGAAGTGTGCGTTTCTGTTTATTTCTCCGTCTTTCACGGCAAAACGGAGTGACGAATTGGCGTGATTTTTTAGGTGTAGATAGTTGAAGGGATGGAGAGTGACATAGGCTACTTTTGTCTCTTTCTAACGCGAGCCAAGCCGCGGGCAAAATCTAGTTATACATAAATAACTACCACCGCTGTCTTAGCAGTGTTAAACTGACATCGACGGTGTCATTCATTTGCAAGTAGGTACCTACGAGTAAGATGTATATTTTGTATAATTATAAAGATGGCGAATGCGCTCGCATGTATGTCAGAGTCAAACCGGTGGTAGCCGTATAGTATTACACACGGAGTGAAAGCTAAATAAAGAGATTTGTTATTTGAGTTCAATTTCAAAACTGATTTTAATTTATTGTTGAACAAACTAACCAAAACTAGTACCTACTCTGTATACTGTATGGCCACAGTATAATAAAGAGTAGGTACTATCGTATGGTATGGCCTAAATGAAAACGCGTTATCGCTAGTTAAAATTTGTTGCCCGTGTGGCCTCGGTGAAAATCAGTTTTAGCTAGAATTTTTCAGTCTAAAATTGTAAGTTCAGGAAGTATTTTGGTGCGAGTAAGGTTGACAGAGCTGAATGTACTATGTTAGAGTCGGTACGCATGTGACACCTAAAGTCGCATTTAATCAGTTGTTTCACACTTGCCATCCATGCTAGTGTAAATGGGAAAGTGGGTGTCTGTTTGTTTGTCCGTCTTTCACGGCAAAACGGAGCGACGAATTGACGTGATTTTTTAAGTGGACATAGGCTACTTTTTGTCTCTTTCTAACGCAGGCGAAGTCGCGGGGGAAAAAGCTAGTTTTTAATAAAGAAAATGCGTTTTTGGTCGAAAATATTCAGTAACTATTTAATTTATGTTTATTGTGCTCTGCCCCTCTAGCACAACTTGTCTTGTCGCGCGCGAGTCCATACTTGAAGTCGCGCTTGATGTATGAACTCACGCTCGACAAGGCAAGTTGTGCTAAAGGGTCTGGTATTAATTGAAACCTCTCTCCAGGTATCGTGGATGCGTAAGCGCGACCTTCACATCCTGACGTCACACATCTTCACATACACGGGTGACGCACGCTTCAGCGTGCTACACCCTGAGCCGTCAGATGACTGGGACCTAAAAGTGGACTACGTGCAGCCACGGGACGCCGGTGTCTATGAGTGCCAGATCAACACCGAGCCGAAGATTAATATGGCGGTGTTTTTGACAGTTGAAGGTAAATATAGACATATCTACTCTAAATAGTGTAGTTAGCTAGTTAGGTCACGATAGGGTACCTAAGATGAACTAATTTTAGCCGAGGGACGCCGGCGCGTATGGGCATTTCCAGAATTTGGGACCCCCCAATCAGCGAAAGTTGTTAACAAAAATTAACTCACTGTCAGTGATGTGACGATAATTAAGCATGAAATTTCAATAAAATATTGTTTTTGTATTAATTACATAAACTTTAAGCGATAATTTACATTCAGAATGTGAAAAAAGTAAATTTTTAGACAGATTTTATGCTTAATTGTCGTCACAATAACAACTTTTGCTAATTGGGGGGACCCAAATTCTGAAAATGCTCGTATGTGCCAGATCAACACTGCACCAGACAGAAGATAAACAAGGCGATGTTTTTGACAGCTGAAGGTAAATACAGAAATATCTACTCGTAAACATGACTATAGTAGGCCACCCTGAGCCATGTCATGACTAGGTGCAAAAGGTAGACTGCGTATAGCTAATGTGGGAGGGACGCAAGCGTATACGAATGACAGAGCAATACCGAGCTGAAGATTAATATGGCATTATTTTTGACAGTTGAAGGTAAATATACTCAATACTCAATACTCAAAGCTTTATTGCAAATAAGGACAAATCCATGCAGTAGTGGATACACAGTATCAATAGAATCTTAAGCTAAACTAAACCAAATAGGTATGTAGGAATATTCATCTCAAAAAGGTATTAATAAAATTCACATTATAACATTAAACAATTCATAGTGTAAAATTTAAAACGATTCGATAAAATGATGAATAAGAGATATAGAATTAACCACTAGAATTACTGAGTGATAGGTCCCTGGCGTCCGAAGACTGAGAAACCTTAGTGGAGCTGAGGGACGCCAACGTGTACACGCTTAAACGCTTAATTTAACAGATCGACTCGATCGAAGACGTACGTACCACGGTCGATAATACTTAATTTAACAGATCGACCGTTGCGTATGTATTTACCGGCATAATTACTCGTGTTGCGTCGAAATAGGGTTAATTATTGGGAACAGATATACTGTCTGTAGGTAGTGTATCTAGTAGGTAGATTGTTATTTTTAGATAAGATGGAGCGCATCGCCAACAAACTGTTTTACAGTTTGGCAAACTTTAATAATATGCTTGTGTACATTGCCTTTTTTGTTTAAAAAAAAAAGTTCTGTGGTTCAAATATTTATTGCGTCCAAGTACACATAAAAGTTTATATTTAATTGGTAATATTTAGCCCATTAGAATATTTATAATATTAGTTCGGGTTGAACATGAACATTGTCAAAGTAAAAACACTAGCCTCAACATTTAAAAATAAAATTAAACGGAGTGAATATAATATATTTGTTTTGCAACAAGTACAATTTGTCTGCCGACGTTGCTCGTAATTTACAATTTGGACGCAAACGCTGAACATGTACAGTAAAGCATGGCATTACACGATGATATATGTTTTGCTTAAAAGCTTTTATTAAGAGCGTTTTAAAGTTTAAATAAAATAAAACTGTCACGATGTACCTATTACCTATCTATCTAAATATATGAAAGTAGAAACTGCCACAGCCGAAACCGCTGCTGGTCCTAGGGATTCCAAATTTGGCACTGACGTTCTTTATAATGTGTAGAAGAGCACTAAGAAAGGATTTTTCAAAATTCACCTCTTAAAGGGGTGAAATGGGGGTCCAAAGTTTGTATGGAATAACAATATTAGATTAGTACGCGGGCGAAACAGCGGGAAAAGCTAGTTTAAACATAAAGTTTTAGTGATTTAAATTTTATATTTTATACCTGAAACCTGCTACATCTTTGAAGTCTGGTCTGGTCTGGTATATCTGAAGTCTGCGATACACATTGGACTAAAGCAGCGTAGGGTCTATAGCCCGAGCCTTCTCATGCGTCATACTTGGTTATACTACATAGGAGGCCTGTGTACAGTAGACGGAGGCAGAATTATATTTTTTTACGTTCTTTTGAAGTCTGAATTAATTTGAAGACACGAGTACATAAACGATCGCAAAATTTAAATTGTAAATAGTACTTAGTACCTAGAAATCTGCAGTTCTTGAAAATTTAGTCCCCAGTTTAGGTACCTAAAGGTCGCCGACCGCAAGATTTATACAACTCATTCCCTAATCCAACAAACGTTTTAAAAACTTTAATAAAATATAAAAACGGTCTCTATTCTGGGTACACACAAGGACCCACTTTGTCCCCAGCTGCCGTCCAATGTGAAAACTGACGAAGATATAATCGCACATTCATCTATTGTCATATTAGGGGGCTAATGCTCGTATACAAAGTGAGGCATATCAGTCTTTGTTAAGCACGTGGAACTCGGCTTGGGTATTTGATTTTCTTTCTTATGAGTTGCCGTCAGTTTTTAGGGTTCTGTAAGAAGGTTCAAAACGAACTTATGGTGCGACTCTGTCCGTCGATCACATTACTTTACTTACATTAGCCGGCGTAGCTTTATTTGACGTTCATATGCGCATTGTAATATGCCTACTTGAAAAATAAATATTTCATTTTCATTTCATTTCATTTTCATTTTCATACTAAACATATCGAGAACTACGTATGCTGTCTATTTAGATATAGTTATGATATGGATATTGTTAACTACTACAAATTGACCTATTATTTTCTAGTTACTAGGTCGTTAGAAAGAGCTCAAATTATACAGTCATTCAAACATTTTTTTAAAGGATTAGTTTATAGACACTAACATGATTTTGCAGACAAACGTGCTTGCTCGATGGTAAAATACTTTGTAATAAAGCGTTAACTGAAAAAAACTTTTAGAAAATAAATACTGCCTGGCTGCCGCTCTAAAAGTTTAAAGTGTGACTCGGTAAAACTGTCAACGCCTCTTTGTCGTTCAAAGCTTTGTCCAAAGTTAGTGTATAAATTAATTTAATTTGTAGGAGGTAGGGCATAGCGAATGATATTCCGCTTTGTGTGGTAGGGCACAGCACAGCGGATATCGTCTCACTCGAATCTAGAGCAGAGCCCAACTGGGGTAGTACCTCCGCCTTACAGAAGACCGCAGCCAAATAGCACTAGACCCTACTCATAGTGTTGTGTTCCTGCCGTTGAGTAAGGCTGCCAGAGCTCAACGAGGGTGCGGTGTGCTGATGACGGGAGGACTTACGGAACTAACTTGTTCCGTCTATTGTCCATTGAGTCGTCGGCAACCCGAACCCTCCTTAGAATTTGTACACTCCTTTTTGCTGTGAACTTAACACAGCAAAAGGGAATGTAGGTACAAGTTTCTAATGGGGTGGCAACGCGCATGTGACTCTGTTTGAGTTGCAGGCGTCCATAGGTTACGGTGACCGCTTTACATCAGGCGGGCCGTATGCTTGTTTGCCTCCGACGTAGTATATATATATATATATTTTTTTTTTATTATAAATGGGCTTACTCTTGACCACAGACTAGCCAAAGGCAAAGACGTGGCCTACGATGGAGTGAGTTCGCCCAGAAGATGCCTGTTCACTCTTGATTTGAATTTCGGAATTTTATAAAGTACTCCTTTTACACGACTACCCAAAAAAACAAGTACCAACCTATTTTGTTTGCACACTAAATACTTCTTTCTTTGGACCATTGTTATGAAAAAAAAAACTGATGTCAACAAATCGGCCTACGGCCAATATTAATATAATTACCTACACTATCATACAAGTCTGGCCAAAAAGAAATTAAAAAGTGGCAACATTGTAGTGTCATCCTTTTCAAACTAATGTGTGAGAAAAAGGGACGACACTACGATGTTGCCACTTTTTAATTTCTACTCTTTTTGGTCAGATTGTAAAACATTAAATTATGATCATAGATAACATGTCGTCTTCAACGTGAAGAAAAAGGGAGACATACAGGCCTATGATCAAAGTGATATGATAATGTACATAATATATAGATTTAAACTAACACGATCTTCACTCATGTCCGTGGTCACGGGTAGAAAGTCGGTCCGTGGTAGGGTCCGAAACGTCGGGTTAAATATAAACGTAAGTTTTGACGCGATTAAGTCCCGTTTTAATTTAATAATATGAATGTACATAATATCGGCCAGTCAAATAAAGTCAGACCATGATCTGAGCCAGACCATGCTAAGTAGGTAACTTTTTTTTAAAAAACGTCATAAATTCATAGAAGTAAGACTATGTTACTAAATATGAATTAAAATAATTATTTTCATATTTTCAGTTCGCTTATAATGTAGTTGAGGTATGATTTAACTATTTTATTGTAATATCAAAATGTTTTGATTATTCAATAATAGAATTCCATTGGTAATTTACAATAAAATTAAGAAACAAAAACACAGAACTATAATAGTACATTTCGTTATAAGTGCGAGAAGTTTGTCATTACCATTACCGAAGAATGACATTCTCGCACGTGTGACAGACGACGTTTTTTAATACAGTTGCGAAAAAACACTACAACGGAATAAAACGATAAGCAATCCGAACTCTCAATTTTCGCATTGACATTGACGCATTATTTGACAATTCAACGGCGTATCTTTTTATTGGGTGCCATAAAAACAAAAATTTACGATTTGAGACGATTGTTTAATATATACTTATATTTTAATTCAATCGATCCATTTAATGCGATGTATACAAATAACATTAAATAATTATGACAAAAATACGTAACATATTAAGTTTTTTGAACGTGACTACTTTGACAACAGACGCGTTTCGTTCCATTCATATTCTGTTTACACGACTCATTATGACCCATTTTTCAAAATATAAACCATTTTATAAATTATGTTTAATATGACTAAAAGTAAACAATTACATAGGAAATATCAATGTTTTAAATATTAATCCCTTAATAGTATGTTTATAGTTTTATTCCGTCTTAGTAAATTAGACTAATATTAAAACATCTCGATAAGTAGTCTTAAACTGGAACGCATACTTTTTACAAGTGCATAGGGGCGGAACACTGACTATATCATGTAGACTCCCTAACTACGCTACTCTTGGTCACAATACATTCAAGCAGCGATATGTAATAGGTACAGTCACGGACTTTAAATTGTTGATCCACTTCTAGCTCATTTTATACTGGAACATCATAGTTTTACTATGCTTAACTATAATATGTCCAGTATAAAATGAGCTAGAAGTGGATCAACAATTAAAGTCCGTGACCGTACATATTTAGTTGTATTCTACACCATTTACAAACTTTACACTTGAACGGTTTGTTTTCGGATATGTTAGTTCGATTTGGGGTTAAGTTTCACCTACATCCAATTATTCGACTTTTTACGTACTAGTGCGTAAAATCCAACTTCTCGCACGCTAAATAGCCAAAAACGGGCACTTTTTGAGCAACTGTATTAAAAAAGCATTTTTTGCATTGATTCTTATAGACTGCATCCTTTTGCCATCAAAAGGCGAAGTTGAGCATCAAATATTTGAACAGCCCGACCAGGGCCGGATTAAGGGTAGAGCGAGTGGAGCGGCCGCTCTAGGCGCCGAATGGTAAGGGGGCGCCAAAATCGTCATTGCGTGGGCGCACACATAGCCCAATGGCGAGAGGAGCCGGAAATGAAATTTATTCAGATATTGAAAATCTAGATTTGTAATTGTGATTCAGATTATCTGAAAAGTTGCACCACAATGCCACCATGTACCACATTCATAAGGTGAGAGCTGTTGCTACAGTTGCTAGGGCGCCGCGAAAGATGTTTCTAGCTCTTGATGAACCACATTGTTGGGAGGTGAACGACAAAGACAATGTTGCGTCGCTATCCAAACGCTCAGTGTTTATCCACAATTCAAAGCGGAGTTCCTCTTAAAGCCAAAGGCGCAAAACGTCTCACAGAGGCGCAATTTTTTATTTCTAATAATGAAAAAATACAAAGATATAGAACATCAAAGTTCCGGAGTGTGGGTTCTAAGTAAAAATTGCACCTAGGCGTGAATTCACGCGTAACTTCACCGCAGTGAACCGTTGTCATTTTTCGTTTACGAGAAATAAGAAATAATACTTGCCTAAAATTCTTTGATAATCTAACTGACGGACTAATTAGTTTTTTTAGTCGTCTCGCTTATTAACCTATTTAATTCCAAGCTTTGCTCTTCTGCAGTTTTGCAATTAGAGTGGAACTTCTCGACTTCTCAATGTATGTCCAAGTTGGCCATTGCTGAAATTTGCTTTTCTCTCCCATGCCTTGCCTTGGCCCTGAACTAAAGCTCAAATCCGACTGTTATCAGATATTGGTTCCTTGGTCTAGGGCTAGAGCTTGGTTTTTGGCCTCTTTTGTTTCATCACAGCCATTTGTTCTTGTCACAGAACTTAATTTAGATAGAAGAAACAAATTCATATATTTGTATAGGGGCCGAGCGTGTCAAATTTTGTACTGAAGTTGATTCTTGCCTGTAATTTTAAATATGTCTCAGGCTCTTGATTGTTCATAATTTTTGTGTTGTTGCAATTGAATATCACGTAACGAGGCATTTTTTATGTTTTGGTTGACTTTAACTTACAAAAATTGACGCCCGAAAGCTGCAAGCTGCGAGTAAAGACGGACAACTGGATTTCACTGAGTTCATTTGACACGCTAAGTAGATACGTTTGCTTGATCTATGGTATATATGACATCTGTGGTTCTTGTCCACTACTCAATGAACACGCCGCACAGGAAAGCATTAACCTCGCGTACGTTTGTCCTATGACAGCCAGGGGCTTTTATGGCACGTATTTAACCGGGCGACTAAATAACCATAGAAATGGGTATCAAATATAATAGTTTGGCGACTAAAATGGGGCCTCAAATTATTTCAATATGAGGTAGCATTTTAATGCCATTACGGCTACGGTTTATTCAGACGCGAGTACCAACTATTTATTTGGCAACTGAATTATTATATTGGAAACAATTTAAGAGAGACAGTTTAATAGGAAAACGGCTATCTATTAATATAAAATATACAGTTCTTTTAAAATATTTATATAGCAAATTAACATAAAAAGTACATTTAAAATTTATACATCGGCACTCATCACCTGAGCTGTCATTTTAATAAAAAAAAGGATTCTTATAAAATATAATGGTCGACAAAATATTGTACTTATGGGTATGAAATTAGGTGTTTGGGAGTGCTGGCAACTTCGTCTCTATACAATGAATTTAACTTTTCATGACGTTTACTCTATCGAATCTAAGGCCGGTCTTACGTAGTCTTAACGTCACTCTAAAAGATTCATTTTTTTGGCAGGAAAACCTTACTCAGAATATGCCTTGGCATAAATCGTTCCGCAGATTTTATAATATCCAATATTATGCTGGCATAATGTTAATGAGCAAAATAATCTTCTAAATTAAGAGTACTTCCGTAGATTTTTGTTTGCATAATATTTAGGCAGTAAAAAGTTGTCCATCTTCTTCCTATTTCTGTTTTGATAGCGAGTCTTGTGTGTTGGGGATGCAAGATACCTAACACTCCTCCTCGCTTCGCTCGTCGTCGTACCTAACGGTGCCTCTGGGACTGTATTTCATTTCCTTTTTGCTATCGTTGTTTTGTTCATACAAAGTACCTAAGAATTATGCCATAGCAAATTTGGTAGAACTTATATTCTACTAAAAAAATAACCTAACACTAACCCACTTTTCTGCTAGCAGAAAATAATTCTGCTCCTATACCTCTAATATTATACTATACGATTAACACGGTACTTTTTTTAAATGCCATGTCGGTGGTAAACAAGCATACGATCGGCCTGATGGAAAGTGGTCACCGTAACCTATGGACGCCTGCTACTCAAGGGGTATCATATGCGCGTTACCGACCCATTAGAAGCTTATACACTCCTTTTTGCTGTGTATTTATTATAAAATGATTTGGTACGCGTTCCCTTATAGAGATATTTAAATACTACTCGTGGTTTACGGGTCGCAAATACGATGTTTGAATAGAATAAGTAGAATAGAATAGAATAAACATTTATTCGTGAACACAGGCAAGACAAAATACACATAATAACAACAAGACGGAAAGGAATGAAGTGCCACGAAATGGCCTCATCTCAGCGTGTTGCTGGTGACTTCCAGCGCTGATTTTCCGATGGGACCATCGTATGTATGTATGTATGTATAAGCTTTATTGTACATAAAGGAAACAAAAGAGACACAGTTACAGAGTCAGTAATATAGAAACGATTTTATATGTTTTTTTAAAAAAACCTACTTCCCAGTAATTTTTTTAGTTGCCTCCGCAATTTAAATACTACTTTAAACGATGAGCTAAGTATAATTATTTAGGTGCTAACATCTATATGACTACAAATATTAAAAATCTTACGCTTTACAATACTAGGTGCCAATTATTATTTTAGTCGCCAAAGTATTGTTTAATGTTCCTCGGCAATATTTTTGTCGCTTGAAATTTGCTGCCGTTTTTTCAATAATAATGATGCTTAATATTTGAGGCTCATATATTTTTTTGTCGCCACAATATTAAAACACAGCCAAATTATTGTATGCAAGACTTAACTTCCCGTTTAATATTTTAGTTGCCCGGTTAATTATATGCCTTATAGAATCAAGCCCTCCCCCCCATAAACAATAGAAAAAATTTTCGCGCTCGCTTCGCTCGCGCTATCAATTTCTCTCGGTGGGCATACATGGGAAATATTTTAGTAACCTAGTCAGGCGGATGCGACGTTTCAGATGGACACAGCGAATCTCTTGAGCATTTTGGCAACGAACCCCCCGCCCCCCAAAGCTTAAACAAGGGGGCGCCAAAACTATATCTCGCTCTACCTTGATCGAGTGCGCGGGCCGGCGCTGAGCCCGACTACCCTGAAGTCATCAAACACCCGTGTTTTATTAAAATTAGAATTGCTTAATTTAAAGTATATTGAATGGTTTTATTATGGAGAATTATAATTAAGAATCCGATTTTTAAAGAGACTTGCGGAGTTCACTTCTTTATTTAGGTAAATGGGTCACGGCACGGCTAAGTAGTATAATTTTTTAATTTAATAGAAAAATATCCGATAAAGTATCTGCTCTTATAGATTGGTATTCTTTAGAGGATAATGGGGAGATGAGAACTTAATAATATGAATTGGGTCAAGGAGTGCTTTAAAGATTTCAGAAGTAACAGAATAAAGAATATTGAGTAGGTATCTAAGAATTTAATGTTAAAATATACTGCTAATAATCTCAATTTATTTTGGAAATTGGAAACAAGTATTGGAACAACTTTTTTAGAATTTGTGAAACGGAAAGCATAAGTGTATTGAGTTTTTTTATTGACATTTTATTTCAAAGGATAAAAGAAATAGATACTGATATTGAACACAACAACAAATAGGTTTTAGAAAAAAAATCTTTTTTTTTTTTTTTGAAATGGAATTTCAATGAGTCGGGCGGGTTAAGCGCCCTTTACTCGTTACGGGACGGGGCGCGTTACGGGACGGGGCGGAAAAAAAATCATTTTTGCCACAAGCTTTTATCGCCGACTGTACCTTTGTTTTAACAGTCATCTACTACTCTCCGAGATGTTTCTAAAAACCCCTTACTCGGTGGGGATACCACGTTTCATGACAGAGTTCCTATGACCACCTTTCTGCTCCATCATCAGACCAGCTCCATGATACGATAATATTGCATTGTCACGTGATTTACAGTATGTGTGCAAAATTTCAGCTCAATCGGAAACCGGGAAGTGGGTCAAATTTAATACGTTTTGTCGCACACTAACATACTAACAAGACAAGTTGAATAAAAGCTTGTAAAAATAGGTGATGTGAAAAGCAGTATATGTGTCATACGATATCTACTACGATCAGTACTCTATTTTAAAATCCTTCGCCACGCTCATGATTCAATGTACGCCCTCACTGTTAATATGCAATTTTGCTCCCTCCTTGTAATAAATACAATCTACTATTGCAATTCTTGTTGAATGACTATTTATTATTTTAGAAAAATATTATCCGGCAAAGTACTCAACGCTGGCATAGAATTTATCCTACATTCAATTAAATTATTCAGAGCTTTCCGCGCCTTTGATCGTTTATTAGTGGCAGCCATTTTGAACCATCCGGGTGTCAAATGGTGTCATGAATTAATAAATAGACTTAGTGGAAACCGAAAACAATCTATATTTAATAAGAAGCTAAGATACAATCAGAATTTCAAGTGTTTGTTTGTTGATAGTCTATTTGTAACGCCATAATTAAGTGCCTGAACAATAACAGTCTTGTTTCAACTATAAACATTTAAACTATATATAATAGTGGAAAGTATAAACTATAAGTTGGGACAATTGGGAGTTGGTACTCACTGCATGGGACTGAAGTTTCCTGGAAATAGTTAGAAGTTATATACAATTAATACACGGTGTAACATGACGAAACCGAAAAATTTTGAAGTCTAAGAAAAAAATATGTTAAATTTCAAATTTCGCCAAAAAAATATATTAGGTTTTAGTTTTTTTGGGTGTATTTTCTCATAAACCTGAATATGAGCGCCATCCAGCCTAGAGTCAACTAAAGGTATATGTACGCCATCTAGACGACCATACACTTCTCTTGATGGTTTCAAGGTACTTTTTTTCTTAGACTTTATCTGTCTATACGGAGTCGTAATATCTTTGGTCAGGGCAAAAAAACCGTACGCGATTGTAATATTTTTTTTTTTAATCAACAAGCCTTTTCTGATATCTCGGCCGTTGCTCGTTTACTGTTACCCATTCGTCAGGCATCATGTTACGTTACGCTCAATTACCCAGCTTGTTATACCTGAAAAATGTATACAATCCGTTCTGAATATTTTCCCACAAAATGTCTTTCTTTATGTCTGCAATTTGTTTCTGTCTGATAGTTTTTAAGTGGTCATTTTTGAGAGGTTGCCATCTCAACTTATTGCCGCTGGTATAACTAGGATGCATATGAGATGGAATACATTGCACGTTGTTTAGGCCATGGACATACAGTGCCCGGGTTAAAAAAAAAATACGCGACACAACTGCTGAACCTTAAATGCCGTCACTTTTTTAATTAATCTTATTTGCATTGAGCTGCAAAACAAAATGTCTGACTAATACCAATTTTATTGATACGATCAATTCATAAAATGAGGTGTTGAATTGTTTGTATTTTTTTTTTATAAAATGTGATGTTTTTTATTTATTTATAAACACAAATTATAAAAAATTAGACTGACTCACCGATATCATCAGTATTGTGCACAAATAAACTTATTATAATAATAAATACATACATACAATCGCGCTTGTACTCGTATCTCATAAATATATCCTGAAACTACCCACAATCCACATGAAACTACTCAAGTGTCAGTGCCATTCTTGGCATTTCAGGGGTTGAAAGAAAACGAAATAAACGAAATACGAAATATATATTATAATTAATGTTCTAACAATACTTCTGGGACAATTACCCCAGGAAATTAGTTTACTTGTAAGTACAGTTTTCTACTGTATATACAATTATAATTTGTCCATGTCGTTCTAGTATCTGCAACAAATATTTCAGATATCAGGTCGGTGTGGAAGACTTTTCAATGCCTTTTAAAATAAGCAATTTAATCCAATGGCACCTTTATTATTGCTAGCACGCTTTGCATTTTAACTTTAACCTCACTAATCTAATATCCTGTCTCTTTCACTCCCTTGTTATGGTCGTCAATGTCACTTTGTATTCCCTCCCTTCCTGATCTGTTGTCTTGTGCATTGCAGATGAGTCCCTAACCCCGGCGACCGAGGCCCCGTCCCGCTCCTCAGGTATCTCTAGAACCCTATTTTATTATTTTTTTCACGCTTTTTCTTTGCTATGGATTATTTTTGCTTCTTGCTGTTGTGAGTGTGACCTCTGCAATTCGTCTTGACAACATACAGAATAGTAAATTAGGATACAAGTGCAGAAAAAAGGAAGTTCGTTTAAATAGACACGAGTTACGAATTTCCTTTTCGCACGTGTATCGTACGACGTTTTTCAGTACAGATGACCCTCCGAAGTTTCGACCTGGCATATCATGAACCACTTTTCGCACTAGTGCGTAAAAAAAACACTATCTGTACTGAAATAGTACATTACAAAATAGTTCGGTAAAGGGGAAATACGTAACGATTGGAGATAAATTAAAACAAAACCGCAGATATTGTTGGATGATGGGTAGAAAAAAATACAGATAGGATAATAAAAAAAAATATTCAGAAAAAAAATACCTGGCTACATTTGCCCGCCAAACTCATATAACTAAGCCTATTTATAAGCTATTACAGGTTTATTACGTATAATAATGTTAGTATTATGTTTAGGTTCATCGATCGTATATATGCGATCCGATAAACATTTCCGTTCAAAAATCAATCCTGTAGTGCAGACAACAACACTTACTTTGCCTTCTTTTTATATGAAAACTTTGATAAACTTGTGTCTTTTATATTTCAATGATAATAATAATAATCGTAATCTTATGCCAGAGATAATCGCCACATGCGTTAGTTTAATTTTACAGATACAATGTAACCGCGATGACAAATCCATCAAAACGAGTCCATGAGTTGACACTTTCCTTAAGTTAGAGTCTGGCCCCTGAATGGCATTTCTGATATGCGACACGCCGCAAAAATGTAGTCTGGCTCGGTCGCGCCAATACGCAAGAGCGATAGAGATAGCCACGAAAGATTTATCGTGAGCGTTTCGTGAGAGTTTGCACATTCGGCTACGCACACTGCACGGAAAGAGACGAGTCATAATGTATTGAATATGAAAGTATGCCTCTTCTCTTTTTTCGCACAAACTATCAAATGTGTAAACTAGATCTCAATCCAGCTCTCTCACACTTTTGAACTATAGGAAAAGAGCGTAAAAAATAAATTCTAACTCGTGGTAGCCCCGCCCCACTCGTTGTTGTAGCATATTAATCAAGCAGACAAATTGAAATGCAGCTTGCATCTCTATGAAATTGCATTTCATATTAAAACAACATTAACTCTAGCGTTTCTCTATAATGCCGTTAGTATGAGCTCATTATACTAATGTGAACACTCAGCTTCTAGGTGCAAAGCAAACAATGTCGATATAGACACATATTCTCTCCCATAATGGAGCCATATACGAGTATAACAGCCATTAGGACCATTTAATTTAGAGTATTAGTTATATTTAGAACACAATACTCGTACAATAAATTATTCAATGAGTTTTGCAGACTTAGTTGATGTAAATTATTGTGTACAATTTTCCATCAACAAAATTTGATTTTTCATGTATTGTATGTACTGACTAGCTTTTTCCCGCAGCCTTGCCCGCGTACTAAAAGTAATCTTATTCAAACGTTGAACTTTGGTCGCCATTTCATCCCCTTAGGATGTGAATTTTGAAAAATCCTTTCTTAGTGCTCCTCTACACCTTATAAGGAACCTATGTGCCTTTGGAATCTCTGTGACCAGCGGTTTCGGCTGTTCGTTGATATGTCAGTCAGTCAGTTTCTTTTTTTATATATTTAGATTTATTTTGTGTCGCCGATGATTTCTCATAAATAAATTATGTGTTTAAGTTTGTCATAGTACCCTTTTCACGAATGGTACTACCACGACCGGATCATACTGTCCAGTCTACCCACTCTGTGTCAACTGGCAGTATCTTACTTGCACTCAATTTACGAGTACCTTCTTATATCAGCACGACACGAGACAAATCCATCGCTACCGTAAAACGAGGCTACTTTGCTTTGCACCACTTGGTAACTTTGCACCACCTTTAAATATGGTTTGATTGCCTCAAAAATCAAAATATATGGTTGATTAGATGAATTATTCGAATCCACCCTTATACACATATCAAAAAAGTTGCACTACAAGCTATTTTTTTTTTCAGGCGTCATACAAAAGATACAATACAATACAATACAAATATTCTTTATTGTTCACCAATATAACAAGATTACATCACATAACTTTAATTAACTATGGTAGACAACAGGCGGTCTTATCGCTAAAGAGCGATCTCTTCCAGACAACCTTTGGGTAGTGGAGACAAGACACAAAAAACAACTGATTTGAGTAGGTGATGCAGTGAGTGATAGAAAACGTCAAATAATCTTAATACTAATAAACATACATAAATAGGAATTAAAATAAACCTAAATATACCGTACATATATAAATACTATAACAACACAGCTACGAATGTACATAGATCAAAAACAATGCGGCCAATAGCGATAAAGGAAAATGAAACAGGACCATCAATAAATATTGTATTATGGAATAGATAAATAATGCTCTTTTACTTGACTTTTAAAAATGTGAAGAGACTTAGCATGCCTTATGTCAATAGGTAATGAGTTCCACAACCGAACTGCCTGGAAAGTAAAGGAATCGTTGAAGAATTTAGAAGAAGATGACGGGACTTTAAGAAGATAATTTCGGGAAGATCTGATAGATTGAACAAAACTAAAGCGGTCTTTGAGATAGCGAGGAGTTGAAGGGTTAAACAGTATATTATAAAGGAGAGAAACTATATGAAGGTTACGTCTGCGACGAATGGGGAGCCACTTCAGCTGCGATCGAAAGCTAGACACATGATCGAATTTGCGCAAACCAAAAATGAAACGTATACAGACGTTCTGAATACGATCCAGCTTATTGAGTTGCTCTTCGGATAGATCAAGATAGGAAACATCAGCGTAATCCAAGATTGGAAGGAGCAACGCCTGAGTAAGCGCAATTTTTGTGGGGATAGGAAGAAAGTTGCGAAGAGAGTTGTTGGAAGACGTAGTGAGCTAGTGCGTAATTAAAATGTTACAGCTTCTTAGGTTTAATGATTTATGATGATGCCGTTATTCGATTGAGCCCTTGCTCTGGTAGAACTGATTTCTAAACTTTAAACTACATTCTTTTTTATAAATTAAGTTCAGGAGCAATGTTACCCAAACACCGGGTAACAATGCTCCTAACTTATTGTTTGATATGGGGCTGATATTAATATCATATCACAATTTTAAACATTGGCAGTTGAAAATCGGGGAGGTCTTTTGTGTATACGTATATAAAAAAATATACTTCTGCATATTAAATTTTCTCAAAAATCAATATGTAAAAATTTTGGAGCAAATTTTGGTGCAAAGTAGGCGTTTTACGGTAGTGATATATTACAGTATCTAACGAATATAGCCAAACGTCACTCTTTGGGTCCATTTAGACACCGCTGCACGAACTCGCATGCGATTTTAGTTAAGACCCCTTATTCCTTAGAGCGCTCATCAATTTCACGAAACGGCCATCGATAGATGGCGTTGGCGCTCGGTACGCGAGCACCGGCAACTCAACGCGCGTTTCAACGCAGACACGAATAATCTTGATAGTTTTGAATTAAATTGCTAATAACATAATTTTCAATTTTATATGGGGACTCTTTATTTAATTTCATATTCATGGTATGGTAGTAGTAAATAAGGTATATGAATGTAGTAAAAGTATAGTATTAGTCTACATGTACATATATAAATTCAGGTTTCCTAATTGATTGATTCAACAACCAACACCGCTGAGCCGAAACTACGAAAGCTAGAAAGTCGAAATTTGTATAGACTGCATTAACAAAATTTCGAAGAGATAAGAATCGATTATGAAAATTTACACCCCTAGTAGAGGGAAAAAGGGGGTGAAAGTTTGTAGCGGGATCAATTTGTTTTTTTTTATTAGGAACATTTTAGTTAGGAACTTGAAATTAGAGAATAGTTTAATAGTGATTTCTGTTTTTTAGGGTTCCGTAGTCAACTAGGAACTCTTATAGTTTCGCCATGTCAGTCTGTCCATCCGTCCGTCCGTCCGTCCGTCCGTCCGTCCGTCCGTCCGCGGATAATCTCAGTAGCCGTAAGCACTAGAAAGCTGAAATTTAGTAACAATATGTATATCAATCACGTCAACAAAGTGCAAAAATAAAAAATGAAAAAAATGTTTTATTAGGGTACCCCCCCCCCTACATGTAAAGTGGGGGCTGATTTTTTTTTTCATTCCAACCCCAACGTGTGATATATTTTTGGATAGGTATTTAAAAATGAATAAGGGTTTACTAAGAGTTTTGAATGATTCACGGTTATTTTCATTAGACTTATATTGACCGGGATATAGACCGTGATTACCTTTTTGATTTTTGTCGAGCTCCCGATATTTCGACGCAGTTGCATGCATCATGATCACGGAAAACTGACGAAGGCGGGTGGATGTTAAAGTTTATAAGTAACAGCGCGCGATCAACCCTCCTTCGCGCGCGTCGGCTGCGTTCACTTTCAGCGTTACCACTGGTCGCGTTCACACTCGATGGTCTGTCCAAACACACTACACTCACAGTGTCACTACGTTTGTTCAATTCTGACTTCACCGGTTTTTTACACAAACAAATCACTGGATTCCATACATTAGATAGTTTGAAGCCATCCTCACGATTGAAATTTTTATATTTGTGAATCTCAATGGCTTCTCTGAATGGCTTCTTTGGCCGGTGAAGTCAGAATTGAACAAACGTAGTGACACTGTGAGTGTAGTGTGTTTGGACAGACCATCGAGTGTGAACGCGACCAGTGGTAACGCTGAAAGTGAACGCAGCAAACGCGCGCGAAGGAGGGTAGATCGCGCGCTGTCTATACAACTTTAACATCCACCCGCCTTCGTCAGTTTTCCGTGATCATGATGCATGCAACTGCGTCGAAATATCGGGAGCTCGACAAAAATCAAAAAGGTAATCACGGTCTATATCCCGGTCAATATAAGTCTAAGGGTTTACTAAGATCGTTTTTTGATAATATTAATATTTTCGGAAATTATCACAGTTATAGTGACTTTCATATTTTTATAAGAACAGCATCAACAGCATGCACTTACGTCCAGAACAGTGACATTTGGTGCATTGGAACTGCTCATGATGTGTCACTTTTTAACCGTCGCCTCAAATCTGAGAGATTTGAGGCGAGGTTCTCAATTCGTCTGTATGTTTATTTATTTTTTTATCTTTGTTCCTCGATATCTCCGTTGTTACTGGACCGATTAAAAAAAACATTATTGAATGTATATGAATACAGATAAAAAAAAAGTAGTAGATAAAAAAAAAAATATCTGTCCCCTCTTTACATGTAGGGGTACCCTAATAAAACATTTATTATTATTAACGACCTTCCACATATTTATAATGAGCCCAAACATGATGGGGTTATGATGAGGAGAATAGCAGTTCTGTTGACCACCTCCTGACTCCATCATGAGAACTTGGACCTCGTCTAGTTCGATGGTGCTCGTCAGCCCAAATCTAATGAGCCCGAACATGATGGGGTTATGATGAGGAGAATAGCAGTTCTGTTGGCCACCTCCTGACTCCATCATGAGACCCTGGACCTCATCTAGTTCGATGGTGCTCGTCAGCCCAAATCTAATGAGCCCAAACATGATGGGGTTATGATGAGGAGAATAGCAGTTCTGTTGACCACCTCCTGACTCCATCATGAGACCTTGGACCTCATCTAGTTCGATGGTGCTCGTCAGCCCAAATCTAATGAGCCCGAACATGATGGGGTTATGATGAGGAGAATAGCAGTTCTGTTGGCCACCTCCTGACCCCGTCATGAGACCTTGGACCTCATCTAGTTCGATGGTGCTCGTCAGCCCAAATCTAATGAGCCCAAACATGATGGGGTTATGATGAGGAGAATAGCAGTTCTGTTGACCACCTCCTGACTCCATCATGAGACCCTGGACCTCATCTAGTTCGATGATGCTCGTCAGCCCAAATCTAATGAGCCCAAACATGATGGGGTTATGATGAGGAGAATAGCAGTTCTGTTGACCACCTCCTGACTCCATCATGAGACCTTGGACCTCATCTAGTTCGATGGTGCTCGTCAGCCCAAATCTAATGAGCCCGAACATGATGGGGTTATGATGAGGAGAATAGCAGTTCTGTTGGCCACCTCCTGACTCCGTCATGAGACCTTGGAACTCATCTAGTTCGATGGTGCTCGTCAGCCCAAATCTAATGAGCCCAAACATGATGGGGTTATGATGAGGAGAATAGCAGTTCTGTTGACCACCTCCTGACTCCATCATGAGACCTTGGACCTCATCTAGATCGATGGTGCTCATCAGCCCAAATCTAATGAGCCCAAACATGGTGGAGTTATGATAAGTAGAATAGCAGTTCTGTTGAACATCTCCTGCCTGACTCCATCATCATGAGAACCAGAACCTCATCCTGGTCCCAAAATATAATAATAATTCAAACTCTCAACAAACTTCACGTATAACTTAAAATCCAAAATCATATGAAAAGCATGTCGAATGCTAAAATTGCATAAGGTGTAAAAAGGATCAAGATTTGTTTAGTCGCAGTTTACGGCACTTCTCGGAACTATCGCGCTGCTTACGAAAGCTAGGTGCGCCGGACGATCAAACGCAGGTCCGTTGTCTTCGAGCGCTCGGCGCAGACTGAGCGGGCTCGCGTTAGCACAGTGTCTTTTATTCGAATTTTAGGTGTTTTAAAAACATATCTATCGACAGAAAGGTATGTCTTATATGTATGATTTTTTTTTTATAGGTCAATAAGAAGTTCTAGTTTAGGATAATATTATTTAAGAGTTACAAAAAATGCAGGAATCGCAGGAAAAATACATAATGTAAACCTCTTTTTATCGAAAAAATGGGGAGGATACGGAAGGTTATTTATCCACCATTTCAAGTAAATCTTAAAATGTCAAAGTATTAGCTAACTCGTACAGGATATAACAAATAGGATTGTGATCATTTATTACCCCAAATAACATTTTTAACAGCACAATCACGATTCTAAACGAGCTATTCCACTACGAAATTTGAAAACGTCTTCCGAAAAAACTGATTTTTCGGAAGTATAAAAAGACATACTTATTTTAAAGTAGTACCAATTGACTTTCTAGCTTAAGATATGTACTTTTAGGAACATTATCATTTTTTTAATAATCATTTATAGTTTCTTTATAATTTTGAATGAAAAAGGTTCTATTTTGCAAAAAACGCTCGTCTTTAGGAATAAGGCCTCTTAAATTGGACTGTTTAGGATTCACAAAATTGAAAACACCAATCAAATACCGCAATGTCATGAAACTCACATACGAGTTCCACACCGTGTAAATGAGTCCTTTAGGTTATTGTATTGTATAAACTAGTAGTCCTAAGCAGCTGTCATGTCACAATCAACGTGAACCACATGGGACACACGTGCTGAGCGTGTCCGTTTCAACGTCTGCCATGCATAACTTAATCCAAATCTCAAAGTATATCAATATCCTACAGCATTTGAGCCTCCTAATCAGTATTCGTATCAGAGCAACACGGCTTATGAATATAAAATGGTACTTCTTACAGGCAACCAATAAAAATATCCGTGTAAATTCTTGGTCGATCCAGAAACTTACAAGCGCACGTATTAAAAAACACAGTCTAAAACAAAAACAGTAAAAAATAACAGTCAATACAGGAGCACATTTTAACGTAATAAATTAATAGTTTTGCTACTCCAAATCCATTTTTTTTTATTTAAGATTCTAGTTGTCAGGTAAAGGCCCATTGTCAGGTATTTGTCAGGATTACTCAATTCTCAGCGTATACAATGAGTTTTGCACGTCTTATAATATGTACGTAATTTTTGGTTCTAGTGAGTAACTGTTCTAGTGAGGCGTTGTGCTCACTTTTTCCATAAAACATATTTTTTCTTGACATAGCTATCGAGAATATCAAGTAACGTGTTCTAAGACGTCAAAAACTCCTGAGTCTGTTAATATGGTAAAATTCAAAATTAAATATTACTTGTTAATTCATACCACCTTCCATATAAGTATTAAGTAACGCTACGATACGGTGGCTAATTAAATAACTCGTCAGAAATAATATCCCCACCAACATCACATATTTGATGCAATTGAAGGTTTACTTGTTACCAACTTTAATTAAGTGAAGCTGCGTTTAAACCCGTATTACCGCAAATTATCCACGAACTTCCTCTGAAGTTCTTGCGTAGTGCTATTTATCAACTGCAATGTTCCTGTTGAGAAACTGCTGAAAACATTCGGCAAAACTCTTAAGCAACAGTTGGAACTTCGACGGGTCTTTGAATGCATTCGGGTTTTGCGTATAAGGAGTTTTGAATAGCCATATAAAAGTGTGGAAGGCAAAATATTCCGTTATTATGTACTTAATAGCAAAATTTATGACTAGAATCTGACTAAGTACCCTAATCTTGTCTCTTCTTATAAACACTATCAAAAAATAAATTGCTGGCTATAGATAACTTTTTTACCTACAGTTTAAAAATACAGTGAAATAGATATATTTTTAAGCTTACAAAGATAATTTTCGAATTTTCGAAGATAATTTTTGGTTCAGTAAATTATTACTTTCTCATTAACTGAGCCCGATAAAAAAGCATACTATTTAGAAAAGTCTAATAGGTTAACATAATTATGCTGTGTAACATACACAGCATATTTTTTACTACTAGCATAAGACTCAAATTCATAGCAATCTATTCACATGACGTTTCATAACCGTGGCAAACCATACAAAAACTGGAGCAGAGATTTCAACGAACGCTTGCAAAGCGTCTATAGATTAAACCTGGCTTAGCCAAAGTGACAATAGTTGACGCTACTATCGAAACGCAGTCTGGCCACAGTATAGTAGGCTAGTTTCCTATACTTAAAATAAAATATTTAATGCAGTGCACGAAATAAAGCACCACATAATTAGAAGAAAAATATGGACAGTAGTTATTTTTAAACAAAATTTTTATTTAATAAGTCAAAGAGAAATATATAAAGTCAATGAATTGAAATTGAAATTCCTCAGTATTTTATAGTTATTCCATACTAACAAATCGTTTTGACAGTTCATAAAAAGAAGCTGATTTGACTAGTAGGAAACTAGCCTATAAAAAGTACCTACTATCGTGTCTGGCTCTGACGCGCCACCACATAGCGATAAAAAGTACTAGCTACGATACGCTTAGATTTTACTTTCCCCCTCGGGACGCCGCAGCTCCGCCGAAGTGACAATCGCTGACGGTGGCGTGGCGTGGCGACCAACACGCTAGTACGAGTATGTCTGGCTCTGTCGCGCCACTATAATTTCTGTAGATAAAGAGTGCAGTGCTAGTTACGAAGCGTAAGCGATAGTGACGTTGGCAATTGTGTGGGTTATAAAGTGCATTTTACGTAGAAGCATTTCAAGTTAAATTAGACTAAGACTTGTGTGGAATAAGGTTGTCTGTTGTTGCAGCGGCGGCGGCCTCCATCTGGGGCTCTCAGGACGTGTACGTGAAGAAAGGAAGCACAATATCTCTGACTTGTTCGGTGAACGTGCACTCCTCGCCGCCATCGAGCGCTTCTGTGCTCTGGTAAGATATCATTTGTAAATGTTGGATATACACCGTGTAACTTAAGGAGCAAAGATTTTAACCACGCATTTCTGAGGCCAAAGAAGGAAATGTTTTAAACTAAATTAAATTTTGACTAAAGTAACGACGAGTTTCGACAAAAACAAAATTGAAATTTTAAAGTAAGTTTTTACATAAAAAGTTAATTTTGCGTAAACGTGGCGTGGCGTTTCTTGAAACCCACTTTTTGCACTTTTATTATTTTATTTTATTTATTTAATTATTATAATCAAAGGTAACAATGGTATAAATATACAGTGCTCCACAAAACTATGTTATAAGTTGACATCTATCAATAAGGATAGTGAATTAATGCCGCATAAAGGCACACCAAAAAAGGATTTTGTATTCAGAAATAACAATTGTTTTTATTTTAATGGTAATAACTCTGAAACTAAGCGAAATAACAAAAAGTTAATATGATATTTTAGTCTTTAAAATGTTATCAGAATACGCTTTTGAAGTTACTCAGTTTCCTGATGTTACACGATGTATATCCTAACTTTGTTTGCTTAGCATCGTAGTGTGAGCAGTGAATTTTTATGGTTGCGTAACATGAAGAGGGACTTATCGGTCGATTTTAGACTCAGACACTTGATGTGTTTGCGTTGACCTTTGTAAACTCATCTACTCTAAATGTGAATATAAGAACTGAGACGCCGTAATGCAATAACTCTTATTTATTGATAAGAATCTTAGTTAAAACGTATACATGTTAATTCATTGAAATATATTGCAAAAATAAAAAAATCTAGACTTCTGTCTTCATAATGTAAGCTTCGGTTGACAGCAATTCAAAAATGTGACAGCTATATCGATTCTCGATGGTCAATCTTCTTGCTGGCCACGACATTCTCCCGCCTGAAGAACAGCAGAATCCTTTCTTCCAACATCTGGTAGTGGGCACAGCTTCGAAATCGATCTAGTTAACACTCCAGTTGCTGTGCGGACGTCGTAGACTCGCGTAACATTATCTTTTCCAGGATGTTTCAGTAACACTCTACCTAGTAGCCATTTACTAGGAGGTAATCTATAGTCTTTGATTAACACTAAATCTCCGACGTTGAACTCTTGTTGTCTAATTTTCCACTTAGGTCTCTCTTGTAATCTTGTAAGAAATTCTGTTTGCCATTTTCGCCAAAATATCTGTAACATTCTTTGCATATTTTGCCATCTCGATAGGGAATTTGCTTTATGTTGAGTCAAATCTCTCTCTGGTATTGTGACTAATGGTTCTCCGACAAGAAAGTGTGCTGGTGTCAACGGTTCTAGGTCATCAGGATGATCGCTCAGCGGTGATAAGGGTCTCGAGTTAAGACAAGCTTCGATCTGGTTCAGAAACGTTGATAATTCTTCGAAGGTAGGTGTAGTATCTCCGAGGGTTCTCTTTAGATGGAATTTCGAACTCTTCACCCCCGCTTCCCATAATCCCCCGTGATTTGGTGATCCAGGAGGGATGAACTTCCACTTGGTACCTTCAGTGTCTAGTAAGGCTGCTAGTTCAACTGGGATCGTTGATTTGCCAAGTCTCCAAGTCTCTAGTATTTCTTTGCTCGATGCAATGAAATTAGTACCGTGGTCGCTCCACATCTCTTTGACGAATCCTCTTCGTGATGTAAATCTTCGAAATGCAGCCATGAACGCTTCCATTGTCATGTTACTCACACATTCTATGTGTATAGCTTTAGTTACCATGCAGATGAAAATACATATGTATGCTTTGAACGTTTTCGTTCCTCGTCCAGGGCTCATGCGCACGTTGACTGGACCTGCGAAATCTACACCTGTAGTAAGAAATGCTCTTGATGGCTTAACTCTTATTTCAGGTAAATCGCCCATCAGTTGAGTTACAGTTTTCGCTTTTTGTTTAGCGCAAGGAAAGCAGTTTCTAACATACTTCTTGATAGTATTTCCTGCGTCAATCAGCCAGTATCTTCCTCTCAAGTATATTGTCATAAGTTGCGGGCCTCCATGCAATGTCTTCTTGTGTGCGTCATCGAGTAAAAGTGGTAGCAGTACATTGTTCTTAGACAGAATGACAGGATGTTTGCTCAGGAACTCTAAATCTGCATGTTTCAATCTTCCTCCAACTCTGAGTACTTCTTTTTCATCAAGAAAGGGTGTAAGTGACAGTATTCGACTTCTTTTCTTAAGTGGTTGACGATTTCTCAAAGCTTCGATTTCTTCTGGAAACTCAAGTTGCTGTGAAAGCTTGATACATGTAGTAAGTGCTTTTTCTCGCTCATCATGAGTTACATACTGAGGTAAGTTTTCTTTTACATCTTTGTTTTTGAACATCAGCCATCTTTGACAGTAAGCTATGACTGAAATGAGTCTTCTCAATGATGAATATCTCTTTGAAATTGTGAGTATGAATTCTTCTTTATTCTCTAACACTGTAGTAGTAGCACATTTGATAGATTTTCTCGTTTCTTGATCTGTATCTTCTACTTCACAAGATTCTTTTTTCCATTCTCTTTGTTGTAAGAATGTTGGACCTTGAAACCATAAGGTATGTTCTTTCAATTTCTCAGGTGTGACTCCTCTCGACGCTGGATCTGCAGGATTTTCTTTAGTATTCACGTATGACCATGTAGTATTTATGTTATTGTTGATTTCAATGACTCGGTTCTTCACAAATGTTGTCCATTTCAGCGGGTCTCCGAGAATCCAAGCTAAAGTTACTTTTGAATCTGAATATGCGTATGTATTTTTGTTCTGGATCTTCATAGCTGTAGCAACATGTTTCAGCAGTTGACTCAGTAGTAGCGCTGCACTCAATTCTAGACGGGGCAAAGTAAGTTGTTTTTTCATCGGTGAGATTTTTGTCTTTGCCATGATAAGTGACACTTTGACTTCTCCATCTGGTTGTATTACTCTGCTGTAGACTACTGCTGCATAGGCTGACATTGATGCATCAGCGAAGCCATGTAGTTCTATTAACTCACTGTGGTTGGTTGTTCCAATCCATCTCTCAAGTTTAATTTGTGACAGGTGCTCTATACCATTGCAAAAGGTTTTCCACTCTGTCTTTAAGTCTTCTGGTAGTTCTGTATCCCATGATAATCCTCTTGACCAAATCTTCTGTAGAAATATCTTTCCCATGACTACAGATGGTGCTAGCCAACCCATTGGATCAAACAAGGAAGCTATGACAGTTAAGACGTTTCTCTTAGTTACTCGTTGTTCAGATAAAGTGTTAATTTTGTTAGTTACTAAGAGAGTATCTTCGTTTGAGTTCCATGTTATTCCTAAGGTTTTGATTGTCTCTTTTTTGTTGATGTCTATCTCACATTTCTTCGCTCTCTTCTCTGTTTCGACTGTATTGATGAATTTTTTGCTATTTGAAGACCATTTTTGTAGTTCAAAACCTCCTCTTCTTAGTACTTCTGTTAATTGACGTTTTGCTTCTATTGCAGTTTCTTCTGTATCTCCCCTGACAGTACATCGTCCATGTAGAAAGAGTGGTTGATAATCTCTCGAGCTTGGGCATATTCTTCTGTGTTTGCCTCATCAATTGCTATTTGTCTCAAGGTTTTGATAGCTAAAAATGGCGCACATGCTGTTCCAAATGTGACTGTTAGCATTCTGTATTCTCTTATGTCTTCATCAGGGCTGAATCTCCAAAGTATTCTCTGAAAGTCTGTGTCTTCTCTTCTTACAAGGATCTGGCGATACATTTTGATGACATCAGCCACAAAACAGACTTTGTGTGTTCTCCATCTCATAAGAATGTCTCGAAGATCTCCCAGAAGTGACGGACCAACTAGCAGTTCTGCGTTGAGGCTCACTCCGTTGCTTCCTTTGCATGAAGCGTCATAGACTATGCGATACTTGGTAGTTTTTCTATCTTCACGGATCACAGGGTGATGTGACAAATAGACTCGTTTGTCAGTCTTCTTAACAGACTCATCTCGTTCGATCAATTCCATATGTTGAAGTGTTATGTACTCTCTCATGACCTCGTTGTAGGCTTCTCTCAATTTTTTGTTTGCTTCTAATCTTCTCTCAGTGCTCATGAATCTTCTCAGTGCAATTTCTCTCGAATTCTCAGGTAAAATAGGTTTGTCGCTTTTAAAGGGAAGTGCCACAATGTATCTTCCATCAACATCTCTAGTTACAGTTTCTTGATATATTTTCTCAGCTCTAAGTTCTTGTGGGGTGAGAGTGTCGTTTTCCTCTGACCTAATCTCTCTGTCTCCCAAAATTTTTCTACCATCTCCTCTAAAGTTATGTTCAGATGCATGGTTTTGAATTCTCTTGTGCGGTTGTTTGTCAAATGACCTCCTGACAGTATATATCCCAAGCGTGTTTGTTGTGCTATGGGAGTACCTGGTTCTCCTTTAATCACTCCATTCATTAAGATGTCTGAGTAGATATGAACTCCAAGTAGTAAATCAATGTTGCTTGGTGTATGATAAGTTGGATCTGCCAGTGACAGGTGTTGCAGATGACTCCATTTCTGTGGATTGATCGGGACTTCTGGCATTATGTCAGTAACATCTTCAACAATGTAGGCTGTGCAGTCAGCTTTAAAGTTGTTGTCGAATCTTGAGTAAATCTCTATGTTTGTAGCGGATTTGATTGTAGTTGACATGTTACCCACTCCGGTAATTAATCCATCAACTGTTTTTCTTCGAAGTTGTAGTTTTCTAACAGTTGCTTCACTTATGAACGACTCTTGAGAACAGGGATCAATGAGTGCTCGTAGTACTTGCATACCATGGCCGGTCTTGATATTTACTAGTGCGGTAGCCATTAGTGCAGTATGACTCTGAGTGATAAGATAATTTCTCAGTTTTGGTGTTTCTGAAGTTTTAGTGGTAGACTCTTCTCTCATGGTATAGTTTGAATTGGATGCGGGTGCTTTCGACGTGGATTGTTGATTGTTCTCTCTCTCTTCAGCGGTTTGATTCTCAAAATGAAGTAAAGAATGATGTCTTCTTTGGCAATGATGACAGGATACTTTGGATTTACAGTTTTTCACATTATGTTTTGATGACAAGCAGTTGAAGCATAGTCTCTCCTTTTGGGCGTGTTGAACTCTATTGTTGACATCTAAATTTGCAAATTCTTTGCATAGATAGTTCAAATGGTCTTGCTTGCAGTAGGAACATTGTACTGTAGTTGTAGCGGGGCTTGTTAGAAAGGATCTTTGTCTCACGATAGCTCTCTCTCTGTCCTTCGAATAAGTTGTCGACAGAATCATTTCTAACACTCTGAAACGTGTGTCTAAGAAGGTTGTTAACTTCTCAAGTTTCGGCAACTCTTGTACAGGTAGCGTGCTTATCTCCTCTTCCCACTGTTTGCGTGTCTCTTCATCCAATTTGTTGAGAATAATGTGAATAACAATTGTATCCCACTCGTTTATCTTCACGTCGTTGTTTTTAAGACTGTTCAGACATTCTTGAGTAGTATCGAGAAGTTCTCTAATAGATTTGGAAGTGCCGTTGTATACTCTCTTCTGATTCATAAATCTATTCAAGATTGTATTCACTATCATGCGTTTGTTGTTGTACCTCTTGTCTAAAGTTTCCCATGCGACATCGTAGTTTTTCTCGGTTATTTGTAGATGCTTCAATAATTGTTCAGCTTCACCAGTGACACTTGATTTCAAATAATGAAGTTTTTGTACCTTGCTCAAAGATGGTTTGTTGTGAACGAGTGACGTATATAGGTCTCGAAAAGATGTCCGTTCTTCATAATTTCCCGAGAATTGGGGCAGTATTACTTTGGGAAGTTTTACATCTTGCGTAGATTGCTTGTTTACATCTGACGTGTTATTCTGCGGATGCGGTTGCGGGTTCTCTCTCACAGCGGTAGATTTGTTGAACAGATCAATAGTATCTGACAATTCTCCTTTTATCATAAAATACTCTTCTTCTCCAACAGAATAAATGTCGTTGACGAAATAAACATGTTCTTTTCTTTGAGCGCTCGTTGCATATTTAACAATTTGGAAATGGTTTGTCTGGAATTTCTGCCAATACTCGTTAAGTGTGTCGATTCTTGCTTGTACGTAGCCTTTCGTAATGCGTGTTTTTCCTTGCTTTTTGAAGTTTATTCCTATCTTCCGTATTAAGTCGTAAGTAGTTTCTTGTTCCGATACGTATGTATCCATTTTGTAGGTTATGTAGTAAAATCTTGCGACGAAATATCTAGAATCTTCGGTCTTGTTCTTCGAAAACACGAAATGTTCGGAAATTCACACTTTTTCTTCCAATTATTACGAATCGCGATGTATTTTCACTACTTTATGTCCATTGTTTACACTGATGCGCGGATCGTTTTTTACGAAAATATGACGAAATTTCTTCAAATTATTGTCCTCGCGGTAGTTTACACAGTTTTTTATCGTATTTATGCACTAAAACCTCGAATTATTGTTCATTTACTTGTATTACACGTATTTTTCTCACTATAGTTCGTATTTTGTTTTCTCACTTTTGTTCATTTGACTTTTATTTTCTTCTCGAATGTACGATGCGTGACGTCTATAATCTCTCTAAACTGTTCTTATTTCACTGCGATGGTTTGTTTTTCACCACTAATTCACTATATTTATCCCGGTTCGTATGGACCACTTTGTAAACTCATCTACTCTAAATGTGAATATAAGAACTGAGACGCCGTAATGCAATAACTCTTATTTATTGATAAGAATCTTAGTTAAAACGTATACATGTTAATTCATTGAAATATATTGCAAAAATAAAAAAATCTAGACTTCTGTCTTCATAATGTAAGCTTCGGTTGACAGCAATTCAAAAATGTGACAGCTATATCGATTCTCGATGGTCAATCTTCTTGCTGGCCACGACAACCTTTCTGGCGGGATTTATGTAATATTCTGAACGGAATTCTTTACTTACGCCATGGCTTGCGTGGGCGACGGTCGCGCGATGGTCGCGCGACGGCGATGCGGCGCATACGAAATCAAACCTTATCGATATGGAGGTATGAGACGCGACGGCGACGGTCGCACGACCGTCGCCCACGCAAGACACGGCGTTAGAATAATAATAATATCCGTATTTTTAGTTTACTAGTGGCGTAGCTTTATCCTGTACGTTCTTGGATTATGAATAATATGACACTAATAAATAAATGGTATTCAATTGGTACTAGGTAAGGTGCATTGGGGTAATTTCGAAAGTCGTCTAATCTCGAAAGTCACATAAAAATCCCCATTATTTCTATCATGTCAAGATCCCCCATTCGAAATGCCCCACTGCACCTTACTTCGTAAAATGACCAAATAAAAATGAAATGATTAGATGGTAATTTGGGATACATACCAGTGGCGGCTGGTGAAATTTTCTATAAAAATGAAATGATTCGATGGTAATTTGGGATACATACCAGTGGCGGCTGGTGAAAATTTCTACTAGGCAACACTGAGCAAAAAAAATCTACTTTTACATTAAAACTACTTTAGGCAAAAAAAAATGGGAATCGACTTGTATAAATTAGCCGCTGCTGATACATGCAGAAAGAAGTGTTTGTATCATTGGTGAATAAATAAATTAAATGATTGGTCATTTCTAACATAATTATTTTACTCGACGATCCACATGGAATCTACATACATACAATCACGCCTGTGTATCCCATAAAGCGGTAGGCAGAGCATATGAAACTATATACTTAAGTTTTAGTGTCACTGTTGGCAAATATGGTGGGGAATCTATTTATAAAAAAGCCTGTTTTCTTAATAGTTTGTACTTGCCTACTTGTACCGATTTACTGTGCTGAATGTCGAAGTTCAAACAATTGACTAGAAACTATTTATCTTACGAAATCCACGACTTAGTTACACAAAGCTACATTTATCCTTTAAGTAGTTTTTGGATTATTAAACAAATTGTTTTCTGAAAATGAATTATGAAATAACTGTACATATACATCAAATCCTAATCATTAAAATGCCAGCTATACATTTTTTTTCTTTTTATACCACGTCGGTGGCAAACAGATTTTTTAGGTATAACGATAAATCAGTACCTACAAAAGTGACCACTGTTGGTACCGATGTGTAGGACACGATAATCTCTCACCACCATTATTTCATATTAAGTCCGGGCAGGCAAGTATGGTCACGCGATAAATGATAAAACATCAGGCCGTCCCTATCGCACTTTGTAAGTTCGATAGGGACGGCCTGATGTTTTATCAGCTTTATTTTACGTTTACACTCTATTGATATAATTAAATTAATTCCTGTAATATTATCTCAGGTACCACGGCAACTCCGTGGTCGACTTCGACTCGCCTCGCGGAGGCATCAGCCTCGAGACGGAGAAGACAGAAGGCGGAACCACCAGCAAACTGCTGGTGACCAAGGCGGCTCTGACCGACTCTGGGAACTACACGTGTGTGCCGAATAACGCACACCCGGCTTCAGTGTCCGTGCATGTACTCAATGGTAAGTTCCAAGTGACCTATAAAGTAAACTTCACTTTGAAATCCTAGAAGATTGAATGTGGCTGAAGCCTGGGAGTGGTGATCGTGGCTTGTTATCTCTTTGCTACACTTTAGCACCGAAGACAGGGAGGCGGAACCACCAGCAAACTGCTGGTGACCAAGGCGGCTCTGACTGACTCTGAAAACTACACGTGTGTGCCGAATAACGCACACCCGGCTTCACTACTCAATGGTAATTTCCGGTTAACCTCTGAAATAAAATAGGTACTGTCTACCACTGCTAGACAATATGTAGGCCTGCCTTAGAGAATGCCACATCGATCGATTGCATTTAGTGAATTCCCCCGATTCTTTCCAAGGCACTGACCGGTCCAACTTGTTGGTGGTCTTCCTACGCTGCGTTGATGTGATGATAATGTGATCAGAGAAAGACTGAAGGCGGCACCATTCGGCAAACTGCTAGTCACCAAAGCGAGTCCAATGAGCCACGTAAGCTAAAGACTCCCAGCTCAATTCCCAGATCGGCTGCCAGTGGACATGTCCACTTTTTCTTCAGTGATAAATAAATAAATAAAATAAATATAACTAAATTATTATAGGACATTCTTACACAGATTGACTGACTCCCACGGTAAGCTCAAGAAGGCTTGTGTTGCAGGTACTCAGACAACGATAATTATATATATCCAACCAATTACCTCTTGGGAACCCTTGGATACAATTCATTGGAAGTCAGAATGACCTTTAGTTTGTTAGGTACTGCGTGTCGAGTGCTGCGCGGAGAGTCAGATTGCCCGGAACTAGTTCGCCACCTCGTGCGACTGTATGTTCCGGGAGTCTCCAGAATAGATCTCAGGTCTCGGCGACGCGTTCTTTTAGCGGTGCCGGCTGCGCGAACTGAGTCGCGAAGGAACTCTCCACTACTGCGCGCTCTCTTACTACTGAATGCGCTCTTGGCGTCAACACCCGAGTGCGATCTGATTGAATGGCGATGGGCGGCTGTGAGAAAGGAATGCTTGAGGTTTTGTGAGGTGATGGATGCTAGGCCATCGAGTGTAATGTGATGTACTTACTCGTAGTGTTATATTATGTACCTTTCTAATTTTATACGTTGTTATGTGTTATTTAAGTTTCATGGCGTATTAGCTCACTGTAATGTCATGTTAACGTATCGACAAATAAAATAATTATAATATTAAATATACATAGAAAACATCCATGACTCAGGAACAAATATCTGTGCTCATCACACAAATAAATGCCCTTACCGGGATTCAAACCCAGGACCGCGGCGTAGCAGGCAGGGTCACTATTGGCACCGGTCGTCAAAGGTCGTCAGTAAGCACACCTCGGACACTTGACTGACGATCAAATTATATGAAAGAGGCGCGTTCCTAGCACACAGTCTAAGCTCGTGTTGGTGAACGCGTACTATGCTTGTATGAGTGACATATGACAGGTCGAATGTTCGCGTTTTTGATAGGCGGTAACTGGGAGCTAACCGAGAGGGGGTGGGCGGCACTTTCAGAGGGGAGCGGGAGTGGCCACACTGTACGATAGTACTCTTTATTATACTGTGTCATAAGTATCTGAATTTTACAAGTCTTGTTTTTTTCTTGACAGGCGAGCACCCAGCCGCCATGCAAACGAGCAACAGAGCGTCGTCCTACCTCACTGCGCAGCTGAGCTGCGCGGCCGTCACCTACCTACTCTCTTCCATGGCTTGCAGATGATCGGTTTAAACGATACGTTAGAAAGAGACGGAGCTAATCCTTCGGCTTCGATGTGGAATCCGTAAATTATGAACAATTTGTTTGTGTTGGAAATTCGACCGCTGATCAGTTTTCTGCATAATATTGTGTTATAGATACATTTTCATTAGTTGTTTTATAAAATTTCTTATATTTCTCTGAGAAATAAAACCTATGTTTATAATTTGTACTATAAAAAAATATTTTTATTCTGTTAATGAAAATCTTTTCCGAAAGGTAAAAGCTCCATTCATGTGAAAACTTGAAAGTTGTTAATATAGGCATAATTAACATTAGATATTACTTAAACCGTTAGGAAATTGTTAAAGAATACGTAATTTTAAGATCTAATTTAAGTAAGTAAAAATACAGTATTTGATAATTGAATAATATGAACCATTGAACATGCGTTAATTACTGTAAGTTTGATGTTATTACACTAATTATATTTGAAGGCATTGCCTTAGAGGAATTGTATAAACAAATATTTAAAGGGGCCTGTAGACTATCAGCCGGTCTAGCCGGTGACAATCGTTGACGCTACGCGGCGAGCCAAAAGCAGTTTGGCTGCCTGGCTCTGTCGCGTCGCTACAGAAGAGCTACAGAGAAAGCTAGCTACGAAACGCTTACGTAGCCTGTCAGTTAACAAATTCAGTGCCAGCCCGTGCTACGCGCTACAAGCTAGTAGCCGATAACATGTAAGAATGCGTAGCGAAAAGTGCCTACGAACAGAGAACCAGACTATTGATTTACTGACACTGAATGTATTAATCGATAAAGGTGATGACGAATATCCGATAAGCGAATACCATCTGGCGAACTGATAATCTATTGGTCCCTTAATACTTACACAGTGATCATGGGTTATATTGATATTATTTTTGGCGCCTACTTACCGTATTATTTTTATTTTCCCCTCACTAGCTCGGAAACACGTGTTTTGTCCTTTAATACCAGCGGGTAAAAACGAATCTTATCTACTAGTGGGTAAAGTAATTTGACCTTGAATAAAGTCAAATTAACTGCTTTAAAATTTATAAAAGTAGGTGAATCAGGTAATAAAGATGTTTTACCACCTGAACTACAAGAAGCAGTGATAAACGCATTTTTTGCGTTTTAGTTTCCTGGCTATAGTGAGGGGAAAAGTTTTGTTTTACACTCGGGTGCAAATGTATTTTACTTCTCGTGTGTTAAAAAACTCGCAAGTTCAGAATTCTATTCTCGAACCACTCGCTTCGCTCGTGGTTCAACTATAGAATCCTTTCACTTGCTCGTTTTTCAATTCCACACTCGGCGTTAAAATACAACTTTGCCCCCTTGTATAACAAATAACTATTGTTATAATTTAACGAAAATTACCATTTTTTCATCATTTAAAACCGTTGTTTTTTTCCTAGAAAAATTGTACAGGAAATTTTTAATAACAATGTCGCAGAGTAGAATGTTGGTATTCCAGGGATTTATAAAAAAAATGTTAAATAAATTCTGGAAATCCAGGAAATTGTTGAATTGAAATGAATATTGAAAATCAAGTTTCCGGTAATTCACAATTTTTATTTTTAAAGGAATTTATTGAAGTAAACGTAAGCAATACTACAAAATATTTAAAAGAAAAAATCAACAATTTCGATTACATTTAAAATGTCTGGAAGGTGCTCACAAAATATCGGAACCCACAGGCAACTATCGAGGCTCATATTACTCGAGATCCATGGCCCGTAGTTTCAAGAAATCCAAAAGAAGTAGGTTATATATATACACAGCCTTGACACTCTTACACGTATAAAATAAGTAGATTGATCTGCAAAACGAAGTCGAGCCATACAACTCCAGGCCCCGTAGCCGAATGGCATTTCTGCGAAACGAAACGCCGCAGAAATGTAGTCTGGCTCTGTCGCGCCAATACGCAAGAGCGATAGAGATAAATAGCTACGAAAGAGATATTATCGTTCGCGTTTGTGCATTCGGCTACGCACACTGGTATTGAGATTTTACTACTTCAAATATTATGCTGACCTACTTTTGCTAAACAAAACGTTTTAGTTAAAGATTAATCAGAATTAATCAATTCAATAATTTCTCGTCGTGAATACAATGGTTCTGAAATCATTGTTTCTAGTATATTCTAAGGAATTCTTGTTTTATTTGAGTATAATATTGTCAAATGCTTTCATTTGAAATCTAGACATGAATTATGATGGTTAACACTTTCCGCCTAAAGTGAAAATAAAAATATGAATAATTATGTTATAATTTTTCTATTGGCTTTACTTATATTTGTGATTTAAGTATGTTTCAAGATAATGCTGAACCCAAATTACCTATACTCCAATTTACAATACTTGTTTCACTAAAACAACGATGTCGGAAAACAAATTATTTAGAAATGAAGGTGTAAAAGCAAAGAATACATACAATATATATTATAAAAGGTATCCCCGGGATGTATTTCCCCGGGATGTCCCGGGGACATCCCGGCGTTCATTTATGGATATGATAGAGCATTGCTCTAAATTCCAGTAACTCACTTTATAATATATATATATATATATATATATATATATATATATATATATATATATATATATATATATATATATATATATATATATATATATATATATATATATATAAGAGGTAGGTACTGTACTCGTAAGTAAAGCTGGTACCACTTCGGTGGGCGGAGAGGGTCACATCACACATACGGGTGACAATTTTCTGATAGCTGACCCGCACCAAGGTCAAGCTCATCCTGTAACTGAGAACGAAAAAATATATCTATAAAATATATCTCTTGCAATGGTTCCTAAACCAACAATGTTATGGTAACGTTCGAAATAAGTAAATGATTTCATATTGTTTAAAACTACTTGTCACCTTCTAACGTTACTATAATTTCTTGGTTCAAAAAACATTACCGTTTGTGACAACCTATCTCTGTGAGAACCAGCCATATTTGATTCGTTGTACAGTCAACCAATTGGAACCCTAGGCCACTATATAACTATGTCATAGTGACGTTATAAATCAGTAAAACGGGACTTAATCGCGTAAACACTTACATTTATATTAGGCCCGACGTTTCGAACATCACATTATGTTCGTGGTCACGGGTAGACTGGTGAGGAATTGCATCAACATCTTCTAGCCGCGCGAGTTTCTCGAACTACCCGCACTTGTTCTTGATTATTCACTTTTGCGCTAGGGTTGTCACTTTGCCTACACACAACACTCACGACATCAGCCGGTGTGTCCCTCGGTGTTTTTTCACGCTTACATTTGCTAATCACTGGATTCCACGAAGAAGAAATTCCCTGTCCCTCATTTTGGTTGAAATTTCGATGCTTCCTAATTTCAATCGCTTCACGTACTTTTCTGCTGTAGAACAGACGTTCCGTTGATAGAATTTAAGGCCTTTATTTAGGGCCTAATATAAATGTAAGTGTTTACGCGATTAAGTCCCGTTTTGTTCTAAAATTATGTTACGAGTATAAATCAGATTGGAAGAAATCTCTTACTGCTTGTCATTTTGAAATGGTTGTAGAGTGACCGAGGGTTCCAATTGGTTGACTGTACCTAAACCAAACAGCCGAAATACGGCTTAGTCATTGAACTTTTCCTTATACATACATAGTTAATTACGTATGTAAATTTAATTGTAAATAACGCAAGGAAAATCTAGAATAAAAATTTATATCATTGCATTGTAAATATTTTGATTCGTTGTAAATAAATAAGTGAGTAGTTGTTTTTACCATTCTTGTGGTAATAAATTTTATTATTTATGTTCCTAGAACAATTTGTAATTACCTAAATGAAATGTCTGTTTTGATTTTTTTAAAGTTGTATGTAACTAAACGTGTTGGTTGCAATTTCAATTTTCTGTTCATAAGTTTAGTAATTTCTGTCCGTAAAAATACCGGGAATGGAGCACTTTTGTCAAAACCAAAAGCTAATGATGAATATCTAAATAGTTTACACACAAATATAAAAGAAACGTACGTACAGTGGAGACGCTGGGCCCTTGGTTAGCTGACATGAAGCCCTTTATGAGGGCTCTGTCGACTTGGCTGGTGGACACCACAGGGGCGCGTATTTCTCGCAACGTATTGCCTTAGCAATACAGCGAGGAAACGCTGCCAGCGTATTAATTGGCAACTTAAGTTTATTCTTAGTGTAATTTTGGAGTATTTATAATTTAAGGCTGCTTTCAAAAAAAACGTCAAAAGAATGTAAAATTTATAGTTTTAGTCGGTGAAATACTACACTTTCCGTTATCCAATAGATTTATTTAATTTAAGTTCCAGTTAGAGCATCTTATTGTCTTGATTTTTATAAGACTGGATTTTTGAAAACTAACTCACTAAATTAATTATGAATTTTTCTCTAATGCACGTTTAGAAAAACGCACGTATAGAGCTGAATCAGTCGATCTTATTTGTAAAATTTGGACAATTTTGAATATTAAAACGGGTAAATTTATAATTCGTATATCCTGTACCACAATCATTTCAGACTAGATTTTTATTTTAAGTTTTTGAAAAAGAGTAAACTAGCCTAAGGCGAATTCAATTTTTTTCAGAAATTACCTAAAATTAAGTGACAATTTCTTTGAAAATCTACATCACATCGAAGTAAGTTTTGTACTAAATTAATCTGCAACGTTTACTTAAATTGCTGTTATGCTTTACTGATTATAAATTGCTATTATTGATTTTTGCCAATTTTTTGAAAACGAGCCTTCACCGGTACAATTATTACCACTTTTGGACATTTTCTCATATTTTGTTAGACCAAGTAGAAAAAGTCCTATAATGTAATATATATTTATAAACTGCTCGCAAAGCCCTTTAATTTAATACCACACACGGTATGATCGAGCGCTCGGTTGCGATTTCACTATTTTTAACACGAAAGCCCTCTTAAGTTAATTTTAGTTTATCATGTATTACGTTTTACAATAAAATTATGACTTATACTGACCGGGATATAGACCGTGATTACCTTTTTGATTTTTGTCGAGCTCCCGATATTGCGACGCAGTTGCATGCATCATGATCACGGAAAACTGACGAAGGCGGGTGGATGTCAAAGTTGCATAGACAGCGCGCGATCTGCCCTCCTTCGCGCGCGTCGGCATGCGTTCACTTTCAGCGCTACCACTGGTCGCATTCACACTCGATGGTCTGTCCAAACACACTACACTCACAGTGTCACTACGTTTGTTCAATTCTGACTTCACCGGTTTTTTACACAAACAAATCACTGGATTCCATACATTAGATAGTTTGAAGCCATCCTCACGATTGAAATTTTTATATTTGTGAATCTCAATGGCTTCTCTTACCAATCTCGGTATGTAGTGGCGTTCCGTGGAAATTACCTTACTGCGTCGAAATATCGGGAGCTCGACAAAAATCAAAAAGGTAATCACGGGATACCCCCATTTGCCAGAATTTCATTTGCCATAATTTTATTTGCCATCCTATTCAACAATCATAATATTGTTTCTCATAACATCTTATGCCATAATCATTGTTTACTATATTAATCTAGTGCCAGAAACTTTGTTTCCCATAAAGTCAGTTTCCATAATGTCATTTGTCAGAATCATCGAAATCCGTAATTACCACATTCCATACCATCATTTGTCATACAAATTAGCGTCCAGAAAAGTTAATTTCCATAATGTGCTTTGGCAGAATCGAAAACTACTATAATAGGTACTAGAAGGACTAGAGAATGAAACTGCTATCAGAAAGTAGGTTAGGTTAGGTTAGAACTGTGACCCCTGGAAAATGAAACTGCTATCAGAAAGTAGGTTAGGTTAGGTTAGAACTGTGAACCTCTGGAAAAGGAAACTGCTTGAAAAGTAGGTTAGGTTAGGTTAGAACTGTGACCCCCCGGAAAATGAAAATACTATCAGACAGTAGGTTAGGTTAGGTTAGAACTGCGACCCCCTGGAAAATGAAACTGCTATCAGAAAGTAGGTTAGGTTAGGTTAGAACTGTGACCCCTTGGAGAATGAAACTGCTGGAAAAGTAGGTTAGGTTAGAACTGTGACCCCTGGAAAATGAAACTGCTATCAGAAAGTAGGTTAGGTTAGGTAATTATATGGGCAACAATTAATATGGCAATAATTGCTTATGGCGTTTGAATATTCTATGAAACCATATTATTGCACTTAATAATATGGCTAACAAATAGTATGGCATTGTATGATTATGGAAGGTAATATTCGGATAAACAACGAGTATGTCATATGATTTTTATGGTAAACAAATCATTCGGGCAAATGAAATTCAGGCAAGTTAGATTCGGGCAAATGAATATTATGTTAAATGACTGTCGGGCAAACAATAGACAACCAAAATTATGTTTAACAAACGTACTACTGACAATGGTTGTGAGACTCAATTTAATTGACATACGGTGTTCTCGCACAGAATACTTCAATCTTTTCGGAATTTATTGTTGTGAGGAATATCTATGCTTATTTTAAAATAGCATGGTAATACGCTTCATCACAGCTAAAATTAGTATATTGTCTGATTCAAAATATTGAGATTCCTTGGCCACAGAAATTATTTAGGATGTAATTACTTACTGTATTATTTATGAACTAAATAAATAAAAAAAATTAAATCATTTTTTTCTGTACTGTTTATGTTTCAGGAATATTTATTCTGTAGTAAAATTGCATCAATTTGCAACACAGAAAAGGGATCTGTGACACACCTAAAGAGTAACTATCAGCTTCAGATTTTCAAATCATCAAAAATAAAACTATATTTCACAAAAAAAGTATTTTCAAATTAAAACAGACATTTCAGCATATTTATTAGGAAATAACGACAAATAATAAGAATGATTATGAATCTATCGACTGTTTTTAATAGAAAACTTTTTTATGATACGCGTTTCAAATAATATTTTTGTTTAACTTCTCTGTTAACCTAGCTCAATAATATTAAGATATATACGTCAACTTTTTACAACTTAGGACAATTTAGGTCAACTTTACCTGATTTACAATTACAAAACTTTTTCATTTCATTTCATTTATTATGAACCAACTTACACTGACAAATAAACCAAACATGTAAGTTATAGGTTACAGGTAAAGATTACAACAAAGGACTATACAATGCTGAACTTTCTTATATTTCTTCCTCATTATTTACTTCAAATACTCATTAGTAAAAAAAACTTTGTTTAGGGCTCAAAAACTCTAAAATAGTCCGTAAAATCCCGTTTCAGATACATAATAAGATGTAAATATTTTCCATAGTATTTTTTCGGAAATGATCGTAGGTATTTATCGTACTAGTTCGGTCAATGTCAATACTTCTTGTACTGAGGCAGACTGAAATAGGACGAGACGTTCGTGTTTCCGTGAAAATACGAAGAAAAACATTTCGCTCTACATCAGTGACTAGTTGACTAAATACATCTTTGCTTACACAGAATACATGAAAACGTCTAATACAATTTTTAACCCTTAATTGGACAGTGTTCGCTGTGGCGAACATACATTTCAAAAAAATCTACTGGACGCATTTTCATCTTTGTTTATTTTTGTTTTGACTTAAATTGTAGATTTGTATTTTTTTAATTGGTAGAAAATTAATTCATTACTGTCGCAATATTCGTATGCCAGCAGTGCACGCAAAATCGCAGCAAGACGGCAACCGCGAAGTATCATCTAGTTATTTATGACATTATATTAGATTTTTATGGTATCACTTTAATAAAAACGATATTTATCGGTTACCAATTAGGTAATGAATCGAACTAAAGAGTTTCTAGTTTAGTGTAAGTCTTAATTTAGTGACAGTGGCACTTAAAAAGTCATGTTCGAGGTGCCGAACACTGCCATCTTCACAGTGAAATAGTAGGTTGGTTGCATGTTCGGCGTGGCGAACACCGCCAGCTACGCAGTGTTTGAGTTCCAGGCTTGCATGTTCGATGTGACGAACATTGCCAACTAATCGGTGGACTTTATACCAAAATATTTATTTCGCAAAAGAGCTCAAAAGTAAATTACATTACTCTTACATCTGAATACGTAAAATGAATAGCTAACTCTAACCTAATTACGCACATCCCGATGCAAAAGTACCTACCCGTGCTCTTACCGCGTTACGTGTTGAACCGCGATGGATACCCTTTGCACCAGGAAGGACCTACAGCGAGGATTTAGACCCCTCTTCATCATGAGGACAAAGTATTTTAGGGGAAGTGGGAAGATTCCCCAAAAATACTTTGGTCTCCGCACACCAGAACCCGCGCTGTGAGGCATCCATGCCCGAGGTTCGCTTCACTCAAAGTATAGTTAGGCGTGCAATTTTTTTCCTCGATGTCAATAAGTCCAACGGGCCTGATGGTGTACCAGCTATTGTGCTGAAAACCTGCGCTCCGGAGCTAACCCCGGTTTTAACTCATCTTTTTCGCTTTCATACTGCTCAGGTAAATGCCCGTCATCCTGGAAGACTGCTTGAGTCCATCCAATTGCAAAGAAGGGTGATCGCACAAACCCTGCACACTATCGGCCCATTGAGGCCCAGATTAGAGAATCTCTCTTCTCTCAAAGGTAATGGAGTAAGTGGTTAATAACCAGCTCTTAGCGTACCTGAAGAGCACCAGCTTATAGTGACCGGCAATACGGCTTCCGCCATGGTCGTGGTGCTGGTGATCTTGTGGTATAGTTGACTCATAGTTTGGCCACCGCCATTGATACAAAGGAAGAAGCTCTGGCGGTTAGCCTAGATATCGTTACCTAAAGTTTTTGATAGTTTAGCATAAGACGCATCTTCCCTAGTTCCCCTCGTACGGGCTCCCAGAAGGGCTTTGCACGTGGGTAGCCAGCTTTCTAACTACTTAGGCGGAGCAATTCAGTTTTCATCGACGATCAATGTTCAGAAATCCGACCCATTAACGGTGGTGTACCCTAAGGAGCTATCCTATCACCGACCTTGTTCATCCTTCATAACAATGATATGCTAATAGTAACTAGCAATATCTATTGTTATGCGGATGACATCACAGGTGATAGACAGTAGACAGGTCGTGAAAATGCCTATCGTGAGCAGATTTTGCTATGCAGAATGCAACTTGTGTCTCAAGTCGAGGCCTCTTTTGAGCAGGTATCCGAGTGAGGTAAACATAATCTTGTCGAGTTGAACCCCAGTAAGAATTTTTGCACATTTTCCGCATATAAAACCCCATTTGACATAGCATAGCGCCTAAATTCCAGGACATTCCCCTTACCGTCTCCAAGAGTACCGGGATTTTCGGTGTCAACATTAGGAAGGAGGTCCAGTTTCGAGGTCACAAAGTACACAAAGGACACACAAAGTGTAAACAATACTTTTATGTTAATTTTCTACCAATAAATTTGCATGTTTCTTAAAATTTACATAGCAAATTATTTCGCACTTTTTATTCTTGATCAGCTGGCAGTGTTGAGTAGACGACCGCACACCGAACATAATTTTCCTGAAAAACTGAAAGATTGTGATTTTTTTCATTATTTTTTCGGGGCTCCTTATGACCCACAAAAATAGTATTCAACAAAAAAAACGGTATTTTTAATGTTTTCTATGTCTGCCAAATTAAGGGTTAATGCTCAACAACTAAAGGAAGTAATTTGTACGAAGTTATGTTGGTTCACCGTTTAACCTGTTTGCGGATGATTTTTTGTATTTTGTAAATAAATTGTATGTGAGGAAGGGAGTAACTAATAAATATTATGAAAATTGTGTGTGGTTTTTATTGGAACAAAACACTGTAATACCCCGCTACCCCTTAATTAATTACCCTCTTTATTAACCTAACACTACCTAACTTAAGTCCAAATTGTTAGCCCTAATTAAAACAATACACTATTAAAAATTGGCCATTAAAATAAATACTGTGATCGTCTAGTAAGTGGTAGGTCCCCGTAGTTGTGCGTAGTAATCCAGATTATTTTTACCTTTAGGAACTTGCTATTAGGGTTAAATTTAATTTGATAAAACTAAGGCAGTAATATATTCACTGGAGGTATAATAAGCAAAGTGAACGACATTTGTGAAAGAATTTAATGCGTTGAGATAAGAGTGTGTGAGATAAGTAAAATTGTGTAAGGAATATAAATACAGGAAATATATTAAAAATATATACAAGACATTATTTAAAATGGGGTTAATTGCTTCCGACCCACGAGTCCCTTATACATAGGAATAATAGGTGTATAATATAATATAGCCTATTATAAAGACCTCGCTCGAGCATATGGACAAATCAGGTTGCCGGTTCAATTCATGTTTTATAAAACATTGAACAAATTGGTTCCTTAGAACAAAAGTAAACTGATGTAAAGTGTCTTTGCACTACTTAAAAATGTACTACCATAGTAGTAGATATCAAATAATTAGTCAAGGACCCTTTAATCCCAGTATAATTTTATATGTTTTGGGATGTTTCTGCAACGAAATTCTCTTCCGTCAGGATGAAAGCTGCTCTAAACCTATTCCTGGTCTATCTGGGAAACAGAATATCTATTTTGATATCCATTATTGGGCCTATTCATTGACCTTCTTTTGATACTAAGACAAATACTTCATTGAACTAGCCTTTTGAATGACAAATCCCTAGACTCACACGCCATCCCATATATATAGTTTGGTTCGGCCTTAGCCATCGAAAGTTGTCCAGGATCACAAAGTATAAATTCTATATGCGGGCAATATCCCACGTTCCAAGTATGTCTATTGCTTGACATCGTGTTACACTAGTCAATGCTAGAATTGTTTGATTCCCCAGACAATGTTATCGTTAAACATATTATGAAAATGGAATGATGGTTCCAAAGTCTGCCAATCTCGAAGTTAGTATTATTAACTCTATTTCCACTTTTGTGAACAAATCTTACTTGATTCAATACTTCCCCAGATAGAGTCAGGAACCTAACATCCATAGATGTCCTATGCCTTCCTAGTATTTAGTATTAGTATTAATTCCCACAAGTTATCCTTTAACTCTAATAAAGTTTACATGTTATGAACAATAAATAAAGTTATTAATCCTACTTTCATTGAAATAGCAAAATTATCTTACTTAAGGATGAGATAATAGTGGGAAAATCCTTCTAATCACCCAAAGAGATTCTAGCTAATAGAATGTGTATGTACATAAAGTAAATATGTGTAATATTTTATGTATCTATTTTGTTACAATCACCCAGAGAGATTCTAGCTAATAGAATGTGTATGTACATAAAGTAAATATGTGTAATATTTTATGTATCTATTTTGTTACATGTAGTAGTCATATTAGAAATACTCAGATCCTAATTTTAATTAATAATATTCCAAATTAACCGTTAGTGTTAATTGTATGCAATAAATAAATTGAAATTTGAACAACTTAAAATAATCACCACATAAATATAACATTCATGAATATCCCGTTTATATGAAATGAATAAGTACCATAATCAATTTTAACACACAATTAAATAATTAAATTTTATCACTTACTTGCTCTCCTTCACTATACTTTACCAATATAAACTCCTTCTCACTCTAATTATTTCTAATTAAATGCTTCAATCAAAATCACAGTAACTGACTTCCTCTTACTAAGCCCGTACAACTAATACTGCCCCTCTCTCCCATTTTGCTCTGCCTTTTATATCCTATCCGCGCATGCGTTTGCATCTTTCGTCCAAAGTTTCCCTTTCTTCTATTCCTCTCAATAAATCAATAGTTAGAGACGCCATCTTTAATATTTTCGTCAAGGCTGACCGCTTTCCTCGATAACAACGCTTACGGCAATAGTTTAAAGAATGTTTGATTTTGTAAATTACGCTAACTTTAATATTTTTATCCCGATTTACTGCTTTCCTCGATAATAACGCTTTTGGCAACAGTTTTAGAAATGTTGATCTTTGTAAATTATGTACGTTTGAATTCCGGGAATAATTATTATTTTTCATACTATTAGACGTTTACTTCTAATATAAGTTATTAAAATTGTTTACTATAATTACACCTAAGTAAGGGTGTTTTAATAAATATCTCCTTTGATTTGAATCGAGGACTGTGTGGTCCGTTACAACACCCTGCAGTGATTCAGAATGTATGCCATTGTGCGTCATTTTTGCTTTAATTTTCATGGAAATGTGTTAAGTGCATCTTCTGTGTTAGTACACAGAAACACTTATGAACGTTTTCCTAAAATACGAGTTATGTAGGTACGAGTTAAAAACCACAACTGCTAAAAAGAAAAAGTAGGTGTACGAGTAGGTAGGTGTAATAAATTTCTAAAAATAAAGATTTTGCTCTTAGCACTTTTATATTCAGGTTTATAATCTTATTAGAAAGTAGGTAAGTAACGAAAACATAATATACAATAATATATTACATGTGCAAAGGAGGGTGCCGCCATCAGTTAGGCGGTCTCAAGGTGCCGAGTATAGTGTGGCAGAAAAATAATAAGAACGGTAACCATTTGTCCGTCTTTGATTCAACCACACCCACATTAGCGAAATAGGAAAAAATACTTCTGATTAAAAAAAATATTTAGTATCAATTTTCCGCATTGTGGTTACCTCGTCTGTATTCATTATAGATTAGCTAAATATCGGTATTGACGCCCGTAACTCAAAATGATAAAAAAACGGCAAAAAGGGCTGCATAAAAAAAAAAGCGACAACTTGTCATCGCCATCTATGACAGCGCCATCTATGATTGATTTTACGTACTAATCCGAACCCTAGATGGCTTTCCTCAAGGATCGTATGTTCCGTCGATATAGATCAGTAAGAGAATTACGTAGTTCCCAATACTGCCAATAGGTGGCGGTATTATCAATAGTAATAACGTCATGCTAATGCCTTAAAACTGTGTAACTGGAATAAGTACGTCCACTTTTGAAATAGCTGCCCAAGACCCTCGACCACCAGACACGTGGCAACAAAAAGTGATGTGAAATTAGACAAATCGCCACTATACAAAAACATGTCGACTAATAGGTAGTAACTTAATTACCCAATCTTCTTGCATGGGAGGCATATAACACATAGGTAGTTTATTGCGCCTTAATTAAAAAAAACAGATTGAAGAATTGAGATTCAGAGTATTTTATATAAGGTTTAAAAATTAAAAGTCAAGTGACTCATAATTCAAAGTTAATAAGAAAGAAAAACTGATCAGGTAAATAATATTGAGAAGATTAATTCAAAAGAAATACAAGGATCCCAAACAAAATAACATAAACTAAAACTAAAACAAAACCATACCACAGTGAAGACACTCGGTCAAGGAGGGAACCAGTGCACCTTATTCGGTAAGTTATTCCTCATCCCCATGAGTAGGTATTTAATTTACTTATATATTTTCAATAAAACATGACAACATCCCAACGGTCCCACCACGAGCTAGTAAGCTATGAGCTATCGGCTATAAAAACGAACAAAAGATAGTTGCTCCCGTGCAAATAAAAGAGACACGGCGATGTTTATAGTTACTCGCCCAGCGGTGAGCTATCAAAATCGCCGTGTCTCTTTTATTCGCACGGGAGTGCTTATCTTTTGTTCGTTTTTATAGCCAATAGCTCATAGCTTACTAGCTCGCGATGGGACCAGTGCCTTATGTTCAGCATACGACATAATTTTAAATTATTATAAAAACCACCTTATACATAAATTATAAACTTCAACCCCCTTATTCATAAATTCACTAAAGTTATCAAGCCGATAAATTTAATTTGTCCCTTTCTATCACACCAATATGTCAGAAAGGGACAAACGAATTTTATCGGCCTGATAACTTTAGTGAACGTTTATGAATAAGGGGGCTATTTTCTAGTCTGAAGCTTCAGGAAAACAGAAGAGTGAATAATTTTTTTTGGCCAAGACATGGTTACTTAGAATTTTGCAATCAATTTACACAAAACAATCAAATAAAGAGCACCCACTTTTGAGATATAAATAAATAAATAAATATTATAGGACATTCTTACACAGATTACCTGAGCCCCACGGTAAGCTCAAAAAGGCTTGTTTTGTGAGTACTCAGACAACGATATATATAATATACAAATACTTATATAGGTACATAGAAAACATCCATGACTCAGGAACAAATATCTGTGCTCATGCCCTTACCGGGATTCCAACCCGGGACCGCGGCGTAGCAGGCAGGGTCACTACCGACTGCGCCAGACCAGTCGTCATATTTTTAACCACAATCCTAAGCAATATCACTCGACATCATAGAGGAATAATTAAGGGAAAAGTTGTAACTCCATACATCAGTAAATGCGGGTAACTTAACTATGCCTATTTGTATAGGCATAGTTAAGTGACACCTAGTGACAATCACGCGTCAACTAGCGTAAATTATCAGTACTGCTACTTGTCAATAGATATCGCGACGAACGAAAAGTCTAATGCTCATCCATTTTTAGCTAATTATATTACAATAGCATTAATCAGTATTCTGTTTTCAATTCCTTCTGCTTGTAATATAAGTTGTAAACTGCTCTAATATTAATTTTTTGGCAGACGAGACACAGTTGCCACCTAGTATCGAGTAGTGGTACTGATAATTCACGCTATTTGACGCGTGATTGTCGCTAGATGTCACTTAACTATGCCTATACAAATAACCCGCATTTACTAATGTATGGAGTTACAAACTCTTCCCCTACTTATTCCTCTATGCTCGATATCCTTAAACCACTACAAGCTTTTCAAAACACGTCCCACTTTAAATTCTCACCCATTCAGCTTTGCAAACAGAACTGTCAATGCACCTCAACGTCCGAATACGTCGCACCGACGCCGACGGAAAGAATAGGGCTGTCCACACCCAGACAGCTGGACATGAATACAAGCCAACCCTGCGTGTAGGGTTGCCACACATTTGTGACAGCTTCCCAAACAATAGGGATCAATCGGGCTCTCGGGAGCCGAAGTATTGTCAACTGCGAACGGTTGGAGGGGTTCTTTGTATTGCTTCCAGTACAGACTTGTGGCTCTATTTTAGCGGATTTACTGTTTACAGATACCTACACAGAATTTATTGGTAAGTAAGTAATTTTTTTACATGTCATTATACTCATTACTAATTAAAATTACTGTTGTCAAATAATTTTTGAATTTTTTAATCTACCTATGGCATAAATAAAATTGGTTATTATTAAAGGTGATCGAATAAAGATTCTGAAGTTTCTTTCATCATAAAAAGTTTGCCTATACAGAAAAAAGTAATAATATCTTAAATTATTATTGAAAAAGTGAGGGAGAACGTAGTGTTTCATGGCGAATATGATGATACACGCTCCTAGCTGATTTTCTGTAATATAAGTGAAATCTAATAAATATACAATAGCTATACCTATATATTATACAGTTTCTACATGTAGAAGCAGATTACTTACGCTCTAATGTGTCCTTTAAGTTTATTTGTAGGTACCTACCGATACCGCGACCGCGAACGATAGTAAGGTATTAATTATAATATGTATTATGTTTGTTCAAGAATGATAATCATAGTAAAAGCAGGTTGTCGCGCGCAAACAAAGACAAATTACATTGTTGATATCCAGCGAATATATAACATCAATCATAGTAAAAGCAATTATTTTGTAATTTACACGACGAAAACCACAATCACACTTTACTCCAACGAAATTTGCAAAAATAGGCTGCGAGCCTAATCAATGTACCTATATACATTATAGATTAGACGGTGTTATTCACAATGGCGCCCGAATTAGATCAATTTTAACTTTAATGGCATGAAAATACAAATCAAGGCACTCGTCTTCGCGAATACCACGATTTATTCAATACTAGCTTTTGCTCGCGGCTTCGCTCGCGTTAAATTTAAAGATTGCGTACATACAAACTTCTCCATACACACTTCCACCCCCCATTTTAGGGAAGTGGGGGTTACAAAGAGACAAAAGTAGCACTTGTCAAGTTGTCACTCTCCATCTCTTCAACTATTATCCACTTAAGAAATCACGTCATTTCGTAGCTCCGTTTTGCCGTGACAGATGGAAAAACAAGCAGACACACACACTTTCTCATTTATAATATTAGTATGGATTCAACACAAAGTGTCACAAAACACGCAACAAAATCAAATTAGAGCCGGGAACGAGACATTTTGCGTACAAAGCGATTGCGACTTACTTATCACATTATACAAGCACCCAAAACGAATTTGAGACGAAAAAATGGCTTTGAAGGCGAACCAATCTCGGAAATTATGTTTTCTTATAATCCTCTAAGTACAATATTTTCTTTTCGGAGTGAAATCTGAATTGGTCTCAGGCACGGGCTGCCATACATATATTTGTGTTCAAAATTAAAATGGATACTCGGAAACAAATGTAAATTTAGCTTTACACGTGGCAATTTTACACGGAAAAGTGCATATTTTTTTCCTCTCACTAGCTCGGAAACACGTGTTTTGTCCTTTAATACCAGCGGGTAAAAACGCATTTTATCCACTAGTGGATAAAGTAATTTGATTTTGAATAGAGGCAAATTTTCTGATTTAAAATTGATAAAAGTGGGTAACTCTAGTGATGAAGATGTTTTACCACCTGTGCTTTTGCGTTGTACTTTCCGCGCTATAGTGAGGGGAAAAGTCATTTGTTACGAGTGCAAATGTATTTTACTTCTCGTGTAATGAAAAAGTCGCAAGCTCCAGATTCTATTCTCGAACCACTCGCTTCGCTTGTGGTTCAACTATAGAATCCTTTCGCTTGCTCGTTTTTCAATTCCACACTCGGCGTTAAAATACAATTTTGCACTCTTGTATAACTAATAACTATTTTTCTTAAAAAAGCTTCGCTGGCTTTCTTCCTGAATAATTACGAAGAAACGACATGTGGCAATCGACAGTGGGAGGAGTAATAGGTGTAATAATAGGAGCAATTTTGTTCCGCCACCAGTGGGATTGATCGCTTTTTCTTTAGTGTATGGTATCTATTTCAGTTTATTAATTATTTTAACGTTTATTTTATTGATTAAAGTCAAAAATATGATGTGACAAAAATATATTATTAGGCGTTTTAAATTGGCATGTCTGCAAGAGTAAATAACTTGACTGATTCATTATGTTAGCAAATTTTTGTAGAAAATTTGAGGAAATCATCATTTATTCTTGTCCATTTTATTTGAACTAGCCATATTTGAATTTAAAGAACACTGTTTCCATGTCTTTAAGAAGAAAGTCACAGAATGGCTTCAGCAAAATTGCTTCTACAGCCAGAGGCCGTCAATATCAAAAAGTAGAAAATCGTAAAATTGGTAGTTTTCTACGTCCGGTTTTAGTTTCAGTATATACTTATTGATAAGAAAAGCACTTGTTTTAAACAGCGCGTATTCTTATCTACAAAATCAGTAGTTAACGTCAAGGAAAAGTTACTCCCTGAATTAATTATGATTTTTTTCCTGACGCTAGTTTAAGAAAACCCGCAAATAGTGCTCACGTCTGAGTGAGCTGAGCTCAATTTTGTATACTTTAGGCTGCTAAAATTGATGTTGTCGCATTACTTATATCCTAAACTTGCCTAAACTAAAAATTCAGTAGTTTACATGTGTGTTATCATGCTACTAAAATACAGTAAATGGAAGTTAAACGACATCAATATTTGTCTAAAAATACTTCGAATCAAATGGCAATTACTTCGAAAACCTTTTAGGCAAACAAAAGGCTTTCTTGATAATTATAAACTTTAAGTATGTATATGCAAAATAGTGTGTAATACAAATCAGGAAACACTTCCAATTTTAGATACATACTTACTTAAAGTTGTAACTAAAATGCGGTCGGCCCCTGTCGGCATCTTCATAAATTTGAATAGCTATGTACGACCGTGTTTTAGTTTTAAAATAATGTTATTTTAACTGGACTACAGAATTATTACCTTTTCATATTTTTCCTTACAAAGAGAACGAATAAAATCAATGTTGAATATAAACTTTCGTAAATTTTCCATACAAACGTCAAAACTGCGAACAGATTCTATTGAGTCAGACGCCCGATCGGGCTCGTTCGGAGCAGACGTGTCGCCAAATTTGCTCCAATGACATTTGTTTTTGACACTGGAAATCATATACGGATACAAAAAGATTGCCAGTGCTATGAATGTATTCAAAAGTAATAAGGTAAATAAATATCGTCACGTCTAAAAGAGTCTCAGTTTAAAATCGTTTTTTTTTGTGTTGTTTACTACTTATTATTGTTGAGAAATAAAAAAATACATGTAACTTTAATACAATTATAAGAAATATAGGTATTTTTTGTCTTCTAAACTTTATTAAAATGAAAGAGTTTTAAAATTAATTTTAACTCGTTGGACTTTATTTTCATTATACTGGTCACATTATTTAGTGTGTCAGTGTGTGTAACATTCTCTTTCGCGAAGAGACATTCAGTGTGGCGTATAAAAAAACTAACAGAACTAATTGTATAAAACGCCTACTTTCGATAGTTGTCTCAATATCCCGAGAGATGTCGCTTTTCCTTCTAGAAACTAGCGAACGGTAGTGCATCGTAGTTTTGTTAAGACATTTTAATTATTTTGTGTTCGGTGTGATTTGTGTGGAATTAAACATACTTTTGTTTATTATTAAACTGGGTGTTTAATTGAAGCTCTTCCTTTTCGAGGCCAGTGTCTAAGTTAAACAAACATGGTCCTCCGAATCGGATAATAGAGCAGTTTTTGAAGTAGTGTCAAAGTGCGGCGGAGCCTTTCTTCGTCCAAAGAAGGAGAAGTTCAGTGAAGCAGCGCACAGTGGCGCCACCTAGCGGCGTCCAGGCTAAGTCACCGGCGGTGCGACAGGAGCGCATGCGCCAAGAGAAGGTCAACGAAGAAGGAGCTTTACGTCATCAGTGTCAGTGTTGTCAGTTCAGTGAGTGTGTCAAGTGCAAACTGTAAGTACATTTATTTAATTTTCAAGCAATTTTCAACCTTGTGTAAAAGAATTTATTTTGTGATACGGATTTATTTTGCTACGGAATTTGGAACTTTATTAACAAGAAGAAATTTACTTTGGAAAAATTCGGTTATTTACATGGACATAGAAAAAATTCGGATGTAGTTTGTATGCAAATTAGACTTAGAATAATTAGCTAGATTAGTAACTTAGAACAATTCGCAAAATCCTGTTGGAACGGGGAATCCATGCCCGATTTTGCTAAGTGTTTAAAAAGTTCAAAGACTTGTAAAATTTTTCAAAATGTAAAATGTCAAAGACTTGTAAAATAATTCAAAATTTTTTAATGTCAAAGACTTGTAAAATTTTCCAAAATGTTATAATGATTTTTTTATTTTATAGGTAGTATTTTTGAAGAACATATTTAACTTAATAGTTCAATTCAACTCTGTTTTGTCGGAAAGTTAACGAAATTCTAACATCATGGATGCGTTACTAAATTATCAACTTGACTTGTCAAGTCGGATAATCAAGGCGCGAGTAAATTTCAAAAAGTCTCCAAAGTCACGTATAACTGAGAATTATTTAGAAAGCAGACTAGAAACACTAGAACAGAATTGGTCTGAGTTCAGACAAGGCCACAAGGAGTTAATGCGTACGTATGATTTAGAACTTTTGAAAACAAAAAGTTACGTTATACAAGATACTTACGACCAAACAGAAGATGAATATACGGATTACCGATGTGAACTTAAAGATGGTTTGGCCGAATTTGTTACCTTTCATTCATGTCAATCAAAGGCCACCACAGAAGAAAGTGTGCCGGCTAGAGCAAATTCTGTCAAACTTCCTAAATTAAGCATTCCTAGATTTTCTGGGAAGTATCAAGAGTGGATGACATTCAAAGACTTATTCGTGTCTATGATTCACAACAATAGTGCTTTAGATAGTGTAAAAAAGCTACAATATCTTAAGAGTTACCTCACAGGAGAGGCAGAACAATTGCTGCGCAACATTCCGGTTTCCGATTCAAATTATGCTCGGTGTTGGAATCAATTGGAACAACGGTACGATAATAAAAAATACTTATCGCATTGCATTTTAAAGCGTTTGCTAAGCCAAAGAAACGCAACTTCTGAATCTCCTGCCTTTTTAAAGGATTTGTTAGATACTTCAACCGATTGTTTAAGCGCACTATCTAACTTAGGGATTGATGTTTCTACGTGGGACATTATAGTTATATACTTGCTGACACTCAAACTGGACCTAGAATCTCGCAAGCAATGGGAGCTAAACGTAGCAACCAACTCAGCTTCCGATGCTTTGCCTACTTTCGACCAATTCAAAGATTTCTTAACAAGCCGCTATAGAGCTTTAGAATTCGTCGAGCCCAAAAGCTTTAATAAATCTCCCAATGCTTACGGAAAACCTGGTGATAGTTATTTGAATAAACCAAATGCGCTTCATGTTGCCAACACGTCCTCGTCATCCTCTTTACCATGTGAGTTTTGTTCTGAACCTCACAAACTATGCTTTTGTAAAAAATTTGCAAACGAAGATTTTGACAAAAGACACGATTTTGTAACCAACAATCGACTTTGTTACAACTGTTTAGGTAGTAACCATGCGGTTAAGTTTTGTCAAAAAGCCACAAGTTGCAGACTTTGTGGAAGGAAGCATCATTCTTTGTTGCACCGAAAAGATCTCTCATCTTCCACTGCCCATTCACAGAAGGTAGGTCAGGCAGCGGAAGAGGCCTCAAAGGAAGCCACACATATCGCGACAGTAAACACACAAAGTGAGTCCACACCGATAGTCAATTGTTTTGCGACAGAGATAGTGAAAGAAGTTTTATTAGCCACAGCCCTTGTAAAGGCTGAGTCCAGAACAGGTGATTGTCAGGTGATTCGTGCATTCATAGACCCAGGCGCAGAGTCTTCATTTGTTACTGAAGCTGTGGTTCAAGCCTTAGGTTTAAAGAAAGTTCCCATCAAAAAATCAATTACAGGGTTAGGGGGCGAACCTACTTCGGCTGTGCCTAAATACACAGTAAATTTAAAAATACATTCGCTCACCGATCCAATATTCAATCTTGTAGTAGAGGCATATGTTTTGAACAAGGTCACTAATTACCTTCCTGGCAAACAAGTAGCGTTCCCGGAATGGTTGAAAAGGAAACAGCTGACATTGGCCGATCCGACTTACAACATACCCAACAAAATTGACGTCCTTTTGGGAGGAGAAGTCTACTGCAGGATAATTGAAGATGGGGTACTTAAAGGTCCAAACGGTTTTCCACTATTACAGTGCACCACATTCGGGTGGATTATATCTGGTACAGACGGTTCAACGAGTTCAAACGAAAATGTGACAGTTTTACATACACAAGTTAATGATGATGATATGTTGAAAAAGTTCTGGGAAATGGAATCAGAACCGAAAGATCACTCCAAATTGCTTACAACAGAAGAACAAAGGTCTGAAGACTTCTTTGCATCTACAACAGTGAGAGATGAAGAAGGCAGATATGTCGTAAAACTGCCATTTCGCGACGATAAGATCTGTAAAGGAAATTCAAAGGATATAGCAATTAAACGATTACACAGTTTGGAGAGAAAATTTGAAAAGAACAATACACTTAAAGCTAGATATACGGAAGTGATAAAGGAGTATGAGCAACTAGGTCATATGGTACCTGTAACGGAACCTGATCACAAACTTAAGGACGCTATATACTTACCTCACCATGCTGTCATTCGCGAAAATAGAACAACTACGAAGGTTAGAGTCGTGTTTGACGCTTCATGTAAAGACGACAAGGGTATTTCGCTGAATGACATACTCATGACAGGACCTACGTTGCAGCCAGATTTACGACACCTAGTTATGTGTTGGAGACAGTATCCCGTCTGTTTAGTTGCGGACATTGTAAAAATGTACCGCATGGTGCGGGTGGCTGAAGAAGATACTGACTTCCAACGTATAGTGTGGCGAGAAGATTCTGAAAATAAGATCAAAGATTACAAGTTGCTAACAGTAACATTTGGCACGTCCTCAGCTCCATACTTAGCAGTAAAGGCACTGAATCAAGTAGCCTGTGATCATAAGGACAAATATCCCATGGCTGCACCTAGAGTTCACAAAGAGTTTTATATGGATGATCTAATGACCGGCAGTGAAACAATAGAAGAAGGGTTACAGATGTACAAAGAAATGAAATCCTTATTGAACGAAGGAGGATTTATTTTACAGAAATGGGCTAGTAATAAACAGGAATTGTTAGATCAAATAAATAAAACAGAAAACAAACAGGTAGCAAATGAAGGAGAAAAGAACAGCCTGGAATTAAAAACGGACAATATAACAAAAATCTTAGGACTTACCTGGAACAGAGATGAAGATGTATTTCAGTACTCAGTAAATTTACCGCCGCTTTCAGCACCTGCAACTAAAAGAAAAATTATTTCGGATGTGTCGCGTTTATTTGACCCGTTGGGATGGTTGGCCCCGTGTGTCATAGTAGCAAAGATTTTTATACAGCGATTGTGGATAGCAGGAATCGGATGGGACGAGGAGCCACCAACAGATATATTGAATGATTGGATAACTTACCGTGAACAGCTAACCAGTCTTGAAGATTTTCGTATTCCCAGATGGAATAACATGAATGTTGGCGATACATTAGTGGAGTTGCACGGCTTTAGCGATGCCGCTACTGCTGCATACGCAGCTGTTGTGTATCTTCGGATAGTAAAGGCTTCAGGTGAGATTCGTGTTGCTTTGGTTGCTGCTAAAACCAGAGTATCTCCTGTAAAACAGGTCAGTATACCGCGACTGGAACTCTGTGGCGCAGTACTCCTAGCTAAACTTCTGAAGGAAGTTGCTACTGTCATGAACATACCCAAACACAATGTCAAGGCATGGACAGATTCTACAGTAGTTCTTGCCTGGATAAACAAACATCCGAGTAATTGGAAAACTTTTGTGGCGAATAGGGTTTCGGAAATACTTACCACTATGGACTCATCGCAATGGTCGCATGTCTCAACCAAAGAAAATCCGGCAGATTGCGCATCTCGTGGAATCCGACCAGCGGAACTTAATGAGCATGACTTGTGGAAATTTGGCCCCAAGTTTTTATACAATGAAGTGATCAGTTACTCAAAACTCAAGGACAACGAAACTAACCTGGAAAAATCTACAAAGGTCCATTTAGGGGTTGTAGAAGAACCTATTTGGGACAAATATTCATCGTTGAATAAACTTATTCGAGTTGTAGCATACTGTAGACGTTTTCTTACTAAAAGCGGATTGTACAGAAACCGAGAACACACTAAACATCTACAAAAATGGGAATTAGACGAAGCTTTTACAAACTGTGTCAAATTGTGCCAAAACGCAGAATTCAAAAATGAGATAGCAGAGATCAACGAAAACGGTTGTGTATCTACGAAGACATCGAAAATTCGTTCTTTGTCACCATTTCTCGAAAACGGTATTTTACGAGTTGGAGGTCGACTAGAGAATACATCAGATTCTGAAGAAACCAAACATCCGATGATCTTACCGTATGATTCACACTTGACAAAATTGATTGTAGCTGACGCACATATGCGCACTCACATATCGTGTTTTAATCTTAATCTTTGACGTTAATATATTCAGACATTAATAATTGACTTGTGTAGTAAATAATAATTCTTTAATTTTGCAATTGATGTTATGATAATATTGTTAGGACCTTGCATATTTGTATATTTATTAAGTTAGATTAAGCACACCTTCTTTGCATGCTTTGATAAGCAGAATGTACTGTGGGACGTAGTGTGTACTGTAATATCTTATTTTGTGTACTACATGCTTGCAAATGAATGATTTATGATTTATTGGTATCGAGTACATTTAGGTATAGTAGGAAAAATATCAGAAAGCACAAATGTAGACTCAAACAAAATGAACTCATTGAGTATTCCAAGTATTAGAGGTTAGCCTATTCTATTTATTTTCTAGATCTAGATAGGAAATACGAAAGTATTCGAGCAATTTTCACAGATTCAGCGAATACTAATAACGAATCAAAAATCCGAAAAAAGATTTCAAAGTTTCCATTTATATAAAACCGAGCGAACATGTTGCACTAACGAACTGGATAACTTCATAAAGATCATATGTTACTCAAAAATACAAATAGAAACACAAAAAGTACATATTTTACAACTGATAACTTTTTAACTATCCCCGTGTGGTTATTTATTTAATCGGATGGCGATATGTACAAATAGGCAAAATAAAAGATTATAAGGCAACATCCAAGTCTTGCAACCACTGCACAGCGTTAGGCGTCAAGTCCAGCAGGTCATGCGGGCTACCCGAGTATGCGCGAAGTGGGCACCGCTGTATGATGTGCTCCATGGTCTGTCCTCGGTGCCGCAGTCGCACAGCGCGGAGTCTCTCCATCCCCACTTATGCCGGAAAAAGTTGCATCGTCCGTGCCCGGTTCTTAGGCGGTTTAATTGACACCATAGTTTCCTGGAGAGGTTGGTTCCCTTGTTCATGGATGTCGGGTCGATGTTCACAGCTGGGGTACCGTCAGTTTGCCTCATCCATTCTTGTTTCCAAAGCTGCTGGTGACGAGTTAAGAATGTCACCACCCCCTTTCTTCCCGTGCTTAAATTGTGGCGTGGGCGAGAAGCTGGCAACCTGTCACTGCAATGTCACAATTTGCCAAGAGTCGCACTGAAACTTAATAGTTCATGTGCTCTGACTACCCCTTTATGGGATACAGGCGTGACTATATGTATGTATGTATGTGATAACTTTTAAACACTGATTTAAACAAAAAAAATTATTCAATAAATAAAAAGTGACTAGTATGTACAATCTTAAACAATTAAAACTAAAGTACCTTAAAAATGTAAATAAAACTAAATTAAAATATATAAACTAACAAAAAAGACCTCCGCGAGCTGAACCGGGTGCAAAGGTGCCCATCAAACTTGCCGCATTGCCACGTTGGATGGCAATGGACAACCTTTGCAGACTACAAATGATCCAAACATTCAAACATTCATTCATCGACTCAATTGATTTAAACTATCATTATTTTTCCACGTAGGAACTTGATTTTGCAAACGGGAATTAATCGCGTTACCTATCCGTAAAGTCCATCGAGTCCACTGAGTTTTCTGTCATAGAAAACTTTGCATAAGATCTGTTTAAGTAAGCGTTGCATATTATTTTTCTATCAAAACTACTTCAAAAACACGTATGTTTTCGAAGAAATTGTCACTTATTTAATTCATCATATCCTCATTTACTCTATTCTAAAGCCTTATAACAAAGAAGTGGTCTTAGAAGATTGAAGTACAGGATATACCTAATACAAAATTACTACTTGAAACAATCAAAACTGTCCAAATTTTACAAATAAGACGGACTAAGTCAGCACTTTACGCGGGTTTTCCTAAACGTGCGTCAGAAAAAAAAACATAATTAATTAAGTGAGTAAGTTTTTAAAAATCCAGTCCTACAACATGTAAGTTAAGAAGATGCCCTAATCGAATCTTAAACTTAATATATCTGTTAGATGACGGAAAATGTAGCATTTTGCCGACTAAAACTGTCAATCTCTTAAGACGGTCCCCCGTTTGAATGCCCTCGCTCGATCGCGCTACTTCCCCTCCCCGCACCCCTGTTATACGATACGTCGATCGAGATTCAAAACCACCATACGTAACAAGTCGCCATCTAGGAGGAGTTGCTTGTACTAGATCGCAATACTATAAGCTACTAGCGCCAGGAGTTGCCTGTACGAATGTATGGGTACTAATACACTTTAATGCTATAAATATGCAAATTTTTTTTAACGAGAAAAACTACTAAACATATTATAAACGGAAATAAATGCAGTAAACTAAAGAAAAGTGACCAAGGCCTTCAGTTACCCGCGGCTGGAATGCTGTCGTATTATGGAAGATTTTTTTTGTCAATAATCAATATGAATGTTATTGTATTGACGTATCATAAAATTACCTTTAAACTCGAACCAGAGGGCCCTGTGGCATCATCAATGACCGTATCGATAACCGGAACAAAATGTATCTAAATTATCATTAGATAATTCCTGTTTTAGTACTAAAACAAATTGTTTAATTCACAATGTATAATGTGAAAAGTACTAGCGCATTTTGGCCACTAGTCATAAGCAGAGTTTGGCACTGTGGTTTGTAACGCCGCTTACTGAGTGTAGTACTAGTATGGTCTGCGTTCGATTCTGGCCTGAGGAATATTTTTTTGGTTTTTATTTTTTTTCAAAACCGATAAGTTTCTACATTATAAAGGTTTATATCTCCCGTTTACAATATTTATGGCAAGATTCATTGTTTTGTATGTTTTTCCTGATGTAAATTAATTGTAGGTTCACATAAAAAGTATCTTTTTTTTGCAATAAAACAGGACGCGTAGCAATAAATATAGGTACCTATTATAAATATTCACTTAAGCTAATGCATGTGCCTTGTGTTTGGGGTTGCGTTGCGACTTGCGAGTTGCGAGGTAGGTAGTCCGCAGCGCCGAGCCGGCGAAAGACTGCATACAGGCAGACTGCATATTTAGCACGCACAGTACAACTCAAGTACCTATAAGTTACATTTTGAATAACGAGACATTTTAAAATTCGACCTACCATAGAAACGTTGAATTTTGTTACAAATATCATACAGGGAACCAAACTATACAGGCAGTAATTTTTATAACAAGCAATATTTTCTGCATATGGGCTGCCGGCTGGCTGTGTGAAAAAAAGAATAGAACATCAAAATTCATCATCAATTTTGTTTATTACTTATGTACATTTTAAATCTTCGATTCTGTCTTCAAAATACTCTTCTCTCTCTAACGCTCCTCTATCACGAGGCTATTCAAATGAAGCGCCACTGACGGGTCTCTATTGGTTCCCATAATTTTTTAAGTCCGATTTTTACTATCCATAACGTTTTCCGTCATAATTTTTCTTAGTCATATTATCACTAGTCATAAAATTAAACGTCAGAAATTGTAGTTCTGATTTTTGAAAGTCATAAGTATTGTTAGTCATAAAATTTATTAGAGAGTTTTGAATGATTCACGGTTATTTTCATTAGACTTATATTGACCGGGATATAGACCGTGATTACCTTTTTCAAATCAAATCATTGGATTGGGTGCAAATCATTGGATCGAGCTGCATAGTCCTAAGGTAATTTCGACGGAACGCCACTACATACCGAGATTGGTAAGAGAAGCCATTGAGATTCACAAATATAAAAATTTCAATCGTGAGGATGGCTTCAAACTATCTAATGTATGGAATCCAGTGATTTGTTTGTGTAAAAAACCGATGAAGTCAGAATTGAACAAACGTAGTGACACTGTGAGTGTAGTGTGTTTGGACAGACCATCGAGTGTGAATGCGACCAGTGGTAACGCTGAAAGTGAACGCAGCCGACGCGCGCGAAGGAGGGTAGATCGCGCGCTGTCTATGCAACTTTAACATCCACCCGCCTTCGTCAGTTTTCCGTGATTATGATGCATGCAACTGCGTCGAAATATCGGGAGCTCGACAAAAATCAAAAAGGTAATCACGGTCTATATCCCGGTCAATATAAGTCTAAGTCCATAGATGTACAAATCCATAATGTTGAAGGAAATAAACTTATTCGGAATAATTGATCTAAGGATTTATCACAAGACATAACGATTAATAACCGGGTTACCCTCATCTGGTAGAATAATTTTAGTCCGAAACACACTTCGCATAACATGTTTCGCAGAAACACTTTCAGTCGAATGGTAATTTTGCAGAAAATTTAGTTGGCATTATTACTACCATGCATAAGACACATTTGGCAGAATATTGTTTTACAGAACATTACTTTGGTCGACTTTGATTTAGCATAATTGTGTGTACCATAATAATCTTATAGCATAATATTGGCTACCTAATGATTCTCCGACAATTTTTTAGCCGATTATTGATTCTCCGACAACGATTCGCCGAATGCCATTTAGCCGAATAATCAAACTATCGCTGTCACTTTTGGTCGAACAACATTACGTAGAATCTTGGTTCGCATACAGTTCAGTTCGCTTCTGTGCAAATTATCCGAACTATTATTGGACATTTTTCATTTAGCCGAGTAATATTTCCGTTTAGGCCACGTTTAGTCGAACAACGTTTCACATTATACATTGTTAAAATATTTTAGAATTAATGAATTATCGCTGTTGTAAAAAAATTACGCACTTAAATACACTTTTTCTCCTAAACAATGTATAATGTGAAATTCTTTTCGTTGCGGTAATAAATTACATATACTGGCAACATTATGTTCTTGAACAGAAAGGTGCTAATTTCCGAATGGGAGAACTAATTTTAAAAATAAAAATTGGGTGAGTTGAAAACAACAATTTATAATTAATTTAGTAAAATTAATCCTTAGAATCAGAACATGATAATATAAATAAGTAAATGAAATAAATGTGAGTTACTCTTATAAACGATCTAACTGGATTTTTGAATCCGCAGAACACTTTGTACGCAAGTTCCAGTTAACTCACCAAAAAAAAACCTAATGTTCACTCGACGTATTGTGTTTCGACGAATTATTTGTCGGCCGATTTTTACAAATACTAAATGATTATTCGTCGAAAAGTAAATCGACGTATCAAATTTCTGCTTACGAACGTTTCCGTTTACGAACGAACATTATGCGAAATGAGAATCTTCCAATCGTTATTCGGCAATAATAAACGTCGGCGAATCGTTGTCGGCGTACCGAAAATCGGCGTATTTTATTTCGGAATATCAATCGGGCACCCATAATATTACATTAGCAGAATTATTACACGCTATCATAAGAGAAAAACTGCCCCAGAGTCACCGTTAGGTACGACGACGAGCGAAGCGAGGAGGAGTGTTAGGTATCTTGCATCCCCAACACATCCAACTCGCTATCAAATAGCAAATTGCAACTTTATGCCACCTAAATATTATGCAGAAATATTATCTGCAAAAGCAAATGTTCGACTAGAAGACTATTATGGTCATCAACATTATGACAACAGATGATTCGGTATTACAAAAATCTGCGAAATGATTTATGCCAAAGCATATTCTGCGTAAGGTGTTTCTGCCAAACATGACTTCTGCCAAGAACTATTATACGAATCAAATATATGCGTAAAAAGTTTCTGCCAGATAATAGTGAACCTTAATAACCATGTGTTTCTTCACTAATAGCATTAAATGGTTCTCTATTGTTTCCCATAAAAAAAGTTGCAATGTTTTTTTCGTCTGCATTTTCGAAACTTGTAATTTGGCTTACTAACTTCCTCAGTGTTTATTAAATTTTCATGGCACTTATTAAACCATTTGGTCTCGCCAAGGAGCCGACGTTGACAATTTCTATATCCGCTTTTAAGGACAAAAGATAACTAGCAAAAGGAAACTAACTACACGAGGTAAAGGGTTACTTTTTGAAACAATTTTGTTCCGCCAATAAACCGACGGAGCCCCGCTACGCGGGCCTCCTATTTCCGCTCTAAGGTAACTAACGAACCTACACGAGGAAAAGGGTTTTTAAAACAATTTAGTTCCACCAATGAGTAGACGGAGCCCCGCTACTCGGGGCTCCTAATTCCGCTCTAAGGAATCAAAGGAAACTAACAACCTACCCGAGGAATAGGGTTACTATATTTTTTTTCTGTGTAATTATATGTATGTCTGAAATATAATATACTTTAGGAATTTTACACATTAAATCTATATGCAGAAAAATCAGTAGGGCTTCAAAATATATGCCTAATAATATTTCTGAATAATTATTGTTATACTTTTCAATTTTATACTCATCAACTTTATGACTTTTGAGATTATGATATCCAATATTATGGTTTGTTATTGTTAGAACCATGAAACGTTATTCGTAACAAAAATTATGACTAGTGATGTTTATGACCACAAAATATGTGAATAACAACTTCTGACTAACGAAATTATGAACAATAAGTTTATGGGAAAGAAAGGGATCCCGCCACTGACATGTGTGCTTAGTCCGCCTGCGCGCGCTATGTATCTGCCCATTCCATGAATTTCACATTTTATCTTATTTATATTTTAGCTTTTAGAAGACAAACAAGCGGTGTACACCATTTGAGCGACGACTAACACCAGTACTGGATATTTCACAGAATGACTGATAGGATGCTTGCGAGTATCCATGATAACGCTCGCGCACCAAACATAGAAGGTTTTGAAAGAGATTTCTCAAGGAATTGTATCTAGCATAATGACGAATACATGTATACAGGGTTACGGTGATCGCTTTCCATCAGGCGGACCGTATACCTGTTTGCATATCTTTACGTTTGCTTTTATAAAAAAGGATTATACTATTCTACATACGTTTTTTGCGTTGTACTTTCCTCGCTATAAATAGTGGAGGGGAAAAGTCTCGTGTTACAAACGGGTGCAAATGTATTTTACTTTTCGTGTGTTGAAAAGCTCGCCAAGTTCAACTTTGCACCCTTGTATTAACAAATAACTATTACTTATTAGCTTTTATCTACGCCTTACTTTTATTTGATTCTATTGATGATTTATATTGCTTAAAATTATCAAAATGGGTAATTATTCGCAGTATCCAATGCCTGGAAAAGGGGTGACACCACCTCCGAACCGAATCAATGTACAATATATTTAATCATGGGATAACGGTAAGCAAAAAAATAACATAGTGCAATACAATACATATTAGGTTTCTTTAAGTTTGAAAGTATTATTTTTTTTAAATCAATAATACATACTAAAACTATATTACATTTACTGTAATTTTGTTCTTTATACTCACTCCCTATCGGCAATAGTTCCGGAGATATGGCCTTTGAAAAAAAAAACGAACCACTGTCGACCACTTCACCCTACACACACAGCGCGCACAGGCGAGGCGGACGAAGCACAAAGTTCAGTCGCGTACCATCTGAATAGTCTCGTGAGAGAAGAGTGTTTTGGATACAGAATGGAAGGATTAAAGTGTATAAACAAACACGATGTAAAAATTGTTCTTGAATAAATAAACTGAAACTGAAACTATATAAAATTTAACGAAATATAATATTACATTTTCAGGTTCCATTATTTTTTAACATATTACTTGTTATAAAAATTACAGCCTGTACAATTTGGCACAATATTTTTAACTAAAAATGAATAATATTTGTGATAAAATTCTATGGTAGGTACCGTATCTTTGATCGTAATAATTATATAATTTTAAAATATTTCGTTATTCTAACGGAAACTACGAACACCTATCTACAAATTTAGATTTTTGTTAGTTGCGGCATACGGTACGTATTATGGTCACGTTATAATATAAAGAATAGTTCAAATTTATTTATATATCACCTTTCCTTGTTACCTATATCATTTCGTGGGGATACCCCCATTTGCCAGAATTTCATTTGCCATAATTTTATTTGCCATCCTATTCAACAATCATAATATTGTTTCTCATAACATCTTATGCCATAATCATTGTTTACTATATTAATCTAGTGCCAGAAACTTTGTTTCCCATAAAGTCAGTTTCCATAATGTCATTTGTCAGAATCATCGAAATCCGTAATTACCACATTCCATACCATCATTTGTCATACAAATTAGCGTCCAGAAAAGTCAATTTCCATAATGTGCTTTGGCAGAATCGAAAACTACTATAATAGGTACTAGAAGGACTAGTGAATGAAACTGCTATCAGAAAGTAGGTTAGGTTAGGTTAGGTTAGAACTGTGACCCCTGGAAAATGAAACTGCTATCAGAAAGTAGGTTAGGTTAGGTTAGAACTGTGAACCTCTGGAAAAGGAAACTGCTTGAAAAGTAGGTTATGTTAGGTTAGAACTGTGACCCCCGGAAAATGAAAATACTATCAGACAGTAGGTTAGGTTAGGTTAGAACTGCGACCCCTGGAAAATGAAACTGCTATCAGAAAGTAGGTTAGGTTAGGTTAGAACTGTGACCCCTGGAGAATGAAACTGCTGGAAAAGTAGGTTAGGTTAGGTTAGAACTGTGACCCCTGGAAAATGAAACTGCTATCAGAAAGTAGGTTAGGTTAGGTAATAATATGGGCAACAATTAATATGGCAATAATTGCTTATGGCGTTTGAATATTCTATGAAATCATATTATTGCACTTAATAATATGGCTAACAAATAGTATGGCATTGTATGATTATGGAAGGTAATATTCGGATAAACAACGAGTATGTCATATGATTTTTATGGTAAACAAATCATTCGGGCAAATGAAATTCAGGCAAGTTAGATTCGGGCAAATGAATATTATGTTAAATGACTGTCGGGCAAACAATAGACAACCCATTTCGTGCTATGTGCGCGAAGCCGCGAACTAAAACCTACCTGCAGGGGTTGCAAGGTCAACGACCCCACCCGAGCGCGCGCGCCGGCTCGCAGTAGGTACTGTGGGTAATACCTAACCAAATCTAACCATGCCTGCGCGCTCGTTTACAAGGCACATGCATTTTAGCTTGTGTGTATTTTATATAAAATAATTATGTATTCATTTTCATATTTATTTATTGCTTTTTTTTTACACAGCCAGCACATGTAAACTATACAGGCTTCCTGTATAATATTTGTGATAAAATTCAACGTTTGTATAAACTTTTACATACTTATATATGAAGCTTCAAATAATTTTCATCAGCGAGAAAATACGAAACAATGAATTTTGCCATAAATATTGTAACCGGGAGATATTAAAACCTTTATAATGTAGAAACTAATCGTTTTTGAAAAAAAAAAAAAAAACACAAAAAGATATCCCACTGCCCGGGCTCGAAACCAGGACCGCATTGATCAGTGAGAGCCGTAAGCGGTGATGAAACCCACACGGCCAAATTCCACTTGCGACTGACGGGCAAAATTCGCCAATACATGTCACATAGTACATTGTGAAATAATTTATTTTTGTCCTAAAACAGGAATTATGTAATGTACACTTGTAATAATGAAATGATAATTTAATTTCATTTTGTTTCGCTTCTCTATTCTAAGAAAAAAAATGGCTCGGCGCAGCGAGCGGCACAGCCCCTCCGTCCGAGAGCCGGCAGGCAACTGCCGCGCGGTGCGTGGCGCGTTCAAAGGTAGCCCCTTAATCGCAGCTTGCAGCTTTCGGGCGTCAATTTTTGTAAGTTGAAGTCAACAAATACATACAAGTACATTAAAAATGCCTCGTTACGTGATATTTAATTGCAACAACACAAAAATTATGAACACTCAAGGGCCTGAGACATATTTAAAATCACAGGCAAGTAACAACTTCAGTACAAAATCTGACACGCTCGGCCGCCGCCCGCCATACAAATAGATGAACTTGCTTCTTCTATATAAATCTAATTCCGTTAAAATGTAAACAAAAAGAAACAAATATCGCAGGTTAAATCACCAAATATCGACGGGGTACTCAGGACCAAGTACGGGTAGAAAAACTCATACAGCCTAAGATGTTGATGTCAACTTTAGCCAGCCTGATCCGAGACCACGGGGACAAAAGCCGTCTTTGAAACATCGCAGGTTGGTTTTAAAAACATAGTCTTTCATGATTAAATCCCGTTTACAATTTTAAGTACCTACCTATTATGTGATCAATTTTAGTGCCTTCTTGTGCTGCTAAAAAATAATTAAAACTGAACGAAGTTTTCATTCCAGTTTTAATTGTCCGCGCGTTGCATAAAACAAACCTTTCAAAACCACATCGCTTATTCAAAACACGCCCTAACCATCATTAATCAACGAATAAAAACGACTGCTCATTAATTACCATAAATTACAAACAATTGCGATCTTACTTCAAACAAAATCTTTAGGACATTTCCGGAAAAAACAAAACCACCAATGTTAAAAAATTCTATCTTTAAATTGTATCTTTACTCGGTTATATCTAAGGTTGATTTTAAAAGAGCCTGCGGAAGTTTGATACGAGGTAGGGAGAGTTGACAGCCGATTAGAAGTACAAATCTCTGCCGGCCTAGCCGATATAACAATCCTTGATGTTACGTGGCAATCGAAACGCAGCCTGGTTCTGTCGCGCCACTAGAAGAGTGATAAGGAGAGGTAGTTCAGATAGGATGACTATGCGTAAGCGACTGTGACATTAGCTAGCTACGCAGTAGGTATAGAGAAGGCTTATCTAGAGTATTCTGCCTCGCCGAACTCGGGCGTCCAACATGAGGCACTGAGCGGGATCTGTTGAATGCTGGATTGTCTTTGTATTTAATTTAAACGGAAATGCAGGTTTGTATTTGAACGTTTCAACGGCATGCCATTGGATCATGTTATTTCGTAGGTATCTGTGGTGTTTTAAAAGTTATGACATGGCGATCAGTGGGTTAATAATATCAGTACAAGATTTTTGTAATCCTCTGGGGTAAATACACAACTATTCACAACCAATACTTAACGTGACTTGAAATTATAAATATTAGCAGTTTGTCCCGACTTGGGAACTTGTGGTTTGTCAAATCATTATTACACCGTCCTAACTTATACTGATTTTTTTCTACGTTTACATATTTTGACTAAACTATAACAGATCGAACTTTAATTCATACATTGCAGTTGATTAAGAAAATCGAAGCACTTAGAAATGCTTGGATACGCCTTGATTTTGAGTCCTTTACGGATTGCACTTATCCTAAGTATTTAGAATGTGTAATAAAATGTAGGTAGGTACCTCGGTACGGCTCAGAAATGTACAGGTCCGGTTGCTCTAGTTCCTACACTAGGCTCAGCCTGACCCGTAGATAGTCCAGATTCAATGAGAGTTTTGAATGATTCACGGTTATTTTCATTAGACTTATATTGACTTATATTGAAATCAAAAAGGTAATCACGGTCTATATCCCGGTCAATATAAGTCAGATTCAATGAGTTAATTTTAATGTTACTATTCTTGGACTTTACAAAAAATAACATCGAGGCATCCTATAATTACTTACAAGAACTTCCACTCGACTCACACGCTCGTTCAATATACGAAACCAATTTTCCAAAACACCGTAATCGTTCCTTCGCTTAGTGGAGTGCAAATATGGCTGTTTCCATTCGATATCATCTGGAATCATCAACACATTATGAGTTAGGAATCCATTTTGGAAACTGTTTGCTTATCGAGATAAAAATATTTATGTGGTTGGCACATATCAAAACCAGGTATCGGCAAAAACTTTTATTTTTATAAGTAAATAGATTTTGTCCGCGGCTACGCACGCGTAAGAAAGAGACGAAAAGTAGCCTAACTATGTCACTCTCCATATACTTTCAACTATCTCCACTTCAAAAATCACGTCAATTCGTCGCTCCGTTTTGCCGTGAAAGACGGACAAACAAACAGACACACACACTTTCCCATTTATAATATTAGTAAGTATGGATTATAGTTTTAAATTCACAACAGCATTAAACCAATACCAATTAATACATTTAAAAATGCGATAAATATAAGCTTAAATTATGGTTTTTATTACAGAAACTTATTATTAGATATCTAATACAGAATGTAAACTGATTATTACTCATACTCATACTCATACTGATTTATTTATAATATTGTTACATATTACACGTCACAATTGATTTAGGTACATAGTTATTATATGGTATATTAAAATTAAAATTAATATCTGGGCGACCGAGCTTCGCTCGGTTCTATTTTAATATATCACGTCTTTAGATAAAAAAAAACTCTTATAAATACAAAAACAAAAAAAAAGACAAAAAACAAAAACTTAATTTCTGGCCGGGATTCGAAACCCTGACACCTACGATCTATCTGCGTACATTAGACCGACCTCGTGCGACTGAGCTACGCGGAATCGATGCGCGCGCGGCGAAATTAAGGACCATATTTTACGTTTACAAATGCGAAAGAAAAACTCAAGAAAACTCGAAAATTCGCGTTTTCCGGGATCTAAGGCTACGCTAGATCGATTTTTCACCCCGAAAACCCCCACAAAACAAATTTCAGCGAAATCGTTAGAGCGGTTTCCGAGATCGTCGGTATATATAAATAAATAAATAAATAAATAAATAAATAAATATACAAGAATTGCTCGTTTAATAGTATAAGATTATATTAGTATTCGTAGTTTGATATGTCGAAATATGGTAATACATTTTTAAATTACATTAAGGACCATTGAGCATTATATAATATTAGAATAGAATGGATACAATGTTTTGTGACTGTTAATTAGATAGTTAATTAAATAATTTAAAAGATGTAGAATTCATACATACATACATACAATCACGCCTGTATCCCATGAAGGGGTAGGCAGAGCACATGAAACTACCCAAGTTTCAGTGCCACTCTTAGCAAATAAGGGGTTGACAGAAAACGAAATTGTGACATTGCAGTGACAGGTTGCCAGCCTCTCGCCTACGCCACAATTTAACCCATATCCCACAGTCGCCTAGAATTCATTCATGTCATAAAATGCGTGGGCGATAAGCCATTTTTTTAACGCTCGTGTGAATTGGTTCGAAGATTCTATACAGGTAATGTCTTCTGGAAGTTTGTTAAAAATCTTGGGACCTTGTACCTGCATAGTCTTGGAGGACTTACTCAGACGACAACTGGGGAGGAGCAGGCGTTCTTTGCTTCCTAGACGGGTTCGTGTTAGCTTGCTTGTATTAAATATGTGTCTGTATGTGTGTACGTGTTTGGCGATGTTAAAAATGTATTGTGATGTGAGTGTTAAGATGTTATTGCTTATAAAAAGTTGTTTTGCTGGTGATCCGGGGGGAGCGAAAGATATTATTCTTATCGCCCGTTTTTGTAAAATAAACACTCGATGCCATTCTGCTCCTGTCCCCACAGTTCAAGGCCGTAGCACATGGTCGAGTGGAATAGGGAGAAGTAGCTGGAGCGTAGTTGCTTAGGAGGTAGCACGTGAGCGAGCCTTCCTAGTGCAAAACACGCCCCTGAGAGTTTGCCACATGTGACGTCTATATGCTTGTCCCACTTAAGCGAAGAGTCCAGAATGACACCGAGAAATTTTGTGTTGTGTACTTGTCCGATGTTTGCGTCATCTATGCGAATATTTAGAGGTTTCGGAGGCTTTCCTCCCAGATTTATGTGCAAGAGTTGAGTTTTAGCTAGGTTTAAGACTAGGCCGTTATTAGAGAACCAATTCTGCATTGTTCTTATATCAGTCCTTATAATTTCCTCTAGGCTTTGTACGGAATCGGCAGATAATACGTCGCATGCATCATCGGCGAATAAATACATGTCGCCACGAACAATTGAGGGTAGGTCATTGACCTGTATCAGGAAGCATAAATTAGCCAAAGACGATCCCTGTGGGACTCCTATGTCGATGCCGCCCAAATGGGATTTTACCTGGCCGTTGTCTAAGGCCACCACTTGCTGTCGGTCTTTTAGGAACTCCAACAACAGTTGGTGGGCAGGACCACGGATACCTAAGTGGTGGATCTTTTTCCCTAGTACTTCGTGGTTACACAAATCGAAGGCGCGAGTCATGTCACATAACAAAATGGCAACATAACAAAACGCCTTTGATCTCGGGTCCACACGAGATCATTAACCCGGCCACAGGGGGGACAGGGTCACCTTCCCTGCCTCCCACTGTGGTAATATCTGACCGGCGCGTCCTTGCCGCGGGGGTGGACACCAACACACCTCAGTAGGCCGGAGTGTGTAGGTGACCGAGTTCGGTTAGAGACCCAGTTCCACGGGGTATAGCGGGGAGCCCGTGCCCAGGGTTACGGGTGAAGACCCCAACGGCTGCGAAGGCGGAGGTGGTAACCACTAGTACGGCGGAGTAGGCGTAAGAGGCAAAACCTCACTGTCAGGGATGGCAGTCGAAGAAGGATACTTCGAAACAAACCCCTGGTCTGAGCTGCCTCGACGTATTTGAGGTAAAGGTCAGAACAGTGCTGAGAGTGTCGGCCAGCGCTCACAGTAGGGTAGGCGGCGGACGAACCCAGAAGGGGTCAACGGCGGCACCCACATCTTCAGAAGATGAAGGCCTTGGCGTCAGGTGGCAACCGGCCGTAAAACATAAAGCCAAACCACTTCTCCTTGTACAATGATGACAGCACAATTACATAAGAGATACACAAGGGCTAGGGCGTCCCCCTCAAGCGACGTGGACACTCAGATTGCGAACAATGCGATGGGATATAGAGGCTATACAAATACTAGGGCGTCCCCCCGAAGCGACGGCGACAAGAACAACCATTCGCATACACCTTTTAGCAATAAGCTTAGATTAGGGACTTGGAATCTTGGCACACTAACCGGACGCAGTGTAGAACTAAGCGAAATATTGCATAACAGAGAACTTAATGCATGCTGTGTTCAGGAAACTAAGTGGAAAGGATCCAAATCTCGCGAAATCGGCCACGGATACCAGCTAATATACCACGGGGTAGATGCAAGGCGTAATGGAGTTGGAATTATCTTGGACCAGAACTTGAAACAGAGAATTATTAATGTTGATAGGAAAAGTGATCGATTAATAGCAATCAAGCTCGCAATGGATAACCAACCAGTACTAAATATCATCTCAGCATATGCACCTCAGGCCGGATGTCCGGTAAGGGAAAAGGACGTTTTCTGGGAAGATTTTGATGAACTTCTTCAAAAAGTTCCATCCGAAGAATGCATACACATCGGTGGAGACCTAAACGGGCACGTGGGAGCCAGCACTGGAACTTTCCCAAACACCCATGGAGGTTACGGCTTCGGTGCTAGGAATCAGGAGGGTTTAAATATTTTAAATTTCTTATCTAAATACAACTTTAAAATTGTCAACACACATTTCAAGAAAAAGGACGAGCATCTAATAACATATAAAACCGCGAAGTGTGCAACACAAATAGATTACATAGTCACCAATAACTCTTGGTTCAGGTACTATAAGGACTGTAAAGTCATACCAGGGGCTATCACTTCCCAACACAGGCTTCTGGTTGCAATTGTACAACTACCTAAACCTATAACAACACGGCGAGATAAAAGTGAACGAATTAAGTGGAAGGAACTGAACGGTGCCAAAGGAAACCAGTTTATAAGCGCGTTATCTTTATATTTGGAAGAAGATCTACACAAAAGCAAAACCGCTGATGTTATGTGGCGGGACTTCGAAAACGTGTGCCAGAAACAAGCCAAACAGATACTCGGAGTTTCTAAGGGTGGTACTCCTATCAAGAAGGATACTTCCTGGTGGAGTGATGAGGTCAAGCTCATAATAAAGGCAAAACGGGACGCATTTCACAAGTGGCAGAGGTCGGAAATGGAGAAGGACCGCTTGGAGTACAAATCAATGAAGTCTCTTGCTAAAACAACAGTCGCACAGGCGAGAGCCATATCAAGGCAAGACTTCTACGATAAACTGGAAAATGCTCCGAACGAAAACACAATTTTTAAGATCGCTAAACAACGGCATAGGTCCACCCTAGATACAAAGTTCAACAAGTATATTAAAGACCAACACGGCAAATTGCTTACCTCTAATGATGCAATAAATGAAAGGTGGAAGGAGTATTACAACCAGTTATTGAACGAGGAGTTTCCCAGCGAAGAACACTTCAGCCTTTCATGCACCGAAGGGCCACTCGAGCGTATCGATCTCACGGAAGTTAAACAAGCGCTGAAGAAAATGGATTTTCATAAAGCCGTTGGCCCAGACAACGTCCCCGTTGACGTGTGGGCCTAAAGGAAGATGCCTTACCCTGGTTAACCCTTCTGTTTAACAGGATACTATGCGAGCGGAAAATCCCATTCTCTTGGCGGGCAAGCTACCTGTGCCCTATTTATAAAAATAAGGGTGATATTGCTCAGTGCAATAACTACAGAGGAATTAAATTGATGTCGCATACTCTGAAATTATGGGAAAGAGTTATTGGGGCTCGCCTCACTATGCTGTCAAAAGTCACAGCGAATCAATTCGGCTTCTCACCTGGAAGGTCAACGATAGAGGCTATACAGACACTAAGAATACTCATGGAAAAGTACCGCACTAACAAGGAAAACCTCTACCTAATTTTCATAGACCTAGAAAAGGCATTTGACCGAGTGCCGAGAGAGCTAGTGTGGCAAGCGCTACGTGACCAAAAAATTCCAGAAGCATACGTCATCTTAATACAGGACATGTATGATGGTGTTAGCACACAGATCAAAAGCCCGGCAGGAATTAGCGATTCGTTCCAAGTCCGTGTAGGAGTGCACCAGGGCTCTACTATCAGCCCTCTAATGTTTAACCTTACAATGGACTATATCACGAGGAACATTCAAGCGGAAATCCCATGGTGCATGATGTATGCCGACGACATCGTATTGGTCGCTGAGAGTGCACTGGAGCTACAGGACACATTTAACCAATGGTTTAGGGAACTGGAGCGCCACGGGCTGAGAGTAAGCCGAACTAAGTCCGAGTATATGGAATGTGACTTTGGAGGCCAGGAAGAAACTGGGTGCAATATACTCATTGACAACGTCGCACTACCCAAAGTCTCACGTTTTAAATATCTTGGCTCAACGCTTACGACAGACGCCCTAATAGACGAAGACGTAACCAACCGAGTAAACGCAGCCTGGTTGAAGTGGCGATCCCTCTCTGGCGTACTCTGCGATAGCAAAATGCCCATAAAGACCAAAGGGAAGATTTATAAAACTGCGGTCAGACCTGCATTGACATACGCGTCGGAGTGCTGGACCACCCTTAAAAAGCATGAACATAAACTCCATATAAACGAAATGAAAATGCTGCGCTGGGCTGGTGGAGTAACGAGGTTAGACAAAGTGCGCAACGAGTTCGTCAGGGGATCCTTTAAAGTAGCTCCGGTGGCAGATAAGCTCAAAGAAAACCGACTCCGCTGGTTCGGTCATATAAACAGAAGAGGCGATGACTACTCCGTGAAGACAGCCTTAAATATCCCAACAAAACCCCGTGGCAGAGGTAGTTCACTTTCTACCTGGTGGACTAGAATCGAGAAGGATCTAAAAGCCCTGAACATCCCACCAACGACAACCCAGGACAGGCGGTCCTGGCGCCTACGTACAAGGAGGCCCGACCCCAATTGAAAATGGGAATGTGGCAGGAAGAAGAAGAAGATAACAAAATGGCAACATGAGACGATTTTTCTTTGGCAACCATGATTTTTTGGATTGTTTCGCGTATGACATTTATGCATGACCTGTTTTTCCTGTAGGCATATTGTTTGTCGCTAATTAAGCCAAAACGTTCAAGAAAAGATGTAATTAATCAATCATAAGACCATAAGTTTGTACGCTATTGTATGAGTCTCCAAAACTACCCTCCTATTAACATGTATAGCCTGTCTGTTAGTGTTAATTTAGTGTTAATATTTTCGAAAAAAAACTAACCTGCATTAGGAAAATATTTCAGGGACCTTGTATTCATTTGTTGTAGATGACAAAAAGGGAAAATTATAGTTTATACAATGTAGTAGGTAAATGTTTTTTTTTTCCTTTGTGCGTTCAGTCAGGCAGGTTTCTCGCGCAAAGGCTTGCCATTGCGATACAGTGCGCGAATACTGACGGCGGCGGCATAATGGACACCTTGCCAAGATGACAACGTTTTTTTTATTGTGTTTTTGACTGGCCAGTGATTGACCTAAGTCGCACCTGACATAATGGAATGACAACCCATACGATTTGACAGTTTGCGCACTTGTAATACAAGGCTTGTACCTTTCGAGAAACGGGCCCCAAGGCTTGTACCTTTGGAGAAATGGGCCCCTGGTAAGGGCATTTACCAGGTTTTAGAAGAAGTCAAGGGTGATCCACAGTGACGCTGCAATTTCGAGAGGTGGCTTAGGCGAGACGATTCTGTTTGTTGATGGGCTAGCCGATAAATTGAAATATGCTATTTGGGCCTAAATATACAAACCTACTCTATCACAAACTTGAACAGTCATTATTGAAGTCGTAAATTCTTTGTATAAATAAATAAATATCACAGAACATAATTACACAGACTAAGCCCCACGGAAACCTTAAGAAAGCTTGTGTTGTGGATAATGTGGGTATTCAGACAAGGTCTAATATACAAATACGTTTTGTTATAAAATGTGATGTCATCCATTTATAACCTAGCCGAAATGGCAATGAGGAGGCACACTCAAAGGTGGCGCCACCCTATTAGTCCATACGTGAGAGCGAGAAGATGATACGTTTTTTTCTCTGTCTCACATATGAATGATAGTGACATGCCTAGACACTTGCACAGGCGCCGCCTGGCGGGATAAAATGTCAGTGTGCCTCCTCATTGTGCAGGCCCCGCGTGGACTCTGTGATGAAATCTCCTCTCAGATACCATATACATATGTACAATCATGTACTTTTACATCGGATGGTATGTTATCAGTGTTAAAAGTTCGTAATCATTTCATAAATAACTGTCCATTACTTATAATTACTACAAAGGTACCTATTTGTAAGAAAACTGCTCCTATAATTTGGCTTACAGTAAAAATATTGTTTTCAGAACACGGAACACGTTCATCCTGTTTTCTGAAAACGATATTCGACATCGACTCAACAATTAAAATAAATTCGCGTAGGTATTATATTTATCTTGGAAAATAAAATAAGCTTTTCGCTTTATTTACATACAGAATGCGCTCCCAATCCTTTGCTATCACGCACGGTAATTATTTCACGTTAATTTTAATGATACATTACCCAAAAGCCGAGCAAACAAAAAGCTACACAAAAGTTTCACCGGATACGGTGGCTTCCAAAAAATTCTGGGCCGACATTAAATTGTGGGATTTAGAAAATGAAAAGGGGAAATTTAAAAATGTGTAACGAAAAGTTGGTGTGCCAGGAAGCGGTTATCCGACTCCCGAGCCAACGTCACAGTCGCATACGTTTCGTTAGCGTGTCGTAGCTCTCTCCTTATCGCTCTTCTGGAGTGGCGCGACAGTGGCCGACTGGGTTTCGCCACGTAGCCTCAGCGATTGTCACTTTGGCTAGGTCGGCTGAGGATTTAGACGAAAGTGGCTCCTTAGGGAGTCAGCGGTTTTGAACTTGGTGTAGCGGTGAGCAAAGGGCTTAATGATGCAATATGAGCATGCTAAGCCATACTTTTATGTTTCAAAACTCTTTGAATTAACAACGACGTTCGCACCTGGCTGTTATCATGCGAGTTATTCCAGCAGATTTGTTATTTTTTTCAGTAGACACACGATTTTAAAAAGCCAATTATAGTAACTGATTTTGACCAATCAATGCCTTGTTTTAAAATAAAAATTTGGTTAAACTATAGAGGAATAAGTAAGCGAAGAGTTGTAAAGAACTCCATACATCAGTAAATGCAAGTTACTTTTTTTACAAGCTTTTATTCAACTTGCCTTGTTAGTATGTTAGTGTGCGTCTAAACGTAGAAGCTAAATTGACCCACTTCCCGGTTTCCGATTGAGCTGAAATTTTGCACACATATGTAAATCACGTGACAATGCAATATTATGGTATCATGGAGGCTGATCTGATGATGGAGCGGAAAGGTGGTCATAGGAACTCTGTTATGAAACGTCGTATCCCCATCGAGTACGGGGTTTTTAGAAACGTCTCGGGGAGCTGTAGTTACGGTCGGCAATAAAATCTTGTGTCAAAAATGAAATTTTTGCAAAAAAATCTTATTTTGTTCGTCGCGACATCTATTGATAAGTTGCAGTACTGATAGTTTACGCTAGTTGACGCGTGGATGACGCTAGATGTCACTACACATAACTTGCATTTGCTGATGTATGGAGTTACAACTCTTCCCTTACGTATTCCTCTATGGTTAAAGGTTAATAAAAATAATTGCAATTCCGGCTATCTACTGAATGGCCGCTCACTCAGTGCTCGTACTGCTCATTGAGCTGCGATCAGAAAAGAGCCCAAAATTCCTTCCCGGTCTAACTGAAGTGATCCTTAAAGTTAATACTTATTATACACTGTAGGTACCAGTTTTACTCGACAGTTTCGATACTAGTCAATCTTTGAAACTTACGTAATGGATTCATTTAGAAATTATATCAAGTCAATTCAGTAGGTAACTATGTACTTATCTAAACTCTCAGTACCTAAAAAATATCAATGCAGCAGTTCCAGTTTTGAGGGAAGTAAATATTTTGTTTCAACCAGATATATTTACGTTTTGGCATATTCAATTGCAATATTATATTCTATCTTTATTGCATATTATATATGTCAACAACTATTCATAGATACATTTTTTTAAAATAGTGTGTAACGTAGTAATGAATTTAGTACTTACATTAAAACAAAAAAGCTGATCGAAGTAGACTGTATGACAATGATTATACCGGTATATCATTCTTAGCGCGTTTTCACATTATCCGATCCGCTATCGGATGTCGTAAGGATTTCAAAGGAACAAATCAAAGATGGAGGCTTAAATGTATGCTGGGACATCGGACATTGGTGTAACAATATTCCATAACATTAAGTGTAAATGTTATCAGAACCCGCCTACATGTAATGTGTATAAGTATAAAATAACGCTAAAACTAAAAACCGGCCAAGAGCGTGTCGGGCCACGCTCAGTGTAGGGTTCCGTAGTTTTCCATATTTTTCTCGAAAACTACTGAACCTATCAAGTTCAAAACAATTTTCCTAGAAAGTGTTTATAAAGTTCTACTTTTGTGATTTTTTTCATATTTTTTAAACATATTATTATGGTTCAAAAGTTAGAGGGGGGGACACTTTTTTTTCCTTTAGCAGCGATTATTTCCGAAAACATTAATATTATCAAAAAACAATTTTAGTAAACCCTTATTCATTTTTAAATACCTATCTAAATAATATATCACACGTTGGGGTTGGAAAGAAAAAAAAATCTGTCCCCACTTTACATGTAGGGGGGGTACCCTAACAAAGCATTTTTTTCCACTTTTTATTTTACCACTTTGTCGGCGTGATTGATATACATATTGGTACCAAATTTCAGCTTTCTAGTGCTAACGGTCACTGAGATTATCCGCGGACGGACGGACGGATGGACAGACAGACATGGCGAAACCATAAGGGTTCCTAGTTGACTAAGGAACCCTAAAAACGATTTACGACCAGACCAGTCACGCTTAAAATTCCCCAAAACTCTAACAAAAGAAGTTGGATCTTTAAAGAGATACAATTCTTTTATAATAGTGACGTCAGGGTTGATTGTGCGAGGAACTTTGTCACGAGTTGCGAAGTGGCTATTAGAGACTATAAAAAGTTGGTCACATCTCTCCGCGACGCCATTACGAGTTGGATGTTTTGTGATGACTGTTTCAGTCTCCTCGACAAAATGGTCTGTTACATACTGTATCAACTGTACCCACCTGTTTTGGATTAGACTATAGCATTTTGATCAACTGCATACACATGTACCCTGTGTATTTATTATGTGGATTGCTTTCTATGGTATTTTAATAGGTAATAATTTGTCCCAGAGAGCAGAGAGAGTTTTGTTGGTTGCAGAGAGGAAACGCTGCGAGTGTCCTGGCGACCATGCCAGGGAGAGATGAGTTAGGGGAAGTATTTTTTTTTTTTTTTTTAATTTTAGGTTAAGTTTTAATTGTATTTATGATGTCTGAGGTTTTTTGTATGTGTTTTTGTTAATAAATGCGACAGAGTATAATTTGTCCCTAAGTAGTAACCCGAACTTGGTAGATGTCTGGAAATATAATGATAACATGAGCGTTTGCAAATAATAGTTTTTTTCACTGTTTTGTATATTTTGTTTCATTACAGTATTTATTTGAACTTTATTGCACAGTAAAAAAATGTACAAAAGGCGAATTTAATGCCAGAAGGCATTCTCTACCAGCTAACCGTTGGGCCAAACAGAGATCTATAAGAGCGTAATAGGTGTAGGATATTATAGGGTTATTTTAAGTTGTTTAGGCTTTTTCTGAATTCATTTTATCGGCTAGAGTAATTACATTCATGACTTTTTAACTGAATCCTCAAAACCCATCAACTGACAACCGAGGAAAGATGAGATTATGAGTTTATCAGTCTCAACTGTAGTTAAAGTGTATTAATTATATCATTTAAGAAAAATCGATCACCTTTTGTTAACAACCAACTCAATTAAGATACCTTTGACTCTAATTTATTACAGATTTTAGTGGAGGAAAGGAGCGCAAATAAACCGGCAAAAAAACCTTCAATAAGATTAAAAACAAACTTTCTTTCAATATTATAAAATTAGAATAAGATCAAAGTCAAAGGGCGCCGCGAAAAAGTTGGTAGGAAAGTTAAATTGACACATTTTTAACAAGTTTCGACTTGTGTTTTTCCTTTTGGGTGCAAGTGACTGTTCTCGGCGTTATTGTCCTTGAAAGAGAAACAAGAAATAAAAAAAAAGAAATAAGTAACATTGAATTACAGTTGACAACATTTCATATTTTTGAGTGCTACTTTTTATTGTTTGGTTTGAAAGAACTCAATACTAAAAGATACATGTATTTTTAAATTTTTCCAAAAACTGCTATTTTAATGAGAAAATCTCTTCTTATTACTACTTCGAGCAGAAAGAGCGTAAGTTACAAACATCAAGACACAGCTTTATGACGTCACATGTGTTGTTTCATACACCTAAGAAAACGACAAAATCATTTCTAAAATAAAAGTTTGAACAGTCAGCTTAAACAGTCACCGTATATCTGACTGTCAAGTGTCACTGTCAACCAATAGTGAATGACTTCGAGCCATAGACTAAGCCATACATTTTTTATTATATTTGCTACGAACGGTGATACTGTCAAACTCACACTGTCAAAACTGCGGCACGGCCACCGGCGGGTTCTCCGGTCTCTGTATCATTATGCTCTAAGATACCTTAACCACAGTCTTTTGACTTATGCCACAACAGAGTTTTTGCAAGTTTTATAATCAAAGTATAATATTCCTTTCGCCGCAATGTTGTGGATTATTTGCATAATCTTAGTCCCTTTGTTTCCCATCAGGCACCTATGGACTTTGAGATTCTTTACAACCAACTTTGAGGCTTATGAAATAAGAGTCGAGAAGTTTGTCTGTATAATCTTCTTTGGACCTGAACGTGGCAACTTTACCTTGAGTGGTAACTTTACAATAGAAATTAGTCATTTCTAAAGTTACTACAGTTTAAAATTAAATACCCATAAAAAACCTAAAGATATTTGCAACCTAAAGATATTTGTCCTTTCGAATGGTGCTTAGTTAAAGTCTCAGGCTAGTTTTAACATAAATTATTAGTTTTATCCTATCAGGCCATATAAAGAATTTTTTAAAATATCGTGCAATTGTATTTGTATTGCAGCGCAGCGAATGAGATGCATGATAATAAGACGTCATATTTTAGTTCAGATCGTGTGTATGGCTATGAAAATTAAATCAATACCTATCGTTGCCAATTACATAAAAATAATAGTTTGGGTTTGGGCTTTATTTTACTGAGAATTATTTACGAACCGTTCAACTAATCTTTATTACATAATTATTTACCTTCATATTCCATCATTTTTCGTCGTTCGATTTTCGTTCATTCGTAAAAGCTTCGTCGCGTAATATCCCATAATAAATACCATTATTATAATATATATTGCTCATTATTATACGCGACTACTCTCTCTGGCCAAATAATCTGTATGATGGGCATTATTAACATAAGGACGGCAATTACCGCATTGGTTATCTTTTAGCAAAAATCCATACTAATATTATCAATGGGAAAGTGTGTGTCTGTTTCTTTGTCCGTCTTTCAAGGCAAAACGGAGCGACGAATTGTCGTGATTGGTGAATTGATGAGTGGATATAGTTGAAGGGATGGAGAGTGACATAGGCTACTTTTTGTCTCTTTCTAACGCGAGCAAAGCTGCGGGAAAAAGCTAGTAGTTTTATAAACAAAACATAAAAAAATGCATTTTTGTTTAATTTGTAAAAACGATCTCGTTTGGTTACGGGTTAGGAATTTCACCACCCTCTTTTCTTCCGTGGGTGTCGTAGAAGCCGACTATAGGATACAGGATAACGTGTGTGTGTGCAATGGGCTAGCAACCTGTTTGCAATATTACAATGACGTTTTCTTGAGAAAAAAATGTTACATAAATACCTACAATACGCCGATCAGCCGGGGCAGAGGTAGACCAAAGAAGAGGTGGCGGGATGACCTCGACGCATTTTGCAGCGACTGGCCGGAGCAGGCGGCAAATCGTGATGGGTGGCGGAAGAAAGGGGAGGCCTTTGCCCAGCAGTGGGACACAAAAATAGGCTAGGAAAAAAATACAACTACAAAAAAAAGGAAATTTTTTAGATGAGACTAATTTTTGAATAAAACTATAGACAAGTTTTTTCTATGTACCTACTTCCTTTAAATAAAAATGGCGCAAATAGGGTAAACTCGCCTTATTCGATGACACGCCTAATTCGGTGACACAACCAAAAATCGTCTTTCGGAATAGTGCTTCAAAGCTTGTATCACCGAATTAGGCGTGTCAGTCGTGTCACCGAATGAGGCGAGTTTACCCTACTCATTCTTAATAAATAAATACAAAGCCTCAATAATTCTCTCTAATAATACCTGAAGTGTCATAAGAGCATTTGAACTAAGGCCACTCAAAACAAAGCACTCCAATACTCGGATCCAGCCTTTGTGCTTTGACTGCCGTTTCGTAGCGAGAATGCAATCCGATTAACGGAAATTGCCTTTACACTCAATACCTTACTAGGTTTGGAGAAAAATGAGGCTAACTAGTGAATGTAGTGTACTTATTCGTATTAAAATTGTCAACACTTAGGTTAAAACTTTAATGAACAACTTGAGAGTTCTAGCTTTGCTCGGAAAAAACTCAAATGCACGAACCATAAATAAAAGTTCTGTTTTTCATTAGACAGAAGAAAGATTTTAAATACCATTTACCACAGCTTACTAGGCGGTCTAATCTCTCCCCCTTTTCAATATACTTCTATTTATCGTCTTGTCAATTAGGTATTTCCCAATTTGAAACTTTTTAGTCGCAACATTTAGTAGGTACTTACTTGGCTGGCTCAGCGAGCGAAAAATGACCTTGGCCATCGACACAAGAGATCGCCACTCTCTATTCTAAGCAACGCCATCGGTGTCCTGCCGTTTCGCCAAAAAACGTTTTGTCAAATTTCATTTCCCAATAATCAAATCGCAATAGTTTCATTTCCCAAAGTATTGTTTGGCAAAGGTATGTTTCGCAATGAATTTGTTTGGTCAAATTATCATTTGGCACAATTTTACTTAGTCAAATTTTATTTAGACAAAACTTTATTTCGCAAACGTTTTTAATGGCAAAACTTATATCCCAAAAACATATTTGGTCAAAATTTCACATCGCAAATTTCGAAAATATTTAGGCATTTGCATTTTCATTTCTACGGGATTAATTTAATTTACCGAAGATTTTTTTGCCAAATTTAACTTAAAATTGTCAAATGATAATTTCAGTTTTATTCCTAAGGCTTCAGTTGGACAAGAAAAGTTTGCTCAACTTTATTTTTGTCAAATTAATTACTGGACAAAATTATTTTGTCAACTATTTTTTTTTTTTTCAAAAAATGTTTCTACAAATTACACCATGCAAAACCACGTTTGACAATAAATATTACAAGGCATAAATGTAATGTAATAATTTTATTAGTATTGTAACAGAAAACTCGTAGGCGACAGAGTCAGTTTAGGTGCGACGACGAGCGAAGCGAGGAGGAGCGTGTTAGGTTGACAGTGAGCAAACCGGAAATGGCTTTTTAAAGTAATTAAAAATTAATAGTACATAATGGTTTTTAAAACATAAGGTTTCTTTTTAATAAAATGTATCCGGACATGTAAGTGAAAATGTCATCCTTGACATTTGCAGCAGGAGGAAAAAAAGTACGACATACACATTATTTCACATAAATCTTGGACACAAAGTATAAAATCAACAAACAAATTTCTTGTGCGCCATTTAATTACAATATATTGAGAAATGGAAATTTTGCCTAACAATACCTTTGACTAAATAATATTTGGTAAAATGAAATTTGACCAAGTAAATATTTTGGGAAACAAATACTTGCCAAAAAAAGTTTTGCTAAATGTCAATTTGCGATAAGTTGTTTTGCCAAACGTTTATTTGGGAAATGATAATTTGGGAATAATAGTTTGGGATGTGAAACTTTGGGAAACGTTTTTTGGCGAATCGTCAGTAAACCCTGGGTTGATTTTAGACCCGAGTGTTCGTACACATAATATGCTCTTCTCACACCCCCTCTTGATCCCCCCCACCCTTTATTTCCAGCGTGCGTAGCCGAATGCTCAAACGCTCACAAAACGAAATGCTGGTAGATATCTATCTCTACCGCTCTTGCGTATTGGCGCGACAGAGCCAGACTACCTTTCGCAGCGTTTCGTTTTCGTTTCGCGTCGTAAAAATGCCATTCGGCTACCTACGGGGCCTAATAGTGACCGAGCCGCCGGAGCTACATTACATAAAGCCTGACCAGAATGCGCATGTTGCGCATTACAACTATTTTCTTCATACTAAACTGAACTGTCACTGTCACAATACATCAGAAAAACAGCGCCATCCTGACAATACCTAGTCAATTATTTCAGGGTGCGTAGCCGAATGGCACAAACGCTCACGAAACGAAACGCTCGTAGATATCTATCTCCATCGCTCTTGCGTATTGGCGCGACAGAGCCAGACTATTAGCTTTCGCGGCGTTTCGTTTTCGTTTCGCGTCGCAGAAATGCCATTCGCCCACGGGGCCTGCCGGCGTATCATGCTTCTAATTTTATCACTTATCCACGTGGATAAGACTTCTGTCACGCTTTGGCAAGTATGTCAGTGTGAGAATGACAGATGTCTTATCCACGTGGATAAGTGATAAAATTGGAAGCATGGTACGCCGGCAGGTCAGGTTTTACAAATAATTTCATTCCGTAATTAAACCCTTTCCTAGAATCGTACTGTTTAAACACTCACCACCACTCACCTTGTTTACAATATAATTGTGCTACTGCTGACTAGTAAATAATTTAGTTCGTACACAACAGCTCGCTGTCTATTGCTTCATTCTCGATAGCAAAGTTTTAAACAGTCGAGTTGTCAGTTTATTTAGTACAGGCTCGAGGTAAGTAGTGCAGCCTAAGCACTTTAATGATGGAAGGCTAAAGGGTGCCATCACATCTATTCGCATTGATTCGCATCTTAAGTAAGAAACACTACTACTACATATAAACGTAAAAGTATCTTGAGGCATTGTATTCAAATTGCTGGCGATATGTCCTCGTTGTATCGCAATGCTGATACCTACGTTGTACGAGGAAGTCACCAGCTCTTCACTGCACTTAATTAATTACTAAACTTTATCAAATTAATAGCAATTACGAAATTTTCTGTCCTCCGGCCGTAAAGGGTCAAATTTCAGGCCGCTGTGGAAGGAAGTTACCGCTTCTCGGCTCCTTTGAACAGAAAAACATCTAAACACCTTAAATAAGAAAGCCTTAGATCAAGTGTTTCGAAACAAAAGCGAAACAATTAGAAAGAAAACAAAATTGACAGATGCTTTACACCATGCCTTAAAACTGAAATGGCGATGGGCCGGTCACGTAGCAAGATGCACCGACTAACGCTGGACCCTCGCCGCCACGAAATGTGAAGGTCCATCTGGGAAAAGAAAAACTGGACATCCACGACAAAGATGGGCGGATGACATCACCAAGCTTACCGGCAAAATTTGGCTAACAGTTGCCAAGGATAGAACGAGGTGGAAGGTGCTGGAGGAGGCCTATACCCTAGAAAAGGGGTCCCTATAATTTAAATTTAATTTTAAAATAAGTATATATGTAACTAGGTTAAGTTTAAGGGAATAATAAAGGCTTTATTATTATTATTATTTTAGATCAAGTGTTTGTCGGCCGAGGCGGAGTAATCTGAGACATTTCTTACTTTAATGGCTTACTTTACTATTACAACATAGTAACAGTGACGTTTTTTCAGAAGTGAACATGTGGTGCCCCCTGGCAACAGCGGCGATCTGGGGGATAAGTTGGTATTGTCACTGCGTCTGCCGGAATTGGCGCGGGCGGGAGATAAGGAAACTTTTTGCGCCCGTTAAAACCTGTCCTATTGAAGAGCTCTGCAAATTGGCGATTTTTCTGTGTTCGCCTTATAAATGGTATTTAGATTTAAAGCACAGAGGGCTATTTTGACTGGTGGGTAATTTCAAATAATCGAAATATTTTCCATGTTTTACACTCAACTTTTCGTACAGTAACCAAAAAACTAAAAAAAAACCGCCTTCATAAATAAGCGCGTTACAAAACACGGAGAATCTAAAAAGCAAAAAATAATAAACCTTTGAATTTAGATTTCTTATCGGATTGCAATAATCTAAAATTATAAACAAATCAATTATTTTTGTAGTCGGTACCAGACCTGTTCGTCGCCTTGCTACTTATATTTCCTGTTTGCCCCACCCAACCATACGCAGGCTGGTCCACTGGATACGTGTGCCATATGTGACTAATGGACACATATTAAAATATTGGGATCGTTTTCTTGCCTTGTTGGTATCAATATTGGCACACGCGGTTAAAGTACAACTTTGCCCCCTTTATGAAACAATAGTTATTTGTTATACAAGGGGGCAAAGTTGTATTTTAACGCCGAGTGTGAAATTGAAAAACGAGCAAGTGAAAGGATTCTATATTTGGACCACGAGCGAAGCGAGTGGTTCGAGAATAGAATCCTGAACTTGCGAGTTTTTTAACACACGAGAAGTAAAATACATTTGCACCCGAGTGTAACACAAAACTTTTCCCCTCAGTATAGCGAGGAAACTAAAACGCAAAAAATGCGTTTATCACTGCTTCCAGTAGTTCCACAGGTGGTAAATCATCTTTATTACGAGATTCACCTACTTTCAATTTTAAAGCAGTTAATTTGACTTTATTCAAGGTCAAATTACTTTACCCACTAGTGGATAAAATGCGTTTTTACCCGCTGGTCTTAAAGGACAAAACACGTGTTTCCGAGCTAGTGAGGGGAAAACAACTATTTCCTTTTTAAATTGTGTGTGTGTGTGAAATGTGTACGAGTAATTACTCAATAAATACAACGAATCACCCACTTAGCCCGAAATCAATTATTCATCAAACAAAATAAATGTGTAACAGACAGAATTTACGGCGTCCAGTGATACAATATAGATCATAAAGCAGTCGACGCGCACAAGTGATAAAAACTTTTATGCCTCTGCGATTGTACAGCCACACGCTAAGGCCGAGTACCTGGATTACTAAATGGACTGAAAATGATATGGAATCAAATGGTACTTAGGCGTTGCATGTGCCTGCACAGACTGCATAAAATAAGGTGGGAGGCGATAGCAAGGGATCCTATTGGCCTAAGTCCCTACTTCCCTAGCCCTAACTTATTCTATGACAAGGATGTCTGTACCGGGAGACCTATCGGTAACAGACGGATTCCCTACGGGGGGGGATCAAGGTGGTTGGATGGATACTTGCTGCCGATCGCCCAGGCTCAGACGACCGATTAAGGCTAAAGGAGCTAAAGGAGTAATGAGTGCCTGGCGCATCGTTGTGCCAGTCGGACGTTCGTCATGCGTGCGTGCAATGATATCTAAGCCGTGTGGTCCAAGTGATAAGTGATGGCGAGTGTAATAATTAACGAGTTCCTGGCTTTTGTTCAAAACAAAATTGATGTCCTGGATAAACTAAGCATTACACAAATATGTGCATCAAATTTCACGGACGCGGAAATTGTAGAGGGCAAGAATGTCCTTTATAACGCTTGCGGAGGTAACTTGAAAAACGTCAGTCGGAAGGGTGAAGATAAGAAGAAAAAGAACATCAGCGACGTGATATCGGTTCTGGAAGAGATTGACCCAGACAACCAGCCAATATTTGTTGCGAAAGATTTAAACAGGTTACCACCAGTTACATTCGACCATGTGGATGTGACACGTCTTTTAAAGGACATGTCTACTATTAAAACCGAACTAGCAAATTTACAGCAAAAAATGAATAGTGAAATGATGGACTTACGTTCTTCATTTGATTCAGAAACTCGAAGAAGGCAGAGTGAACCGACACATTGCCATACTCCGAATATGACCACTGAGCCTCTTCCGCTTCCGCCTATGAACGAGACCGCGCAACGACCAGCCGATGCTAGTTCAACGCAGACACCGTCTTATCGCGATATGGCAGCGAACCAGTCTAAACGGCAGCGGCGAAGTCAAGCAAAACTCAACCGTGTGCGCCCTGACGACACGATTGTTAATAGCGGGACCGCTTCGTGTACATACCCGGCTATGGACACGCAAGCGAGCTCGAATGAAGACAAAAGTGGCTTTAAAGAAGTAACGTATAAGAAACGTAAAAATAAGTCTGTAAACATGCGAGGCTCAATGGTAACAAATAGCCGTATTCAGGTTGCCGAATCACTTTGCCATATTTATGTGTCCCGGGCGAAGAAAACTGTAACCGTAGAAGACATCCAGGAACACATTCGCGACAGTGGACAAGATTTTGTTAAAGTTGAACTTTTAAAAGCCTTCCGTGAGACTACTTTTAACTCATTTAAAGTCACTGTAAGCAGTGGGAAATTGGGCAATATGATGGAGACCGGCTTTTGGCCTTCTGGGCTAGTCTACCGCCGCTACCGAGAAAAATACGTACGCAACGATACAAACCAACCCCGCAATGAATAGTACACCCAAATGTCCTATTATAATGGTTACGTTCAATTGTAAGTCGATAAGAAGATCGGTAGAACAGGTCAGGGAGCTATGTAAGAAGGCGGATATCGTAGCTCTGCAAGAGACGTGGCTACTTCCCCATGACCTTGGCTTCGTTAACGAGATAAGTGATGAGTTTGCATGCCACGCCAAATCGTCAGTAGATACGTCGAAAGGCGTTCTAGTAGGTCGCCCATACGGAGGCTTAGCGCTACTGTGGAGAAAATCTAAGTTTCCGAACGTATCTGTTGTAGATTGCACTGGAGATAGGGTGGCAGGAGTACAAATTAGTTTGGATGGCTGTCACATTCTTGTCTTTAGTGTGTATTTACCGGTCGACAACGCAGAAAATCTAACAGATTTCACCGACTGTCTCGCGAACGTAGCGGCCACAATAACCGACAGCGATGCAGAAGCGGCCTATGTTCTGGGCGACTACAATGCGCACCCCGGCACCAGGTTTGGGTTGGAGCTCCAGGCTTTCTGTGCTGATCACTCACTGGTCTGCGCGGATATGGAACTGCTAGCTGGGGGTACCTACACCTTTGTGAGTGATGCTCACTTCTCCAGACGGTGGCTTGATCACTGTGTCACGACACAGGCGGCGCGGGACACTATTACAGCCGTGCAGGTCGACTACGGTGTTTACTGGTCCGACCACTTTCCAATGTCTGTTGTGTGTGAGATGAGTGTGATTAGCAATAAAAAGGAAGTGGACAGAACACCAAATGTGCTAAGTGGAGTCCGATGGGGCACAAGAGACTTAAATCATATTAATACGTACGCTAAGCACTGTGATACTAGGTTAAGACTAATTAAGTTGAATAGTCACGGCAACTATTGTGAAGATTGTCAGCAAGTTTTATGCATGAAACATCGGTATCAGATTGATATATTCTATGACAGAATCGTAACCGCGCTGCAAAAAGCAGCAGCATCTAGTATAAATGCCTGTCGCGGTGAACGGAAACCAGTTCAAAAGGTTTTGGGCTGGAACTACCACGTGAGAGAAAGTCACGAGTGGGCCAAACGGTGTCTCAGTTGTTGGGACATTAGTGGGAGACCGCTTATTGGGGACACGTTTGACCAAATGATCCACAGTCGAAAGGTTTTTAAGAATAAACTAAGGTGGTGTCAGAACAACGAGGACACTATTCGTATGGACATTCTAGCCACCCATCGAGCTGATAAGAACTTTTCCAAGTTCTGGAAGGATACAAAAAAACTTAATCCTAAAACTAGTGTTCCGGTCAGTATCGAAGGAGTACACGATGCAAAGGAGATTGCCGAGTTGTTCTCACAACACTTTGGTGTCAAGTCACTCCCTGCGGGTGCTGAGCCTCACTTCAAGACTCAGTCGCGGCGTCCAGACTCGGAGACCGCAGACTGCATTCACTTCAGTGCCGAGGATGTAGCCAAGGTTGTCAGACAAATGAAGCGAGGTAAGTCTCCGGGTTTTGACGGGTTGAGTGTAGAGCATATACTTTACGCCGGTGACAGAGTATTTGGATTATTAGCTGATTTGTACAATCATTGTCTTAAATTTGGGTACCTACCTGAGAAACTTGTTAAGACCGTGGTGGTTCCAGTGCCAAAAAATAGAACAGGTGATCTTTCAAGTATCAAAAACTACAGACCGATATCCTTAGGTACAATTCTAGGTAAGATACTTGAAAGGCTAATACACCCAGAATTGAAGCGCAATATGTGCATAGATGATGCCCAGTTTGGTTTTCGTCCCGGCCTCTCAACAGACTCAGCGATTTTCAGCCTTAAGAGTACAGTTAATTACTATGTGGCAAGGGAATCCTCAGTATACGCTTGTTTTCTAGATTTAAGTCGAGCTTTTGACCTAGTTAACTTAAAGTTGCTATGGGACAAACTCTCAAAGTCTAATGTTCCTTCGAAAATCGTGAGTCTATTGAGATATTGGTACGAGAACCAAACAAACTGTGTAAGATGGGGCGACACAACCTCTAATGAATATAGATTAGAGTGTGGAGTACGCCAGGGAGGCTTGACTTCGCCGGACCTCTTTAGTATATACGTAAACGAGCTGATTGTTGAGCTGAGAAGTACCAGAGTGGGCTGCCATATTGGCACTACATGCATGAATAATTTTAGCTACGCCGATGACATGGTGCTTCTCAGCCCATCAATCAGGGGTTTAAGAAAACTTTTGGCAGTGTGTGAGCAATATGCTCATAGCCACGGTCTAAAGTATAACGTACTTAAAACAAAAATGATGGTTTTTAAGTCAGGGAGAGGTCCGACGAATGTCCCGCCAGTGTATCTTGAGCAAGCACAAGTGGAAAGAGTGAAAGGGTTCAAGTATCTCGGACATATGCTCACGGAGGGTTTACTTGATGACGACGACATTGAGCGGGAGCGCAGGGCTTTGGCTGTGCGATGCAACATGCTTGCGCGAAGATTCGCGCGTTGTAGTGATGAAGTGAAGGTGACATTGTTTAGGGCATATTGTTTATGCTTCTACACATGTCAACTCTGGAGCAGATTCACACGACGTGCGATGAGTAAAATTAGAGTCCAGTATAATGACGCATACCGTATTCTAATGAAACTTCCAAGATGCTGTAGCGCGTCAACCATGTTTGCACAGGCCGAAGTCCCTGATTTTTTTGCGATCATTCGTTCCCGCGTCGCTTCGTTCTGGAGCCGCTTAAGAACGTCTGACAACAGTATTCTCCGTGAGCTGGCCGAGCACTTGGACAACCCAATATATAAGTACTGGGTAGCCGTCCACCACGACAGGAATAGGAAGTGACTCCTAGGCTGTGACTGCCTAATTTTTTAGGCATTATTGTAATTTAAGTTTTAATTATTTTTATTTTTATTTTTATTTACTTTTGTTTTTTGACATTGTACTGGATTATTTGAAATGGGTATTTACCTGTAAATAAAGAACTATTATTATTATTATTTGTATGTCTTACCATATCTCGGGACCATGGGGTCCCGGACTTTTGGGAGGCATGTGTGGGGCCGAAGCCAACAGCACAGAGGCCCTTTTAGACACTTTAATCTAAAGGCAAGGGATACACGTGGCGGATACCATCCCCGAGCGCACAATATGATACATCCGGAGATGGTCCCCGCCAGGTGTAAAGACTATTTCAGTGCAGCACTTTTGTGTTGCGATGGGAACTAAGGTCATAGGCTATTGTTGTGCAAGTTGGATTGACTGGATAATGGTCTATGGGGGAGACTATCGGACACCTGCCATGACAACTAGTCTCAAGATTGTAAAAGACAGGCGGTGACTCGCCAACTCATTGAGTGGGCCCTGCAAAACGGCCGCACGCACGGTGCGACAACAGAGCAACACTTGAAGAGAGGCTAAGAGGTTGTCGAGAGGTGAGACTGCGGTAGCCAGATCCCGGTGATCCGTTCAGCAGGCCGCCGGCGTTATGACATTTTACACTTCCAACCTGGAGCATAGGTCCCGCTCTTGCGAATCCACTCTGGCCGGCCGGTTAAGGCAAGCGCAGAGGCGAGGGCTAGATGGAAGTGCCCTCTGGAATAGGGGTCCGCGGTGTCGCCACTCACCGTCAGCTCGCCACAAGCTGCCCCTTATTATTATTATTATTATTATTATGCCACAGCAAGGGTACCTGTAGAAAGGTGGTGGATGGGAGTCTCTACTCTCAGAGTGTCGCCCTGAGCAAGCAGAGGTTTTAGGTATGGAGGTAGTGAAACACCAACGGACAATTGGTATCTCATTTATTTACAAATTATATTTCCTTATATACACAATATTACCTATAGCACACATATGTAAATCTTATTTGTATTCCATCTGTGTAAAGTGCAACTACTACACTATGTTTGTGCTGGCTTATGCCCTAGATTGATTTGCGCGGATCAGCGCGATGCGCTGACGAAATCTGTTGTCTAAACAGCGATGAACAACTTTACCGACTCTTTGCTGGCTGACAATTATTAGTAGAAGAAACCGAAAGTCAAATGTTAACGCGTTTCATATTCGTAATAGATTGTAGAAACTAGATGACGGATATGGTCCATCATCATGGGCACACATTTTCATTACGACAATAATTACCCATATTATACACGGTTTAACATGAGAAAATCGAAAGACTTTTAACTGACGCATTACTGAGACCAAAATAAAGATAAAACGTCAAGCAAATTTAAATGTTTATCTTTTTTTGATATATTTTCAAATAAAAACTAAATATTATTCGTAAAACTAGCATTTAAAATAACATTTAAAATAAATTTTCTAAATTTATTTTTTGCAATTATATCCGATAACGGCTTCATCGCCATCAAAACAGCGTTTTGTTCTGAGAAATAATAAGTAATTGTTATTTTTTTAAATGCTTATAACTCTGAAGAAAGGCAATTCAGAAAAGTTTATACGACATTTTACTCTTTTAATATGATGAGGAATACACTGTTAAAATTATTCGGTTTCCTCATGTTACACCGTATAAAATATTATTTCATTTCATTTATTTTAGCATACATAAGCATTACAGTGTTAACCAAAGCGCTTATATACTAGTCACCTTAACACTAAAAATACATTATTATTCATTACTTATCATTATCACAAAATTCAATGTCAAATTCAATATAAAATAAGTTACTAAAATAATACAAATTTCTTTCTAAAATAGGAATATCAATATTATATTATATATTTAGCAAATATAATTTCATTTATTTAAATTACACAAATGTTTGTAAGTGGCCTCTGTGAACTTAGTAAGAGTACAGCTGAAGAGATCTATTTCAACCGAGATCTTGTTTAAAATATTAATTGCCGCGACCAACGGTGCTGCAGCTAGCAAATTAGTGCGCGCGCTCGGGCGCGCCAGCATGCGCGGAGCGCGGCGGCACGGCCCGCGCGCGCGCGGCACCACCAGTCCTAACTCCCCCAGCACTTCCGGATTGTGCACGATCCCCCGCCAAACTTTGAACACATATGTCGCCAATGACAGATTTCGCCTCACTTCCAGTTTCGTGTAACCTACCATGCCAAGAACAAAGAGAGTCGGGTACATGAGTGGATAAAACGGATACACTCCATACTCTTTTAAGTACAAATATCTGGTAAATTTGTTTTGGATTTTTTCTACCATCAAAGATTATGACTTATACCCGGGCTAAGTACCTGCTCATATTATTATTTTCTTTAGTTAAGAAGTGGTAGAAATTAGTATAATTTATAAATTATTACAGCAACGCAGCCAAGCGTCTAAAACAGATTTCATAATTTCATAATTATTTATTTTCATTAGGCAACTTGACTAGTTCCAAAATGTATAAAATCGCTCTCCTTCTTGATGCGACTGGCAAATCATATTACTTTTTAGCAACCGAGTTTTTTAACCTAATTTGGGGTCGCTGTATCCGAATTTGCCGGTTGTCCTCGCTAAATCTTGACCGGAAGTGAGATATCCAAGATGGCGGCCAATATGACCCTATATAGCGACCTTAGTGAGTTCCTCATATGGAGACCCATACTTTTTTTAAATATTTTTTAGAAATGTTAATTGCATAAAATAACATTATAAATATTACGTATTTTAAGAAAGTTTTTAGTTTCTATCTATCATGGTTTAAAATCTACAGTTCCTTGAATATGGGAAAAATGGTCGTCGACGCCGCACTGAAATACGAAATCTCATTTGTAAGGCCTGATTATGACACAAAATGCACTTAAATTACTTTTATTAGTTTTTAAAAAACTTAAGTATTTCTTAATTATTTATTCCAGTTTTTTGACATTTTTACACTTTTGGTACATTTAACCTATGGACGCACAGTAAGACTCTCCTGGTATAAAAAATTGTCTAGTGTGAGAATATTTCATGAACCAAACGTTTAGAAACTCAGAATTGTATTTTTTTGCAATGCATAATTGATATCCACTGATTACCTACATCACAGAATACCAGTTTTTGACATGAAACTTTAGGTGAACGTTTTTAAAAACTCGTAGTAGACCCGTAGGCCCGTAGTAAAGGGTCAGACCGAAAACCAGATGTAACGAAAAGTGTTATAGCCCGGTGGCATGTAAATCTGTAACTATCATACTAATTATACGTATAATTTTGCTACTATTATGAAGGAAAAAGCATCCATTACTCAGAAATGTATGTTTCGCTGACATAGATGGCACCAACACTGGTCCACAAACTTTCAATTTTAGGATAATGTTACGTATATTTTCATAAGTAGTTTTTTTAAATTATTACTTATTTGTTTATTTTATTTATTTATCTTAACTTAATTGTACAAATAAAAAAAAATGTATAACTGGCGGACTTAATACCTAATGGTATTATCTACCAGAATAATCGAAAATAACTGATCAACTTTATACAATACTTATAAAACACATAAATTTAAATAAAAATATAAACATATATCTAATTAATAAACTTACTATATATAATATCAGAAACGAATATCGAAACTATTTGACACATGCTAGAAAATGGTGTTTCGCCATTGTACGTCTATGTCCAAGTTTGGCCTCGATTTCGCACCTTATAAATTAAAACATATCCTGTTTCGATTAACCAGCTCAACATTACATGATTGCAATCTATTCTATACTAACACTTAAAAGTTTCATGATTTCAAAGATGAATGTGGGCTAAGAGTGAGTGGGGTTATTGGTCAAATGTATATTTTACGGTAATGACCTGCTGAGCTAGTATCATAGGGCCAAGAGTTGAAATAATGAAAATAAATACCTCTATAAGCAAGGTGAAAATACTGGTAGTTATTAAAAAAAGTCACAAAATTTATTATGAAATGTTTATTTGCCAAGAAAGAATGTAACATATCGATACCTTTGGGTTCAATTGGCGTAAAGGACAAAATGCAGGTTTTCAGGAGAAGCAAAAAAGAACTTTTTTTTTAGAAAAATGTTTATATCTTTTTTGTTTTTCGACCTATATTTATGACGTAGAAAATAAGTAGATTTTTAGTATCCTTAACCTAGTGTAGCACCTGTAGTGATAAACTATAACGGTTTAGAAGTTAGATGGTTGTAAAGGACATGTCAAAATGCTATGAACGTCCTTTACACCCACGATTTTTTTGAACAATTAGAGTTGATAGGGTCGTAAATGACGGTCTTAGATGATTTTTATACAAATTCGGGGCGTAAATGTAACCGGAATGGTACAAATGGCAACTGTTTTTAGCTTGGTTTGCAATTGAGAAACTTGAAAAATGTATTAAAACGTAGTTAATATGGCATAGAATAGCCACAATAGTGTTACAGTGTATATTTATCTAAATATTTAGCAAAGACAAAGAACAAGACTATTTTATATCCAGTTTTGCAATAAAGAAACAACATTTGCTTAAAAACTATCTAGTATTTTGGAAAGTTATTATTTTAGTACTCGCCGCTGTCTCAATAAGTTACGCATTCAGTATTTAATTCTAGCAGGGAAACGCTTTCGTAGTTTAAGTAAATATAAAAACACTAATGGTAATCACGTAAACTTTAATCAGCAACTTTACTGTGAACAGTAGACTATATTAATACGACAGTAATTTTAAGTCTAAAGTGAAGCGCTGGTGGCCTAGCGGTAAGAGCGTGCGACTTTCGATCCGGAGGTCGCGGGTTCGAACCCCGGCTCGTACCAATGAGTTTTTCGGAACATATGTGCGAAATGTCATTTGATATTTGCCAGTCGCTTTTCGGTGAAGGAAAACATCGTGAGGAAACCGGACTAATTCCAATAAGGCCTAGATACCCTTCGGGTTGGAAGGTCAGATGGCAGTCGCTTTCGTAAAACTAGTGCCTACGCCAAATCTTGGAATTAGTTGTCAGAGCGGACCCCAGGCTCCCATGAGCCGTGGCAAATGCCGGGATAACGCAAGGAGGATGATGAATTTTAAGTCTAAAGTAGAAAGAAGTTCTAAGAATAACTAAGAGTTAAGTACCTATTTATAAACGCAAGTTAGGACGCGTATAAAAACTGTGACCAACTAATAAAATAATAGTAACTGTAGTCAAGACTACCTACTATATTGATTCATATCATCACTACATAGTATAAAACAAAGTCGCTTTCTCTGTCCCTATGTCCCTATGTATGCTTAAATCTTTAAAACTACGCAACGGATTTTGAGGCGGTTTTTTTTTATTAGATAGAGTGATTGTAGAGGAAGGTTTACATGTAGGTATAGTACCCATGCGAAGCCGAGGCGGGTCGCTAGTTTTTGATAATTTTAAAACAGAAGATTGTTATTTATTAGTCTTTAACCTGTTAAATAAGAATAATCTTAATTATGAGTTCAATCCTAGAAATATTATAGTCAATGCTTTAAGTACCTGGGTACATAGCCAAGTCATCAAACGCTAATGCTCATTCGCTAGCGAAACGCACCTGTTATTGTCGCACTAAATGTTAGTATAGTCTACTGTTAAAGTTTACTGGCGGCGTAGCTGAATGGCAATCGTCGACGCCAGACGCCGACAAAAATGCAGTCTGGTGCAATACGCAAGAGCGATAAAGTTATATAGCTACGAAATAGATATTATCGTGAGCGTTTGTGCATACGTTGTGGGTACGTACCCTGATTACTATAGTGTTTTTTTAATTACCTACATCTCGTCGCAGTATAATAATACTACGAAAGCGTTTCCCTGCTAGAATTAAAGGCTGAATGCGTATACTGACTATTCAACAGCGGCGAATACTAAAAAAATAACTTTGAGTTTGTTGCCAAAGTATTAGTAGATAGTTTTTAAGCAAATATTGTTTCTTTATTACAAAACTGGATACTTATAAATAAAATAGTCTTGTTCTTTTTTGTTGCTAAGATAGCTTAGATAAATAATACACTGCATTTTTTTTTATTAAACTAATGTAGCTATTCTATGCCATACTTGTACGTTTTGACACATTTTTCCAGTTTTTAATTGTAAACTTAGCACAACATTTGTACCATTTCGGTTACAATTACGCCCCGGTTTTGTATAAAAATCATCTAAGACCGTCATTTACGACCCTATCAAATCATGGGTGTAAAGGACGTTAATAGCATTTTGACGTGTCCTTTACAACCATCTATCTTCTAAACCGTTTAGTTTATCACTACGGTTGCTACACTAGGTTAAAGATTCTCGTAATCTGCATATTTTTCTTATACACGTCACAAATATAGGTCAAAAAAATAAAAAAAGTGGGTTTATCTTTCTCTTGGAAACCTGCATTATATGTCCTTTACGACAATATTTTTAGTGCTGGTCGTAAAGGACGAATAACAAAAAAACTTGTCCTTTACGCCCAACTTTATCACGCTACTATAGAAAGTAATCCTTAAAAAGTAAGGGCTTAAAGGGCAACAATATATATCAAGGTGACTTACGACTATATTTTTATTTGTAGATTTCCTTTACGACACAAATAATAATTTATAATTAATGACTTGATATTTACGCCCCTTCAGAAAAGCTATTTTTGCAAGTCCATAGTAGAAAATCTTGGTCGTAAAGGCAACTTTTTAAGAGATATCGAAATTTTAACTACACAGATCGATAGCGCTTGAAATTCTGAACAAAACTGTATATATAACTCATTTTCGCCAAAATGTCCTTTACGCCAATTATTGAACCCAGAGGTATCGAATTATGATAGCTTGTGTATTGGGAACCCTGTTCACTAGAGATGGTAAGCTTGATAAAGACATGGAAAAAAGAGTGAATGCTGGAAATCGAGTGAATGGACACAACATTTTTAAAGCTGCAGAATGTGTCGTAAATAGCACGGGATAGGTTGGCTGTGCAGTGTGCATAAAGAGATGTTGTTTTAATAAGTAGTCAAGTTGGTTAAGGCAGAAGATATGGAAATAATGAGTGGAAGAAGGCTGACAAAAAGAGTATATGTATAAGGGAGAAGTAGAAGCGAGAATTGAAAGGTTAAACCTCTGCGGACTTTGTCTGAAACAAATCGTGTAAATCCTGAATAAATTCCAGGTTATTGTAAATTGGAGCATTTTATTTCTTTAAATTTTTAAATAAGGAAATCTTATACTTTTAAACGAGCAATTCTTGTATATTTATTTATTTATTTATTTATTTATATATTTATTTACACTGACGATCTCGGAAACCGCTCTAACGATTTCGCAGAAATTTGTTATGTGGGGGTTTTTGGGGGTGAAAAATCGGTCTAACTTATCCTTAGGTCCCGGAAAACGCGAATTTTCGAGTTTTCATGCGTTTTTCTTCGCGCGCCATCTCGTGTGCAGTAGTTGTACTGTTAAGACAGAATTCTTTCGGTCGATGTAAGTACTATTTATTGCAAACACTAGATGGCGACACAGGTCAAGGCTAAAACGAATAGAAAATACACTATTTGAGTTTTTGTGGCGAAATGCGCGCCATCTCGTGTGGAGTAGTTGTGTTGTTAAGGCTGAGAATTCTTTCGCTCGATGTAGGTACTATTCATTTTTGAACTAGATGGCGACACATGTCAAGGATACGAAACAGAACCGAGCGAAGCTCGGTTGCCCAGATATTATGTACCTAAGTGTGATAATTGGAGATTTCTAACAATATGTAAGGCTTTGGAGTTAAATTTATATCTTACGTTCCCAATGAATTGGATAATGAAGCATTTAATACTTCAAATATTCTTATTTAGGCACTCTCGTATATTCTCTAAAAGTAAGCCCATATCGAGTCTTATACTTGATAAATATGCCTGTAAAGGAGCAATATGCGATTTAAATATATAATTAGTAATTAAAAATAAATAAATTCTGAAAATCAAATGCTAATTAAAACCTATATACTATCGATTTAATTATATTTTCTGCCTTACAATATCGAGTTTCAGTGTTTATTTGGGCTGTATATTTTGAACTATGGCAGATAGAAACTACAAATTTTCATAAAATACGTAATATTGTTACTATTATTTTATGCAATTAACAAACTCACTTGAATGTCTGTGTTGAATATCTCACTTCCGGTCAGTAATTTGGTCGGGAAAAGCATTTATAAAATACGCGTTATTGCTATTGTCATTACATTCAATAATGATCATTCAAAAAAATGGGTTCTCCATACAAGAAACTCCCTGAGTTCGCTATATGATGTCATATTGGCTGCCATCTTGAATAACTTACTTCCGGTCAAGATTTCGCGAGGGCTACCGGCAAAATCGGATTCAGCGACCGCAAATTAGGTTAAAAACCCCGGTTGCTAAAAAGTAATATATGATTTGCCAGTCGCATCGATTTTTTTGAGAAATGGAACCAGTCTATATACCGTAGGTACATTTCATATTTTATTATACCATTGTTCAATTTTATTGTCGCTTGTATAAATACTAGAAAAGAGCAAATATTAGCCTGGCGCCCGTCTCACGATCTCCAACAATATAAATATTTAATATCATTGTTTTTATAGCCCAAGAGCCGATAAAGAAATAATGGCTGCATTACGGCACTCGATATGGCATATTATGCTTTATGTCTACACGTTAGGGGCGCTTACCGGTTTACTGTTATTGGTACTGTGATTACCAGAAATTGAGGAAGTAGATGATGTTTTTATGGGGATTTAAAGGTTTTTATTGGTGATCGCGCGATATACTGTTTATGTGTTAATGCGTAATAAACGGACATGCTATGAAATATTATGATGAATTAATTTAGCATTAGAAGAAATTCTACCCACGCTTTCACGTGCAAATATTTATTTCCTGTTTTTAAAGCCACTTGATTTTCCTTGGCATATACATGTATACTTTACATATGTATACTTGGTATATATGTATACTTTACATAGTGAAATAAATAAATGTTATAGAACATATATGGTGTGACATCAGCGCGCCAACGCGCTATCGCGCTGTTCCTGTCTCACCATGTTCCTATATTAGTACATTACGATACTAGTGCGAAAAAAAGGAAGTTCGAAACGAGTGGCGATAAATCGACACGAGTTACGAATTTCCTTTTCGCACGGTATCGCACGACGTTTTTCAGTACCGACCCTCCGAAGTTTCGACCTGACATATAATGAACCGTCGGAGCACCATAAAAGAAAAATACTCTTTTAGGTAAAAGAAAAATCGCCTACATACGAGTAAAAATGGTTGACCAATTGTTCACCAAGTACACAATAATTGAAGAACGAAAAACAAGAAAAACCAAGGCGGACACCTAGTGCTGCTCGACTTATAAATGGGTTTACCTATTTTTCTGTTTATTAAAGCCATGAAATACTAATAATTGAAGGTTTGTCTAGGTATTTGTCTTTTCAACAGCGGCCAATTATTCTTCAATGCCTACAGAGTGGAGCCTGTAACAAAGGCGAAGAATTGAACGGTAGGCTATTCTCCTTATACTGATCAACATTTGTTCAGTGACTTTTAAAAATTATGAAGTCTTTAAATTTTTAATTTTTCATACAAAATAAATATTAGCTTCAATGTACGCCATTATTGTTGTCATTGACGTTGTCTGTCACACTTTAGACTTAACAGAATTCGCAATACATTACCTCTTAGAAAAAACTTTCAAGGGTGATAAAAATCAAAATACAAGTTATTTTTAAAAGTCGCCGAACAACTGTTGATCAGTATAAGCAGAATAGCCTAGAGTTTAATTCTTCGCCTTTGTTACAGGCCCCACTCTGTATATCATAAATATTTCAAATGTAAGAAACTCATAAGTGGGACCCAGAAATTGCATTTCAACCCTCCGGTTTCAAATTCGCCGACAGCTCCCTAACAGCTTATTGCTTCCGTTTCACTCAGCTAACCCACAATTTTCAAAGTAACTTAAAAAACCGTCGATCATTCTACCCCATGTTTAAAGCAGGGAATGAGACGTTCGCTCCATCACCGCAGCTAATGACAGTCGGCACCATCAAGCACCATTAAAATGTAACCTTACATCACTCTTAAGATATCCAACACAAAGACGGTTTTCCGTTAACTTAACTGCACATTTAAGTTGGTAAGAATGCAGTCGAACACGCGATCCAGCCATCTGTCTCCGGCCACTTTGAGGAAAAGGAAAAGCGAAGATATTCTTGTAAAACGTATCTGCGGGTAGCTGGGCTACGAAATTTCTAAAAGCCTAAAGGATAAGTCACGCTAGAACCGGGCGGGACGGGTTGATGTGTCAATTTATAAATAAGTGTCAAATGATAGCCTGGATCACGCGACATTTTCCATAGAAATATTTACTTCGGCCCGTCCACATTCTGAACCACTCGCTACGCTCGCAGGACAATATTGGAATCTTTCGTTGGCTCGGGTATCAATATTGGCAAGAAGAGTTAAACAATAACTTTGCCCCCTTGTAAAATAAATAACTATATCCATTCCTACGAGTGTCAAGTCGTGTAACGAGATACGTTGATAAACAAACTCATTCCAATATTTTGTACCTACATATTGAAATATTCGAATAAGGTCCAAAAATGATTTAAGTATTGAATTGCCAATGGAATTAAAATTAATTAGGCTAATTTTCGCGGTAATTCCCACGAGACAATAATCCACATTAATCTGCCAATTTAAACTGTAGGTAATTAGATAAATCCGATTCCGCCCTAAATCATAATCGATGAGAAATTATTCCTTTATAAGCAATGGAATGGACCAGTAGGCACCTAGTTTCACCACAGGGACAATTGTCGCCCGACAGTGACACTTCGCCTTTCATTGCCTGTTTAACAAAGAAATATTGACGCTGAGTAACATTATCATGTTACTTACTTATCAACCCAGAAATAGGCACAGAATTGTTAGTATCAATCAAGTGTCAATGTCACTGTAGTGGAATAGGCCACTGTCACCATATGATAATATTATTGAAACCTTCATATTCTTCGAAATTAGTGTACTCCGAGTTTGTTTCATCCCAGGAGGTGATTTTTAAAATAATATAGTCTTTTATTTTACAAGGGACAAAGTTTTTGTTTAACCGCACGTGCAAATCTTGATACCCGCGAAAGAGAGAGATTCTAATATTGAACCACGAGCGTAGCGAGTAGTTCGAGGGTTTCAAGCCCCGAAGGGTAAACAAATTTTGCCAATGTGTGCAACAATTCTACTAAATGAACTCCATCAATGCATTAAACGTTTATCATTCAGAATAATCATTTAAACTTTCAACCAGCCAGCTTAAAATATCAATTTAAAAATATGGTTTGTAAAAAATATCTGTCATTATCATCAAAGTATAGAAGCTACTATGTTGCACTATGATGTCACTAGTTAAGTCAATGTTTTAGGCATATTGTTACTGAGGTATTTCTCAATTAATTCAGGGAAATCCCTAAAAACATGAATGATGATTTGATGATGCATCCTGATGAAATGAACATAACTACTCACTTACTCATTAAAGTACCTACTTTGATAAGTATTTACAAATGAATTCTATCTTTATCAAATGAACCATAATAGTTACTCGTGGCCATTGAAACAGCCACTTAGGTGCCATTATCAAAGTACTCGATCATGATGAGAAGATAAACATAATTTTGACATGTAGCAAATTTATAGTGTAATTTTTATCATGAAATAAAGAAATCTAATCTAATCTAATCTATGATTATTAATAGGAATAATAGGTAATATGACTCTAATACGCAACTTATGGGAACAAATCAAATTATTTTAACAAATATTCTGATTTGTGTTTTTTATGTAGTCACACTACTATATATAAATTAAAAATCGAAATAAGATGTCATATATTAAAGAAAAAATGACGAGCACCACCAGTGGTGAAGGCCGGATTCGAACCGGCGTCTTTTAGCAATCCGGGCCAAACGCCATCACCCCTAGGCCACCTCGCCACAGCGGAAGCCGTCGAAATTTCTCTTCTATATGTCATCTTTGTAACGTACGTATATATTTATTTATATATATATATATAAATAATTTGATTTGTTCCCATAGTTGCGTATAGATGGCAGCACCAGTCTCTCTAGCTATATCGCAAACCTGTAAAGGTTTCGTATAGGAGGTGCAAGCACCTACTGCTTGCCCTTAGAGTTGGTCAAAGACGCCTAGTCTTACAAAGATGACATATAGAAGAGAAATTTCGACGGCTTCCGCTGTGGCGAGGTGGCCTAGGGGTGATGGCGTTTGGCCCGGATTGCTAAAAGACGCCGGTTCGAATCCGGCCTTCACCACTGGTGGTGCTCGTCATTTTTTCTTTAATATATGACATCTTATTTCGATGACTCGTAATGTTTATTAGTGGTAGTACAGCTGCAGATGATACGAAACTGCTCAAGTTTCAGTGCAATTCTAAGCAATAAAAAAATAAAAAAAGAATTTGTGATATTACTAATACAGATGCAGTGACAGGTGAGAACTGCAAAAGTTATCATCATCCTCCTTGTGTTATCCCGGCATTTGCCGTGACACATGGGAGCCTGGGGTCGGCTGTGACAACTAATCCCAAGATTTGGCACTAGTTTTACGTAGGCGACTGCCATCTGGCGTTCCAACCCAAAGGGTAACTACTGACTAGGACATTGGAATTAGTCTGGTTTCCTCACGATGTTTTCCTTCACCGAAAAGCGACTGGCAAATATCAAATGATATTTCGCACATAAGTTCCGAAAAACCTCCGTATTGAAAGTCGCAAGCTCTTCCCGCAAGGCCACCAGCTCTTGAAAACTGCAAATTAAAAGCTAAAAAGTTAAAATTTCCACACTGGGTTGCCTTTATAAAGTGTACAAAACAAGAAGCTATTTTGAAAAAATCCTTTCCTAAAAGGGTTAAAAAGGCGGTGAAATTTTGTATGGAGATGGAATTTTATTTTGAAATAGGAACTTGAAACCAATCATATATTGGGTTGGTAAGTAATGAGCGATCGATTGAATTCCATATAAAATTTTTGAGAGAGTTCTAGAATCTTCTATGGTCGAAAGTATATAAAGGGCGAGTCGCACAGTTTCTCGTCAGTCATTCACTAGCTGTCGCCGAGCTAATATAAGGAAGAAAATGGACGAATTAAAAGTGCATGTAAGGCATTGCTTACTATATGAATTTCAGTCTGGCCATTCAGCCGCCGAAGCAATGCGTAATATATGTCAGCGTGTTGCTCCTGAAGTTGTGTCTGAGGCCACGGCGAAACGATGGTTCCAGCGGTTTCGTAGTGCCGACTTTTCATTATCAGATCAACCTAAGTCTGGTCGACCGGTGAAGATTGATGTAGCCAAATTAAAAACCTTAATTGAAGGAGATCCGAGGCTAACGAGTCGTACTCTTGCTACCGAGTTAGGCTGCTCTCATGTCACCATAGAAACACATTTACACGAGTTGGGAAAAAACTACAAATACAGTGTTTGGATACCGCACGAACTTGATAGAGATCAACTAAACCGCCGTGCCGATATCTGCATACAACTTCTGTCTTTTCGCCGCACATTCAACTGGTTGGACCATCTTATCACTGGAGATGAAAAATGGGTCTTATATATAAATCACACACGCAAACGTCAGTGGCTAGCTCCAAACGAAAAAGGAATAGAGGCACCAAAAACAGAGCCTCTCCCGAAAAAAGTTATGCTGTCCGTTTGGTGGGATATTCATGGTATTATTCACTGGGAACTCCTACCAAGTGGAATGACTGTTACCGCATCAGTATACTGTAATCAGCTTGAAAATTTAAACCAAAAAATCTGTCAGAATCGTCCACAGCATGATAAAGTTTTTTTCTTACACGACAATGCTCGCCCACACATTGCAAAAGTGACTCGGCTAAAGCTATTGGAGCTAGGTTGGAAAGTGATACTGATACCTCATCCACCGTACTCTCCAGACTTGGCACCTACGGATTACGCATTGTTCATATCGCTAAGCAATGCCTTGAATGAAAAAAAGTTCGATGATCAAGCCCATCTACGACAGTACATAGCTGAGTTTTTTGAATCTGAACCTAAGAACTTCTTCGCCGATGCTATTCATTCTTTACCAGAACGATGGAGACAAGTAGTAGATAACGAAGGCCGTTATATTTTTGATAAATGATTAAAATAATAAATTAAATAAAAATTAAAATATTGGTTATGATTCGCTCATTACTTTCTTACCAACCCAATAATATCAAATTCGGTCATTATTATTACTTAGTTGCAACTAATCGTATGAGAAAGTGCTTGCAATAAATACTTGCGTCGCTTCATACTCAATATAGAACTATATTAGCAGTTAGCACACACAGTCACACAGTAAACAGGCTAGACTGTCCTTATCATGTTTATCTCACTGCAGTCTGTTTGAACAGTTCTATTATCTTTATCAGTGTTGAAAGTGCTGAATACTTGACAGTTAAATTCTCAGATTTTGTGCACCTATCTACTTAAAGGCACTTACGGGTAAAACGCGATCAATTATCATTATGTTACCCTTTTCCAGAAGTTTTGGCCAGGTTACACTGGCCGTGGTCACGGAAGAATGATAGCCCACCAAAGTGTCAATAGAAATGTAAACAGCACATCATCATCATCCTCCTTGCGTTAACCACGCCACGGGTCATGGGAGCCTGGGGTCCGCTTTGACAACTAATCCCAAGATTTGGCGTAGGCACTAGTTTTTAAACAGCACATCATTTCATACGTGGAGTTGAAGCGCTGGTGGCCTAGCGGTAAGGGCGTGCGACTTTCAATCCGGAGGTCGCGGTTTCGAACCCCAGCTCGTACCAATGAGTTTTTCGAAACTTGTGTGCGAAATGTCATTTGATTTTGCCAGTCGCTTTTCGGTAAAGGAAAACATCGTGAGGAAACCGGAATAACCCCAATAAGACTTAGTTACCCTTCGGGTTGGAAGTTCAAAAGGCAGTCGATTTCGTAAAGCTAGTGCCTACGCCCAGTCTTGGGATTAGTTGTCAAAGCGGAACCCAGGCTCCCGTGAGCCGTGGCAGATGCCGGGATAACGCAAGGAGAATGATATGTTATAAGTGGAATGGCACAATCGGTACGCGTTGTATTCAACACATTTCATGACACGTTTCATGAAATGTATTTAGGGCCACTTGCACCAACGAAAATGGAGGGTTAACCCACCATTTTATATGGAATTTGACAGATGACAGCCCGCTAACCCTGAGTTAAGTGGTCGGTGCAAGTGGGCCTTAACAAATAAAAAGACTTAGGCCCACCGGCACCATCTACTTTCGCTTGGTTAGTGGGCTGTCAGCTGTCAAATTCCATGTAAAATGGTGGGTTAACCCTCCATTTTCGTAGGTGCAAGTGGCCTTTAGGTGGCTATTGTACTTAGATGTGAAAAAAAAAGTTATTTATAATGTTTACATAGCATTTTATTTCCTTTTACATCTGAATTATATTAAAAATGTATTTTCCCCTCACTAGCTCGGAAACACGTGTTTTGTCCTTTAATACCAGCGGGTAAAAACGCATTTTATCCACTAGTGAGTAAAGTAATTTGACCTTGAATAAAGTCAAATTAACTGCTTTAAAATTGATAAAAGTAGGTGAATCTAGTAATAAAGATGATTTACCACCTGTGGAACTACTGGAAGCAGTGATAAACGCATTTTTGGCGTTGTAGTTTCCTCGCTATAGTGAGGGGAAAAGTTTTGTGTTGCACACGGTTGCAAATGTATTTTATTTCTCGTGTGTTGAAAAACTCGCCAAGTTCAGGATTCTATCTTCGAACCACTCGCTTCGCTCGTGGTTCAACTATAGAATCCTTTCACTTGCTCGTTTTTCAATTCCACACTCGGCGTTAAAATACAACTTTGCACCCTTGTATAACAAACAACTATTATTGATAACACATAAATAAGAATTCCCCTTTCTCCCCGTGGGTGTCGTAGAAGGCGACTGTGGGCTATGGGTTAAATTGTGGCGTAGACGAGAGGCTGGCAACCTGTCACTGCAATGTCACAGTTTCGTTTTCTTTCAACCCCTTATTTGCCAAGAGTGGCCCTGAAGCTTTAGTAGTTTCATGTGCTCTGCCTACCCCTTTATGGGATACAGGCGTGATTGTATGTATGTATGTATGTATAAATAAGAATTCCATGCAATAAATATCATAACATTTTATTTCTTATATTTGAGCCAGCTGAGCATCGAGTTGATCTACATGACAAGGCCTAAGTACATACAAATAGGTAAAGTGCATTAGGGTAATTTTGAATGACAGAAATGCTCGGGCAATTTCGAAAGGGGAAACTTGATATCATGGAAATAACGGTGATTTTTAGACGACTTTCGAAATTACCCTAATGCACCTTACAACATTTTAAAAGTAGGATATGTAGGTTTCAACAAAAATCAAAACGCCTCTTCGAAGTGAATTCGTGAAATCTAAAACACAAAGTACCTATACTTCTCCTATCATTCTTACATTGTTACATATTTATCTTTTATCACAGCAAAATAATATTTCAGAATACTTATCATTCAAATCTATCAGTAAAAATATCCGTTTAATTGTTATGACATAAAAATCAAACGTATATTTTCACTGGCATAACTTTATATGTATAAATAAGACAATAATCAATCCATACTAATATTATAAATGGGAAAGTCTGTTTGTGTGTGTCTGTTTGTTTGTTTTTCACGGCAAAACGGAGCGACGAATTGACGTGATTTTTAAGTGAAGATATTTGAAGGGATGAAGAGTGCCATAGGCTACTTTTTGTATTTTTCTAACGCGAGTGAAGGTAGTTAAAAATAAAGCCAGATGTATAAATGCTATACCTAGTATAGGCTCTCATATATTCCACGGCTGTTCCCTCCCCGAGCAGACTAAAGTAAATATTATTTACTAGCTTTTGTCCGCGGCTTCGCTCGCGTTAGAAAGAGACGAAGAGTAACCTATGGCACTATCGATCCCTTCATATATCTCCACTTAAGAAATCACGTCAATTCGTCGTTCCGTTTTGCCGTGAAAGGCGGACAAACAAACAGACACACACTTTTCTATTAATAATAAATATTAGTATGGAAGTATGGATAAGGTGACATATTATTATGAAAAATCTCAATTTTATTATATTTTATACACTCATAATTCAATCAATCAATCAATATCTTTATTGCTTACTTTTACATAAAAGTATAACGTATGACATGAGAGAGAGAGAGAGTCAGTGAGTGCGTGCGTGTATGTATGTGTAGATGCGTCTGAAAGTAAATATGTATGTAGTCAAATAAGCCAAGGTTGTTAACCAAACTCCAAAAGTGTATATGAAGCACATGGAAATCCCGACAGTGGACAGAATAAACAGTAAGAAAAAAGCATAACAGTTAACAGTATAAACAGTGCACAACAGGAACAAACTTCACCAGCTAAATAACAGTCGGTTTTTTGTTCAATTAAGCGTTGCCAGTCATGAAGTCATGATAAAATCTGGAGTAATAATTCAGTATCATCATAATTCAGTTGTTTTAGATACGTAGTTACAGCATTTTTGCAACCTCTGCTGGTATACTTCTGCAGGTCAATATGTTTAGCTAAGCGGTTATACAAGAAGGGCCCCAAGAAAAACTGAAAGTTGTGTCCGAACTTTGTTTTACAAGGTGGAATACTAAAAACTCGATCTCGTCGTCTTTGGAGAGTTCTTACACCAGAAATATCCCTGTGCTGTCTACAAACCAGCGCCGCAATGAATAGCTGTCTGACAGTAAGTGCATAATTAAAGCAACAATTATTTATTTATCGATAGCTATACTCGTAACAACGGGCTCAGAAAGCCAGATTATACTTACCCGGATCGAATTGGCCAGAAATATTATTATTATTAATCATTGATTTAAAATTTTCGGTTTAAATTAATAACAGCCGAGTAATAGATAAAAGGCAAACACTTCACTTTTTGAATCTCGGCCATTCGATTTCGTGAAATTCGTTCAATAATATATCCACTACTAGCGATTTAAATTCTACTAACAGAATCGAAAACGAGTGGTCATGACCACTAGTCTTAAAATAACTAGCCGTCCTTTTTCAAAAATAGTTTTACGTCGTTTTCCACAGACTTTCGAAAGGCGAATTGATCCCCATGTTTCGAAGCGTGTCCTAGTCCTCGAATAGGCGTTTGTTTTGTTTGTGTTACTAATTTTAAATTATGTGTTCTCTATTCGAACACGTCACTCACACATACAACATGTGACTTTCTTAAGTTTTTTACCTATACGCAAGCAAAGGAGCGTGAAAAAAATTATTGTCTAAGCAGCTGCTTAGATTAGATTAGATTTAATTTCTTTATTTCATGATAAAAATTACACTATAAATTTGCTACATGTCAAAATTATGTTTATCTTCTCATCATGATCGTCAAAAATTACATAATAAATTCCAAATAAAAATAATTGTGTCTCCCAAATGAGGATCGTCATTTACAAAGAAAGAAAATACACATGCCAAGCTAAATAAAATTAATAAATTAAGTTACAATATCATGAAATTATCACGAAGCAAGAAAATATTATATAACAGAAATATAGGTATAATTATATCATCGGTCATTAAAAATTCAAATCCATGTACTCATTCACAGAGTACATGGGGTTATCTAACAAAAGGTTTCTCCATTTGCGCTTAAATGCTTCGTCACATGGCTCATTTCTCAGATCGGCAGGTAAGTGCTCATAGTAAGTAGGACCGATGACTCGAGAGTTCTTTCTTGAAAGTGCCATGCGACGGGGGACTGTTCTGTGGGGGTTGTTCTTAGAACTGTGTATACCTTCCTTTTTCTATCACTTTATTTCCTTACATTAAAGGCTGTGTATGTCTTAGGCCTGAGTGCACGCTTGTATTGGGCGGGGCGTTCAGAGTGCATGTCTAACAATTGAAGTTCATCCAAGTGTCCCAAGTCGACGCTACACGCTCGCCCGCCCCGCCGGACGCTCCGCTCCAAGCATCCACTCAGGTCTTATATCCCTTATTTTTTCTATAAGCTTCTTTCTTTAAACATTAAAGGTAGACCTCCTTTGATGGTCTGTACGATGCCCGATTTGGGCTCCACCTTCGGTCTCCGCACGGTTTCTGGTGCCGGTGATACCGTGAACTTTGAGAGGACGGCCGCGAGCCCCGCCAAAGACTGCATCAAGCCCAGCCTTTCACCTGAAAATACGTAAAATATTCAGTATTCAATTTTATTTTGTCTTACTAAATAAATTAAAATTTTGAAATAACCCCCGACCGCGACATAGTAGACCGATTTTCATGAAACATGGCTAAGCTACCATCCACACTCATAAGACGCATGTCTTGCGGCGCGCAACGGACGTCTCCGCCACGCCGCCTGAATGTAATTCAAAAAACGTCTCCTCAGTACATTTTGTATAGGAAGGACGTAAGACGCGCCCCAGGCGACGTTTTTTGAATTACATTCAGGCGGCATGGCGGAGACGTCCGTTGCGCGCCGCAAGACATGTGTCTTATGAGTGTGGATGATCCCTAAGAACACTCCCGACTAACTCAGCTTTCAGACAAAAAAAAACTAAATTTAAATCGGTTCATCCGTTCGGGAGCTACGATGCCACAGACAGACACACACACAAGGACATACAGACAAACAGACACACAGACAGATACGTCAAACTTATAACACCCCTTCGTTTTTGCGTGGGGGGTTAAAAATAGATTTATATAATAAGTACATTTAGCGAGAAAATAAATGATTCCTTTTCAAACATTGTCAATGGAAATATTGGTAATACATATAATATTTTAATAGTATTTTATGCAACTGGTGGTTAAAAGAGGTCAAAAAAGGTGAGTGGCGTGGGTAACAATTTGAGGCGAAGCCGAAAATTGTTAATAAAGACGCCACGAGCATTTTTTGACTCAGTTAAACACCGTTGCATACAATACTTTTTCTACGACCAAGCACTTATTTTGAAAGAAAATTATAAATCAACAAATACCTACTTTCAGTCATCTTAGTTATCTAGTGGACCGCCTACCATTTTGAATATGCAGTTTGAGTGCAAACATGAAAATAAAACTGTCTATGGTATGGTTCTTTTAAGCCTGGCCACTAAGACGAATCGAGCCGAGTTGAATCGAGTCCTCATACATTTGAATGCGATTCGACGCGTCGCCAATGAACGCAGCAGAAAACGAAGGAGTCTCGACTCTGCGAATTGGTTTGTTAAGTTGGTAGCATACACTGGTCAAAAAGAGAAATAAAAAAACAAAGTGTGATGTAAAGCTGCATTTTTGGTATGTTATTTAGGGTCCTTGGGGGAATGTAGGACTATATTTTGCAAGCAAAAAAATGGTGTGCTAACTTCGTAATTTAAAAAAAAAAGTAAAAAAATCAGACTTTTTTTGGTTTTTGGCGTTTTATTAAAAAACTATGCATTTTTGGTCAAAAGTTGCTTTGTAATGTTGAAAGCGCATTAAATTCCAAACAGTTTGACATCTTTTTTATCAATGTCCGTCAAATATTTTTTGAGATTTGAAGCGTCAAAAAAAGAGCATTTTTCCCCTTTCTATGAAAATATTCGTTTTGCTAATATTTTGAGACAGATATCAGCAAAACAACTCAGGCTATTACATAAATTGTAAAATAAAAATGTAGAAAATTTCAATAAGACCAAAAGAGTGCCAGTTATTTTATAAAATAGGATTAATATCATAAGTCTAGTATAACTGGATCAGAAATAATCAGTGGATGGTAATGGCCAAATGGGATAGTTTACATATATTTAATATCATAAGTCTAGTATAACTGGATCAGAAATAATCAGTGGATGGTAATGGCCAAATGGGATAGTTTACATATATTTACAATTTTACAGGAGGCGTAGCGGAGAACGAATTATTATTATTTGGGGACTGTTCAAGTATTACTCAGACACATATTTGCGTATATCAAATCAACATTTATTTAGTAAGTTAAGTTTACGGTCAGAAATACTTCAGGCTCGCCGCTTGGCGGAAAAAAATATTTACGAGTAGAAAACCCTCATTAATTGAATCAGATTGTTCCGAAATTGTTCTTGTACGGACTGGTTTTTAAAGCATATCACTGACGGTCAATAACATCGATGCAATCTCACAAGCGTTGTCGTGGACGTGCCCGAATCATAGTATTCTCCGTTTAACGAAATATCAGTACATAGTATGTGTTGTATTGCACGCGCAGGTCTCTCACCGCCGCGCAGGTGTAGTGTAGTCGGACCATAACTCGACAGTATACACGCTTGTACAAAAACTGAGGAACAGCTGTCTTTTTACGCTGTCACTACATTTGGCGAATCTTCTAGCCAACATGTTTGCCCTTACTGCGGTGGCTCGCCTCTGCCTTTCTATGTCCTCCTGGTCTTTTATTTCATGTTATGCTGGCTGGCGTATCTCTCGCATTCTGCAAGTAACTTACGCATAGCTCCGCACCATAGCACCATAGCACAGATGGTGCTAGTAGGACCATCCATATCGTCTGCATATTATGCAATGTGATTTATCATTTGCCCATTGATGGAGCAGCCAACCTCGGTACTGGTCAAAGCCTGCGACAGCCCATCCATGTACACGCTGAAGAGAGCCGGAGACATACTGCCTCCTTGTCTCACACCACAGTTTAGCCCGCTGGCTGTGGACAGAGTTGACTTCCATCTTACTACGTTCTTCTGCTGAGAATACCACTTCTCCAGTATCTTAATAATTGGCGTGGGCGCTTTCCGTTCCCGTAGTTTATTCCACAGCAATTAGTGGTCAAATACAACTCAATTGGACTTTCTATCACTACAGGAGTTGTGCCATCAAGATGCAGAACCAGGAAAATGTAACTAATTCTGTTTTATTTTTCTAATTTACTAAACTTCAAAATTTTACTGTATTTTATTTCTTCATTAGTAATAGTCAAATCGATGCAAAGTTAGCTTAGACAATTTTTTCAGATAAACGGATATCAAAGAAAGTAAGATCGAATAGATAGCACTTTCAACCTAAAACTTTTAGCGTAAACTATTTTACCTTAACCAATCTACCAGACTCTTGGCTTCTCTATTTATAGATTTTTTTTTTGTTTACCAAAGTAACTATTCGTCTTACTGACCTTTATTTGCACTAAAACTAAAGCAAAATAAATTTTATACAATGTTATATTGCAATATATAAGGTCCTAATTTATTAGATGCAGATATTTTTACAGCTGATAGTACTTGGTCTCTGGAGTATATTAAACCGTGAAACATTATAGCTTTTACAATGTTTTTTTGGAGAAAACGGAAAAACAAATTTGCTACGTAAAAACACCCTGTTTATGTGATTATTAAATGAAAACACATTGAACAGATTCTAGTACCTCTTTTACGTACCACTTAACTGTAACTGGCCACTTCAATGACATGTGCAGTTTTCCCGCCGAACCTTTACGACATTTACAACAAACAATTGTTGACATGACAGACAGTGTTATTGTGACATGTGATAATGCACATGATGATTTTTTTTAGACGAAATTATAATTAATTTTTTTGTCAGGAAAATGAAATCAAAAAAGTTACATGAAAAGATTTCTTAATTTATATTTAAAGTTAATTATTTTAATGTAAAGTATCATGTGTTAAAATATCTGCAACTAATAAATTAGGACCTTATATATCATATCATGAAGTATTTTGCAGATATTTGTCTAAATATATTGGCAAAACGCTACATTTTATAAATGCGTCAAAAATTAACCTTTTTTGACGCTTCATATCTCGAAAACTATTTGACGGACATTGATAAAAAAGATGTCAAACTGTTTGAAATTTAATGCGCTTTCAACATTACAAAGCAACTTTTGACCAAAAACGCATAGTTTTTTAATAAAAAAATAAAAACCAAAAAAAGTCCGATTTTTTTACTTTTTTTTTAAATTACGAAGTTAGCACACTTTTTTTTTGCTTGCAAAATATAGTCTTACATTCCCCCAAGGACTCCAAATAACATACAAAAAATCCAGCTTTACATCACACTTTGTTTTTTTAGCCGATTTTCATGTAAGATTTGACCGGTGTAGCAATGTATTTACTAAACTGTAACAGCTATATCGTGCTACTTCTACTAAATGTTTTCAGGGTATAGACTAGATAGACTTGTCCTGACATCTTTTATGTAGGGTTTTTAAGTTCTATGCACGACCTTGTAACTCACGAATAACAGTACGGGAGTAGAAAAAACATTTTATAGGTCACTTCTTTGTTTTATATTTGTGCAAAACTTATCTAGTACATTACTGTAAGTATAATCAGTAAACCCGTTTCCAAATACCCGTTTCATTAAAACGTTAAATTGAAGAAATGTATGCGTCAATGTTTTTATTGACAAAACTTGTTTGACCGGCTATAAATACACATATACGACCTTCTAAGCCGGTGTAGGTCATGAACGAATGACCTTTATTTTATTTGGGCACCTATTAGACTAAGGCCCACTTGCACCAACGACTTAACTCGGGGTTAAAGGGCAGCTGTCATCTGTCAAATTCCATATAAAATGGTGCTCCATTTTCGTTGGTGCAAGTGGCCCTAATAGTCATTAATATTGAGTTAAATAAAGGGTATATAAAAATCCAAGTAACTCACCTATGCATGCGCGAGGACCAACACCGAACGGTAAGTAAATACTCTTCTGAACCGAATTAAATTCGTCCGGACTAAACCTCTCCGGCCGGAATTCTTCCGGATTATCAAAATACTGAGGGTCCATATGCATAGCCTGGATAGGTATGAAAATCCTAACTCCTTCATCTATAGTTACACCAGTCTCCGGGATAGTATATTTACGGGAACACTCCCTAATTAAAAATCCAAGCGATGGGAACATCCTCATGCCTTCTTTAAAAGTCCAATCTAAATAAGTCATTTCTTTTACAGCATCGTAACTCAGCTTATTATTGTGGCTAGCAAGAACCCTGTCAATTTCTTCTTGTACTTTTTTCTGCACTTTGGGGTTATACGCCAGTTGGTGTAAAGTGAAACTTGTGGCCGAAGACGACGTCTCGAAACCAGCGGCGAAGAATATAAATACTTGAGCAGCCATCAACTGTTCATCCATTTCTAGACTAGCAACCTCTGGAGTTCCGTCAGGTTTTATACGTTCTATCGATTCCCCCGTCATTAACCCTTTCTTTTTGCTTTCTATCAGAAGATCGATAAAATCGTGCCTAGTTGAAGTTTCATATTTTCTTTCCTTTAAAATTGCGCCGACCAGTTCATTAATGCCCTTCTCTATGTGACCCATTGGTTTTAAAGGGTAAAACAATCGAGGCATCGCCTGTTTCAACATCGAAGTTACAAAACGCTTAGCATCAATTTTAAAGATACTAGCACCTAATTTTCGGAAAGCTGATTCTTCTTCGTTGAGCGAGTCTGCATCGATGCCAAAGCCGCAGGCGCCGATGAAGTCGGTAGTGTAGCGGGCCATGAGGTCGCGTGCGTCGATGGTGCGTGCGCCGGCGGCGGCCGCGAGCGCGCGCTCCTGCAGCCTCTCAGCGCGCTCCACTATCAGCGGGAACATCGCCTTCAGCTTGCCGCTCGTAAACGCCGGAGTCATGCGCTGCCTCAACAACCGCCACAGGTCTCCATCCGCAAAAAACAAGTTCCGCATAATAGGCTCCATGTACTTTGCGTTGGGCCTAAGGCCGCGCGGATAAAAGTGGTAAAAATCGCTAACCAACAAATGCTTTACAATCTCTGGATCCCGGATTACAAGCTCTGGCCTAGTGGATCTAAAGAAGCCGATGATTTTTTCGTTGGGATATTTCCAATACATTTCGACAGTTTTTTCGGTAACACTTTTACGCATGAGATAGTTATCGGCATTGTTGCCAAAAAATGGAACTGGTTTTTCATGTTTGACACCACGTTTTTCCCAGTAGTCAAATGTTCTGATATTGTAAAGGTATAGTGCAACGAGCACTATAAGAACTATAGCGACCGTGATCATTGCGTGGACCGAGCGCGTACGCAACTGGATCAAGACTGACGCTAGACAGGATGTCGTGCTACTTATTAAGTATAATAACCGGTTGTAAAGTGACCAGATGTTGTTGTTGCTATTATCATTAGATTAGATTATATTAGATTAGATATATTTATTTCACAACATGATTACCGTACAAATTACATTTATGTCAATTTATAAGAATCTATATTGTGATCGTCAAAAAAGTAAAAGAAAATGGTATCAATATAATTAAAATAAGTTAAATTTGCAGAATATGAAATGATCACCAAAAAAAGGATCGTCAAGTAATATGAATAAAAATAAACACAACAATGTCAGAATAACAATAGGATAGTGAGAATAATAAATTATACAGTTATGTCAAAAAAATCACTTATTGAATACAGTGGGTTATCCAGTAAAAAGCGCATTGCGAATTATGTATACGTAATAAATGTAATAATGTGAAATAAACGTAAGAGAACGTAATTACGTAGGTACCTACTTAATTTAGACAAGATGTCATCTTCGAATAAGTCTAAAATAGGCTCCTCAGGCCATTGAGACATTGTACTAGATAATTTATAGACATTGCGCCATCGCATCGTCTTGTGTGCTACTCGAGGGAATATAGATTGTTAGTATTAGTAAAAGCGATAAATTATGAAATTATCGATAGTTTTGATGATTGCTATCATACAAGTATTTTCTGTTTTAAATGTCATTGTTGTAACATTATTCTTTTATTGACGCAATGGTATAATTAATACTTAAGCGCGTATTCTTATATGTACCAGCTTACCCTACTGCCCTAATACAAGGAGTTCATACTTACAATCAAATTTATTGTTTAAATTTTAAAGTACCTATACGATGTTTACATTTTTAAGTCCACATTATAAAAATATCGAAAACTAAAACTTGTTTTCAATTTGAACTCTGGCCTCTTATAGGTATTGTGAACTTGTGGCATTTAATAGTCATGTCATGTCCCATTATAAATTCAACGTGTAGTAGAAAAATAAAACAAATTAATGCCCTGTAGTAGAAAAATAAAATAAATTCAACGTGTAGTAGAAAAATAAAACAAATTAATGCCCTCTGGGTTCCGCACTACAAATGATTGTTTATTCAATGTTCTGATTTGTTTGCGGTAGGTAGTTTTTGGAGTTTAATTATTTTCCGTTTATAGTATATACAGTATGCGGCATTATGTAAACAAACATTTCTCAAAATATTTTTTACCTTTGCCAAATATTTATGTGTAATATTTAGGTACGTACAGTCAAGTGCAAAAATATGGGTGTACACAATTACACATTTTACTCAAAAATATGTCTCCTAGCATCTTAGTCCGGTGCCGGTGTAGTAAGAGCGCACGACCTTTTCGTTACATATTTTTACACTTGACTATACCTGCTACATATATTTTTGAAATTTCCATGAATAAACGAATTCCCCAGGGGGTAAATTTTCTATATTGTGCTTGTTTCTCATTATTAGTCGCTTGTGCAAATATTAATTTGCATTACATTTTCTTGTAGCTAATAATTACTAAAAAAACAGTTACTACTATACTAAGAGAACACATACTTTTTTTTTACGTTAAATAAATAATAATAAAATGTTGTTTTTATCTTTTATTAGAAATTATTTATTTTGAAGCAATATAAAAAAGTTTTAAGATCAAAAAATAAATTGGAAAATAATCATTTCCACCCCTTGCCCTTGCAGACTTTTAGTATAATCCATACTAATATTTTTAAGGTATAATAGAAAAAAGCACTTTTTACCCACCGATCATAGTGTCGAAATACGGGCTATGTGGGATGTTTATAAAGGTTTCCCCAGCGTATATAGAATTACCTACGCTGTGGTCGATGTGTAATATTTCTACAATCATTGCAAGCAAAAGTATTATGTGCAATCGAAATAATCGCAGATAAATATACCTACAGAGAAACCTAAGGATCCAAATGAAAATCTTAATGAATACTTTTATTACGCGGGCGAAGCCACGGGTAAAAGCTAGTCATCTATATACCTAAAATAATAACTGTACCAGATTTAAAAACGACACGAGTTATTCGATCTAATATTCTCAATTTTTTTCCCGTTGCAAACAATAGGTATACAAATGTATTCATAACAGCAGCAGTCATAATTATTAATTCTGACGATTACTTGCATAAATCGCCTTAATTCTAAACCGTTTCTACCTTAATTCTAAATCGTATCTACCTACCTACATGCATTGTCTGTGTCATATGTAGGCACTTCAGACCTTTTTGAAATTCAACGTAAGATTGCTTGTCATGATGACTAGGTAAAAATTTCTAATGTAGTTAAGTAGTCAGACAAGAAAATTATCTAGTGGACTTTGCACTTGAATCGTTTGGGAATTACCTGAGAATGTGCAATGGGGTAAAGTCCACGTGAAGGTAGCAAGTTTGATTAATTTGATTTTGAAATTGGAATTCCGTATCGCTTTTGTTTGAAGCAAACATGATCATTACAAGCATTCCAGCACGGGAAGCATGGTCGCGCGATAGACGATAAAATAGCAGGCCGTCGTGCGATAGGGACGGCCTGATATTTTATCGTCTATCGCGCGACCATGCTTCCCGTGCAGGGTGCGTAGCCGAATGGCACAACCGCTCACGAAACGCTCACGAAACGAAACGCTCGTAGATATCGATCTCTATCGCTCGTGCGTATTGGTGCGACAGAGCCAGACTAGCTTTCGCAGCGTTTCGTTTTCGTTTCGCGCCGCAGAAATGCCATTCGGCGACGGCACCTGTAAAGTTAGCTACACTGATTTTATCGCCTATATTCTAAAAGTCAAGTAAGTACCATACATTGTAGTATCACACATCGGAGCTTTTTGAAATTAAAAGAAATATTGCCTGTCATAATGACTGGGTAAGAAGTTCTAATAATAGTAGTCAGGCAGGACAATTATCTTGTGGACTTTACGCCATAATCGTTTGCAAATTACCTGATATGATGCAAGGGGGTAAAGTCCACATGAAGGTGGAAGCAAGTTTGATCAATTGACTTTGAAATTAGCTACAAAAATTTTTTCGTCTATGTATATTCTAAAGTCAAGTACCCATACATCGTAGCATCGGAACTTTTTCAAATCAAACGTAAATAAGATTACATGACTGTCATGAAGACTGGGTAAGAAGTTCTAAATATAGTAGTCAAACAGGATAATTATCTTGTGGACTTTGCTCTTGAATCATTTGGTAATTACCTGAGAAGGTGCAGGAGGGTAAAGTCCAAATGTAGAAGCAAGTCTGATTAATAAGATTTTCAAATTAGCTACATTGATTTTCCCGTCAAGTTAAGTACCGACAACCAATTGGAACTAGGCCACTCTACAACCATGTCAAAATGACAAGCAGTAAGAGATTTCTTACAATCTGATTTATAACGTCACTATGACATAGTTCTACAGTGGCCTAGGCTTCCAATTGGTTGACTGTACCTACCAAACATCGTACTACAGTAGGTACATCAGACCTTTTGGAAATTAAACGTAAGATTGCATGTCATGATGATAATGGGATAAAACGTTCTTAATATAGCAGTCAGACAGGACAATTAGATTGTGGACTTTACACTGAGATCGTTTGCGAATTACATCAGAAGGTGCAAGGGGCTAAAGTCCAAATGAAGGGAGCAAGTTTGATTACTTAGATTTTTAAATTGTAATCCAAATATGTTCGTATGAATCACACAGTCATTACAATCATTACAACCATTTTTGTGAAATTATGACGTTTATTAAAATCTTTGCAGACCTATCTTGGTCGGCCTTTAACAAGTAAAGTGATTAGACTTGGACTAGACGCCCACCTTGCTACCTCGCAAAGTGTAAACAAGCCTTTGTGGTACGACCATGCAATTTAGATGACTAAATAAATTGCTCTGATTATGACAACAAAATGAAAACTGCTTGTCATTATGACATGCAGATACCAAATTGCAGTCACTCGGGACAATAAGTCATGAGCATTATCAATTTATCATGCATTATGGGAAGTTTTGATTAAAATATCGCTATTCCTTTCAAATGAGTAATGCGTAGGTATACCCGCGAGCATTATTGTGTATTTCTGGTGTACTTTCCGTGATGTGTAAATAATCAAAGACTACAATGAAATGGTTTTGTCGGCTAACCTGGAAAATCATAGGAAGAGACAACGCGCAAAGGTGTGTAATGTGACCATAATCACACAGAAAAGGTAATTAAATTGTACATATTATAATTGTATACGCATGTTTGTTTGTTTGTTTGTTAAGTATAATTGAAACAAATACGTATTCACTCACGTTATTATTTTATATTTCGAATTCTTTCGAACCCAACGGAGGCTTTCCTCCGACTAGAGCGCCCGGGGCGCTGGTGGTGTGGTGTCATGTGGTCAAAGAAGTCAAGTGCATTACTCTTACTGTGTCCACACGATCGTCCCAACATATTTTGTACTAGATAAAGGTCCCTTGTTTACTGGATAAAGGTTCCATGTTGCTGCTTGCCATATTTTTAGCCTACATTGTGTCCCACTGCTGGGCAAATGCCTCTTTGGCACCCAAATTGTAGCATTATTTGTCCACTTGCATGGCCGGTCCAGTCCCATTTCAGCAAAAAATCTACCGTCTAAAAATGTAGGAAACTAAACTTGAGCGAAGTTAGTCAAACTTGCAATACTCACATACTCGTAGTATCAGAGAAGGGTAACAGTGGCCCAGTCTGGTTGGATGATAAATCAATGTGTGGAGGTTCACCATTATCCTACTCTGAATATTATCTACACAACAAGGGGTACTCGCAGATACACTTATTTGATTGATCTTTTACGATGTGCTCTCTTCGACCACCTCGACCCAAGTGAACGAGCCGGTCGTGTCTCTCTCCCGTCTTGCCATCGTCCCCACCACTTATTGAACCTACCGCCGTGTTGCCATTAGTATAATATTATTTTACCAATAACCCGTGTATTTTTAGGGTAACGTAATAATGTTGCCACACTTCAAATGTATTTTACTGTTACCATAAGTGTAATTATAAATAAATCATGACATTCGGCCATCCAGCTTCGTGCATGACTCCGGCGCACGAACCTAAACAAGAAAAGCTAGATCCGTTTTATTTATTTTGACAGTCTTGTTTTTCGTAATACCGTTTTGTGGAAGTTGTAACAGAAAATATACATCTGTTACATAAATTTTCCGGAAAACGTCTTAAATAAAATGATGATATAATCTCTAGCTCAAAAGACTATCATGACATTCGGTCTGTTGCATGTATATTTCTGTTCATAATAATGACTTGGTATTTATTCTATCTCGTGTTCGATTTTCATCATTCTCATCTAGTTATGAATTCAGTTCAGATATTTCACCTACTTGTCAACATTCGTTTATTTTGTTGCATGCTTACGTAAAACCTATAGTAATTAGTCAATAAAAAAATTTTATTCTGTTTAAAATCAAGCGGAAATAATATTCTTATATAATTTATAATTGTAAATTTTTGTTTGTTTTTTTTTTTAAACTCGTTTTAGCATCACTTAAATGTACGTTACATATTACCTAATGTCATTGCTAAATGCTAATGTCACAGCCAAAAATCGCTTGCCTTCGCGATGTAATGGTATTGGGGGACCTAAAATACCATGCTGAAGGCTTTAGAGAATTAAATAAATTAGATTGATTAAGGTGTAGATGAATCTAAGGAGTCTGAGCTACTATATGGGGTAGTTGTAAGGAAAGGCACATGGCGATTTATAAAATTGAAATATATTATCGCAAATTTATTAAGGTATAGGGCGTTCCTATCAAAGAAATCTATAAGGCATTCGTTATATAAAATGAAATCAAAAAATCTATGAATGCGAACTTGAATACACTACAGAAATACGTACTTGAGGAAAACAGTTTAGGCCTTTATCACTTGAAATATTTATATAAATTATAAGACAAAAGCGTATACAATACAAGTCAAGCCCATACCTTTGCGGGGACAATATATTAAATCAATGGCTCATGAAGTAAGGGAAAACCCGCTAAACCCTTACTTCGCCTTATTAATGTAACGTCTACATACAATGTCTACATAACGTCTATAATTATGCTCTATTTAATACAACAATACAATAATTCATTAGGAATTGTAATAACAGAATTTCCAAGACAGTTTACTCTAAACACAGTTTGAGTTATAATAAATGCACATGTTGTTTAATCTGTAGGATATAACAATATAATATCGGTCGTCTCGTTTCAATCCTTTGCGAAATGTATTTAGGTACATTAGATATCTCAGGAACTCGAATCCTGGTTTCAACAAATATATATGGAATATATTTAACATAGTGGCGAGGCTCGAACTCGCACTAATATTCATCAATAAAATGTCATACAAGATATGTAACACAAAGCTGAAGAAACATTATACAGTTACTTTAAAATACTAATTAACCATTACGAGGTTATAGAATTTGTCCTAACAATAAATCCAGATTATAACGCAAGAATTGAACTTGCCTTGCACTTGAACAAAGATAATTAAAATATGTTGTGTTACTTAAAATACAACTTGAGACGCTGTTTTGATAAAAGAGGTACTTAGCTCGTTTATCGCCGGATCCGGAACCACTGGCTTTATCTATTTTCTACTATAAAGAAGTACTAAATTAATCTTTAACAATTATTACAATTATACATGATCAGGGAACAAATTGAAACAAAGCTGGAAAGACTTGGGTCTTTCTTGCTGTCTAAAATCAGAGTGTCCTCAACTCTCGGCCTTCGTCCTAACTGGAGTCCCTGCAAACCCAACTTATTTCTAGTTACGCTAATATCAACTTTATTAACAATGATATAGGGATTTCGTCGCTACAATTATCCAATTGCGCCCACGCTTTCTCTATGGGACTTTATCCCTTCCAAGGCTCTGATTAGTGTGCTGTCTCGCTCTCTCTTACTGCAGCGGTGCACGTTGTCTCGCTCGGCGTGGTCAGGGGCTTGAGAAGGACCCCCCGCTGTCACTTTTGCAATGAGTGGTACGGTCATGGTCAAATGCCTTGACACATGGGCTCCAGATGTCCTGGAAACAGTTTAACAAGGAGAGTAGACTTTGTATGGAATAATATACCATATTAGAGTATGATTACGTTATAGGTTTGGTGTACGGTGCATTGTGCGATAGCGGTTTTTCTGTTGTTCCAGTAAACTCATAAATAAATCTTATAATGGGTTTTGTTTTTAAAATTCTAAAGAATATCTTTTAACTAAAATATTGGGTAATCCGAGAATGGGAAACAGCCTGCTTTCTACTTTTATTGCCGCCCTTTTTTTTCGGCTAGCCATTTTAAATTTATTACATTTAACCGATGGCAATTTTAATCACCTATTTATAACTACTTAGTAAAGCACGTATTCACGTATGTGGAATACGGGTTGCCATCTCACGCCCCTCTCTGGTTAGTCGAACAAAATTACCCCGTCTTCTACGTAACTTATATAACATGAATACGAGAACTTGGAAAAAATGTAAACACTTTTTATTTATATCTTAATAATTACTTAATTAGCGATGGAATCTGGCGTTACTTTGTGCACGTCCACAATACTCAAATCTAGAAAACTACTTTATTAATCCGCGAAAAGGTAGCGCGCTTGTCAATCAATGCTATCCTGCTACTCGCGTCTTTGTCCCAATGTTTACAAAACGAAAGGTAGCTTTAAACAAGTTAATTATGCTTCTTTCTTCTCTAACAAAACCACACTATGAGACTTGTAATGGGCAATAAACCAATAACAATAATATCTTAGCGCCGGCGCCTATACTTCTGAAGGAACTACCTGACGTTTGGGCACGGATAATAAAATAATAATGAATTTAATATTTTAAAATATAACAATTTTTATTGCATCATATTGTTTGCACTTAGACCGTTACAATTACTGCCTCTTACTGATTAACCATAATAATATGTCTCTTTGCACAAATGATAGCCTATCTTAGAGCGTTATTTGCTTAATGAAATTGAATTAATCTTGTATCTTGTATTTCAAGCTTTATGCGTTTTCATAAAATTATCTAAAGTTCACGTTAACCGAGTAGACTTCAGTTTGTGTTAACAAGATCTCTTGACTCATACATCACCATACAATCTTCGTAATCGACACATCGTCACCTTCTCAAGACACTAATAAGTTACAATCACACATCTCCTTTCACAACCACGCATTACCCTGGCCAGGGATTTTCCACACAAAGTTCACACATAAGACCTCTAGTTTACTGATTACAATTTACAATCAACTTTCAATAATACTTGATAGCTTGTAGTAGATTATTACATATGTAAATAACACCTATGTTGTCGTCAAGAGATCTCGCATCTCAAATTACACTGATCAAAATAATTTTGTGTCATATAATTTATATTGTGGCATAATAAATGTCTATTTTCTATTTAGGGACATTTATTTACATCATTAAATTTGTTGAGTATAGCTGTCATAAAATAAAACCCTTTGTCATCTCTGTTCTTTAGGGTATTTAGATAGTATTATGATAGTGATGCCAGCTAAATGAAAATTCACTTTAACTTTTGTTAATAAGTGATGCAATTGAACTTTTGTTATGAAATAATGATTTGAACAGACAATGGCCTGACCATACGTCATGTAATGGTATTATGGCCCTATTTAGTAAAGTTTGGACAGACAAATACCTCAGCCACACACCTCAGAGTCACTTCCTCACGGACAGGGCCTGATCTACTATAAAACGCGTTCGTCTGAGACGAGAGAATTAATTCTCGGGTCACACTGCGTCCAGCGTGAGCGGAGGCGTAGAAACAGTCCTTCCTAAGCGTAAGTGAGATGTACTACTCAGGGCAGCCCTGGGTGCCAAAGCTTCTAAAACTGACCCCGTCTGTAATACTTACGAGGACTGAAGTACTCAAAACGTGAGGCTACGTATCAAAGTATCGTAGGGGGGTTAGCGAATGCGCAAGCGCATGGTAGGGCATTCATTTGTAATGATTTGGTGTCAGATGTTAAACGGTATACCTTTGACACTACTTGTGAGTGATCACTGCGGCTAACCCCGGCGCCTCAGTTCAAGTGAAGTCAGGTTATTCCACGCAAGCCGTATAACCTCGATGTGTTTTGGCAATTAATCGATTCCCTATGCCCGTTTGACGAATGAACGTCGTTAACCCAAAGGTAATCTAATTACAGTTATTTATAATTGATAATGGCGTTCCTGTTCTAAGCATATCGCTATGAACAACCCAGTGATAGCGTACTTACAAGTTCACCCCAGTCAGGTGGATCCCTTACAAGTTCGCGTCAAAACTGCCAATACACATCGAAGCTTTGGTGCCGTGGCATCAGTTCTAGTCGCCTATTAGAGCCAGGTACGTAGGGTATGCCAGGTATTAACTTTTAATTAAATACCCTGTTGTCTGTCCAATTTAGGTATACTGCTTGCTTTTCATCATGTCAATAAGGCAATTAATATTTAGGAGTCTAAGATGCAAAACATTAATATTATTAGTGTTGTTATTAAACACACATTGATTTATTAAAATAGACATAATCATGTAGGTAGTTATAGGAATTGTCCTCCTTATTATCAAAACGCATTCGGCCAGAAATACAACAAAACTTGACACAAATTACCTATTGTGTAATAACGTTTTAGTCTTCTACTTCAACCGCTTATCCATGTATGTATTAATCGCAAATTTAATTTATACTTTCGTTACTTGAGCTGTGTAATAAACCGTTAAACTGGGTTTATATGTATGACTTTAAGTATAGGTAATTCACTGAAACGTAATCTTTATTATTCTAAATAAGTTTTAGTTATTTATGTATAATAACACCAATAGTTTAAGGCTAATGATAGTAAATGTATTATAATAACAACATAAAATTACAAAATACTAGGATATTTAATAGAGAAATATAAAGTTTAAGGCTTTAATTATTAGATCGGTAACGTAAGTTCCTTTATGATAACATTAATAATCGAAAATCGAGTAGTAACTTTAACTTTCAAACTAAGGTAAGTAATATGGAATTCAGACACATTTATTTCCATTCTTGTTTTATCTATTGTGATAAACAGCGCATCACAATATAATTTATTTCCTACCTGCTTCTAAAGATGCCTCATTTCAACGTTAACTAGTATCGACAACTTATATCAGTGACTGGTGATTTAAGCAGATTAATAACGTGTATTCGACTCACAAAATATTTAGACATACATACATACTACATCCTTTATGTCTGAAATAAATTCATATTTATATATCCATGCGAAATACATTTATACCTACTACATTTTACATCGCTGGGATCCATACTAATATTATAAATGGGAAAGTGTGTCTGTTTGTTTGTCCGTCCTTCACAGCAAAACGGAGTGACGCATTGTCGTATTTTTTTTTTTAAGTGGAGATAGTTGAAGTGAAGGGATGGAAAATGGCATAGGCTACTTTTTTGTCTCTTTCTAACGCGAGCGAAGCCGCGGGCAAAACCTAGTAATTTATAGACTGCAACTGAAATTATAAATCATCAAACCTAGATTCGTAACCGAATATATTTAGTTTCTCCCAACTTTAATAAAAGCAACAACATTTGAATGTTACTATGACGTCTATATATTATCATAATCATCATCATCATTGGCGTTAACGTCTATTGCAGACGATTTATGGTATAATATTCGAGGAGCACCCCTTCTGATATATATTAAATGTACTAGAAATCTACTTTGGTAATTATCTGTGTATCATCACAAAATCATTTGACATTCTCTTTACCGCAAGCCTTCACAATATCATCAAATTTTCCTTTAACTGAACTACAAGTACAATACAATACAATACAATACTCTTTATTGCACACCTTCATAAAATACAACAATACAAAACAACGTAAGATTTTTATCTGCTAATCTCTAATGCATCTATCTGCTTATGTAGCTTATTCGATTGAACTAACTGCAAGCTATTTTTATTTTAATATTAATCGTCAATGTTAAATCGTAATCCGTATTACTAAGAGTGAAAATAATATACCACGCCAGTATAGTCAAAAATACGATAATATTATTGTATTCTGCCATGTGGTCAATATTTCTAATTTTCTACAACAAAACGCTTTGTTCTACGGTAAGCTGCTATTTAATTTCGAATTGCCCAGGTCACACTCTATTCCGATTATTGACCGTCATTTACATTTTAGTTACAACTAAACATATTTCTAAAACTGATACTAGATTACTGATTTTAAGTTATATAAATCGCGGGAACAACTGACTCCTGCTATTTAAATATCAGCACAAAACACGCTATTGCACACAAAACACACACAGATATACAATAAAATTCAACGGAATAAAAGTAGGTATACTGTCTTGGAATTTCTGGTTGTAAAACATTACAGCAAACTACATACACAAATATTGTTAAAACTGCTAATCATTATAGCACTTTATACAGCAACTTAACACCCCTCTCAGACTCTTCATAGGTAATCGAAGTGATCGTCATAAGTATTAAGTTTATAAAATTTAAGGTTTCCTACGTTGTGTTTAGTTTTTAAAAGTTAGAAGTTCTTTTTCTAGTTGTGTCTTTTTATAAATGATTTTAGACACAAGCACTAGATCCTGCGTCACGAGCGCCACGTGTAATGGTATTGGGGGACCTAAAATACCATGCTGAAGGCTTTAGAGAATTAAATAAATTAGATTGATTAAGGTGTAGATGAATCTAAGGAGTCTGAGCTACTATATGGGGTAGTTGTAAGGAAAGGCACATGGCGATTTATAAAATTGAAATATATTATCGCAAATTTATTAAGGTATAGGGCGTTCCTATCAAAGAAATCTATAAGGCATTCGTTATATAAAATGAAATCAAAAAATCTATGAATGCGAACTTGAATACACTACAGAAATACGTACTTGAGGAAAACAGTTTAGGCCTTTATCACTTGAAATATTTATATAAATTATAAGACAAAAGCGTATACAATACAAGTCAAGCCCATACCTTTGCGGGGACAATATATTAAATCAATGGCTCATGAAGTAAGGGAAAACCCGCTAAACCCTTACTTCGCCTTATTAATGTAACGTCTACATACAATGTCTACATAACGTCTATAATTATGCTCTATTTAATACAACAATACAATAATTCATTAGGAATTGTAATAACAGAATTTCCAAGACAGTTTACTCTAAACACAGTTTGAGTTATAATAAATGCACATGTTGTTTAATCTGTAGGATATAACAATATAATATCGGTCGTCTCGTTTCAATCCTTTGCGAAATGTATTTAGGTACATTAGATATCTCAGGAACTCGAATCCTGGTTTCAACAAATATATATGGAATATATTTAACATAGTGGCGAGGCTCGAACTCGCACTAATATTCATCAATAAAATGTCATACAAGATATGTAACACAAAGCTGAAGAAACATTATACAGTTACTTTAAAATACTAATTAACCATTACGAGGTTATAGAATTTGTCCTAACAATAAATCCAGATTATAACGCAAGAATTGAACTTGCCTTGCACTTGAACAAAGATAATTAAAATATGTTGTGTTACTTAAAATACAACTTGAGACGCTGTTTTGATAAAAGAGGTACTTAGCTCGTTTATCGCCGGATCCGGAACCACTGGCTTTATCTATTTTCTACTATAAAGAAGTACTAAATTAATCTTTAACAATTATTACAATTATACATGATCAGGGAACAAATTGAAACAAAGCTGGAAAGACTTGGGTCTTTCTTGCTGTCTAAAATCAGAGTGTCCTCAACTCTCGGCCTTCGTCCTAACTGGAGTCCCTGCAAACCCAACTTATTTCTAGTTACGCTAATATCAACTTTATTAACAATGATATAGGGATTTCGTCGCTACAATTATCCAATTGCGCCCACGCTTTCTCTATGGGACTTTATCCCTTCCAAGGCTCTGATTAGTGTGCTGTCTCGCTCTCTCTTACTGCAGCGGTGCACGTTGTCTCGCTCGGCGTGGTCAGGGGCTTGAGAAGGACCCCCCGCTGTCACTTTTGCAATGAGTGGTACGGTCATGGTCAAATGCCTTGACACATGGGCTCCAGATGTCCTGGAAACAGTTTAACAAGGAGAGTAGACTTTGTATGGAATAATATACCATATTAGAGTATGATTACGTTATAGGTTTGGTGTACGGTGCATTGTGCGATAGCGGTTTTTCTGTTGTTCCAGTAAACTCATAAATAAATCTTATAATGGGTTTTGTTTTTAAAATTCTAAAGAATATCTTTTAACTAAAATATTGGGTAATCCGAGAATGGGAAACAGCCTGCTTTCTACTTTTATTGCCGCCCTTTTTTTTCGGCTAGCCATTTTAAATTTATTACATTTAACCGATGGCAATTTTAATCACCTATTTATAACTACTTAGTAAAGCACGTATTCACGTATGTGGAATACGGGTTGCCATCTCAGCGACCATTACGTGTCTTTGTCACATTACACCTATATTAAACATTTAATTATTTTCTGCTTCATCAATTATATTATGTTGAGTAGAATGATTCTAATCCAATCATTTATACTCAACATTCCCGGAACGATCAGTTCTAGAACCTATGACGTTAGACTATGTATGATTCCCTTTCAAGCTTCAACCCAAGTACTGTTTAAATTTTCCACATCTACAATAATTTTCTGTGTATCCATATCGTAAGGTAATTTTCGATATTATACTTATGGTTTATATCATAAAGAAAAAACGAAACACTTTTTTTTTTTTGAAGGTACATTTGGTTACTACTACTTGTGCTTTTGTACTCATCTGTTCATACTACAATATCTCAAGGCATTTTTTTTTCAGGGAAGTGAGAAAATTATTAATAATAAATCAATACCTATTAGACCATTTATTACGAAAATGTCAATCTTGAATAACAGTGATTTCACTGATTTTCACTCAATATTAATACATTTACCAAATATGCATAGCTATAGTAACATAATCCACATTAGGAAAATTCGAAAAGTCGCTTGTTAAAGACTTTTAATTAAACATGATACTTAAGTCAGGTCTACTACTGGGACTTAACTACATATTAGCAAATTGATTTTAACATTTATTATTCAATTTTGTTGCAACTTTTTCAAAATTTCAAAATACTCCTTACTAGGTATTTTCATCAGAAAATTCTCATGTAGGTTGTTAATGAAACATTCCCTTTAAAATTAAGATTTAGGATGTTTTACGCGCATTCTCAACGGTTGACGATCGCTTCATTTGATGTCTGAGTTACACCTCAGTTTTTATTATCAAATGTCATAGAAATTGATCACATAACTTGGCAAAACATGTACTAAGGACAACATTTACTATTTTGGAAACTTTTTTTTTTTCGGTGTATGTCTAACAATGGATCATTATGTTCATCATTACGGGTTTTTTTTCATATTTTTCATTGATCCATTTTACTAATTACAAAACAACTACTATTATTGGATTCGACCAATGTTCATGAATCTTTACAGAAAAAAATGAGACTCAGCTCTGGCTTCACACCATGTTCTGTCAAATCTATATCTAATAATTATGTTTACAAAGTTAGTACAAACGAAACTTATGTTGATCCTCATGTAAGTTGTAAATTAATTAACTTTCTTGTCTCAACCGGCTGTTAATTATACTCTTACTATCTATATAGTATAACTATCAAATAAAAATAAAGTATTCTGGAAGCTTGTTGCTAAAGACAAGATTATGCATTTAATGCCATCTCTTGACACAGGGTTCAAACTTTTAGGACCGCGGTTGACAAATTGACCCTTACCTCTTATTTAATTGATATGCAATGTGTTCATCGCCATTAACTCATTAGTCAAGACTCAATCGCCGTCTACACGTGCTAAATTCGGTAACTTGATTTTCAGAGGTAAGATGTTTTTATTTCTTTTTGACACTATTCATCATCAATTATTAAAAGATTCGCATCATTAAAAGTTACGTTTTGCAATTTATTTTTATTTTTCTGCATTTCAATTAGTTTAGAAATAATACATTGATATTTCAAAACTATACTTAAACTTGAACGCTTTTATAATACGAGTAATTATTTACATCCAACAGTTATTTTACGCTTAACTGAATTATCGTATTGTCTTTATTATTATCTATCTTCAGCAGCGCGACTCGGCCAATAAAATAATTTCTGATTTCTCTAAAATTGAACACCACGTTGAATATACATCAGTTAGTTACGGACATTCATAACTTCTTACTTATTTTAAATAAGTATCATACGATTTTCAATTAAGTTCTATTAACAATAATTATTAATCTATGTATTTCTTTTTTTATACGCTAATATAGATTACTACTATATTATTGCGATCAGTATCATAATTATCGTATAAACTCAGGTGATCACTTTTTGTGTTATATTTTTACCACGAATGTTATGGAAAGTACCACACAAGTCAGGTAACTTTCAAAAACTTTCAATTTTACGTTCATTTTCCATCATTAATTAAGCAAACACCAAGTACTTCAATATATCTTTTACTATTTTATGACATTTATCATTCTAGTTACTTGTTTTATTCGCAGGTATGGAAAATAATATTTCTAGAAATGTCATCTGGCTTAGTAATTTTTTTTTAAACCAGAAAAGTTTACTAACGACTCTTCAAGTTTTTATTTTGAAAGAAGAAAAAAAAGGCAAAAATTACGCTTCCGGCGGGATTCGTACCCGCATCAACTCGTTATGCTTCATACAATCAATCATTAAGCTTCATGGTTTCTACACAAACGAATATATGTACCAATTTAGCTATGTACTGAATGTTTTTGCACTACGTGTCTTCTTTTTTTGGCTCAACAATATACCTTTTCAAATTCATAATAAAAAAAACTATGTCTGTAATTTTATTTATATTTAACACGAATCATGACATTATATGGAAATCGTTTTCACAGAATATATACCTAATTAGCTTGTTTTCTCAATAATGCCAAACTAATTTATTTATACTCCAATGAAGAAAAAACCATAGCTAACAACTGGATGGGTATTTTTTTTTACAGACGGCTTCATCAGCTACACAAAAGATCTGCATTAAATATGTAGTTAAAATATGACGTCCAATCAACTGTTATCATTTTCATTAGTGTATTTAAATTACTTCAGGATTTATACTCTGTGTACTAGAGCCACATATTCATGTAATGCTACGTTTCTCGATTATGTATCTTCAAGACTTACTCAGTCTTAAATTAACTATATTGTACGAAGACAAATATTATATTCAACTTTCAGTAACTAAGATTTGTGTAGAATGTGCATCCAAATAGCAATTACTCAACATTTTATTTTGATTTATTAAATCTAGATTCAGATATATAAGGGTTTTACGTTCAGTCTCAATTCAATCACATTTTTGATTCCTATACTATTATGTTTCAAAAACAAAGTATTCAGTCAAAATAATTTTAATTTTATTTTGACTCCCAGGAAATTACGTAATTTCTTTGAAATCTAACCGGGAAACATACATAATTGGTCCTAACAAATTACATCAAAACGTTAAAAAGTACTTCGTACCTTTAACAATTATTATTCTTTCCATATCTCGGGTCCATGAAATATAATTTTGACTTGCATGACAATAATAGTACTTTGTATTTAATCGCATATCCATACTGGATAACTTCTGATACCTTACTACGTAATATTGTCACTTGGTATATTAAATAAATATTTCTACCATGTATTTCCATTTTAATTAAAACTTGTTACTTATGTCAACTTTAAGCTGCTCTGATGTAGGTACTAATTACCCTGTTTAATTTTTTTCAATTAATAACAATAAATAATTAAAATTCCGTTATAGTCGACGATCTCATATTAAAAGACTTAACAATCTTTCTCTCTTAACATTTGACTCCATTCAGAAACTTATACCCAATTTAACTTATCTGCGTAAACATAGCTAACTAACTCAAAAAAAAAGATATAGAAGTAGAATCATACTATGCAGCTTTAAAGTTTGGTCACATTGCGTACCTTTACCTACAGTACTACTTTAGGTACAATTTATCATGTGCTTGTTGCTAATGTATTTGCTTTTGGACAAGTGCAAGTGCCTATTAAAGGATCATTACTATCATTAGGTAACGTTTCAGGATGATTATATCACACTTAATCTATGTTTCACTGTGAAACGCATTTATATTAGTTACATTATCGCTATTCGGTCCAATAAAAATCTAAGTAGTTCGTTATGCTTTTCCGAAATAGTTCAAAATTTAGGTTTTGAATTGTAACAAGGCATTGCTTAAAAAAAAATCATTTTAACTCCTCTGTCAATCGCAAATCCCTACGGATTAGGAAATATTGGATGTAGGCGTACTCTGCCCCATTCGATTAATATTCTATATCCCTTTGTGCGCATTGTCACACATCTTACATCTACAAAGGTAAAATACAATACAATACACTTTATTGCACACCTCACATTGTTAATCACTTCACTATACTTTCAGTGAGATACTTGAGTTGACCATTCATTAGAATTTTACATTCATTAAAGGCAACAAGGCACCTACGAGTCCTACGACCCAGAATTGTTGTCCAACTTTGCTTTCATAGAATTCGGAAGTGATCAAAATTGATTTCTATTTAACTTGTGACTTGAATGTATTCTTACGTGTTGCGTACTAGTACTTTTTTTTTTGAACAACACAGCTATAGGATACATAAATACCAACGAAGTATTATAAAAAAGAATCGTGTATCTAACAGTGATACACAACAAATACACACGACTACGATCGTGAACTCCGGCGTCATCAAAAATCTGAGTAACTAAATTTACTTCTCGTTAACTCATAACTGCATCGAAAAAATCGAAAGCTAGGTGGACTAAGTAGTTTAATTGTCCATTAATACATTGACATCTATGTATACGATACATGACAGTATCATCGCTATACTGGGTAAACCCGTATGCTTCTCAACCTTAGTTTGGTACATACGTTCAAATCCAACTTTTGACCGTAAAATTATTTGTCGTTTTCAAATAATTTTCAGCAAAACACATTTTCAAGAGAACAAATGTTCGCTACAAAATTACTTTTTTCTCATTCTTTACATAGTTACATACAAAGCTCATACTTTGTAATTTCAGTTAATCCTCATCGTTGGAATCTAAAATAAATCCAGTTTTGATAGCTAAGCTAGAGCTACACAATATTATTATTGTTCACAGAAAACCAAACACTTTTGGCCATCGTACTAATTGTTGTGAACTATTACTTTCAATATCAACTAACTCGACTCGTGTATATATATATAAATACTCCCGGTGTCTGTTATCACCTGACAGTTCAGGTAACTACTAAATTCTTCACTTTATTTATCACTCGCATATTCGTACTGAATATCTCTTTTAATCAATGGCGTATAACTTCACTTTGAAAAACGTCCTTATGCATGTGCAAGTCAATAAAAATATCACTTGAGACGTTTTACTCCCTCGTAATTTCGATATTTAATTATATATACTTTACGTTCGATTAAATCATCAAATAAAAAATGTAAGCACTCGTCACTTAATTTTCGTAACATTATAAACGTTCTCACAGGATCAAATAAGACGTACGCTCACGTCAACAAAATCAGAAAATCAGACGTACACTCACGTCACTTAGTTTTCAATTTCCTGGACGTTTGCTTACGTCACTTAATTCTTAACGTCCATGACGTACGCTTACGTCACTTGCTTTTCAACATCCATGACGTACGTCACCCGTGTGGTGACGGGTTAAGAATTTCACCACCCCCTTCCTTCCCGTGGGTGTCGTAGAAGGCGACTGTGGGATATGGGTTAAATTGTGGCGTAGGCGAGAGGCTGGCAACCTGTCACTGCAATGTCACAATTTGGATTTCTTTCAACCCCTTATTGCCAAGAGTGGCACTGAAACTTAGTAGTTCATGTGCTCTGCCTACCCCTTTATGGGATACAAGCGTGATTATATGTATGTATGTATGACGTACGCTCACGTCAACAACAAGTTTAGGACGTACGCTCACGTCACTTGATTCTCAACATCCATGACGTACGCTCACGTCAACAATAATCAAGTTTAAGACGTCCGCTCACGTCACTTGATTCTCAACATCCATGACGTACGCTCACGTCAACAACAAATTTAGGACGTACGCTCACGTCACTTGATTCTCAACATCCATGACGTACGCTCACGTCAACAATAATCAAGTTTAAGACGTCCGCTCACGTCACTTGATTCTCAACATCCTCGACGTACGCTCACGTCAACAAAAATCAAGTTTAAGACGTACGCTCACGTCAACAAAAGTCAAGTTTAAGACGTACGCTCACGTCACTTGATATTCAAAATCGACGACGTACGCTCACGTCAACAATAATCAAGTTTAAGACGTCCGCTCACGTCACTTGATTCTCAACATCCACGACGTACGCTCACGTCAACAAAAATCAAGTTTAAGACGTACGCTCACGTCACTCGATATTCAACATCCACGACGTACGCTCACGTCAACAAAAGTCAAGTTTAAGACGTACGCTCACGTCACTTGATATTCAAAATCGACGACGTACGCTCACGTCACTCGATATTCAACATCCACGACGTACGCTCACGTTAACAATAATCAAGTTTAAGACGCACGCCCATGTCACTTGATTCTCAACTTCCTTAACATCAATTAATCAATCGTTTATTGCAAACCATGGTACATTTGCAGATGTTACAATACTAAAGAGGTCACATGGCACCCCGGTAGGGTATGACAAATTGAGATACGTACAAAAATGTAACTACAAAAACATCGTCATCCCCAAAACCAGTCGATGCTAGTTTCCACATTTTCTATTATTTCATGAATCACACTTTAATTTCTACCTTTTCAATTCAATCAAATCATTTCATTACCAAGATAAAAAAAACATATTATATTCCCTTGTATTCAATCCAAGAATATGTATATATGAAGTTAAATAAACCTCAGTTTACCGAACAACGCTTTTTCTTTTCGCATCATTCACAGCACTCACATTTCTCAACAATATCTAAATACATAAATATGTGGTACCTACCAAAAATAATAATAAAATTGTGCAATTTTCTAATACGAGAATGTCAACGAAACTCACATCTCTGCTCCATGACTAATACACAGAATAAACTCTTTTTCTACTTAACATGTACACTTATAGTCTGTCAACCGGATTATGACTAAAGTATGGTATCCCCATGAAACGACCAAAAAGCAACAATTACGTTAAACAGCCGCAGACGCAATAATTATACCTCAAATTTACACATTGCTGCAACTTTAATATGCATGCCACGGTATTCATTTTTAGTCAAACTTGACTAACAAAGAATTACAACCGTTTGTCTATTTTTCCATAACCATTTCAAGATTTTCTATCAAAATCGCAATTACTATTAATTCTTCTAAAAAATATTAATGTCAAATTTTTAATTATTTATTATAGCTCCTTAGTAAATTTAAACAAATATGTTCACGAATAAGATACAACTCAAACGCGAACAATTTAAAACCCAGTGTTGCTAGCCCGGCATTTTTTTTTAATTTACCTTTTTTTTGTGACAGGATTGGGTTGACCGTATATAAAAATATTTTAAATTTCTTATGTATCTCATCAAAATAGCCATTATCTTTAGCTCATGGTAACAATAACCCATGATATACAACCGTAAGTAAATATTAACGCAGGCGAATTTCCCACAAGAAGTTTGTCGCGCGTCGTCAGTCACATGTTAGGCAACCACTGCAGCCTGTGTGCGCTCGCGACTTTTAATGAAATCACAACATGAATACTGCAAAAACCCTTTAAGTTTTCAAAATTCACTGAAAAATAATTTAAATTCTCACTAGAACGTTAACTGGAATAATCATTTAAAACTTTATCTTCTTGCTACACTGTCATCCGAGTTTAAATTTTTCATAATCCAAAATGTGTTTACATGATCTACAATTCACCAAAAAAAAATTTGTAATGAATTTTACAACCGGTAATCAATTATTCGCTTACTAAAACCAACAGGGACTGCACATTACAATAAAATTAAATCTTAAACACAAAATAATACGACGTACTAGTAAATAACTACTTTATTCACTTTGGAGTTTTAAAACTACCTGCAAGTTCATCACGCACTTAATTTTTAAATAGGTACTTACAAATATGGCTTGTAAGTACAATCTCCAGAAAACTTACATCTTGTTATTCACCATAAACTCATTGAATGAAGTACGTTATTGTTAATGTCAAAATAAATCTCAATTTTCTATTGTGGGTAAGTGGTACGTTAACACTTCTGAAATGTGGAGGTTCACCATTATCCTACTCTGAATATTATCTACACAACAAGGGGTACTCGCAGATACACTTATTTGATTGATCTTTTACGATGTGCTCTCTTCGACCACCTCGACCCAAGTGAACGAGCCGGTCGTGTCTCTCTCCCGTCTTGCCATCGTCCCCACCACTTATTGAACCTACCGCCGTGTTGCCATTAGTATAATATTATTTTACCAATAACCCGTGTATTTTTAGGGTAACGTAATAATGTTGCCACACTTCAAATGTATTTTACTGTTACCATAAGTGTAATTATAAATAAATCATGACAAATGTACAGCTGAGACATGGATAATGGCCTGTGGACGAGCTGTATTGTACAGTAAGCAACAGAAGTTAAGCGAACCATCTAAACTCGCTCACGACTTTAAGGCAATAAGACTCACGATATAGTTTCATTGCCACTTTTGATGGTGACGGTATACTCGGGAGCTATTGCGGCTATCATTTGTCAAATCTGAATGTTATAGAGAGTTTATGATTCGTCGTTAATTGTTATCATATAGGAATAAGTAACCTAGGGAAGAGTTGTAACTAACTCCATACATAGCATAGTTAAGTGACATCTAGCGACAATCACGCGTCAAATAGCGTGAATTATGAGTACCACTACTCGATACTAGGTGGCAACTGTGTCTCGTCTGCCAAAAATTTAATATTAGAACAGTTTACAACTTATATTACAAGCAGAAGGAATTGAAAACAGAATACTCGAATAATGTAGGTAATTTATTTGTATTTATTAATAATATATGTATTTATTATAGTTATCAGTATCTTAAATAGGTAAATATATTTATATAAGTCCCTATTTTTTCTATAACGTAGTCCAATAAAATCAAGTCTTTATTAGTGTTCTTAGTTACATATCCCGCACCTTTTTTGGTCTTCTCTGTTTGGCCTAAAGGTTGACTGGTAGAGAATGCCATGTAGCATTAAGTCCGCCTTTTGTAACTGTATATTTTTATTGTGCAATAAAGTTTAAATAAATAAATAAATAAATACTCATTAATAATATAATATTAGCTAAAAATTGGTAAGCATTAGACTTCTTCTTCGCGACATCTATTGACAAGTAGCAATACTGATAATTTACGCTAGATATCACTGAACTATGTCTATACAAATAACCCGCATTTACTGTTGTATGGAGTTACAAGTCTCCCCTACTTATTCCTCTATGATTGTTATATAAGTTAGGACAAAAATACAAGATGTAAATAGTTTGGCCGTGTAGTGACGGGTTAATATCCCGTGGGTGTTGTAGGAGTCGACTGTGGGATATGGGCTTGCAACAACAGGTTGTTCGTGATATGTCATCCTCCTTTTTTTTATTTTATTTTTTCCTCCTTGCGTTATCCCGGCTTTTGCCACGGCTCATGGGAGCCTGGGGTCCGCTTCGACAACTAATCCCAAAATTTGGCGTAGGCACTAGTTTTACGAAAGCTCAGAAAGTCAGCTATCGTAAAACTAGTGCCTGTCTGACTCTGACCTTCCAACCCGAAGTGTAATTAGGCCTTATTGGAATTAGTCCGGTTTCCTCACGATGTTTTCCTTCACCGAAAAGTAACTGGCAAATATCAAATGACATTTCGCACATAAGTTCCGTAAAACTCATTAATTCATTATTGGTACGAGCCGGGGTTCGATCTATGTATTACAAATAATTGCAATATCACGATTTCGTTTTATTTTTGACCCCCAACGTAAAAACGACGGGGTCTCTGTCTGAGTAGATTAAAGTTTCGTTTTTTTTTTGTTTGAAAGCTGAATCAACCGGGAGTGTTCTTAGCCAATTTTGATGAAAATCGGCCCAGTATGTCGAGAATTTATTCAAAATTTTAATTTTGTTGGTTGCAACCCCTTAATTGCTAAGAGTGACTGACTGATACTTGAGTTAATTGATGTACTCTGCCTACCCGTTTTCTGAATCATACAGGTGCACGTTTATGTATGTATTTATCCTTTCAGATATTATGCATAGCCTGGTAATTGATGCTCGAGAAAAAATGTGCCTTTTGTATGTAAATAGCAAAGCAACTAATGACACTAATTAGTACGTTGCGTTGGCGGGCACGACTGCTATTATTATATAGCAGTAAGTCGCGTAGTTTTTTGTTTCTTTTGATCTATGACGTCACACTGAGAGAAATTTGCATTGTGAATTTAACAAGTTCGACTTGTTGCGGTTTATCCGTTTGAATCAGCCAAACGTATGTTTAAAACAATATGTGTCAGGTTGTTTTTATAAAATCGACTTGTTGATTCAAATATTGGGTTGGTAAGAAAGTAATGAGCGAATCATAACCAATATTGTAATTTTCATTTAATTTATTATTTTAATCATTTATCAAAAATATAACGGCCTTCGTTATCTACTACTTGTCTCCATCGTTCTGGTAAAGAATGAATAGCATCGGCGAAGAAGTTCTTAGGTTTAGATTCAAAAAACTCAGCTATGTACTGTCGTAGAGATGGGCTTGATCATCGAACTTTTTTTCATTCAAGGCATTAGGCTTAGCGATCTGAACAATGCGTAATCCGTAGGTGCCAAGTCTGGAGAGTACGGTGGATGAGGTATCACTTTCCAATCTAGCTCCAATAGCTTTAGCCGAGTCACTTTTGCAATGTGTGGGCAAGCATTGTCGTGTAAGAAAAAAACTTTAGCATGCTGCGGACGATTCTGAGAGATTTTTTGGTTTAAATTTTCAAGCTGATTACAGTATACTGATGCGGTAACAGTCATTCCACTTGGTAGGAGTTCCCAGTGAATAATACCATGAATATCCCACCAAACGGACAGCATAACTTTTTTCGGGTGAGGCTCTGTTTTTGGTGCCTCTATTCCTTTTTCGTTTGGAGCTAGCCACTGACGTTTGCGTGTGTGATTTATATATAAGACCCATTTTTCATCTCCAGTGATAAGATGGTCCAACCAGTTGAATGTGCGGCGAAAAGACAGAAGTTGTATGCAGATATCGGCACGGCGGTTTAGTTGATCTCTATCAAGTTCGTGCGGTATCCAAACACTGTATTTGTAGTTTTTTCCCAACTCGTGTAAATGTGTTTCTATGGTGACATGAGAGCAGCCTAACTCTGTAGCAAGAGTACGACTCGTTAGCCTCGGATCTCCTTCAATTAAGGTTTTTAATTTGGCTACATCAATCTTCACCGGTCAACCAGACTTAGGTTGATCTGATAATGAAAAGTCGCTACTACGAAACCGCTGGAACCATCGTTTCACCGTGGCCTCAGACACAACTTCAGGAGCAACACGCTGACATATATTACGCACTGCTTCGGCGGCTGAATGGCCAGACTGAAATTCATATAGTAAGCAATGCCTTACATGCACTTTTAATTCGTCCATTTTCTTCCTTATATTAGCTCGGCGACAGCTAGTGAATGACTGACGAGAAACTGTGCGACTCGCCCTTTATATACTTTCGACCATAGAAGATTCTAGAACTCTCTCAAAAATTTTATCTGGAATTCAATCGATCGCTCATTACTTTCTTACCAACCCAATATATTGCCGATTCAAATGACAAGTAGCTTGTTGTTTGAACCAAAGAGCACGTAGGCGCTATTTTAACCAAAAAACTTGTTGAACGAACATGAAAACTGGTTGTATTTTCTCTCAGTGCACTTTCCGCCCTTAAACGTGATAATGTGTGCTTTAAGACAGATAGAAGGACAGAGACAGGGGGGAGAGACAGCTTGAGTCGTTCCTTGTAGGTACAAATAGGTACTACCTATACAAATAACAAATAAGCTACATTTTCCTGCTACGCCTGTTATTTTAGTTTAGATCGAGCGTATCGGCAATCAATTGTTTTACGTACAGGTTGGACGGTGTTTTGATTATAATTATAAGAGCTTAACCGACCTGTATAAATATGAAATACCTACCTATACAAAATGTATTTACTTGAGTAATATTCTTGTCAAATAAAAAACCCTTATTGTCTTCCAATTATTTACAAGAAATCTTTTACTGGTTGCTTATTTGACATGGTAGTTAGGGGGGCAAATTCGACGTGGGTAACTTCTAGCGTAAATTATCAGTAATGCTACTTGCCAATAGACGACACGACGAACGAAAAGTCTAATGCACACCAATTTTTAGCTAATATTACAATAGTATTAATCAGTATTCTGTTTTCAATTCCTTCTGCTTGTAATATAAGTTGCAAACTGTTCTAATATGAAATGTTTGGCAGACGAAACACAGTTGCCACCTAGTATCGAGTAGCGGTACTAATAATTTACGCTAGTTGACGCGTGATTGTCTAGCTAGTCTAGTTAGCGCTAGTCACTTAACTATTAACTATGCCTATACAAATAACCCGCATTTACTGATATATAGAGTTACAAAACTGTTCCCTTACTTATTCCTCTATGCTACAACTAATCGAAAAATCATTCATGTTTTACATCCATCCCTGTACCTTACTATTAGTATTACGATATACACAGTGTAAAGAAAATTGTTATACTTTTTCCAAAGATTCAGCACTAGAGAACACTAGGAGACTCATAAGTTAACTTTTATGAGCCGCGCTCGCAGCGGAGCAAAAGGCGCTTTATTTAGACATTTGTCCGGAATAAATCGCAATTTGCGAAGAAGCACGGCCGTTGCCAGGAAACACGGGGTCTCGAGTGCGTTGTTGAGAAAACATACGGAGATATGTTGCGGACGACTTGGCTGCGACGCCTGCGACGGCCAAGCTAACTTGATTCTCGTTTTTTAACCCCTGACGGAAATTTGGCGTGTTTGTCTGTCTGTTTGCGCGTGTGTCTGTCTGTGGCTACGTAGCTCCCGAACGGATAAACCGATTTTGATTTAGTCTTTTTTTTTGTTTGAAAGCTGAATTAGTCGAGAGTTTTCTTAGCCAGGTATGATGAAAATCGGTCCACTATGACGAGGGTTTTTTTTATTAAAATTTTGTATTGTGGTGATTGGCATCTAGTCACAAGTTTCAAAATTAATTTTACTAAAGCGACTCCAATCTGACCTTCCAACCTAGATGGCCAGGTTTCCTCCCGAATTTTTGTTCACTAAAAACCTACCGGCAAATATCAATATCCGCGATATCTGGATCTAAAATCGCACGGTCTTAGCCGCTTTTTATTTAGCACGCATTATAAAAATACGTAGGCATTTAATAGATAAATTAACTTGTTAATACATCAAGTTATACCTAATTATTATGGAATATGTGTCCGTTAAAATGTTATAGCTACCCTGGACACATTTGAAACTGTTCTATATGAGATTACTTTGACGACCGGTCTGGCCTAGCGCGTAGTGATCCTGCCTGCTACGCCGCGGTCCTGGGTTCGAATCCTGGTAAGGGCATCTATTTGTGTGATGAACGCAGATATTAATATTTTGTTCCTGAGTCATGGATGTTTTAAATGTACTTATATAAGTATTTGTATATTATATACATCGTTGTCTAAGTACCTGCAACACAAGCCTTCTTGAGCTTACCGTGGGACTTAGTAAATCTGTGTAAGAATGTTCATTTGATTTCATTCAAAATATAATATTTATTTACTTTCCTTTATCCTTTATTAGCAGCATCAAACACAAAATCTCCCCGTATGTACCCTACTAACCTGGCTCAGTGCTCTGCCAATGTTGATATGACCTCTATACTCCCCGAATTTACATAACCTGCTTTATGATACTTTCAGCTTTGTCTGCTATATAAACTCAATTTCACAATATTTGCATAGAGTATTCCTTGTGAGTTTAAGGCATACATTATTGGGTAAGTGCGAGTACAGATTTACATATTTATTTAGTGTTACCCGTATTTTATTGTAATGTAAACATGTTACACGTAATTTTAACTATAAAACTCCCGTGAGACTGAAATGCTATTCTTTTTTTTTCCCCTTCGGGGTGTACTAGAGGAGGGGAAGAAAACTGCTCAGAGTAGTAACATACAAAATTTATTTAACTCTGCACCAAATGGGCTTGCTTACTGACAACTACTTATGGCTTAGGGCCTTTTAGCTTATAACTTATCTAATTACGGGAACACAAGGTGATATTTGGTCGATTGCGCTATAGTACGGAGATGTTACAGAACTACTAGGCCAGAGAAGAGAGCGGCAACAACGTTATAAGGCTTAGCTGGTTTGAAGCGGCGGGGCGATGATCTTCCCTCTCAGCTGGCCGGAGCTTCCAGTCACTCCGCACCTGCCAGTCGGAACCACGAGGAACCGCAGCGCTGGGTCTGGCCCTCCAACGGCCATGCCTCTACCAGACACCTCCTGTCGGAGGAAAATTGTCCTGCGGAGGGGGGGGGGTTTAAGGTGAGCAAATGTCAACTCCAAGGGGACAGAGACGCGCCCGGCGCCCGCGGAAGCCGGTTAGTCACGGCCCGCTTTTCTGCCAAACAAGGGCAGCAAGGGAATAAAATCGTCCAAAACACTCAAAGGCGGCCTATCGGCCTATTCTTGGGAGAAAATCTCTCTTCAAAATGGCGTCGGTCCATCTTTTTTCTCGCTTCCTCTTTGGTGTTGCCAGGGTCCCAATCCGGGTACTTCCTCGGAACACTCGACGTCGTTTCGTGTTACGGGAATTAATTTAAAGCGCAATGAAATTCGCTGGACAAGCGGAAAATAATATTTATTAGAACAGAGGGAATGTTCAGAGACAACAATCACTCGTTTGACAAGGAACATAATATTTATTTTAATACACGGTCCCCGTCTCGACATAAGTCGAGAAATGTGGACACAAGGTTCTGGCAACACGACGGGAATAGCTATCAGTTCAGTGATTCATTGATATTTGACAAGTGTATTTTCCTACCAAACAAATAGCTGTGTTTTCCATTACAAGACTCAAACATATTTAAAATATTTTAAGCGGGTTACTCACGTGTTAAGTCGATATAGCGTCGATGTCGAGTCGATGGATCGAAAACATGTCGAACGCTGTATCGACTTAACACCCGCTTAAAATATGTTTAAATATGATACACGTAAGAGTACTTAATATAAACAGACAAATTACGTAAATCGTAATCTTCAGATGTCGAACGCTATATCGACTTAACACGGGAGTAACCCGCTTACAATATTTTTAAATATGTTACACGTAAGAATAATATAAACAGACAAATTACGTAAATCTTAATCTTCAGATGTCGAACGCTATATCGACTTAACACGTGAGTAACCCGCTTACAATATTTTTAAATATGTTACACGTAAGAATAATATAAACAGACAAATTACGTAAATCGTAGTCTTCAGATGTCGAACGCTATATCGACTTAACACGTGAGTAACCCGCTTACAATATTTTTAAATATGTTACACGTAAGAGTAATATAAACAGACAAATTACGTAAATCGTAATCTTCAGATTTCGAACGCTATATCGACCTTACACGTGAGTAACCCGCTTACAATATTTTTAAATATGTTACACGTAAGAGTAATTATAAACAGACAAATTACGTAAATCGTAATCTTCAGATGTCGAACGCTATATCGACTTAACACGTGAGTAACCCACTTACAATATTTTTAAATATGTTACACGTAAGAGTAATATAAACAGACAAATTACGTAAATCGTAATCTTCAGATGTCGAACGCTATATCGACTTAACACGTGAGTAACCCGCTTACAATATTTTTAAATATGTTACACGTAAGAGTAATATAAACAGACAAATTACGTAAATCGTAATCTTCAGATGTCGAACGCTATATCGACTTAACACGTGAGTAACCCGCTTACAATATTTTTAAATATGTTACACGTAAGAGTAATATAGACAGACAAATTATGTAAATCGTAATCTTCAGCTTGCTCAAGACCGACAAAAATGGCTAGCTTTGGAAGAGGCCTTCACCTAAGGGGTTCCTGTTTATCAAAAGATATAATTGTAAACTTACTTAAAATATAAATGTAAACACTAACAAAAAACTAAATAAGAACTAGAGAAAAACACTAACAAAAAACTAAATTAGAACTAGAGAAAAACACTAACAATTACTAACAAATAGCAAAGATTTCATTGTACATAATAACAGGAAATAAAAGGCTTTACTTATATTTTTATTTTATTTTATTTATTATAATCTTCAGCAAAAAAGTAACCCAATGATGTTTGTAAGCAATTCATTTAAACATCTCGATGAGATGTATGTAGGTTTAGATACGGAATCATTTATACCCTGTACTTTTGGCACTTAAAAGTGTAAACAAACCTGAGCTGTCAAATTTGAGGTTTGTTTATTAGGTAACGTTTGGTTCCTGAATTTTTTTCTCTATTTAAAAATAATTGAGCTCACTACTATTTTCCATTTCATTCCACTAACATGTAATTTCGTTTAATTTGACGAAACGTATACACCTTCACTAATACAAACCTACCGTCATTACATTTAATGAATATTATTATTTTCTACAGGGAATCATCAACCAAAAAGTACCTAATTTTGCAGAGGTTTAAAACTCATGGTTGCATTTTAATCTGGGTGTAACTCCGGTTTCACATTATCCGATCCGATATCGGATGTCGGAAGGATTTCGATGGAAAAATCCCAGATTGGCGCCTGTAATGTATGGGATATCTGTTCTACATCCGATATCGGATCGGATAATGTGAAAACGTACTAATTGTACTAAAATATAAAGGTAGTACACCTTACACGATTTTTAATTTTATCTGTCTGACATTTGCCATTACTTGTTATCAATCATCATCATCATCATCATCTGTTCCGAGTTCGATATTTGTGTTTTAGAGCTTCCGTTTCTCCGTATGAAATGATGATTGCTATATGATGTTTTTTATGGTTCCGTACCAAAAAGGTACAAAAGGAACCCTTATGGCGACGCTCTGTCCGTCTGTCTGTATGTCTGTCACATTTCTAAATATCTCGAGAACTACTTACGCTATCGATTTGAAATTTGGAACAGTTATGAATACTTTAAACCTCTACAAGCTGAAACTATTATTTTTAAAAATATATTAATATTAATTGTAGAAAACGGCCAAAATGGAAGGGGGCAAACCGTAAATGTCAAGTTACTAGGTCAAGTGGGGTATCGTTAGAAAGAGCTCAAATTGTACATATCAAAACTATTTTTATAATGTTTTTGTAGTGGAAAATAAAAAGAATTATGAAGGAAAATGTAAAAAATAAAATACCATTCCCCCTTATCTCCCGAAGTTTACCAACGAAAAATTATGACTTTTTACGAAATATTGGTTTTAAGCTAAATTTTAAAGAAAAAGGTTTCTGGCCTTAAAAGATTCACTATCCCTGGATCTGTCAAATTTGACGGCTCCGGTTTGTTTACACTTTTTTCAAGTGCCAAAAGTACAAAGTAAAAGATGAAAAAATACGTAAAAGTTTTTAAAGCAAAAAAACCCTTAGATAAGTGTCTATGCATACCTATATTGCATATATATGCCATCAAAATCCATACCCTCGTTCCTTGCAGACAAGTTGACTCAATTTCAGTCCGTTTAAAAATACACCTTAAGGCATCACATTCATTCACCCAATTCGGTTTAAGCTTCATTCACTAGCATTGTCTTATCTCACCTAAGCGTTTTCTCAAACTGGATCCCACCTTATACCGTCGTGCGAAAGTCTATACTTATTTCAAGTATTAGATCGATGTTACCAATGCAATCGTTTATTCAAAGCCATAAGAAGGGCTCTCGTTTAAATTCTTCGGGGGTATTATCACACTTGGCGCTTTCGGTTATCACGGCTTAATGTGATATATTCTGGGGGTAATCTGAAACTGAAAGCGGCTCTTGGAAACATTTACTGGAAAATGAGAAAGCAAAGATGAGGAATTGACTTGATGAGTTCGAGGGCTTTGGATGGATTTGCCGGTGGGGCATTTGAGCAGCGAAAGATGTTTGCTTTTGCCAAATATGTGCACACGATGTCTTTGTAGCTCAGTGGCTAGGCGCCCGGCTGATGAATCACGGTCTGTGACTTCAAACACTGGTTTTAAATATTTTTCTGTAGGTACATAAGTATACATGCGTATAAGATGTATGGATGGGAGATGGTTGATGAAGATATGGGTTAATTATGATTGGAGCGTGCCACGTATACCATAAATACTTGTTAGACAACTAATTAGTTTGTTACAAAATACAATCCCGTGAAGAGGGCGCCACTCGCACTGGATGGCTTCGTAAGCTAACTCGGTAACAAATTTGAAGATTGCGCGGATTCAGCTAAGTTTAGCTCTATTATACTTACTTATTTGAAACATAACTAGTGGCTCTGGGAGCTGTAGACCTTCGCGAAATGCTTAGAGAACGCAAAACTGAAAGCTAATTAGTGATTATCGCAGTCAAGTCATGACAGCAACAGTTTCAAGCGACATATACTCGTACGCTATAGGCACTGAACTCAAGCCCTTAACGGCAATTTCTGCATTTAACATATAAAAACTGTGGGGCTATCATGCTTGCACTTTTATCACTTATCAATGTGGATAACACATATGTCAATCTCACACTGACTAACTTGCCACAACGTGTTGGATGCTTTATCCGCGTAGATAAGTGATAAAATGGCAAGCATCATAGTCCTGCCCTTGGTTTTGTTACCAACTTTTGTTTTGTAATCGTGTCGACGCTACCGCAAAGTGGACTTTTCGCTTCTAAGCGTCACAAGAAAATCCTAACCTAACTTAGTTTGGATATTTAATAGGTCTTTCTTTTTTCGGGGGCTGGGCCCCCCATGCCCCCCCCCCCTTATTTTCACTCTTGTTCGTCGCAAGAAAACCTTAAACTAACTTATTTTCAATAGGTATTACGTTGGTATTTCGTGGGGGATACCCTCTCCCCCCCCCCTCCGAGCCCCCCGGGTGGGTGTTTCGCCGCAAGAAAACCCTAACTTCTTTTCAATACGTACAACGTTGGTATTTCTTTCTTCGCCCCTCGTCGTCCATTTTGGTTTATTTATCAATTTTCGATTTGTAAGCGTGTCGAGTTGTCGACGCTATCCCGCGAAGTGGGTTGCCTATTTTCGCTTTTCAGGGTCACAAGAACACCCTAACCTTACTTAGTTTGGATACTTAATTGGTGTTTCTATTTTGCGGGGGCTGCGCCCCCGAGCCCCCCCTTATTTTCGATCTTAAACTTCGCAAGTAAACCCTAACCTAACTTATTTTCAATACGTACTACGTGGTATTTCTTTTTGGCGGCGATCCCCCTTGTGGGTGCTTCTCCCCTCGTCGTCCATTTTGGTTTTGTTATCAATTTTCGATTTGTAAGGGTGTCGACGCTAGCCCGCGAAGTGGGCTGCCTATTTTCGCTTTTCAGCGTCACAAGAAAACCCTAACCTTACTTAGTTTGGATACTTAATCGGTATTTCTATTTTGCGGGGGGCTGCGCCCCCCGAGCCCCCCCTTATTTTCGATCTTAAACTTCGCAAGAAAACCCTAACCTTACTTATTTTCAATACGTACTACGTGGTATTTATTTTTGGCGGGCGCCCCCCGAGCCCCCCCTTATTTTCCCTCTTAAGGGTCGCAAGAAAACTTTAACCTTACTTAGTTTGGATACTTAATCGATCTTTCATTTTTGCGGGGGCTGCGCCCCCCGAGCCCCCCCCCCCCTTATCTTCGCTCTTAAGCGTCGTAAAAAAGACCCTAACCTAACTTATTTTCAATACGTATTACGTTGATATTTCGAGCCCCCCTTGTGGATGCTTCGCCCCTCGTGGTCCATTTTGTTTTTCTTATCAATTTTGGATTTGTAAGCGTGTCGACGCTAGCCCACGAAGTGGGTTGCCTATTTTCGCTTTTCAGGGTCACAAGAAAACCCTAACCTTACTTAGTTTGGATACTTAATAGGTATTTCTATTTTTGCGGGGGGCTGTACCCCCGAGCCCCCCCTTATTTTCCCTCTTAAGGGTCGCAAGAAAGCTTTAACCTTACTTAGTTTGGATACTTAATTGATCTTTCTTTTTTGCGGGGGCTGCGCCCCCCGAGCCCCCCCCCTTATCTTCGCTCTTAAGCGTCGTAAAAAAGACCCTAACCTAACTTATTTTCAATACGTATAGGTACTACGTTGGTATTTCTTTTTGGCGGGGGCTTCGCCCCCGAGCCCCCTTGTGGATGCTTCGCCCCTCGTGGTCCATTTTGTTTTTCTTATCAATTTTGGATTTGTAAGCGTGTCGACGCTAGCCCGCGAAGTGGGTTGCCTATTTTCGCTTTTCAGGGTCACAAGAAAACCCTAACCTTACTTAGTTTGGAAACTTAATTGGTCTTTCTTTTTTGCGGGGGGCTGCGCCCCCTGAGCCCCCCCCCTTATTTTCACTCTTAAGGGTCGTAAAAAAGACCCTAACCTAACTTATTTTCAATACGTACTACGTTGGCTTTTTGACGGTGGGCTTCGCCCCCGAGCCCCCGATCTTAAACTTCGCAAGAAAACCCTAACCTAACTTATTTTCAATGCGTACTACGTGGTATTTATTTTTGGCGGGGGCTTTCGCCCCCCGAGCCCCCCTTGTGGATGCTTCGCCCCTCGTCGTCCATTTTGTTTTTGTTATCAATTTTCGATTTCTAAAGGTGTCGACGCTAGCCCGCGAAGTGGGCTGCCTATTTTCGCTATTCAGGGTCACAAGAAAACCCTAACCTTACTTAGTTTGGATACTTTATCGGTATTTCTATTTTGCGGGGGGCTGTGCCCCCCGAGCCCCCCCCTTCTTTTCCCTCTTAAGGGTCGCAAGAAAGCTTTAACCTTACTTAGTTTGGATACTTAATTGATCTTTCTTTTTTGCGGGGGGCTGCGCCCCCCGAGCCCCCCCCCCTTATCTTCGCTCTTAAGCGTCGTAAAAAAGACCCTAACCTAACTTATTTTCAATACGTATAGGTACTACGTTGGTATTTCTTTTTGGCGGGGGCTTCGCCCCCCGAGCCCCCTTGTGGATGCTTCGCCCCTCGTGGTCCATTTTGTGTTTCTTATCAATTTTGGATTTGTAAGCGTGTCGACGCTAGCCCGCGAAGTGGGTTGCCTATTTTCGCTTTTCAGGGTCACAAGAAAACCCTAACCTTACTTAGTTTGGAAACTTAATTGGTCTTTGTTTTTTGCGGGGGCTGCGCCCCCGAGCCCCCCCCCTTATTTTCACTCTTAAGGGTCGTAAAAAAGACCCTAACCTAACTTATTTTCAATACGTACTACGTTGGCTTTTTGACGGTGGGCTTCGCCCCCGAGCCCCCTGGTGGGTGCTTCGCCCCTCGTCGTCCATTTTCGTTTAGATATCAATTTTTGTTTTGTAAACGTGTCGACGCTAGCCCGCGAAGTGGGTTTCCTATTTTCGCTTTTAAGGGTCACAAGAAAACCCTAACCCAACTATTTTAAATACTACGATGCATCGCCAACTCACTAATTCAATCTACTTGAAAGTTGGCAGCACATAACATTTAAATTCGCACCGTGTAGTATAAACCACGGTGGTGCAGTGTCATTCATGGTACATTTTTGCCCTCACGCTAGTCATATTTCTAGGTTCGATTCCCGGCAAATGCAAAACTTTTTGTATTTTTATTATTTTTCTTCTTGTTGCCAACAGCTATCATAATTATGTTACGAAGTTTCACTTATGCCGCGCGGAGGGACTCCACTCCGTTTTCTTTATTCAAACACAATTTTGTTGATTTTTCCGAGGTAAGTTTTTATCTTCTGTTTAACGCCATCTGTGAGAATATTGTGGCGTGACGTTGTAGGAGAGGCATCGTAATTATTTCAGCTCATCCTTTCTATATCAAATTGGTTAGTACTTATTTTTGCCATATTCGGCACTACATTTATTTATAAATAATAAATTTATTTTTGTACTTCAAAATTATTAAACACTGGATCATAAAAAATTTATATAAATAGTCTCGTTACATAATTAAATTTTACGAGAATCGGTTGAATAGAGGAAAATATACGGACATAAAAATGCAAATTTCGATCAACAAACAGGATTTTACTTTCTACTGGAAAAAAAAATGTTGATATGTATATAAAATGTATATATCGCTTAGTTGGTTAAAATATAATTATTAATATAAAATTCAAATACAAAAAAAAAATACAAAAATTATGGCACCTGGAGGATTCGAACGCAGAACTTGGTGATTAGAAATTTGAAAAAAAGCACGGTGACTTACCACTGAGCCAACCTAACACATACGTAGATTGGCGAAATTAAAATGCTTATTCTCATTCAAAATTACATATTTTTACATCTACCGTCTAAACCTGTGTTCTAAAACGTCTGATTTTTTTGCCAAGCACTCTATATACATGCATCTAAAAGACAAGACTTTTAAGATATCGATACGGCTAAAAGTTAAGGCGTGAGGCCTCATGACTCTGTCATTTTTAACAATTTCCAAAATCTGGGACGACAAAAATTTTTTATTGAGTAATAGAATCTGGTCACAAAATTTCACGCGAATCGGTTGGGAAATGCGAGCTGTAGAGCGAGACATCCGGACATACAAAAGCAAATTGCTTGAGTTAAAACGTAGCCCTTGCTTCGCTGCGGTCAATAACTGTTTACACAATTCCTATAGGATCCGCCTTTAACCCAACATTACTTAATGTAATCGCTGTAACTAGAGTGTAACCAAAATGTAACCGGGGCCCGTTTTGTAATTGCACACGCTTAACTTTCGCCTAGCCTCGTGGGAGCTAAGAATTTAACGCACCGCTTAGTTTACAAAGGGATGTATATTATTTATTGCCTTACGGACCGATGCGAACTTTGAAATACGTCAGATTTTCTTGATACGAATTTTGTTTAAGAATGATTCTTTATTTTATGATTGATGGATAATGACGATGACACGAACGCAAAGCGCTGGTGGCCTAGGGTTAAGAGCATGCGACTTTCGATCCGGAGGTCGCGGGTTCGAATGTCATTTGATATTTGCCAGTCGCTTTTCGGTGAAGGAAAACATCGTGAGGAAACCGTGAGGTTACCCTTTGGGTTGGAAGGTCAGATGGCAGTGGCTTTCGTAAAACAAGTGCCTAAGCCAAATCTTGGAATCAGTTGTCAAAGCGGTCCCCTGGCTCTCATAAGCCATGGCAAATGCCGGGATAACGTAAGGATGATGATGATGAAAAATCACTGATATAGTAGCTCACCAAACGAAAACAAAAATAGCCATGTAGGAGAAATGATTCGTGTGTGAACTTTGGTAGTTGCAGGTACAGGTTATTACACAATATACCTACTGAAAGTACCCACGGATGGGGTGGCGCTAATGAGTTCGGGGAGGCTTTGAAGGTCCCATCTTTCAGTTTTTTGCGATATTTCAGAATTTTGCAGTGTAGTCAAAATACGTACCAATTTACTTTCCGTGATATTCCTTCGTAGATGACCTACTAATCAAACAAAAAGGTTTGGTTTTATAAAACTTTCATAAGACCCGTGATACTGATTTATAACAGCGAGGTGTGGGTAACAGGTGACGAGGTGGATGTGCGTTATGTAGCGTCACCATGCTCGATAAAATCCACAACAAATACGTGCGGCAGCATGATCGTGTGAAACATCGCTGACAAAAGGCAAGAAAGTAGAGAACGTCACTTGACTACGTTAGAAAAGCACTTAAATTAAAAAGAAACAGATATAAACCGAAAACAAGACAGAGGGATACTATGACTGAGTGCAAAAATTATTAGTACGAAAACGAAGTCGAGGATAGGGCGAGATGGAAACAAAAGGTACGGAAAGATGGCCGCACCACCATGTGGCATACATAGCTTGGAAGGGAGAGGTTCGGTACTCGTATAAAAAATGTGACTAAAACATTTCTTATTCCATCTTGTTTGAGTGTAGAAAATTTAACACCACTATTTTTGAGTATTTAAACCAGCCAGAATAATTTTCCGCACTGCTGACTTTATTTAAAATCGTAAAGCGCATAGCAATCGACGTAATCCGTTGAATTTTATGGATTTTGAAGCCGATAAAGGTGAAAGCGTTGTTATTTTCCACTCAAGACCTGCAATGCGGTTAAATTCACTGCTAGAATAACCAGTTTATCGTTTCATTATTAAAAGTGTTTACTTAAAATACATTCTCAAAATACGTAATAGAAATCCTGTAGAAGTTAAGGCACCGGAGCTCCAGTTTGCAGCGTTTTTGTAAAACCTTCGCGATTTAGAGATATCGCAAGAATTACTTCAAATTGATAATCAATGTTATGAGCTGTTGTTGGCCTATAGTTAGTATTGATTTATTGTTTAAAATAATATTTGTACCAAAAAGAGACACACTAAATTTATTTCTACTTTTGCCTTTTTTAAGATAAATATATACCTATTATAAGTATTGAGAGAAAATTAAAAGCTTTAGGACCCATTTAGACGGTAGTATGAGAACTCGCATACGAGTTTTATTACATTGCGGATTTGATGGCTGTGCAAAATTGTATGTAACCTCCACCGCCCGCAATGTAACTAAAATCGCATGCGAGTTCGCACGCCGTTAAAATCAGGCCGTAATCGGTGAAGGACCTAGACCACAACCTTTTATTTTCTGAGTTTATTGCAACTTAAGTAATCGTACCTAAAACACACTTGTCATGGCTTAACTACTGATCCAATTCTTACGTGGCACGTAAAAAGCTAACCCCTGGGATAAACATAAGCGTCTTTATTTCGCTGAATATGCTCTCAGGGGAAAGATAAAGTACTTATATATTATAGTGAATCCCACACAAGATGAGTAGTGAGCTCAGGCCCCGTAGCCGAATGGCATTTCTCCGACGCCAAACGAAAGCGATACGCCGCTGGCTCTGTCGCGCCAATACGCAAGCGCGATAGAGATAGATATCTACTAGCGCTTCGTTTCGTGAGCGTTTCGTGAGCGATTGTGCCATTCGGCTAGCCACCCTGTTTCTATTTTAAGAAATGTTATTTAGATGTTTTAATGTAGCAAAAGGCACCTTTTTTCTTTACTCAAGCACTTATCGGTTGTGCGCGTGCAAACTTAATATAGCACAATAAATAAAATAAATAATAAATAAATAAATATTCTAGGACATTCTTATTCTTACACAGATTGACTGAGCTGAGCCCCACGGTAAGCTCAAGAAGTCTTGTGTTGTGGGTACCCAGACAACGATATATATAATATAAAAATACTTATATACATAGAAAACATCCATGACTCAGGAACAAATATCTGTGCTCATCGCACAAATAAATGCCCTTACCGGGATTCGAACCCGGGACCGCGGCGTAGCAGGCAGCGTCACTACGCGCTAGGCCAGACCGGTCGTCAACAATACATAAACACACGCCTGTATTACCAGAAGAGGTAGGCAAAGGACATGAAAATACTCATTTCGAGAATATCTAATTTTGTCATTGACTTGGGTAGCCCATCACCCACCTCATGATATTAACCCTCATTTGTGGTTGAGAAAAGGGGTTGAAAAAAAAACGATATTGTGTCATTGCAGTCACAGGTTGCCAGCCTCTCGCCTCTCGCCTACGTCACAATTTAACCCACATTGCCACAGTCGAATTCTTGCCTTCTAAATATGATCCTCACGGATTTATTTGTGTAGGTAGATTATGAAATTCTACTACCTATTTGAATGCCATTCTCCACTGAAAACTATTTGCTATGAATCTCCACGCCTCCAGGTGCACTATAACACATACCAGAGGTTAATACGAATCACCATGCCGCACACGAACTCAGTTCGTGAGCATAGACAGTTGGCAGCTCGTTGGGACATGATATTGCATATTATGTCTTGACAGCGATGTCAATTTGAATAACAGCTAGGATTTAGACGAGTATCTAGGTAGACGTGTGTGACGGAGTAAGCCAGGGTTTTGGCGAATAAAACGTATTTGGATGCTTATTTACTGGAAAATTTTGTGTATTGAAACATCGGAAAATGATAGCTTTATATCCGTTTTGATTTTCATGATTGTATTGTATGGTGTAGGGTACATTGATGTACGTATATGTGTAAAAATAGAGAAGGTATACTCATCAGCTCATCACACATTTTTGTATCTATGTTTTTTTACATACGGTGCTACTTTCATCAGTTTATCACATTAGTGCGTACGTAGTAGAGGTGGTACTTTATCTACCTATGTCGAAACTTCAAATTGTAAGAAAAATTCCCGTCAGACTCTGACATAAATTTAAAAAATATATTAAGCGGGTTACTCACGTGTTATGTCGATGTAACGCTCGACATGTTTCGATTCATTTCCAAGAATCTTTTTCAAGAGTAGCCCGCAATATGCGTCGCGACGCATAGAGGCGGGGTCGCTACTCTTAAAAACGTCTGAAATACCACAGAATATATAATAGTACAAGTACAGAAGGCCCACTGCTTTGATGTTTCCGAAATGCCGCCTTTTAAATACCTACAACATTCTTACAAAGAAACGAGCCGCACGTGCGCGGCGTCCGGTGATAGGGTTACCAATGGATCCAAACGAATTATTACTCACATTAAATGTTATACTATTATATTCAAGTCTTTGAGTACTTTCTAGGTATATACGCTGTATTTATATATTTTTGTTCAAGGTTCCAACATCACAACTTCAAAAGCCTTATTGAACTTTTCCGTGGGACTTAATCATTAGTAGATCTGTATAAGAATGTCTTTTAGTATTTATTTTATTCAATATGTCTATTTAACTAAGTATTATTAGCCATTCCACCCGCGGACATCGCTTGAAAAAACCTCGCGACGTAAAGTAACAATAGAAAGTGCGAACATGCATTCCGTGAGAATGCGCGCCACCCCTGAGTAGGCCGCGAACTCGCGGCCGCCAGGATATACTTGTAGCGCGGCGATAGGATCGCGGAGTGAGCCGCCCCTGGAAATACGTCGTACAATTAAATACACGTGCTACCAGAAAATTCTGCACCTTCCGCACCGCGCCGAAAATTGTTCTTTTCCGCACCTGTATCGCAATATGTAAATGCATAAAAGGCAAACGTAAAGACGAATCACCTAATTGTAAGCAATTGCTGATTACGAGAGGTACTATTACAATGGTAGGCCATGTATGTATGTATAAGGTATAAACTCTAAAGAGACACAACACACAATAAATTGTACGATTCACAAAACACAAATATGACACAGGATAGGCAGTACAAAGGCGAACTTATCCCTTTGAGGGATTTCTTCCAGCTAACCTTTGAGTAGGTGAAATGTGATGAAGAATGGTAGACACATATAGCACTTTGTACAACAGACTATAGGAAAGCACATAAAAATATAATAGACACGAAAATAAAAATAATAAAATAAAATTGGAATAAAAGGTACATCAAATATGAAGAATATACCTATAACAATATATACAGCGTGTGGATTCCATACGGGCGAATAATGTATCCAGTTATAGTACCTAACCATACAAATCATATAATATAATCATTTTATTAAAAAGCGTTGTTAATTAAGAGTAATTATTTTTTTAAATCTTACCAAGCAGCAATGTACGCCGTCCATATTAACTTGACATGACATAAACGTCATGTCGTAATGACGTTTAGGTAGGTACGCTAATTGATGTGGACGTAATACATTGCGTGCTGAATTATTATGTATGAAAAAAAATATCTCATCTATTCAAAAAAAAAACCATGTAGTTAGGCTCCTTAGGTCCAATACTAATCGTTATTCAAATATTCGCCCGTATGGAATACACACACGTATAGTAAATAAATATATATTGGGTTGGTAAGAAAGTAATGAGCGGATCATAACCAATATTGTAATTTTTATTTCATTTATTATTTTAATCATTTATCAAAAATATAACGGCCTTCGTTATCTACTACTTGTCTCCATCGTTCTGGTAAAGAATGAATAGCATCGGCGAAGAAGTTCTTAGGTTTAGATTCAAAAAACTCAGCTATGTACTGTCGTAGATGGGCTTGATCATCGAACTTTTTTTCATTCAAGGCATTGCTTAGCGATCTGAACAATGCGTAATCCGTAGGTGCCAAGTCTGGAGAGTACGGTGGATGAGGTATCACTTTCCAACCTAGCTCCAATAGCTTTAGCCGAGTGACTTTTGCAATGTGTGGGCGAGCATTGTCGTGTAAGAAAAAAACTTTAGCATGCTGTGGACGATTCTGGCAGATTTTTTGGTTTAAATTTTCAAGCTGATTACAGTATACTGATGCGGTAACAGTCATTCCACTTGGTAGGAGTTCCCAGTGAATAATACCATGAATATCCCACCAAACGGACAGCATAACTTTTTTCGGATGAGGCTCTGTTTTTGGTGCCTCTATTCCTTTTTCGTTTGGAGCTAGCCACTGACGTTTGCGTGTGTGATTTATATATAAGACCCATTTTTCATCTCCAGTGATAAGATGGTCCAACCAGTTGAATGTGCGGCGAAAAGACAGAAGTTGTATGCAGATATCGGCACGGCGGTTTAGTTGATCTCTATCAAGTTCGTGCGGTATCCAAACACTGTATTTGTAGTTTATTCCCAACTCGTGTAAATGTGTTTCTATGGTGACATGAGAGCAGCCTAACTCGGTAGCAAGAGTACGACTCGTTAGCCTCGGATCTCCTTCAATTAAGGTTTAATTTGGCTACATCAATCTTCACCGGTCGACCAGACTTAGGTTGATCTGATAATGAAAAGTCGCCACTACGAAACCGCTGGAACCATCGTTTCGCCGTGGCCTCAGACACAACTTCAGGAGCAACACGCTGACATATATTACGCACTGCTTCGGCGGCTGAATGGCCAGACTGAAATTCATATAGTAAGCAATGCCTTACATGCACTTTTAATTCGTCCATTTTCTTCCTTATATTAGCTCGGCGACAGCTAGTGAATGACTGACGAGAAACTGTGCGACTCGCCCTTTATATACTTTTGACCATAGAAGATTCTAGAACTCTCTCAAAAATTTTATGTGGAATTCAATCGATCGCTCATTACTTTCTTACCAACCCAATATTTATATATAGTATATATAACTAGTTACAAACAAGTCATCCATGTTCCGATAGCCACAGCTTCTTTAACTGCCCCTTGAGCGAGGCAACGGACTGAGATTGCCTTAACCCTTAAATTCATAGTGATGTATATATTATGCATCATGCATTTTTCAAGGTCATGCATTTAAGGGTTAAGGATGGAAGCAACTCATTCAAAAGTTGAACCGCTCGCACTGCAAAAGATTGCCATTGTATTTATTTTATTCTACACACTATACTCTCTATTATTTGCTCTTACAAACAAAGTTAGTAAATCAAGAAATACTTCATTATCTTCAATTCATATCATACAATCGGCACGCCGCGCCCCGGGCCCGTTCGAAGTCGAAGTACAGTGCAATTTTAAACTTTTTAAATCGAAAATCATTCGAGAACTTTCCACGGAACGCGCGGTGCTTGTTATTTTATTTTGCCCTGGATTTTATGATTTCAGATTTATACACGATAACTGAATTTGAATTTTTCATTTAGTCTTGAGATGCGAGACCAGAACTTTACTTGCGACTTTTGGAGTTTGGTGATTATGAATAAGCGCGTTAAAGCTGGTTCGAAGTTCGTTAGGATTTTGCTGCATTTTTAAATAATTAGCCGCGGGATTGCTAAGTTTGGGCGCAGATTTTAAGTTGGACAAAATTGAACAGACAACTTACCTATTACGTCATTATCATTATTACTAAGGTAATTATTTAATTTTCGTAATGTATATTGTATAATAAATAAACATTAAACACCATGAAGAAAGCATGCGGTTCCATGCAGAGAGTAGTCCATATGGCCCTAGACCACCACAAATGCAGGGATATTAATTTACCGTTGGTCACGATCGTCCGTCCTGACTGTCATAGATCAGGGAGTGACTAAGAAAAGAAGAGAACATATAGAAATAAAGTCCAAAAGAGGAAGTTACTGGATGGAGATGAATGCACAGACAGATTTATTATAATGTGAGATATTTATAAGTGCATATCAATATTTTTTCAAAGCAACCCAATAATATATAAATATTAAGTAATACTCGTAATTCGTAAATGACAATAGGAATAGTCTAAAATTAAATAAACGCAACATACCTACGCCCCGGTTAAACACACAGCGACATATGAATAGCATTAGCATTGCTAATTGTCGAACGTCTCTGGACAATCTGATTACACTTGAAACGTCTTATCTCCATCAAAAACAAAGGTACTTACGACCTTTTATGTTTAAAGCTGTAATTTACCGCTCAGAAGTAGAACAGAGTAAGCGCGCTTAAACATGAAGAGTACTTACGCTCTTTTTGCTGCAATAGGTTGTATATGTGTTGTAATAAAGGGGCTTAAGTATTTTAAGGGTGTGGGACACATATGATGTTTTCTGAAATGTCGCCTGGAGCATTCCAAGTGTCACCGGTTTAATTTGCAATGCACAACAGTTTATTGGCTGAGTGCGGCTTTATTGATCTCATGAGGCGTTTGTTGGTTAATTTGTTTAGGATTTACGATGTGCGCGGAACAGACGTGTTGTAATAAGCTTTGTTGTTGACTTAAAGTTAGGCGTTTTGAGGGAACTGTGCGTGTAGAACACGGAGTCGGTAAGGTAAGCAATGTCGTTAGGATTATACAGGAGGGGTCACTTCTCCAAACAAACGCTCTCGACTATTTCCTCCCTGGTTTTTGACGATGGAGCAATGCTTTGTTCAACACAGTTTTTTTTATTTGTGTCGGACCGTTTTTATTTTTTTTTTATATTCTTATTTTAAAGACGCTAGAGCCCATCAAAAATTGTCAAAAACGGCTATATTAATTATGGCGCAAAAAAGGTGTGGTATTCGAAATTGGTAACAATTAGCCAAAAAAAAACTAAAAGGTCCGACACAGATTATTTTATTGTTATTCAGATTCTTAAATTTCGTTACGATTGATTAAGTTTTGAAGGTGGAAACAGTCGAGAGCGGAACCCCCTTTTTAAAGATTTTTTCGCAATATCTTTTAACTAAGTAGTTCCGTAGGGACATTTTTTTTCAATAAATCTAGTTAATAACGATAAGTATATTTAACTAAAATTCCCAAATTGAAAGGAGGCTCCTTTCCATTTTAGCATTTTCGCTCCTGTAGCCTCTTAATCGAGCGCAGCGAGCCACTTAAACTTACATAGTCATTATCTATTAATATTATTTTGAGTGCACAATTAATGGCCTATGTCGAAACTTGAAATGGTCATATTTACTGTAAAACAACGTACAATGCACGTTGGTACAAAGAGGGAATTCGACACTCGTGTGTATTTATAATTATGACACTCTTCGGTCATGTCATGTTTTAATTTATCGACATTAACTATACGACTCTGTTGTCAGAAAGTTCATAATATACATACATATTGGTACCAAATTTCAGCTTTCTAGTGCTAACGGTTACTGAGATTATCCGCGGACGGACGGACGGACGGACGGACGGACGGACGGACGGACGGACGGAAAGACAGACATGGCGAAACTATAAGGGTTCCTAGTTGACTACGGAACCCTAAAAAAAAACGAATATCTACTGTAGAACATAGGAGTAATGAGTCAGTGGTTCTGGTACTGGAAGACCGGGTGAATGGTAAATTTAAAATAATAAGAATTAGGTTATGTTGGGCGCCTTCTTAAAAAATAAAAAACGAGGGACACCTGACCTTGGTGTACTAGGGAAACGTGTAACCAAATCTGGAGGAGTTGGCCGCTGCAGCTACTGGAACGGAGCTCTTCCATGCCGGTCGTCACAGCCTTCTGTTCACCGGTCCAGGCTCTGGAAGCATCTGCTTACAACTGCTCGGGAAACATGTTTTATCAAGATTGAAACATAAATGACAGATTCTTGACAGACGAATAGGAAAGGTAGGATAATTCCGTATGTGTACATCCCGCGCACTGCCGGTCCAGGTGTCAAGCCCGAGGCCCGAGTAAAGGAGGAGGGTTCTTTGTGGACCCCACAAGCCTACACTACGAGGTAAAAGCGCCGACGTTCCGAAGTCCAACATAGAAGAATCCGGATTGCATTATAACCAACGACCCCGGCGAAGACTTGAAGAAAAATAATTTTGCCTACGAATCGTTACATGGAATAAGACCTGGGAAAGATGGGAAAGTTTAGTAACTGAAAGAAGGTAGCCAAGACAACTGGAGGAAGATTGTTGAGGAGGCCAAGATCCACAAAGTTTTCAAAATTAGTGTACTTAGTTAAAGCTTGTGAGTTGAGATTAACAAGTTACAAGTCTTTTAGGTGTTAGGTTAGTCCTCTTGCTGAGCAGAGATTGAACGGAACCCTTGCACCGCGAGTCCACCACGTACTTGGTTGGACTAACTTTCATTGTAAAGTGTTAAAATAAGGCCGCATATAAACTGGGTACCAACAATTTAGGTAAGTAATATCGTGAATGTTTACCATGTGTTATAATATTTATATCCCTGAAAGTTAAAATAAATTTATTTTAAGCTGACTAACACCGTTGTGTGTGTCTGTTTGTTTTTACGGGTGACCGATAAAGCCTTGCGATAAAGCGAGGAAAAGTCGTTAGCATCCTTGGTACAACGTCTCAAGGGCCTATTTTATATAAGTATAAGATAATATAATTTTTATTTATGCTTTAGTATCTAGTAAATGTGTTCATTTTTTCGTGTGATTTTTACCATTGTAATATTAAGTACTTAAATACCAAATACTTTTGTTACGTATAAATCCTATTAAAAGAACAAGAATTTGATCTCTTCGATCTCCACTTTATAACATAAAATGTCTATTTGCAGCTCTGACATTCACGTAATACTAGTTACGTAAGCCCTCTAATTCTCCAACTCATAAAACTCACTCGATTCGTTTCCATAACGACGCTCCGAGAAAACGGAACACTTATATCAATAATGTAAAGCTCCTTCCAATATCATAAGCAGGAGTTATAAAACGGGGTTGCATGTATCTGATCTATATAGTTGTCAGAATCCATTCGAAGGAATTCGCAGTAGATTCGTAACAGTAGTTCAGCGAACTATGCACATTATTGTGTTCTTAAAATTGTCCATCTACGGGTGTGATAGCAACTCTTAGTAGGTATTTAAAATTGCAAACGGGACTTAATCGCGTATTACTATGTTTTAAACACTAACCTCCGACGTTTCAAGGACAGCATTTTCCCCGTGGTCTCGGAGCAGACTGGCTGAAGTTGACATCAACATACGTACGAGTTTTTCGAACTACCCGCACTTGGTCCTGACTACCCACTTGAACAGTTTGTGCACTAGGGATGTCACCTTGTCGACACACAACACTCACGATATTCGGTTTTTCAACCTGCGATATTTGTTTCTTCTTGCATTTACTAATGACCGGGTTCCATGTGGATTGTCTTAGTAGTAGTATCTTAACTTTTATCAGTCGAATTAAAATGATATTTTATATATTAGGTATATTACATGCATACACTCAATCACGCCTGTATCCCATAATGGGGTAGGCAGAGCACATGAAACTACTCAAGCCTCAGTGCCACTCTTGGCAAATAAGGGGTTGAAGAAAATGAAATCGTGACATTGCAGTGACAGGTTGCCAGCTTCTCGCCTACACTACAATTTAACCCGTATCCTACAGTCGACTTCTACGACACCCACGGGAAGAAAGGTGGTGGTCAAATTCTTAACCCGTCACCAAAAGGGCAATTAGGTAGGTCGCAGGACAAATAGTCGTGTAAACTTTGTCGGTAACAGAAATAAAAATAATCATCACTTTTTTTCGCACTAAAATATTATAATATACTTAGTACCAACATGAAAAGAGTAGGTATAATTTTCACTGCCGACGTTCCACAAATGAACTACCTACATGTTTGTATCAATGAGGAGGCACAATGACATTTTATTCCGCAAGGCGGCGCCTGTGCAAGTGTCTAGGCATGTCACTGTCATTCATATGTGAGAGAGAGAGAAAACATATCATCTTCTCGCTCTCACGTATGAAATTCTTTATCTGTGCAATGCAAGTGCAATGGACTAATAGGGTGGCGCCATCAGATCTGTCATATCCTTTGAGTGTGCCTCCTCATTCGTACCAAAATAAAAGCAGGATCGCCCACGCTATCTTTTTTGTGCCAAGTAACAGGTTGTGTAAACGACCTTATTTTATTTTTGGTCTAAAATTTCATCAGAAAAAGGTATGTTCAAATATATTTAGATCGAAGTAAAATTATTTAGGTTTCTTTAACCTTAGCTAACCTCTAACATTTCTGAAGAATTTCCAACCCAACATTTTATTTATTTATTTATGGCTTACTGAAAGATTGTCATTATAAGCTAGCATTTTAACGTTTAAAGTTCGTTAGAAAATAAATTCGAATTGCTAAACATTTATAGAAGTTAAATAAATGGGTCAAAAATTACATTAATTTTATAAAATACCTAGACTGATTCATATATCTATCAGTTGTGTTTGGTCATGTAGGTAAACGCTGAAAACCTAGCGGTAAGAGAGTGCAACTTTTAATCCGAGGTCGCCGGTTCAAACCCCGGTTCGAAACTTATACATGTGCGAATATCATTAAATTTGATATTTTTCCAGTCTCTTTTTGGTGAAGAAAAATATCGCTAATAAAGCGGACTAATTCCAATAAGGCCTAATAGTTTACCCTTCGGGTTGGAAGGTCAGAGGGCAGTCGATTTCGTTAAAACTTGTGCCTATACAAAATTTTGAGATCCGTTGTCAAAGCTGACCTCAGGCTCCCATGAGTAGTGTTTTTGCCGGGATAACGCAGGGAGGATGATGATGTTCCTATAAAATATATGTATTTTTCGACTCAAGAATAGATTATAGAATAGAATAGAATTCAACGTTAAACTGGCCCTTACAATGCTGACGGCTACCGTTAGCATTATAAAGGCCAGTTGTATCAATCACAGTTAGCAGATAATAAGACATCAACGTCACAGCAGAAATTTATAGCAACATCCATACAAAAAAAATTGCGAATGCTAAATTCGGTAACAGACGGCAATTTTTGATGCAACAAAAGGTGCAACCAACCCTTAGTGTTTGTCCTGCGCGCTACCCCTTAATGCACAATGCCAATAAGGGACAACTGTTGTACGTACCACACCTTGGTCAACGGCGATCAAAAAATATGAGAGGCGCGTTCCTACGCACATAGTTTATGCTCGTGTAGGTGAACGCGTACCCTACTTGTATGAGTGACATATGACATATGACAGGTCGACTGGTCGCGTTTTTGACAGGCGGTAAAGTGAGGTAACCGAGAGCGGGTGGGCGGCACTTTCAGCGAGGAACAGGAGTGGCCATACTGCAGTATACTGTACGATAGTACTCTTTATTATACTTTGGTACGTACTGTCATTAAGTTTGCTGTGCAAGAAGAGGTCAGCAGTGCCTCCAAATGTTTCCCACTCGTGTACCCGATTTGAATAAAAGAACCCGATACATTATTACCGAGTGCTCCCTTAGTAAATCTCGGGCTCCATATAAATGTTTCGAGCCACTATGATATAACATGTAAGTGGCAATTTTATGAAGGTTATTGGTTTTTTTACTCTTTGATACACATGATTGGAGTAAGATGAAAATGTTATTATTGGTAAGATTTACTTGAAGATGCCAAAAGTAATGAACTTGGGAATTTGAGATAGGCATTCTATTTTCGGCGCTTTATCATATTAGCTTTGTGCGGAGAAAGTTGACGGAGACAAAGGGAGGACTACATCAAAAGCGATAGAAAAAACCTCAAATTTTGTGGATATTTGACAAGTTTCAAATAACTAAACGGTCCACAATCGCCAGACAAACAATACAGAAAAAGATGATTCTTTTTTTATATGATAAGGGGCTAACGAGCAGACAGTCGCCTGACACGCTCTTAGCCGGTTTTTTTTATAAAGCGGTAATACTGACCCACTTGCACCAACCACCAGGGTTATTGGGCTGTCTACTGTCAAATTCCATATAACATGGTGGGTTAACCCTCGGGTTAACCTCCATTTTCGTTGGTGCAAGTGGCCCTAAGGCCCACTTTAGTTGCACGATAGCTATAAATACTAGTTGTAATCTTGAAAATATTTTGCAACAGTAAATGCTTTTTTATTTATTTTAACATAATAAATAAATAAATAAATATTTTGGGACACCTTACACAGATCAACTTAGCCCCAAACTAAGCAAAGCTTGTACTATGGGTGCTAAGCGACGAAATACATACTTAAATAGATAAATACATACTTATATACATACAAAACATCCATGACTCAGGAACAATTATCTGTGCTCATCACACAAATAAATGCCCTTACCGGGATTCGAACCCAGGACCGCGGCTCAGCAGGCAGAGTCACTACCGACTGAGCCAGGCCGGTCGTCAAACATAGATATCTGTTTGTACACCTTGCCGTCTGTCAATAAATACCTAACTATATCACAGCTTTATTTCTTAACTAACCTAACTACGACATTAAAATTTTGAAAAACCCCTGAAATAGTGGACCGATCTTCATGAAACATGGCTAAGAACACTCCCGACTAACTCAGCTTTCAAACAGAAAAAACTAAATCTAAATCAGTTCATCCGTTCTGGAGCTACGATGCCACAGACATACACACACACAGACAGACATACACGTCAAACTATAACACACCGTCGTTTTTGCGTCAGGGCTTAAAAACTAGAACTACTTAGTTAAAAATACTGCATGTACATTTTAATTTTACTGATTACTATCACTATACCCTAAGTGCCACTTGCACCAACGAAAATGGAGGGTTAACACGATGGTTAACCCACCATTTTATATGGAATTTGACAGATGACAGCCCAATTAACCCCGAGTTAAGAGATCGGTGCAAGTGGGCCTAAGGCCTAAGGAAAACAAAACAAATTTCCTTGCATTCACTTTTTAACCCGACGCAAAAACGACGGGGTGTTTTAAGTTTGACGTGTCTGTCTGTCTGTCTGTCCGTCTGTCTGTCCGTCTGTCTGTCTGTCTGTCTGTCTGTCTGTCTGCCTGTCTGTCTGTCTGTGTGTCTGTCTGTCTGTGGCATCGTAGCTCCCGAACGGATGAACCAACTTCGATTTAGTTTTTTTTGTTTGATAGCTGAGTTAGTCGGGACTCGGGAGTGTTCTTAGACATGTTTCATGAAAATCGGTCCACTATGTCGCGGTCGGGGGTTTTTTCAGAATTTTAATTTTGTGGTTAGGTTATTGGCCTATCTTATACTTTTAAACGAGCAATTCTTGTATATTTATTTATTTATTTATTTATTTATTTATTTATTTATATATATATTTATTTACACTGACGATCTCGGAAACCGCTCTAACGATTTCGCAGAAATTTGTTATGTGGGGGTTTTTGGGGGTGAAAAATCGGTCTAACTTATCCTTAGGTCCCGGAAAACGCGAATTTTCGAGTTTTCATGCGTTTTTCTTCGCGCGCCATCTCGTGTGCAGTAGTTGTACTGTTAAGACAGAATTCTTTCGGTCGATGTAAGTACTATTTATTGCAAACACTAGATGGCGACACAGGTCAAGGCTAAAACAAGAGTTTTTGTGGCGAAATGCGCGCCATCTCGTGTGGAGTAGTTGTGTTGTTAAGGCTGAGAATTCTTTCGCTCGATGTAGGTACTATTCATTTTTGAACTAGATGGCGACACATGTCAAGGATACGAAACAGAACCGAGCGAAGCTCGGTTGCCCAGATATTGTATATCTTAATGTACGTATCAACCGCTTACACTTGCCCTGCCGGGCATCACGTATGTATCCAGTGTAATTATGAGCGCACCATATTGAGCCTTTTTCATTTCGGCTCGGGCCGGCTATTCATATCGGAGATTAGATATCGAGAGCATTGTGAAAATACCCGTATATTCTGGCGAAACGTGCCCTGCTCCGAGTGAAAATGTGACGATGGAGTTTTGTGTTTTGGGTGTTTGTTGAGAGCTCTGCTAAATATGCTAGATAACCTAACCACAAAATTAAAATTTTGAAAAAAACCCCCGACCGCGACATAGTAGACCAATTTTCATGAAACATGGCTAAGAACACTCCCGACTAACTCGGCTTTCAGACAAAAAAAAATCTACATCGGTTCATCCGTTCGGGAGCTACGATGCCACAGACAGACACACATACAGACAGACAGACAAACAGACAGACAGACACGTCAAACTTATAACACCTCGTCGTTTTTGCGTCGGGGGTTAAAAATGAGGGTGCCACTTTCTTTGTAAATGTTGTGCATTGTTTTGACGTGTTTTAAACGTAACAAACATTTTGACCTTATCATTTTATTTAAAAGTATATGATTACAGTTTTCTACATTGGATTTCGTAGTAAAAGGTTTTAAAATCCACCAATCGAATAAATGTCGAATTAATAGGATTGGTACATTTTGCAGCCTGCAGTGCGGTCAGATAGATCTAGCGCCTCAGTATCGCCACTTGGCGGTAAAGCGATTCAGAATACTCCTAGTATATGAATAGTAGAATAATTTCGTATCGCACGTAGGTACCTACAGATTTAGTATCATTACGAGTATCAATATGACAAAGAAAAGCGACTTCACGAGGGCTATTCTAAAAACTCTCAAACGAATTCATGTCATACTATTGTACTTAAATACACACATTGCAAATGATTATTACGTATGATGGAAATCCTACATAGCAGGGCTGAAGGGAGAAACATGGAAATTCCCTTTGAGAGCCTTATGCCCCTGATGATGGGTAGAAGAATACCAACAACATAATAAAATATTGCAATTTTTGTGAATCTGTGTCTATTTCGCCAAGTATTAAATCTATTAGTTTGTTCTTGTTTGATAACATACAGCCTCACAAAAAGAGTTGAAATTAAAAAGTGGCAACATTGTAGTGTCGTTCGTCCCTTTCAAATCGATATGTGTAAGAAAATGGGACAGCACCGTTGCGCGTTGCTGTAAATATTGAAATATACGGTTGGATACACTGATAGAGCGCGTTCAGTGCACTTCAGTGCACGGAGTCTAGCCACCGCGAGCACTCATGGTCGATGATGAGTCTCCAAATGACTCAAAACATTATGTATTACGAAACTTTACTACCAATGTTGTAAATTTGACTAATCGTTTTTTTTTTTTCATAAACTAATATCGTATAGTGTGTCAAATAAACCTTACATTTCAGAAGCATTTCGGTATCCTATTCTGGCGACCATAAATATCGTGCGACACGGTATTACAGCTACTCACATATTTTATCTTTCCATTTCCCTATAATACATTCTAAAACGCCCCCGTAACGTGCGGGCGCGTTTCATAGACCGAACGGCATGAGTAAAGGTTCGTAAAGTGTATTTTGTTGCTGACCTGGATTTTAGGTCATAAATATATATTTGTATTAGCTTTTGCCCGCGGGTTCACTCGCGTTAGAAAGAGACAAAAAGTTGCCTAAGTCACTTTTCATCCCTTCAACTACCTCCTCTTAAAAATCACGTCAATTCGTCGCTCGGTTTTGCCGTGAAAGGCGGACAAACAAACAGACACACACCCTAATTTCCCATTTATAATTTTAGTATGGATGGATAGTCTAGGGACTCGAATTGAAGTTACTTGTAGAACACATTGTAATTTCAAAATTATTATTTCGTTTTCAGATCGTAAGCAAATTTTACCACTTAAAATAAAATTGCAAGATGGACCAAGAAGTTTCTAAGCTTAGCTAGTTTTAAGTTACATTCACTTATTCATTCATTAAATAGGTACTGTTTTTGCAAATTTAATATTAATCGTGTGTCAGGACACTGGAATGGCTGGACTGTGTATATTAAGACGATAAATTTTTTTTTCGATAAATCTAGTTAATAACACTTGTATATTTAACTAAAATTCCCAAGTTGAAAGGGGGGGCTCCTTTTCATTTTAGCATTTTCGCTACCGTATCCTCATAAGTCAGGACGCGACGTATAATCATCGACTTCATGGTGCCTAGCCAACGTCACATTCGCTTACGCTCCCTAGCCTACAAAATATAAGAAAATTGATACGAGATAGACATCACAAAGCCTTTCGATATTGAAGCATAAGTGATTTGTCCCCTTGGCTAGGCACCCTGATCTGCTAACAACCGATACTAAATATAGGTACCTTTCCCATCACGGAACCTTTGGGAAGCGTGCTTGAAGCCCAAGCCAACACGTAGAGGTCCTTTTAACATTTTAATTACACCGAGTAGATGCTGCCCTTGCCTGTCAAGGTGTATGGATTATTTGAGAGTAGATGAAATCGGACATACCTAAACAAGGCTATTGGATGAACATGATTACAGTAGACTAAACACAGGGCTATGAGATAGAAAACTGCAGGGCAATCATGGCATGGATAGGGACGGCCCGATGTTTTATCATTTATCGCGCGACCATAATTGCCTGCCTGCTTAGTAAAACGATATCCAACTAAATATACGTATTATTATGTTTATAAAATTTGATATTGTGTATGTTCAGGTTTCAAACATGCTGCTCAAATAGTTATTTTTTACATAAATAGGCAACACTGAATATCTTAACAATTTTGTAACTAAAATGATATTTAGTTACATGTAATAATAGCTCACGGCACTTTTACACTTTTAGTTATGAGGTAAAAACTCCGAAAATAATATACTTACTATGTTATGTATCGTCATATTTACTAATATTCCTTATTCTTTATTTTGTGAAGCGCTCATTGTTTTCCTTGTGTTGTTCCTTATTTATTTTCCAAGTTCGCTGCCCACTATCCCAAAATCACGTTCATTTCAGATACTTTCATAAAGACTCACGCGAACAGGAAAATGTCAAATGAAGAAGGCGTATCATGGTTTGGACAAATTTTCATAAATACTTCTAAAGTTTCTTAGTCGCATTTGACATCAGATACAAAACAAAGCTTAAGGTCCATTTACACAGTGCGAAAACTCGCATACGAGTTTCATTCAGTAAACTGCGGTATTTGATCGGTGAGCTAGAATGTATCCAATATGAACAAAGCAAAGTAACTAAAACTGTTGCAGTAGGCAAACATTTCGCGAGAAATATAATCAGTAGCGTTGTAGGTAAAATAAATGGCAATACAAGACAAAGGTTTGTAATTTTTAATTAAAATATAAAGTCAAAGTGGAGAAAACGAAGTTGAAATGCAGACACTGGCAAAGGCTGGGATAACGCTAACTGTAACGGCCCAGCCACGACATTGGTCTAAGCGCGACAGCGGGGAGCGGCAGCCATACGTGCGAATGAAAAGTCCCATAGCTGAGTCTCGCTCCAATGTATGGCCACCGCTCCCCGCTGTCGCACTTAGACCAATATCCTGGCCAAGGCCTGAGTAGACGCGCGGAGCAGAGCGTTTGGCGGGGCGTGCAGTAGGGCGGGCGAGCGTACGTCCACCCTATGCAGCGTCGACTCAGGACAGTTGTATTAGCTTCAATTGTTCAATATGCACGCCGCACGCCCCGTCCTGCTGCACGACCAACATGAGCCTGCACTCAAGTCTTACCTATTCGTTTCTTCTACTTTACTAAGCAGAAGATACGAATCAACGTTATTTTTACCAGAAAGCGAAAATAAAAACTTAGAAATATGCGTGCATAGAGAATTTGAAATAGGAACTGGCTAAATCAAACAAACACGGAAGTCAAAGCAACTTAACCTAAATCCACAAAAACGTCACACGGAACCGCAACAAAATCAATCAAAATTCCTTCGAATAGTGACACCGGAGTTGCGCCGCAGCCACAATATCGGCGGCTCACAAAGCTCGTTAATGAAATAAAGACATAATAGCCCGTGAATCTACGTTTAACTATTAATCAGGCTTTCGGTTAAATTTCGTTAAATCGGCGATCAATCAACTCGTATTGTGTGTCACCGGGCGTGATGAAGGGGTAAAATTACGCGATATTTCGCTCGCCGCGGGATTTACGTTTAACTGTCGATGGGAAAAAACTTCCCTGTTATTCGGTGTTCCGAGTATTTTACGGCTGGACATACTCGTGTTCTGCTGCCATTTATTTTCTGTGGCAAAGCTTGGACTATAGATAGTGGGTACTAAAGCTTACTCGTAGTTAGGTCGGTAAAATGTGGTCCTGCCTACAAACCGAACACTAAAATAAGTGTATTATGGTGATCTGTATATGTGATATGGATTATTTATTTGAACTAGAGCTATTTCTTTAGAACTATTAAAAAATATTTTGAATTTCGTTATCAGATAAAACGTAATTTCGTTATATCAAAACAAGGATAGTTTATTAAAATACTTTTACCAAGTAATCGCAAAAATACTCAGTCCGTCCTTTGTTTCAAAACGACATCTACCCGCTGCAAAAATGTGTAATTCGTTAATTTCGATTGTGCGAAGCTGTCGTGCGCTGGCTTTATGCCATTTTGTCGTTATGCCGTGTTTATGTCATCATGATTTATGACTAACTTTTTGTTGTGCTTACACAACAACAAGTTCATCGTTTATCGCTCGTTTCGTCTTAACAAAAATCACTAATTGAATTTTTGCAAGAATATGTGTTTGGGTGAAGTCAGATCTATCAGTATCGAGTCTTCTCATCCACATTTTGTGTATGAGAAATCGCTCGTTAGTATGAACAATGAACATGCGTATGCATGCTTTCAGCTTTCCGATGCGTACGTAAGCGTCTTCATACAAACGAGCAATTTCTCATACAAAACTGCGGCTGATAAATATGACTTCACCCTGGCACCACTTTTTTTGTCTTAGAATAATAATCATCATCATCATATCAGCCCTTTATCGCCCACTACTAAGCAAAAGCCTCTCTTCTAGTACCTACGCCACTTCTGCCGGTCCTGGGCTAGTCTCATCCATTTGTGACCCGCAATTTTTTGGATGTCGTCGACCAAACGAGCCAACGCATGCCAGGCACTTCTTACATTTGTTAAGGCCACCATTCCGTTAACATTTACGGTTGGTCCGTAAGACGGACAAACAAACAGACACACATATATTCCCATTTACTTATAATATTTATAGTAACTAGTATAGTGTAGTATGTATGGATTCGCTCTAAAGTATACTTGTAAAACTTAAGACTTAAAAATCGGATACTTAAGCAATGTGATATGTTTTGCTGGAAAATGGTACACATATTATTAAATTATGAATTTAATATTGACATTTCGACTAAGCTCATAAAACTTTTGACACCCGAAACCCCTCAAAACAAGAGGAGCTTGAAAACCACTAGGAACAGTCAAAACTGGCTTTGGCGTGTATTGCATGGCATTCCAACATTTCCAAACACGTAAAGGCGTAAGCGACAACTTCGTAGTACTAAATTAAGCCTTTTGGTTTATGGAGACTGGTTCTAATAGACGTCGATGGTACGGTTCGCCGCAAACACCTGCCGAAATCAATTTTCTGCTCCGAGGCGCGCGTTATACTTGTGTGTTTATTTTTTAGGGGTCTGTACTGTTCTATCTAGGATAAAATCACTTGCGTTCTATCGAAAAAAAAAAAACATAATTAAACACCTCAATAATTCCACTAAGGTACAGCGGGGCAAATCTCGACTGGAGGACAAATGTAACTGTTCCATTTTTTCCATGTTTTACAATGTTTGCATTATTAAATAGAGTGTCCACCGGTTATATATGGTAGGTGTGTTCAGTGGATACATGTAGAACTCAACATCATAGTGTATTAATGGAAAAAATGGATTAGTTACAATTGCCCCCCAGTCGATATTTTCCCCGCTGTACCTTACCAGAAAGGTTTTAGAAGCCTGAATTGACAGTACATATTTAATTTTTCATAGGAAAATTGAGCGAATTAATCAAATATGTATTTTTTTTAAATTTTACTTTGCACTATTGATCAATAAGTATTTGAACGACCAATTAAATAAGCAAAACATACTTCAACATCGACTTTGGAATTAAGGAACCATAGGCAATAAAAATTGTTTAATATAAATTAATTTATATTGATTAGTCAAGTAACATTGATCGAAACGAAACGAATCACGAAGATCCTTCAGATTTCTTACCTTAATGACGGCAATGATGGCTAGTATAGTAGTTTTACATGGGCATGCTGGATATAGGAGGATGGAGTACTGTATAGTACGTACTTACTTACTTGCAATAACTCGTTTAGTTTTAATGTCCACAAATAATTTACATGCCGTTGTTGAAATACAGAGATTGCCTTGTTCTACACGACTGCTCAAAGAAATAACCTAACCACAAAATTAAAATTTTGAAAAAAACCCCGTCCGCTACATAGTGGACCGATTTTCATGAAACATTGAACACTCCCGACTAACTCAGCTTTCAAACAAAAAAAAACTAAATCTAAATCGGTTCATCCGTTCGGGGGGTACGATGCCACATTTAAGAGCGCTATGACAAAAAAAGGCGATATATTGTAAAATGCACAATATTTATCGACAAAATTGTACACTTTACTCATACTAAAAGACAGTGAAAGTACTTGTTTCAGTTAGAACATCTTATTAACTGTCGGTTAAATAAAAAACATATGAAAAAAAAAGCTTTTTCAATTAGTAATGATTGTCTTTCTGATGCTCGTTTAGGAAAAACCGCGTGAAGCACAGAATTCGGAGCTCTTATTATGTACAATTTGATAAGATCACTCTCATAAATGAGGTAAATTTAAGTTCCAAATATCTTGTACTTAAGGCCCATTAAACAATATTTATCATTTAATCCTTTGAAATTGAGAAATTGAAAGTAAAACGAACTCAATTTTGTCTTGAAAATACATCGAAACAAGTGATCATTTCTCCGAAAATCTACATGTTATCGAAGTTATTTTAGTATATAAATAATCTGCACAATGTGCTTAAACTGCTGTTATCCATTTGTCGTTATAATATTTTATCATGATTTTTTGCCAATTTTTTGAAAACTAGCCTTCCTGTCGCTATTTTACCGGCGACGGACGCCTGCGATTTCAGTGCCGCGCCGGAGCTCGAGGAGGTAAGACGTATGTCACTTTGGTCTCCGAGTTTTCATCGCAAACGTCGAGAATATTTATTGTTGTGTGGGTCGGACGCCTTGTTTCTACACGGGCTATCCTCGCATTGTGTGTGTGTAAACAGCGACCAACGAATTTGATCCTAGATCCGTAAATATTTGCTTTTGTAATACTTTGTTATGTTTAAATGTTAAAGTATTACAACGTTGTGATGATAAAAATGTGAAAATTACAATACGGTCAAGATGATAAGACACATCAAGATGGTACTCGGGATCTGATGATGGAGCCAGAAGGTGGTCACCAGTACCAGTGAACCATGTAAGTAAACGACTTCGTGTTTAGGCTCGTTGGGTTCGTCTCAACAAGACCTTTGACAAGAGGTGGTACTCAGGGTCTGATGATGGAGCCAGATGGTGGTCACCAGTACCAATGAACCATATAACTAAACCCAGAGATGGGGAAATCGTAATCGATTCCGGATTACACGATTACTTGATTTTACTTTGTAATCTGACACTACTGGGTGTCAGATTACTTGTAATGTAATCAAGTGAAACGGTAAATTACCATTACATGTAAAGGAATCACTAATCATCTATACAATCATTACTATTACCAATAATTCGGAATCATAGTCGATTCAAAATAACTGAAATTATTGACTTGATTACTTTCAGATTACGAATATGTAGTACCTCAGATTGCTGACTGTCACTTTGACACAAAAGTCGTCATGGGTGTCGTAAAATAGGTTTTAGGAGGTGCTGATTCCAAAATTAATGACTAATGTTCAATCTGACATTACTGACTGTCACTCTGACACAAAAGTCGTCATGGCTGTCGTAAAATAGGTTTTAGGAGGTGCTGATTCCAAAATTAATGACTAATGTTCAATCTGACATTGCTGACTGTCACTCTGACACAAAAGTCGTCATGGGTGTCGTAAAATAGGTTTTAGGGGGTGCTGATTCCAAAATTAATGACCAATTTGGAATCTGACATTGCTGACTGTCACTTTGACACAAAAGTCGTCATGGGTGTCGTAAAATAGGTTTTAGGGGGTGCTGATTCCAAAATTAATGACCAATGTGGAATCTGACATTGCTGACTGTCACTTTGACACAAAAGTCGTCATGGGTGTCGTAAAATAGGTTTTAGGGGGTGCTGATTCCAAAATTAATGACCAATGTTCAATCTGACATTGCTGACTGTCACTCTGACACAAAAGTCGTCATGGGTGTCGTAAAATAGGTTTTAGGGGGTGCTGATTCCAAAATGAATGACCAATTTGGAATCTGACATTGCTGACTGTCACTTTGACACAAAAGTCGTCATGGGTGTCGTAAAATAGGTTTTAGGGGGTGCTGATTCCAAAATTAATGACCAATGTGGAATCTGACATTGCTGACTGTCACTTTGACACAAAAGTCGTCATGGTGTCGTAAAATAGGTTTTAGGAGGTGCTGATTCCAAAATTAATGACTAATGTTCAATCTGACATTGCTGACTGTCACTCTGACACAAAAGTCGTCATGGGTGTCGTAAAATAGGTTTTAGGGGTGCTGATTCCAAAATTAATGACCAATTTGGAATCTGACATTGCTGACTGTCACTTTGACACAAAAGTCGTCATGGGTGTCGTAAAATAGGTTTTAGGGGGTGCTGATTCCAAAATTAATGACCAATGTGGAATCTGACATTGCTGACTGTCACTTTGACACAAAAGTCGTCATGGGTGTCGTAAAATAGGTTTTAGGGGGTGCTGATTCCAAAATTAATGACCAATGTTCAATCTGACATTGCTGACTGTCACTCTGACACAAAAGTCGTCATGGGTGTCGTAAAATAGGTTTTAGGGGTGCTGATTCCAAAATTAATGACCAATGTTCAATCTGACATTGCTGACTGTCACTCTGACACAAAAGTCGTCATGGGTGTCGTAAAATAGGTTTTAGGGGTGCTGATTCCAAAATTAATGACCAATGTTCAATCTGACATTGCTGACTGTCACTTTGACACAAAAGTCGTCATGGGTGTCGTAAAATAGGTTTTAGGGGGTGCTGATTCCAAAATTAGTGACCAATTTGGAATCTGACATTGCTGACTGTCACTTTGACACAAAAGTCGTCATGGGTGTCGTCAAATAGGTATCCGGAGGTGTTTGAAAACTAATGACCAATTTGGAATCTGACACTGTTGACTGTCACTTTGACACAAAAGTGATCATGGGTGTCTTCAAATAGGTTTTCATGGGTACTGATCTCAATATTAATGATCAATTTGGAATCTGACATTGCTGACTGTCACTTTGACATAAAAGTCGTTATGGGTGTCGTCAAATAGGTTTCCTTTCCAGGGGTACTGTGCAATGTCAGGTTCCAAATCGGTCATTACTTTTTAAATCATTTCATTAATTTTGGAATCAGTGCCCCCTAAAAACTATTTGACTACACCCATGATTCCTTTTGTGTCAAAATTACAATTAGCACTGTGAGATTCCAAAATAGTCGTTAATTTTGGAATCAGCACCCCGGAAACCTTTTTGAAGACACCCATGACGACTTTTGTGTCAAAGTGACAGTCAGCAATGTCAAGATTCCAAATCGGTCATTAATTTTCAAATCAGCACCTCCGGAAACCTATTTGACGACACCCATGACGACTTTTGTGTCAAAGTGACAGTCAGCAATGTTAGATTCCACATTAGTCATTATTTTTGGAATCAGCACCCCCTAAAACCTATTTTACGACACCCATGATGACTTTTGTGTCAAAGTGGCAGTCAGCAATGTTAGATTCCACATTGGTCATTAATTTTGGAATCAGCACCCCTAAAACCAATTTTACGACACCCATGACGACTTTTGTGTCAAAGTGACAGTCAGCAATGTCAGATTCCACATTGTTCATTAATTTTGGAATCAGCACCCCGCAAACCTATTTGACGACACCCATGACGACTTTTGTGTCAAAGTGACAGTCAGCAATGTCAGATTCCCATTAATTTTGGAATCAGCACCACCTAAACCCTATTTTACGACACCCATGACGACTTTTGTGTCAAAGTGACAGTCAGCAATGTCAGATTCCACATTGTTCATTAATTTTGGAATCAGCACCCCCGCAAACCTATTTGACGACACCCATGACGACTTTTGTGTCAAAGTGACAGTCAGCAATGTCAGATTCCACATTGGCCATTAATTTTGGAATCAGCACCCCCTAAAACCTATTTTACGACACCCATGACGACTTTTGTGTCAAAGTGACAGTCAGCAATGTCAGATTCCAAATCGGTCATTAATTTTTAAATCAGCACACCCGAAAACCTATACTCGTGGTATATGCACTTGAAATGTGAAAGTGAAAATGCTAGAATGACATGTAAACCACGAAGTTGTATAGTCATATTGTTCATTGGTATTGGTGACCACCATCTGGCTCCATCATCAGACCCTGAGCACCACCTTGAAGTAATTAGAATTGTATTTGTCTTATTTTATCATCATATTAATATAATTATACTTTACTCTAATACTTATCATATAACAAAAGCAAATATTTGGGATGGGATCTACTTTTATAATTATTACTTTAATTTTTTAAATAAATTTTAACATAATTGATATTATTTCGCGCTATATTCTCGTATTTTCGTACAAAATAATGTTTATTAGAAACCAAAAGTTTATATCGAGATAGTAGATTGTGGTTGTTATCAAAATTCCATAGAAAGGATCAAGATTGTTTTGTCCATTATTGTAGTGCGAGCGAGTGATAAGACGTGCTAGAAAGGGTCGGCATATTGGGCTCGCGCGGCGGGTAAAATACCTAATTTCGCCCGACGCCGAAATGTTATAACGCTCTTAACCAAAAACTAACACCTGTTTTTAGATGAGATGTCATACTGAAAACTATTGTATTTCTCATGAAAGAATCTTTAATTAAGTTAAACTTATTTGTGCAGGCAACAGCAAAAGTAAGTGATCATTATTCGATTGTAGACCTTATTATATTATGAAAAGGAAGATGGTCAACACTTACTTTTGCTGTTGATTGTACGAAAATAGACATAGGTTTCTACTGTTGCACCTTCGACGCTCTGCCGCCACCATGTAGTGAAAAAGGCGTAAAAATGTGTGTATGTGAGTATGTATATATTTTAAATATTCTGGGGGCAATCTGATACAAATCAACAAAGCTCTAAACTAAGCAAGGCTTGTATTATGGTGTGAGGGGCGACGATATATATAGGTACTTACTAATGTAGATAACTGTAGGTAAATACGGTACCTACTTATATACATACAAATAAACGCCCTCACCGGGATTCGATTCCGGGACCTCCAACTTAGTAGGCAAAGTCACTAGTCAAGGTCAACTAGGTCAACAAGGTAACCGTATTCACTACAAGTACTACAACATTGAATCTCAAGATCTCCATACTATCTGACCCGTTTCCTTTGACCAGTGAGTTATACACGGGACACTATAAAAACAAACTTATAGGTACTTTCAAAATAAACAATAGAAAGGTACTCGTAAATATTATTAGTAAGCTTAGCGTTTGTGTTAAAAAGAGAAAGGAACATAAATAAAACGACTTATTACTCAAATATAGGTTCGAGTATCATTATTAAATACTTTATACAATTAAAATTACGTATAATAATAATTAAGGAATACACAAAACAAAGACTTGAAAATGAAAATGAATTATTTATTTTTCAAGTAGGCATATTACAATGCGCATATGAACGTCAAATAAATATACGCCGGCTCTAACCCTACGCCTCAGCCTCGAGAAGATTTCAGTCCCCCCTCAGTTGGGAGGGGTGTTATCCACTATGGGACCGGCAAGAAACTTGGCGGGCCACTTCTTTTCAATACATTACATCTTATAATTAACATGCATTAAATAACAAGATAAAATTTAACATGCAAAAGTATTCATCAAAAAAAAATTAACAGACTAGGTAGGTACTCTATGGAAATTAATTTCACACTTTAAGTTCTCGCGCTTTGTACACATATTTAATTTCAATAAATTATATTGTAGTTTAATAATACGTCGTTCTTCTTCAGAGAAAACATATCAAATTGTCACAGAAGAAAAAGATAATATAAATCTCAATACAAAACTCTTTATTACCAAAACAAAAATTCTTTATTACCAAAACATACAAACCATCATCCAAATCCACAGCGCAGGCTTCGTCAAATCAATCAATCTTCGTCAATCTCAATATCATTAAATATGTACAAATTCAAATTCAAATTCAAAATATATTTATTCATGTAGGCCTAGTTACAAGCTCTTATGAATAGTTCATTACATATATATTATGATCTTAATCTAATATATTGTGATCTTACAAAACATAAAATATTTTATGTGCTTTCTTATCTGAACTGTGTCCTCTACACATAATACAATTATTTTAATTGCTATTTGTTTTTTGCAGTTTCTGGTTCGGGCCATGCATGTTTATATTGTTTATCTATCAAATAGTCCTCGACTCTGTAATAAGCCTTTAATATCAATGATTTTTTTAAGTAGTTCTTAAGAGCTGGGAGGGGTAATCTCAAAACAGTGTCAGGTCAGGTAACTTATTATAAAAATTAATGCATTCATTGCCCAACAAATGATTTCTGTACTTTGCGGACACGAAACTTCTTTATGGCAAGCTTATTTTTGTTTCTAGTGTTATAATTATGGATATCAGAATTCTTAGTGAAACAGTCTAAATTCTTAACAACATAAATTATACTATCATAGATGTTTTGGAAAGCTACAGTTAAGATATTAATTTCTTTGAAAAGTTCTCTTCACGTGTTCCTAAGTTGTAAATAGAACGAATGGCTCTCATTTGTAATACAAAAATAGTCTGTATGTCAGCTACTTTGCCCTAAACCAGAATACCATATGACATTAAACTGTGAAAATAACTATGATACACTAGGCGAGCTGTCTCAACATTAGTCAGTTGCCTGATTCTCCTAACTTATATGAAGAGTCCATTGTAGATTTTTGTCCAATGTTACCTCTAAACACTCCGAAATGAATGATCGCCACAATTACGCACGATAGCTGTCACGTCTTAACTCGAGTAGCACTAAGCGTTGACTAAAGAGTCGCCCGTCCCTTTCCCCCTTGTAAAATGTTTACGCTCAAGGTCAGTTTTTGGTTTTAAAATACCTAATACGCATTACGCTATGACTGAAGAGTTCATTTAAATTCACTAACGTAAATTAAAATATAATTATTCGGTCAGGATATTTGACTATTAAATGTAATTTTTATTTACCAAAGACAAGTAAAATGGATTAAAGGAGAATGTTGTGTTATTAATTTCTAGGATATTTGCTTAAACCACCTAAGCCACTATTTCGCCGGTTGGGATAAACGGCTAACGTGCAGTTTTTGACTGCCGCGGTTCTGGATAAACGGCTAACGTGCAGTTCTTTACTACCGCGGTTCTAGATAAATGGTTAACGTGCAATCATAACATTTTTTCATTGTGGTAAAATGACTTATAAACTAAAACACATAAAATTACATTAAACGAAATTGACTAACATCCAAACAAGTGTTTTTGGCGTTAACATATAGCCAGTATCTCAATAATTTGTCAAAAAAAGTGGCTTGTTAGAGAAAATGTTTTTAGTAAATTGCCTTTTTCCAAATTGCTAACAAGCCAAAAAAGTCTTCAGATCGTTTTGAAACCTGGCTCGTTAGACTCAGAAAAAATCGCTGATTCCAATGATGTATATAACTCAATATGCCCAAAAATGGTCTGTTAGTCAATTAGCATTTCCAGCGTCGATATTAAACATGTAAAATCGGGTAACTCACGTAAAATTGTCGAAGGTCGCTCGACATGTTTCGCTCCGTAACGAGGAGCATTTTCATTGAGCACGCGCGATGCCGAGTCTGCGTCAGGATACCATCGGCATCGCCCGTGCTCAATGAAAATGCTCCTCGTTACGGAGCGAAACATGTCGAGCGACCTTCGACAATTTTACGTGAGTTACCCGATTTTACATGTTTATATCAATTGTAATTTCAATTCAATTTTAAATATTTTCTAAATATGTACATGTGACGTGTAAAAGTGCCCCTGTGGCCTATTTGCTGAACAAATCGTCGCCGTAGAGCGAAAAGTCACCAAATCGTTCATTGGTCATTTTGAGTTATGAGAGTTTAAAGAAAAAAATAATTAAAATAATTTTTACTGAAATTATCTTCAGATGAAATTGTGGTTTTATATCTGTTTATTAATTGGAAACTGCTATTCTTTGGGCTCAAAATGGATTTATACTATTCACACTTACGATTTAGGAGCTATAGGCAATAATTAATTTTTGCCCTTAAATATTACACCTTAATTAAGACTTAGTGATTTTTTGAACGAAGTTAATGATTATTTGCACACATTTTAGTGTGTTTAGACTTAACTAAGTAGAGTTAGTTGAATTATGACTGCTGTGATAGAGTGAAAATACGTGTTAGTTAAAAACTAGGGCAAACCTTGGCTTATTGGTGGTACGTAGTTATTCGGTGATATCTGGTTATTATCTCGATTTGTGGGCACAGTGAGGAGATAAAACCTATAAAATCATTACGAATAAAATCGGAACATCCGACAGCAGTTGATGGCTGTGATTTTATAGGTTTTATCTCCTCACTGTGCTCACAAATCGAGATAATAACCAGATATCACCGAATAACTATGTATCACCAATAAGCCAAGGTTTGCCCTACTTACTATATATATTTTTTTGGATTCTGCTTAATATTTTAGGAACAAATTAAATCACGTCATTTCAAATTTTGCAAACACTTTATTAAAATAAAATAAACATCAAATCAAATTAAAATGGCCTCTAATTATATTAAAATCATCATTAGAAAATCCATAAAAATTAACATGGTCTTCCTAAAATAGCTTTCTTTACGCATCACAGTCACTCTTCGTCCTCGTCATCTGTTTCTGTGACATCAGGCTCACACAATCTGTCAATAACTGTCTTATTGGTCGGCAGACTTTGGTACCATGAATGAAGCTCTCGAGGAATAACTCCCTTAGTGCATAAATTTAAGAGATCTTTTTTTTCGCCTCAGATATAGGCAATGCCTGTGGATATGCCTTTGGAATGGGATAGTCTTTTATCTTATTGATCCAGTCCTCGGCGTCGTCATGGTTGTCTGGTTCATCAGGTACACGCCCCTTGAGCCTCTTTGTGCGTCTCAGCGGCTTTGGCGGGCCACCGTAAATCTGTTGGACATTAAATTCAGAGTAGGGGCCCTCATGGCTGTAGCGAAATTTGACTACACGAGGACGCTGCTTCTCAAATCTGAGACACTTAAAATTTAAGCCACGCCAATTTGTTGCCATCAGTGTCGTGTGTCGTATTTCTAACGAAAGCTTCATTCAACGCCCTGACATCGAGCATTTCGTCGTGAAGTAACTCTTTTACGACGTATGGTGGAGCATTCGTACCTTTATCAAAATGACAACACTGACAACCAATAATGAAAGCCGCTAGAAATTTCATGTCGTTCTCACTATGACTAGGTACCTACAGTCACCGGCAGTAGTATCTTCCGACAATAAGGCCGCAAAAATATGTGACGCGCTCTTATTTGTAGGGTTAGAAGAGCGAGTCACATATTTTTGCCGCCTTCATGTAGGAAGATACTATTGCCGGTGACTGTACGAAGTGTAGAAGGAATTGAATTTCGTAACCGTATATTACTTGAATGCACAATTAACTTAGCACGTTTCATACTTAATCTCGGTACACGCAATTATTATGAAGCAAATTATTATGCTTTTTTACATAGGTACTATAAGTACAACAACCATTACATGTTTATTCAATTATTTACTCAAATATAATAATCCGCATTCAAGTAATATACGGTTACGAAATTCAATTCCTTCTACACTTCGTACAGTCACCGGCAATAGTATCTTCCTACATGAAGGCGGCAAAAATATGTGGCTCGCTCTTCTAACCCTACAAATAAGAGCGCGTCACATATTTTTGCGGCCTTATTGTCGGAAGATACTACTGCCGGTGACTGTAGGTACCTAGTCATAGTGAGAACGACATGAAATTTCTAGCGGCTTTCATTATTGGTTGTCAGTGTTGTCATTTTGATAAAGGTACGAATGTAAAAGAGTTACTTCACGACGAAATGCTCGATATCAGGGCGTTGAATGAAGCTTTCGTTAGAAATACGACACACGACACTGATGGCAAGAAATTGGCATGGCTTAAATTTAAGTGTCTCAGATTTGAGAAGCAGCGTCCTCGTGTAGTCAAATTTCGCTACAGCCATGAGGGCCCCTACTCTGAATTTAATGTCCAACAGATTTACGGTGGCCCGCGAAAGCCGCTGAGACGCACAAAGAGGCGCAAGGGGCGTGTACCTGATGAACCAGACAACCGTGTACATGACGACGCCGAGGACTGGATCAATAAGATAAAAGACTATCCCATTCGAAAGGCATATCTACAGGCATTGCCTATATCTGAGGCGCAAAAAAAATATCTCTTAAATTTATGCACTAAGGGAGTTATTCCTCGAGAGCTTCATTCATGGTACCAAAGTCTGCCGACCAATAAGACAGTTATTGACAGATTGTGTGAGCCTGATGTCACAGAAACAGATGACGAGGACGAAGAGTGACTGTGATGCGTAAAGAAAGCTATTTTAGGAAGACCATGTTAATTTTTATGGATTTTCTAATGATGATTTTAATATAATTAGAGGCCATTTTAATTTGATTTGATGTTTATTTTATTTTAATAAAGTGTTTGCAAAATTTGAAATGACGTGATTTAATTTGTTCCTAAAATATTAAGCAGAATCCAAAAAAATATATATAGTAAGTAGGGCAAACCTTGGCTTATTGGTGATACGTAGTTATTCGGTGATATCTGGTTATTATCTCGATTTGTGAGCACAGTGAGGAGATAAAACCTATAAAATCACCGCCATCAACTGCTGTCGGATATTCCGAATTAATTCGTAATGATTTTATAGGTTTTATCTCCTCACTGTGCCCACAAATCGAGATAATAACCAGATATCACCGAATAACTACGTATCACCAATAAGCTAAGGTTTGCCCTAGTTTGCTCATGCGCAACGACTGGCCGGAGGACGCGGCGGGGGGAGTCGCGTCGGTGCGGTATCGGTGCGGGGGCCCGCGGCACTGGCCGAAAAGTCACTAACTTGCGAGCGAAATTCAATCAAATCACGTCGGAGTACAGTACAGTCTTTATTGTAAAATTAATTAAATATGATTAGTTATTGTATTCTAAATTTTTTTGTAGGGTTAAACTCATTAAAACTGTTTAATTAATTATCGTTTTGGTTAAATGATGTACATTGCCTTAAAACTATAAATAAAAAATAACTAAACAGAGTTAGTTAATTTTCGCTTTCACACTTTTGACATACCAGGTATTTTAAAAGTAACTAAGTATATTAAGTGACTTTTTGAATGAGGTTCTTCGTGGTTAAATCGTTTAGTAATAGTTTGGGAAAAATAACTAAAATGACTTAGGTACGCTCATAAATAAGTTCAAAGAAGTATAAAAAAGTATAAAAGAATTAGGTATTTTTGGACTAAAATATTGAATCCGAGGTGGGTTTTTAGGGTTCCGTAGTCAACTAGGAACCCTTATAGTTTCGCCATGTCTGTCTGTCCGTCCGTCCGTCCGTCCGTCCGTCCGTCCGTCCGTCCGTCCGTCCGTCCGTCCGCGGATAATCTCAGTAACCGTTAGCACTAGAAAGCTGAAATTTGGTACCAATATGTATATCAATCACGCCAACAAAGTGCAAAAATAAAAAATGGAAAAAAATGTTTTATTAGGGTACCCCCCCTACATGCAAAGTGGGGGCTGATATTTTTTTTCATTCCAACCCCAACGTGTGATATATTGTTGGATAGGTATTTAAAAATGAATAAGGGTTTACTAAGATCGTTTTTTGATAATATTAATATTTTCGGAAATAATCGCTCCTAAAGGAAAAAAAAGTGCGTCCCCCCCCCTCTAACTTTTGAACCATATGTTTAAAAAATATGAAAAAAATCACAAAAGTGGAACTTTATAAAGACTTTCTAGGAAAATTGTTTTGAACTTGATAGGTTCAGTAGTTTTTGAGAAAAATACGGAAAACTACGGAACCCTACACTGAGCGTGGCCCGACACGCTCTTGGCCGGTTTTTAGTTAGTTCTTTAACTTTGTAAAATTAGAACTATGATCTCTATTGCTACCGCAATAAGACTCAAATTTGGAGAAAAAAAATGCGATTTTGATGACATATACAAGTAAATTTTGGCCATTTTGTGATTTGGTGACTTTTCGCTCTACGGCGACGAAATTATTTTGATTTTGATTTTTTTTGTTCTGAACGCTAACATCATGCTCGGTGTCCTAGACATTATTTTTAAGTAGGACGTCCCGCCTCGCCTCCTTGCCAAGACATACTTACGCACTACGCAGTATTACCTACATACACAAAAATACCATTATTTTTTTGCTAACTCGGAAACGGTTTTATATGATTGATGGATCCCTTGAATAAAGACCAGCCTAGATTGTATCGACATCGACATTCATAAATCACGCCAAATGTAAGACATTTTATCTTATTTCTTACTGTGTGTCATTTCTAATCTTATATACCTACAGGTATTTAAAATAAAAACATAAAGTCTGAAGATCCTAAGCCAGTGATGACTGATGATGAGCAGACAAAATGATTGAACGGTAGAGGTAGAGGACTGTATACCAGTCACTAGCAATAAATAATTATGTTACTGCAAGGATATGCAATGATATGTTTCGAAGGCTGCAAAAATACGTGGCACGTCCTTATGACTCTACACATAAGATCGTCGTAGCAAATATTTTTGAAATTTGTAGGAAAAATTGTCATTAAATATCCGTCATCATCTATGCACCTATTTTTTTAAGTAAATACTTTAAAAGAAAATTTCAGAGACTCCTGACTGGGGAAAGCTTTTTCAGCACCAGCTGTTAACTAATTGTATGCCGAACGACAAAACGGGATACATTTATACCTAGTGATTTGACAAATGGGTCATTTTTTTCAAAGTTGTCCACCCCACTTTTTTTGGATTTGGAAATGTTTATGTGGTTTCCACTCAGAATTGCGAGCTCTTTCAATTCTAATAGGAGAAAAAAAGTGCCTCAAGGTTTTTTTCCTATTCCGTTACCATTTTTTCATACATTTTGTATGGCGGTAACGGAATGGATTCTCCTATCAGGATCAAAAGACCTCGCGATTCTGAGTAATAAATAATCGCGTAAAAAATACCCATGTTACAAAAAAGTGGGGTGGACAATTTTGGAAAAAATGGCCCATTTGTCAAATGAAAAAAAAATGATTGCGTAGATGCGTAATTTGAATCTCAAAATAAGAAGTTTACCGTTAGTATAACTCACGAAAGTTTAAATTCGACATGATCCCTCTACACTGATCCCGCTTGAAAAGGATTGTCATTCCACGTAACTAATCCAATTGCAGCGTGGCCAGCGCGGTTTCGGGGCGCGCAAACGTGTCACGCTCAATATTCCGTAAACCAGTTACAAGAAATTAGTGTCACTCGCCACCACCACGCTCTTGCGGACTGAGCGGCCTAATATGTGACATGGAATAGTTAGGAAACTCCAGAACCGTTTAGGTATTTCATGTGGTAAAAATAGCCTTAAATATTTGGAATATATTGAAAATACTATTTTATACTTAAATATATAAATATACTCACGTTGATATATCGCGCTAAGCGACATGTTTCGAATCATGTGGAAACCCTTCATCAGGCATGAGTGCTCGCAGCGACGAAACTACGTGCACGAACTACAACGATTTCTAATAAAGCATTAAAACTAGGATTATGTGACTTTGATAATATTGCAATGACACTTTAATTCAAAATTTTTAAAGCACTGTTTGCATTCAGACGATAGTAGTATTGTAGCGTACCATAACTGCAAGCGCCATAAATCCAGTGTTTTATTAAATTAACTTCATTTCAAATGTTATTATAATTGAACTCTTAATTAGTATAAAATAATTTTAAATAAGTAAATAATTATATAGGACATCTTACACTCATTGACAGAATTTTGTATATTATGAACGAAAAGCACTCTTTGCTGTCGCATAACTTTACGCCTGTTTCTAGGCGTAAAATTATGCGACAGCTGAAGAGGCGACGCAAAAAGCACCAATTTTTTCACATTACTAATAGTTGGGTATGACAAAAGATTACGCTCCTGCATCAAGTTAACTGGACTAAGCTTGGAACAAAGGAACTGACAAAGGAAGTTCATTATTCGATTCCGAGTTCATCTGGTCGCAAAAACTCACACTCCGAACTCAACCAAAGTTGGTCCGGGTCAGATCGCGCCAAAAGTCGTAAACAAAGGCAAGTTCGCGGGTGATAAAGCACGGGGGCCAATTTGGCGCTGCGCCCGAGGACTAATAACGCTTTCATAACACTAAACCGGTGGCGCGATTAAGAACTCCTTGGACGGAGAGATTTAACCTACTTTTATAGCGAATTAGAACGTCTCTAACTATCATCCTAAGCGTACAATCAGCATCAAAATTTAGCGGATCAAACTACGCCTCAAAAGTATCTGCAATAACTCTAAGACATCTACAATATACTTGCTACTAATAACGATTTCATAACACTGAACCAGTGGCGCGATTAAGAACTCCTTGGACGGAGAGATTTAACCTACTTTTATAGCGAATTAGAACGTCTCTAAATATCATCCTAAGCGTGCAATCAGCATCAAAACTTAGGGGATCAAACTACGCCTCAAAAGTATCTACAATAACTCTAAGACATCTACAATATACTTGCTACTAATAACGCTTTCATAACACTAAACCGGTGGCGCGATTAAGAACTCCTTGGACGGAGAGATTTAACCTACTTTTATAGCGAATTAGAACGTCTCTAACTATCATCCTAAGCGTACAATCAGCATCAAAATTTAGCGGATCAAACTACGCCTCAAAAGTATCTGCAATAACTCTAAGACATCTACAATATACTTGCTACTAATAACGATTTCATAACACTGAACCAGTGGCGCGATTAAGAACTCCTTGGACGGAGAGATTTAACCTACTTTTATAGCGAATTAGAACGTCTCTAAATATCATCCTAAGCGTACAATCAGCATCAAAACTTAGCGGATCAAACTACGCCTCAAAAGTATCTACAATAACTCTAAGACATCTACAATATACTTGCTACTAATAACGATTTCATAACACTGAACCAGTGGCGCGATTAAGAACTCCTTCGACGGAGAGGTTAACAGGGTAGTTTTGTAGCGAAGAACATCTCCAATTCTCTATATACCTTCCTAAAAGTACAATCAGAATGAAAACCAAGGGTCGAACTCTCGCGACCGGGCGATTCCAACAACGTTGAACTGGCGAATGCTACGTAGCATATGATCGTATAGAACACATAATTAGCCTGTAACATACTTTGCGCTTAGCAACTTTTGATACATAAAGTGCACTTTGTACGAGGTTCAAACGTCGGTTTCATTTAGGTATGCTAATTTATAAACATACATAAAGTCACGCCTGTATTCTCTTGGGTAGGACGGGCACATTAACAGTGGCAGAGCACTCATGTTTCAGTGCCACTCTTGGCAGTAAAGGGGCTGAACAAACACCAAAAACTTCCAATGTAAATAATCTATTCTCATCACTACTTTCACCGCATAAACCGCCAAGGGACCCCTGTAGTTTATGGCACATATTCAGAAAACAACATTCCCAGATTTTATTAAATAGCAGAAGGCCAAAAGCAATTAGAGTAACAGTGCGATTAGCATAGCGTTAACATAAAGCCTCTACTCGCCTCGTGGGTCCAGCGCCATGCGATTCAAATGAGACCATCCGTCAGTCCCGATCGCGCGATTGCGGAGCAACCATTTATTTATTGTCGTTTTGGACGATTTATGCGCGTTACTTTAGTAATTGTGTTAAAGATTATTGAGAGTTTAGGCGGTTACATGTTCTGGACTCAAGAGACAATGCATAATTGCATACTAGACTCGAACCAGGAGTCACTGACGACGTCAAGACTGACAAGATTACAAAACTACCGTGAGACACTGACATATTAAACATGTAAAAGTCGGCCACTCACATAAAATTGTCGAATATCGCTCGACATGTTTCGCCCCGTAACGAGGAGCATTTTCATTGAGCTCGCGCGATGCCGATAGTATCCCAATCTTCGACAATTTTACGTGAGAGACCCGATTTTACATATTTAATATGACAAGGAATCGGTAGTATTATTTCCTCGCCGGCGGAATCCAACCGCTACTTAACTACAAATTAGATTCAATTGACTTCAGGGTTAATGAGATTGTTATTGCGTCGCTGTCTCACGTTTTTCTAGAACCTAAATTAACCCAAGTAAGTGGCAGAAGACGATTGGGCGATTTTGACCAAACCTCGACAAATTCAGACCCTGCCTTAAAAACTGTCAAGCAACACAATGTTAAAAGTAGGTTTCAAGGAAAATGAATGTCAACATTAATTTTATGTGCCAGCTTTACGGATGACAATATTTACTTTGATGGAGTAAATACATTCGAAAATGCTAAAAACACAATATTTTTGTTTGTCGAGATTTGCTTAAATTCATGTGAAATTGATTGCTTCTTTTTGGCCTCAGAAATGCGTGTAACGTGTACAAAAGTACATAAATGCAACACAAATGGCATCTTTCTAATCTACCTATATGCAATTTTGTTGAAATAAACAGCTGTTTCAGAACACGAAACGGAATTCATAAAACGAAATAGCATTATGAAGGTAAGAAGTATAAGCGCTGGTCTTCCCTTGAGCCTAATTCTTAGTAGGTTTGTCCCCAAACCCTAACTTAAAGCTTTTATTAAAACATTTCGAATCAAAATTGTTAAAATCTTGCATCAACCCTTACAAATCGCCCTCTCGTCACCAGCTGACACTAAAACGTCTGAATTTGTCGGCGGCAGTAACCATTACGCGACGTGCTCTGATTGGCGTGCAAGATGGCTGTCATAAGCGCGATAATTTCGACCAATACGATCCATCTCTAGGCTTTATTCATGATGGTTACAAAGTGCAAGCGAGTTAGGGGTTCAGGGTAACGAGTGTTACTGGACGTTTCTCAAAAGAATTCTACTGATCTATAATTTACTGTTCAACCAGATTTTACACTGTTACCTACATATAAAAACTCTAAGCTTGTCTCACATAGAACAAAATTGACACAGACAAAATTGTCCTTGTATACTGATCGCTTTTCGGAAGCGATCTACCTAGCTTAAAAGCTTTGAAAAGTCTTAAGAAAAAATGTAGTGAATACTTTTATTTATATTATAAAGAAGAAGAAATTGTATATCCAACACTAACACTATCTCGCCTGACATGTTCAATGTTCATAGTAATGAGCGATAGATAAGTATCGTAATGTCTGCTGCCGTTGAAGAAGATTTTATATTAAACAGCCTGAGCGGGTTCAACCAGTGTTGGCAACCAACTGGAATAATATTCTGTAAGAGCCTCGGGTGGGACATTAGACTCCGCGCGCAATCGACGCTAAGTGCGATACAATAGCACGCATCGCGCCGTCTTCTAACAGCTGTATACATTATGGATACTGGATGGTACACGGGTAATAGAGAGTTACTGTCAAAGTAAAATGTGTAATCACAGTGCATAGACTGCCATCTCTCGACACAGGCTTAAAACTTTTGAACCTCAGTTTTGACAATTTGGCCCATATTCTTAGCTTGATATGTGTTAAAATGTCAAATATTAATATTAGCGCCATCTAGCCGAGCGTCCCCCAAAGGTGTAACAACACCATGTAGGCCTCCGTACCTTTTCCTGTATGGTCCTGAGGTACGTTTTTTTCTTAGACTGTAGCTGTCTATACGGAGTTACATTTGCTACAGTGAAATATAAAATGTTGTTCAATACAATTCATTATTTAAAATATTGTTTGCATACTGTCCTTGTCACTGCTTTACACATTGGTTGCGTTGACAAAGCTGTCACGAGCAGATTGCTGCCTCTATGTATAATATCCACCTACATCAATACAAAAGTGTTTTATACTGACTGATTAAGTACAAAATGTTAGGATTACTAGTATGAGCCTTCCGCAGCCCATGCCAGTAGAACTCAGCGTCTTCTATTCTTTATTACCTAATAATAAGTTACGAATAAATAAAATTATTATAAGACTGTTCTTTCCTGGGCAACTAATATACTACTGGCCTCAGCGTCTGTTTCAAACGATTTATGGTGCAATGTCCGAGAGACATCGCTTTTGATGACTAAAGAGACCTATGCGAGAGCGACATATTTTGCCACATAGCTGACAAGGGAAGCTTGCAACCGATTGCAAAGTTTCGTTATGGTGTCTTCTTTCCCTTTTGTCAGCAAGTGCCGCAAACCAGGTCTCATCGACGAACTTGCGACCATCTCCAATGCACTTTCGCCACTCCGTCCGCTTCTCCGCAAGCTTCTCCCAATTTTGGTAGTCGATTTTAAAGACTGCCATGTCCATCTTGGCGCAGTCTTTGAAGCGAAGCAATGGTCTCCCATCATCTCTTTTGGCATTCGCTACTTCGCCTAGAAGAACACGGCGTGGTAAACGGGAGGGTTCCATCCTGTGCACATCCCCCAGCCAACGCAGTATAACCTAGACAATTCTAGAAACAAAATTAGAGTACTTACTTTGTTCTATCACAGACTTCCTAGGCCTCCTAGTTACATCATCAGATCAGCTCAATGTCACAATATGGCATTATCATCCGATTGACATGAACAATATGCAAAATTTACATAAATAATTTCGAAGTACCTACATCATGCAATAAAGTATGCAGATACGTGTCAAATGGTTAGCAACATTATTCCCACCTATGGCGTTAACATTTGAATCCATCGCTACGCTCAAAGGTTTCATTAAACGTCCTAGCCGTAATATCATTTAGCACCCTTGTGACACAATCTTTCTTGTGCCACATCTAGTCCGCACAAGATCCTTGACTAAGCGACATCAGCTACAGGCGCGACTGATTTCTGCGGAGTCGAAGACGCGATAACACGTTATGGATGCCAAACCACATTTATCTTGAAGGATCATCAGTTTTCACATTATAGAATAATAGCTATGTATAATTGTCACTAATAAGATAGGTGTTTGACAGTCAATAACGTTTTTCCTATTTATCGCATGAGTCATGTTTCTTTCTCACATATGTACTTAGACTCTTTCAGCCGAAGGCCAAAGCCAAAATATTCTACCTTCATGTTTGTTCAGTAGTTGTATTTTTTTTATAATATTCTCTTTGGTTATCGCGATAGTTACCCATGAAATAAAACTATGGAAACGAATTTTATTTTTGGATATTATTTTCTATGTTTTGCCATTCTTCTTATTTCAAGTATTTCATCGAAATAAGGAAAACATGTAAGTTTACTTTTGACGTCCAATCGTACATGTTTTCCGGTACCTAAACGATAACAGTTTATTATAAACTCTGGTATTTTGCATTTCGTGATTATCGTATAAATAATTATTATTTTTATAATAAGCTGGGTATTAGTACTTCATATAATTTTCTCTTTGGATTTTTGTCATATAATAAAGGTTAGTATATTTTTATATTGACAATCTCTCTTCTGTGACGAATATTTATATAATTTGGATTTATAGTGAAATCAGTTATGACTTCTTCTAATATAATTAGTACAGTACAAGCTTCGCTTAGTTTGGGGCTAGATTGATCTATGTAAGGTGTCCCCCAATAATTATTTATTTATTTATTTAATTATGGACTGTTACAGTCTGACCAAAAAGATTAGAAACATTGTAGTGTGATTATTTTACATCAATATGTCCAATAGTCACATATGGCACACGTGTTCAGTGAACACATACAGTCTGACCAAAAAGAGTATAAATTAAGTCATCCCTCTCAAATAAATATGTGGGAGAAAACGGGACGACACTACGATGTTGCCACTTTTTAATTTCTATTATATTATTTTTGGTCAGACTGTAGTTGCAACATAACTTGGACGTGTGTCCGATTTTTTCCAGAAATCGTTCGAATAGAATTAAAAGTAGGTAGGTAAGTATGAATTTGGATAGAGAAGAGAAAAATTTCATTCTTAGACTACTCATTTCTCATTTCACAAAACATTACTTCATAAAGTAGTACCTATTTATATTAAATATCTAAGTATATAGGTATTAGAAAAAAGTTGGCCCATAAATAATGTGAGGTAAAAATGTACACTCCAATTACGGTAATTACGAGGGTGCACAGATTCAAAAAGTAGATAGATATATTAAAAACATACACCATATTTTTTGGTATACAGAAACTGTAGTTATGACCTTCCAATAATCATCAATATTTTAGACACTGATTTTCCTTCCGCACATTATCCTTATTATAACAATCCATACGTATTACATTAATTGCACACAAAGTGATTGAAACGAGACCACTGTACACATCGACCATGTTTCCCCGATCTTTTATATTATTATTTTGCTGTAAGTACTTTTCAAATCTCGATCGTCAGTCCGTTTTCATATTATCTGATCCGATATCGGACGTCGGAAAGATTTCAATGGAAAAAATCCAAGATGGCGCCTGTAATGTATGGGATATAGGTCCTACATTTATTTAAACTTTATTGCACAAAAGACAAACTGAATGTACAAAAGGCGAACTTAATGCCTCCTTATTATTTTAAAATAAGATTCAGTATATTAGTGTTTTGAAGTGTTAGAATTCGATACGTGGTGTGGTATTTTCATGTCAGACATTGTGTGAATGAGTTTAGCATGTTTTATATTAAACCTTCATAATTGAATAATGTGACGCATCTGGGTCCGCTACTTATACATATAGATATAGCATTAAGTAGGTTGTGCTCGAGATAAGTATTTAGTGAATTTTTTCTTTGTGTTTCGGTAGTTTAAGGTTTATTTTTTCTGCAGTATTTTTATTTGAAGCAACGGGACAGGCAACGGATGATTTTGACTACTTTGAGGTCACAACATCGGTAGAAGCGCTTACCACGGAGTCACCCAACGTGACAGAGGAAATAAAACCATCATGCAAGTATGTAATATAACATATAATATACCTAAAATATGACATAAGAAGTATAATAACATAACCGGCTGGTTTGACGACCGGTCTGGCCTAGCGGATAGTGACCCTGCCTGCTAAGCCGCGGTCCCGGGTTGGAATCCCGGTAAGGGCATTTATTTGTGTGATGAGCACAGATATTCCTGAGATGGATGTTTTCTATGTATATTATGTATATATATCGTTGTCTGAGTAGCCACAATACAAGCCTTCTTGAGCTTACCGTGGGGCTCAGTCAATCTGTGTAAGAAAAATGTCCTATAATATTTATTTATTTATAACCAATTGCAGCAACTAGCCGAAAACCGACTCATATTGCGTGGTGTTTGTCCATAAGTCCAAGCATGATCATGCCAGGTTTTCTTTTTTAAAAAAGAAACATAATATATGAGGCGCCATAATAAGCAGGCCTCCAAGGCCCGCCCACTTGGGGGAGCATAATATGCGTCAACATCTACCTGCAGGGCAAGCATGCTGCAGGGCAAGCACATGATTGGTGCGACAGTATCTCACCGCTTTTTCACCGCAGATCTAACTGTATTTATGACGTAGGTATAGACGTGTAGACGATCATATGCTAGCCCTTTGTTGAGCTATACATCTGCAAGTGACAGTGACATTTTGATTATACTTAAGAGTTAAGACATCAGAATAACACTATTATATTAATAGGTTTAAAATATCTTTATTAACATGAACATATTTACATAATTATATAAGAAACTAAGACTAAACTTAAAAGCTAGCTTATGTCTAAAGTAAGCCCTTGAGGCATTGTACATACAACATACACAGGTACATACAATCACGCATGTGTCCCATGAAGGGGTAGGCAGAGCACATGAAACTACTCGTTTCAGTGCCACTCTTGGCAAATAAGGGGTTGAAAGAAAACGAAAATTGTGACATTGCAGTGACAGGTTGCCAGCCTCTCGCCTACGCCACAATTTAACCCATATCCCACAGTCGCCTTCTACGGCACCCACGGGAAGAAACGGGGTGGTGAAATTCTTAACCCGCCACCACACGGGCAATTGAGGCATTGTACCAAGGATTAATTACTTATTTTCTAATATTGCGTCGCATTTCTACAGTGAAGGCCAGTGGCAGTGTGAGAATGGTGACTGTATCTCCGACGCAACGCTATGTGACGGTTTCATCAACTGCAAGGATGCATCCGACGAGTATAGGAAGACTTGTAACGGTACAGATTCGTAAGTACTAGTCATCAAAGTCGTGTGTAGCTACCTTCTTCTTGTCCAAAGTTCATCCTCTCCTAATCCCATTATTTGGGGTAGGGTCTCGTCACTGTCCTGCGCCAAGTCCTATTATAAAAAAAAATACCATTCCCACCATGCCTAATAAGTAATGGAATATAATTACGAGTCTTCAAAAAATTGTTATTGCGATCTCAAAGGTTGGCAAAACATTAGTGTTGTAGTTAGATAGATAAATAACTTTATTCGTATCCACAACACAACATATAAAGACTTAAAATAAGCAGGAAAAAAGAAATGTGAGTACACCGCTTAACTTAACTAACCAAAGAAAAAAGAAACAACATTATAAAGAAACATGTGTTGGCGCTTCTCTGATAAGCATACGTTCATGAACGAAGATGACTGCTTTCCATCAGGCGTACGCGGCTCGTCTGTTTTTTTACTGCCTAATACATTGAAATAAATCCAGTATGATAGGTGATTCCCCAATTCATAATTAACGATAAAAACTGTTAATTAAAAGGCCCTACGATATTCGTATTTGAATAACAATCTACTATTTATTTTACAGGAGACCCTTGTTCGGACTACTTCTCCACTGCATGTCCTGGTCAGAAAACCACGAGGTGTGCCCTCAAATCTGCCACGACGCACCTGAGTTTTGTTACTACGCTCTAATCGCTGAAAATGAAAAGAAGTAAGATATTTTTTTAAATTATACATATTTACTAAGAAGTAGACAGACAAATTAAGCTATCTAAATTTAGTAAGTACAACGGCATATTATGTCATTTTTCTCAGTAATCACTTTATGTGTTGTACATACTTCATACTTCATACTTCATACTTATTTATTCATAAAGCCAATTTACATGTCAACATTATAATATAAACTTAAAATTAGAAACAAAACTTACAGTTCCATGTACCTAGTTTAAATAAAGTTAGTTAATTAAGTACAACATATATTCATTAAGTTATTAATTAGATTTTTTTTACATTTTTTACATGCCACATTAAACAGACACTGACTTTGTAAGCACCAGGAATTCCCCGTAGGTGTAGAGCGGGTGTTCGACAAGCCACTTTTTTAATCGGTACTTAAAGTTGCACAAACTTGGCGCTTCTGTTATATTTGTTGGGAGGCTATTGTATACGGTAGGTCCCATTATATGCGTCAGTTTATTTGATTTTTTTAATTTCCTACTAATACCTACAAGTTTTGTGGCGTTACGTGTATTATAACTAGAACCTGACCCTTTAGTTTTAAAAGAGTCTAAGTTTCTTCTTACGTATATAGCTACTTGCATGATAATAATTGCCGGCAGTGTAAGGATATTGAGTTTTTTGAAGAGGTCTTTTGCCGGGGTATCGGTAGGCACTCGCGCAATGATCCTGACGGCGCGTTTCTGCATTCTAAATACTCTTTCCCATTGTGCACAGCGCCCCCAAAGCTCCACGCCATACTGTATCAACGCGTGTACCGTGGCAAAATAACAGGACCGGGCTACCTCTGGAGTTACTGTTTTCGCGACACGAGCTAAGGCAAAGCAAGCACTTCCCAACTTGCTACATAACCTGTCGACGTGCAGGTCCCATTTTAAGCCCTGATCAATTTGGAATCCTAGAAAGGTGGTGCAGGTTGTTTGTTGGAGTATATTTACATCAATCTGGACTCTAAGTGGCCTCATAATTCTGCCAGTCAAATTGAAGTGCAAGAAGTGAGTCTTTTTTAAATTCAGGGCAAGCCCGTTACAAACAAACCACCGCGATAGCTGTGCTACCGTTGTGTTCAGTTCGCACTCTATACCATCAAGAGTAGGCGCTGTAACAATAGCAGCTATGTCATCAGCGTACATTAGAATTTCGGCTGCATGAATTGACTCTGGTAGGTCATTGAGAAGTAGGGAAAAGAGAATATTAGATACGGACGAGCCTTGCGCGACACCCATTGTTACTTCTAAGGGATCCGATCTTATTTTCCCACCGTCACTAACTGTTATTTGGGACCTTTCTTTGAGTAGGCTAGTAAACAGAGCCAGCGATGAGCCACTAATGCCGTAGTGCTGCAGCTTCGCTTCTAGTAGAGCATGGTCGGCCACATCGAAGGCCTTGGAGAGGTCACAGCACACAATTGCTACTTGCAGTTGACTCTCCTTGGCGGCCATGATACGCCGGATTAGTTCTCGAGTTAGAGAAGTCGTCGAGTGTCCAGGGCGGTACGCATATTGTCGTTCAGACAGCGCACTCGTATCGACCAAGAAGTTGGAGAGACGGTTACTCAGGCCACTCTCGAGAACTTTTGATACTGCAGGGATGATAGAAATAGGCCGGTATCCATCTATGTCCGCTCTCTTTCCTTTACCCTTAAAGATCGGAGCAACTTTGCTGGTTTTTAACAAGGAGGGCATAACGCCTTCCTCTATGCAGCGGTTGAAGAGTTCCGACATAGCAAACGCGAGCGGTATTGGGGCTAGTCGTAAAAGCTTCATGCTTATGCCAAACACATCAGTCGAGGCTTTTGGTCGTATTTTTGAGGATATAAGACGATGAACCTCATCTGCAGTAAATGGCTGAAGGACTAGGGTCTCTTTCGTAGCAGGCCGAGCAGCACGCAGTTCGCGTATCGCACGAGCAACATCCGCACGCGGAGCCCCGCACGCCATTGCAGCACTCAGAAACCTACAGTTAATCGCATTCATGGCGTGTTTTTTGCTAGGAAATGCTACCCCGTTATCATCTAAAATAACATCAGCGACATCCAACACGGGGCTGTTATTTTTACCGCGTTCCTTGTTTATTACTGACCACAAGGCTTTCGATACATTATCACTTGATTTGATTATTTTATTGTAGTGACTTGATTTGCAGTTTTTCATTAAACTACTATAGCATATACAATACAATACAATACAATACAATACAATAGTTTATTGATAACGCCAAGTTACATGTCAGTTGATGTCAGGTATAAACATTTGATTATAATTGTTTAAAAATACATTGGACATTACATTAATGAAGTATTTGATTCACATACACAGTAATAATTGAATAGAAATTATACAGTAGGTAGTTCGTAAAACTCATTTACGGAATAAAAACTATGACAGAGAAGCCACTTCCGTAATCTAGCTTTGAAGACCACCGTAGAAGTTGCACTATTTGTTATTTGGTTAGGTAGTCTGTTATATATTGACGCGCCCGAGATGTATACCGACCTTTCCGATTTTCGTAGTTTATGAGCGGGGGTGACTAGTTGATGAGCGAGTTTGTTGCTACGCATTGCGCGGGATATGTTCACACCCCGGCGTCTAAACGTTTCGCAGTTTTTATGTGTAAAGAGAGCTATTTGGAAGATGTATTCGCAGGCAAGTGGTAAGATGTTCAACTCTCGGAATAACTCTCTGCACGAAGTGTCCCCAGGCACGCCCGCGATGGCCCGAATCGCCTTTTTCTGCATCCTGAAGACGCGATCGGCGTCAGCAGCCCGCGCCCAGTGCTCAACGCCGTAGGTGATGAGGCTATGGATGGTCGCGAAGTAACATGACAACACGACGCTGCGAGAAGCGGTGCCTGCAAGACGACCCAGTGCGAAACATGCACGACCAAGCCTAGAGCACATGCCGTCTATATGATGGTCCCATGTGAGACCGCTATCAATCTGGAAACCTAGTAGTTTCGCCGATTGTACCATTTGTAACGCAGTTTGTTCAGCATTGACTGAGTACGACGGTGGTGCCGTGCCGTTGAGCTGGAATGAAAGGTAACACGTTTTGTCTCTATTCAAGGCCAAGCCGTTCTGCCGAAACCATGCCTCAAGCCTCCGTACTACGGAGTTTAATTTGCATTCCAGTTCTCGTGTGGTCGGCGCAGTGACTATGGCCGCCACGTCGTCAGCATACATGTAAATCTCCGCATCGGATATTGCAGTAGGCAGGTCATTGAGTAGTAGACTAAACAATGTATTCGACAGACACGAGCCCTGTGGTACGCCGATCTCATTCGTCATCTCACATGATTTGATGCTCCCGTTAACTGCAACGACGACTTGCGAGCGCTGTGACATGAAAGATGTCAGTAGGGACAGGACCGGACCGCGGACACCGTAGAACCTCAGTTTGTTGGCTATAAGCTGGTGGTCTGCGGTGTCGAACGCGCGCGAGAGGTCGCAGCATAGCAGTGCTACCTGCTGGCCAGCCTCGCGCGCGCTCAGCACGCGCCACAGCACTTCGCGCACCAGGTCGGTGGTGGCACGCCCGCTCCTATATGCATACTGTCTCTCCGTCATTATATTGCGTTGCTCGATAAAAGAAAGGAGTCTTTTATTTAAACCTACCTCTAGCACTTTACTGATGGCAGGGACCAGGGATATCGGTCTGTACGATTTCATATCGGACTTCTTCCCTTTACCTTTATAAAGAGGTGATATTTTAACTCTTTTCAGGGGCGTAGGGTACGTACCTTCCTTGATACAGGCGTTAAATAGGTAGGCTACTATTGGTGCGATAGGTTGGGCGACTGATCGAAGTAGGTTAGGTGATAGGCCGTAGACGTCTGCACTGTTTTTTGGAGATAGGTATGTGTTTGTTTAATAGTAACACTATTTCTCCTGGAGTGAAAAGAATTAGCCTCAGCGATGCATCGACCTCAGGCGCGGCGGCCAGCAGCGCGCGCGCGCGCGCGTCACGTCAGCCGGCGGCGCGCCGCACATGCTGGCGGCCATCGTGAATTCTATGTTCATCGCATCGAGATCGACCAATGCCTCCTTAGAAACGAACTCCTTCCCGTCGGTGTCTCGCAGCAAATCTGTAAAGTCAACCCTCGCGCGGTCTCGCCTTCCTAGTTCCGTAGATATTATATTCCACATACATTTAGATTTGTTTGTGTGGTCGCGGATCATATCAGAGTAGTATTTTGTTCGTTTGTCCTTGAGCATTGCATTATATTTTTTAGTGTAAAGTTCGGCGGTACTGATGAGCTCTGCGTTGTCCGGGAATATTGTTTTCATATGCAGTATATCAAAGAGTAGGTTTTTACAATTTAAAAGATCGTTGTCAATCCAGGTATTGCAATTTTTTAAATAAGGTTGTTTTTTAATGGGAAAACATATGTTAAATTTGTTGACTATAATGTTTAATAATGATATTGCAAGTACGTTACAATCGCTCCCGGACCGTTCTACCACCTCAGGCCAGTCTATAGATTCGAGTGCAGATACAAAATTATTTTTATTAGCGTTGGTAATCGACCGTCGTTCGACAAACTTCGGCAAAGGTGCCGAGGTACGCGTCAATCGCACACACTGCGCGTCGTGGTCGCTGAGGTGCGTCGCGGCGCTCGCGACGCTCGCCACGCGCTGTTGGGGGAGGTTTGTGTAGACATGGTCCAGTAGCGTTGCGGAATCACCCGCCACCCGCGTCGCGAAATCGACCAACTGATAGAAATTATGTCTAGATAAAGTGTCGACTAATTCTTTTTGCGATTTCGAATTTTTAAACAAATTAATGTTGATGTCACCCATAATGACTGTGTCAAGGCCATCATTACATATTTTAGTGAGTAATTTATCAAATTGTTTCAAATAAGCCATATCGTCAGTTTGATTCGAGTGATATATCCCTACTATCAATATATTTTCTGTGACAAGTTGTACGGCACAGACGTCAAATAGTTGTTCTATCGCTAAATCACAATAGTCTTGTTTGTTTACTACCTTAATGCCGGTACGAACGTATATGCAACTTCCACCGTGGCCCACCGCTGACCTACAGAAATGGGAAATTAAGTTAAAGTTATTAAGTGTTACCGATACCAATTCCTGGCTCTGAAGCCAATGTTCGGAGATAATAAGCAAATCACAAAATAACTCCTTTGTTAGTAGCACTTCCAACTTTTTGGTTTTGTTATTTAAACACCTAATGTTCTGGTGGCATAAGATTAAGTGGTCTCTGTTATTGTCAGCGGTCTGATTTCTGCTCGACGACGACGGCGGCGGCGGTGGTGGCGTCGGTGTCGGCGTCGCGATGCCGGCGGCTGGACGCGGCCCCCGCGCGCCCGGCGCCGTGCCGAAACCACTCGCTAACTTCGGTACCGAGTGGCCAATTCTCCGCTAGCATAAAATACTCAAATAAGCTGCACGGCACAGTAATTGAGAAGGATGCGTAATGTTTATGTGACAATTTTAATTTATTGGCATGATAGTCGCCTGGTTGTTTTTTATTCATAAAATGTATAATAGACTCCGGCGTCGTGTCGGGCTTGAAAAAGCAAGCGTGTAGTTTACGCACTCGCTCAACGGTCTTTAATTCGTCATCTATACAACCCTTGCCGGTTATGACGGCTCGTTTCGGTGGATTTGATTTCTGTCTGAAAGTTTGCCATCCGTCATTGTCGCTACGCGTCTGGGGCTTTTTTACATTCAGCTGGACAGGAGCCATCGGTTTCGCTGGCGGTGGCCTACTCAGTGGTGTAACAGCTGGCGCGGTAGGCCGCTGATTGGAGCGCGGACAGCGCTGCGGTGGCGCGGAGACGAGCGCTGCGTAGCTCGGCGCGGGGACCTGCGCGACCGGAGTGGGGGTTGTCGCTGTGTGCGTTATCGCTTCACCTGTACGCTCATTACTTGCGAGACTTGTTTTTGTCAATTTAGGTGTGCTCTCCACTGACGATGACGTTTTGTCGTTTGTGCTTCGGACCGGTAATTCGGATATGATGCTACCTCCGTCATTAGATTTTGCTTCTAGTTTCGCTTCGAACTTATCGATTTTGTCTTCTAGTTTCTTCAATTCTTTCACCACTAGTGTAAACTTTTGTTCCATAGGAGTTATGTACTTCACTAACAGTTTTTCAAGTGAATCTAGTGTCGATTTCGCCATATTACACGGTGTAACTTTTATTTATTTCGCGAAGCAAGTTACAGTGACCGACCGTTACAAGTGCGCTACACCGAAAAAAAAACGACCCACCGTGTAATACATTCGTCCTACAATAACATGATATTAATTTGTAACCTTCTAAATGTACACAACTTAGTTTCGGTAACGTAAGCCAGTGTTCGGTGACCCCCAAGATGTCGCACTTCAGGTCGCTTTGCAATAACACTTCCAGGCGTAATGTTTTATTCTGGAGAGCTGCTATATTTTAGTGACATACAGTTATTATGTGAGGTCTAGTACAATTGGGGTTATTCTTTATCAAAGCGTGGCTGTTGCTGCTCGTTGTTCCTGGTGGTACTGGTTGCAGCCTGTTTGCCTTTACGCTGGTGTCTACGGGGACCGCTAGGCGAGCGGTGCTGGTGTTGCTGGTGGGAGGGCGCGCCCGGCGCGCCCACCGCTGGCTCGAAACCACTCACTTACCACTGTTCCAGTCGGCCAGATATCTAGGGACATGATTTCGTCAAACTTGCTACAGGACACAGTTATTGCAAACGATGCGTAGTGATCGTGTTTCAGATGTAGTTTGTTAACTGTGCTACTAGTATAACCGGTTTTGCGCGCAATGTAGGAACGAATAGCATCCGGTGTTGTGCTGGTCTTAAAAAAACAGGCATGTATTTTTTTAACGCGTTCAGTTGTTTGTACTTCTACGTCCATAGGGCCAGTTCCTGTGACGGCGATCCGTTTCGGTTTCTGTGTCATACGACCATTTTTATATAGAACAGTCTGAAATTCGTCGTTTGTATCTGTATTGTTGCTCTCGAGGGTTGAGACGTCAGGCTCTCGTGATCTGTTTTCGCTGGTAGCGCTTGATTTAACTCTACCTCCGCTGAGCGCCGCAGTTGAGCTAATATTTGGGTCCGGTCCATACCTTACCTACTTTTTAGTTATCATTTATTTATCCTTAATAATTTATAACTTAATGTTATTCCAAACAGCAATAACGTTTTTTAACTGCTCCACAAGAGACTTTCAACCTTAATATTACTTTTACTGACATTTTTTTAACTAAATTATCAATGACCATAAACTTTTCCTTTTATTATTTTTGGTAATTTATTAATTATTTTTGGTTACTTTTAGGGACTCAGGTTTATGCGTTTTGCCGGAGTATCCGGAGCATGGTTATTACAAAATAGTAACATCCAAGAATGAAAACTCTTCAACTTCAAACGCCTTCCGTCTGAAATATGGCTGCGAGAAACCATTTGTATTTGTGGAGAAAACAAAACACGAATGCATTGATGGCCACTGGCACAATAATGACGACAACCGGTATTGCTCAGGTATATAGTTATGAACTCCTAAAGGCTTCCAGCTTGTTAGTTCTTAGATGCTGTCACTTTTTAGATCTAACTGCCACGCCGGTCCTGTGCGGCGAACTGATCATCAGTAAATGTCTTAAAATGTTATTCGAATCACAACTATAAATGCATTTATATATCGATAACTACTGCACGCCCAACTAGGCGATGTCACTGTCAATTTCCCAAACTGAGTCACAGCTGTTCAGTTGCTGGTTGGACGTCCTATTAATAGCGAAAATAATACTTTTAATTATTAATTTTTAATAATATTTTATTTAGAAAATTTACATTGTCAGCACCCGCGTACACGCTATTACTGATTCTGCATCGTAAAATTACAATTTAGCTACAGTCAGGCATCCAATTAACAACTTCATTTCTATGATTACAGAGGCTTGCGAACTAAATTCGTACAAGAACGACAGTTTTATTTTTTCATGCGCAAAGGATGTAGATGGAAACGATACATGCCTAGACTTCGTGGCCATCAACACCACCGTTACAGTAACTAAGGCGTATGAAGATCCCGAAGACCAGGAGCCACAGAGAAAGAGAGTATCCGTGGAATTGTTCTGTCCACCTAATACCAAGAAAATCGATATATCAACGGGTTGTGTCGATGGTAAAGATTCAGTTTTAAAATTCCCTCAGAGTGTTGGACCATTTTTAGGGTTCCGTAGTCAACTAGGAACCCTTATAGTTTCGCCATGTCTGTCTGTCTGTCTGTCCGTCCGTCTGTCCGTCCGTCCGTCCGTCCGTCCGCGGATAATCTCAGTAACCGTTAGCACTAGAAAGCTGAAATTTGGTACCAATATGTATGTCAATCACGCCAACAAAGTGCAAAAATAAAAAATGGAAAAAATGTTTTATTAGGGTACCCCCCCTACATGTAAAGTGGGGGCTGATATTTTTTTTCATTCCAAGCCCAACGTGTGATATATTGTTGGATAGGTATTTAAAAATGAGTAAGGGTTTACTCAGATCGTTTTTTGATAATATGAATATTTTCGGAAATAATCGCTCCTAAAGGAAAAAAAGTGCGTACCCCCCCCCCCCTCTAACTTTTGAACCATGTTTAAAAAATATGAAAAAAATCACAAAAGTATAACTTTATAAAGACTTTCTAGGAAAATTGTTTTGAACTTAATAGGTTCAGTAGTTTTTGAGAAAAATACGGAAAGCTACGGAACCCTACACTGAGCGTGGCCCGACACGCTCTTGGCCGGTTTTTTAAATTACCAACGTTTTTTGTTTCATTGCCGGCAACTCATTACATATTTATACTCGTATATGCATTTCTCATATTTTTTTAAGTGTCTTGAAAGATTAGATGCACTATTATTATGACAACCGGACCGGCACTGTGTAAATGGGTCCTTATTCTCAAAATAGATAGTATGCAATTTTATGTGCGTTAAAGGCAGTGAGTAATATGTAGCTGGTTTAATTTACATGGTTAAAATTAAAATGCTGGCGAATGTTCAAATAGTACGTGAAGATGCATGCATTAAATGTTTTTTTTTTTATCTATTTCATTACAGAAGTGGACAAAAGGCAGCAGGCATTTGAAAGCCCAACCATGACAAAGATGACCCAATATGAGGCTGATTTCAACAAGTTCAAGAACAATGACACTTCCAGTGATTTCCAGGAATTGGTGGAGAAGTTCAAAGAGTTTGAGAAGGTGGTCCGGAGAGAGTTGGACGAGATGCATGAAATGGCCGACAAATGTGATATTTCACTAGATTTGTTGCTGTCGCATCTGCAGAGAAAGAAAGCAGAACAGGGGATAGAAAATTAGTATGAGAAAAAATGTGTTTTTGAAATTTGTCTAACTCTAAGTAAGACCCATTCTATAACTAGTTTAGCTTAAAGGCCCTAGTAGACGTGCCCAGTTCTAGTAGTTAAAACGAAACAGACATTACAGATGGCCTGGGAGAAGGTCACTCAAAACAGGAGTCGTATGATTCGAGGATCACATGTTTAAAAGAAGTAAGAGACAGATGAAACATTCAAATCGCGATAGCAACTCAATTAAGGAAATTGTCAGTTACTTATCTCGCATCTAGTTTACTAAGCGGATGCCGGGTTCAAAATTCAACTGGGAAAGAGCTAGGTCTAGGAATATTTACAATTTAGATACTGTGCACGTACCGTGGAAGGGGCCGAGGTGGCTCAAAGACCATCGCGTTATAACGGAACTGTCGGATCGTTTAAGCCGGGTTTCAATTACGGGGAACTTGTCCAACGGGTAATTAATGTTCTTGATTAAAACTTACTGTTCGCGCCTGCGCGGGTGCTTACAACTAATTCACTGAATATTGGATAGTGTCTAAGTTACTAAGACTCTCGACTTAGTAGTTAAGAAGTTTTTCTTTTCGCAAGAAATCCGAACTTTAAATAAAAAAGACTACAAAACCAAACTATTTACATTTTTTTTTATATATTATGGACTGATCGGCGATTGACCCTAGTCACACCTGATGGGAAGTGAAGACAGAGTCTAAGATGAAGCTCACCGATTCAGTAATAGCCTATTCACTCTTAGTTTAAAGAGTTTTTGGTTTAATACAAAAGATTATGACCACCCATTTAACATTGTTGCATATATACCATTGTATCTGTGTTTGACACCTACTTTGTTCTTTAACTATATCACCATAAAATTATGAAGTACGTTATGCAGTTTTACCTTAAAATTTATGTAAATCATTTAAAATATATGAAAGGAAACCCACAATTCGTGTTCTAGTTTAGAAAAGCTATGTTTCAACGTTTGAGATGGAGAACTAGCTAATAAATTGTTCTAACTTTTCATACCGCGACGGGAAAAGTTTGGACACGTTTACTCCACTCGAGAAGAAACTGTGTCTGTCTTCACTAATAAAAGTAAATTCAAATGTATGCACAAACTGAAGTATTTTCACTGTGTAGGTACCACGTAGGTACACTTGTTTACGGGCCCTGGTCGGTAGATACGACACAGCCCCTACATGCTTCTTTACTCGTATGATATAACGTCTTTTTATAGCCTTATAATCGAAACCTTAAAAAAAGTTTTCGACCTTGAAATCTCTCGTGTCAGTTAAATACATACTTTCAACTGTTTGTTTTTTTTTTCACAAAGACCCATGTTATGGCACTTATGGCACACAGAGACACTATAATTATCTTTAAGTAGACAATTTTGGCAATAAAATAAGATTAGTTTGGTCTTAGCTACTGTTTCTAATTTTCTAGATGATTTCCATAAATTACTCGCTTTACTTTTTTCCTTTCGATTTAATAAGTAAATAAATACCTATAGCGAGATTAACCAGTTTAAAGTGGAAAGTTTAAAACAAATATCTCAAAAGGAATATCAATGAAACACTCCCCTCTGGACCGATTCATCACAAAACTAGCGAACTACTTTTCCTTTATAAATGACTTTGCTCGCGATAAATTATTTTCACTTCATTTTCCATCGAGACAACTAGACTAATGTATTTAGAATCCGCTAATGTATATTTCGAGCCATCCTTTGCTTTTATAAACAAAATGAGCTTTGCTATATCGTCTTAAAGTATTATATGAGTTGGTGGCCATTTTAGTTAGGTTGGATGTCGTGTAGTGTCGTGAACAAGACAATTTGAACTAATACCTAGGTTTAGAGCAGATTTATCGTTCTGCTCCTAATACGAACCGTTAGAAGTTACTGAGGATAACACAAAGCAGAATTTAAACTTGTAACTACAGAAAATGTTGGGATCGGTTCAAACAACCGAATATTTTATAATAAGGCTAGCTGGGATAAGAGTTGTCATACATAATTTATTTTACTTGTGGGAAGAGCCAACAATATGCGGACCCCCAAAAGTATGTGTCTTACCCGATCTTATCTTATGTAGGTATACAAAATTTGTAAGTAGGTATATGAATTAAATAGGCAACATATCTTTGTTACCTGCTACTAAATACTACTGCTAATACGCATGGTCTATTTTCATTTCATCATGCTGTTTAGTTTACGTGTCTACCTATAAATTGCCTCGTGGGGGTTTAGGTTAAGTGTCAGTCCTCTTTAGGTGTTATTATTCGTATAAAGATAACATTTATTTACCATTATTGATACCCGCAGGTTATTAAAATCAGTTTCTGATCCAAATGAACTTCAAACACATGCTTTACTTTTTATACCACCTAACCACTGGTCCATATTGTCAAATTCTTATTAACAAATATAGTTAATTTAAGAAAAGAAACAATGAAAATTCCATAAGTATTCCTCTTACCCCAGTGGTTATCACCCCACCCAAAATGAATATAACGAGGTTCCCTACAGGTGTAATTCATTTAACCTCGTCTTATACAAGGCAAGGTACAGTCAGCAAAGTTTGAAACACGTTTGTGGCCGAGTTAACCACAAGTTTACGCAGACTTTACACAGGAACTGCAGGAAGCAATGTCTTAAAAGCCGGATCCACACATCCGATATACCGCCAGCGTTTCCGCGCGCGTACGTTACTAATAAATCGAGCGGCGAATGTAACGCCTCCTTAGATAAGGGAGCAAAACACTGATAACGCTCGCCTCGATTGATCGTCAATGAGTAGAAATTCATTTATCTACTCCAGCTTAAATACCGAGCTCCCTACTTTTACTTTATACTGAGCAGCGCAAGGTTGAAAGTCGATTGCGATGGTAACAGGAAAGGGTAGGCTTAAGGGCTGTTCTCAATAGGGATATTTAGGTAGATACTTGAAGATTATGGCACTACGAGTTTTGAGTAAACATAAAGAGGGGGGAAATGGTTTAGTGTTTTATTTTATTCCTGTTGTGCACGAATTGAAAAAAAAATGCTTGTTATTTTATGGATACATTTGTTATGTATTTGCTTTACGAGTGATGTAGTTATTACGAGTATGACACCAAATTGCGTACAAATCGGTGATTGTGTTTTGATTATGGTATCCATATACTATACTATATACTTTAGTATATACATTATAATTATATTGATTTTGTAAATGGAAAAGTGTGTGTGTCTATTTGTTTGTGCGTCTTTCACGGCAAAACGGAGCCTTGTATTGACATGATTTTTTAAAGTGGAGATAGTAGAAGGCATGCAGAGTGACATAGGCTACTTTTGTCCCTTTCTAACCCCCCACTATCCTAAAATGGGGGTTTGTATGAAGCATTCCGCTATTTTCGAATTTAACGCGAGCGAAGCCGCTGTCAAAAGCTAGTCAATTATAAGTTTTTAAATGTATATGAAAAGTAATCAGATTCTCTCTTTACTAGCATTACCTACTAGCATTCTATAACCAAAAAGTACCAAGTTGTGAAATTTTTTTACGATCGATCTTTCCGCTGTGGCCTGTCAATATCAAACTAATAAGGAAATTCAAGAAAGTGTAACATAATATAATTTTTGCTCTTAATTTTTATACAAATATTCTTCATTTATATTCGAGCCAATGAAACCTCCCCCTAAACCGAAGGAAGCACATAATTTGTGTCCGCTATCGACACGTAGATAAAACTGTTCGATTCGGCGAGACTTTAATTTCTTTCCGACAATAAATGCTCTTGCCCGTTCCTTGTCTCGCCCACTAAGACAGAGCGGGATGCAACAGCATTGTACGTAAAGAGTAATAGCTTGTGTTCAAGTATTGAGGCGCAGAAAGAAGTACTGACTTCGGAATTGGAATTCAGATCGCAGATGTGTGAGAGGAGTGAAAAATTATTGGTTCCGAGAGGATTTAGTCTCGTTTATAAACACAAGTCCAAAGTGAAAGTGAACTCATTTGAACCTAAGTGACATCAGTAGGCCTAGCATATGATTGCCGCGAGAGTATGTCGCCGCGAGATAGATGACACGTCTTCTTCTAACTGTATTAATGACATAAAAATGGGTAGTCTATCTCGCGGCGACATATTCTCGCGGCTTTCCCTGCTGTTAGTCAATTTCTATCAGATATATTGGAGCTGCCAAAGCTCTTTACAAGTCACACACTTGTCATTGAGGAGGATTTCGATATTTTTGTGAGAGATTTGGAAGCTCCGATACATTTGATGACGACACATGTGATCAGATTTTGAAACTGGCACCAAGTCGTTTACCTACATGCTAAATGTAAATTGTAATATCTACACAAATGTTAAAACTAAACTACACATATAGGTATTTAAGGATTTAAGAATATCATAAAATGTTTACCAAGAACAAGGATTATTTATATAGGATTTACAATCTTCATACTAAGAATCGTAGGTATTTTTTAGCGCCACCTATTAAATACTATCATAATTTTTTTCAAAATGTGTATTGACATGATATCGTGATATTAAAATAAAGAATAAAGTCATTTGTTCGTATAAAAAATAATATCACCCAAAAATATTTGGGGAAAATATGATTTTGGCCACTTCCAGGCTGCGAAACAGCGTCATCTAGTTTTAAGCCTAGAAAGCCCATACATTTCAGGGGTACGCTTTTTTGTATGGGCTTTGTCAGTCCCGTATTGTAACGGTCTTGCCTAGAAAAAACAATGATTATTCTAAACGACAAGTTTTTCAGAAACCTAAGTCGTTTATGCCTTCCGGCTTTGTCCTTGTCTCGATGTTACATGATCTAATAGGTATGTATCATATTTTTTGTTTATCTTCTTCCTCTTCTTCTTCTTTTTAACCTTTTTCAATCTTAGAGATGTAGGTCTCCTTCATTTTTTGCCATTCTGTTCTGTTCTGGGCTCTTTCTATCTACTTTGATCCAGTTGTTCGTTCTGTTTTTGTTTATAACATCCTACTTACAAGGTAGCCAATGTGCAAATAGTTATAGAACGAAAAACTGTCTCCGTCGTACTAATTTGAAGGAGTGATAGAGATAGATGACACTATTTACGCTGTACACGTCCATTTGGAGAAAATGGAAATAATGAAAACGCAATAGCGTACTGGCTTAAAAAACGACAAGAAATGCTTACGATAACAAGAAATAAAACTATAATTGGGTGTTTTTCAAAATAAATCTCGAAAATCGAATTTCACCAGATCTAGACGTGTTTGGGCTCAGAATCACGATCCTGACGATAAAAAAAAATGTGTCCTCATTTTTTTCCTTTAAGTAACGATTTTAGTATGAACTTACTACGAACGTGACGTATTAGTTACTCGAATTTTGTATGGAAAATTTGGGTTACATTTTTTTTATCATCGGGATCGAATCAGCTCGTGATTCTGAGAAGAATGAGCCCAAACACGTCCAGATCTGGTGAAATTCGATATTCGAAATTTATTTTGAAAAACACCCAATTATGTTTGTGTTATTTTTTAATACATAATAGAGGTATAACAGGACATTTAGTATCTGACATAGTTATCATTATCATCATATACATGCAAGGATGTACATTAATGCTAGTGATTATCCCGCCAGATTATGACTGTGATATGATCATCGGATGAGCAACTATAATAGACATACGTGAATTGGAGCATCAACATTAATTGATACTGGCTCGGACTATCTCAGAGAGGATTATGGCCGGCAGGTAGCTCGCCGCCTGTCACACCGCTATATTTACCGAGTGTTTGGCGACTGATGTTACAACAATCTTCTATGGATTTATAAGGCTACATACAGCCAGGCAAAAAATAATAGGGGCGCCACCGTCTATGTAAACGGTTTTGCATGTGGCACCTATTGAGTCACTTTTGTATGAGTAAGTGTTGCTACGATAAAAAAAATCTACCTACTTGTTTTTGGCAAGCTGTACCATCTAGTGTAATAAGTAATAGTTATATGTTTTACAAGGGGGTAAAGTTGTTGTTTAATTTCATGTGCCAATATTGAACCGCAAGCGTAGCGAGTGGTTCGAGAAGTGAGTGTTGTGAGGGTTTCAAGGCACGAAGGTTAAACAAACTGTGCTACCGAGTGAAACAAAACTTATCACCACACCAAGACCAAAAAACACTAACTGTAAAACATGAATATAAATCAAATCCATCTATGTATTCAATATTTTATCGTTTAAAATCATCAGTTTTTAGGTAAATTGTATCAGCCAGCTTAAGACATCAAGTTAACATTTGTATGAAATTACTTTGCACTCTTGTTTTTTCAGTTCCCAAGATACAGGCTGTGCCTAGTTTTCGGCCGATGGATATAACCTTGATTGCAAAAACTGTAATTTATGTTAAATTCTACTTTAAAATGTACCTATGTAAATATTTTTGCTGTCCGCCATTTGTACATTTTTGATTTATTTGTGCAAAAAAGTTTAAATAAATAAATAAACAACATTTACTTACCGGTGTGACAGGCAGCCATCTTAAATCTGCGGGTGGAGCACAACCGCCGCCATTCCTTAGCGTCACTCCAGATGTAATCAGGAGCGTGCTCAGGCTGACCGCGCTTTGTTTCATGCTCGCTCCGGCTGATGAACCACGCAGATTGTACGCTTTAAACTGACTATATGTACCACTTGAAGTTAAGGGTCTAATCATTACAAGTCTTGGCTTCATAAGTGTCAAATATTTAGTAGAATCGAACCAAAATACCTCTGATCAGCGTAGCCAATAACGGTGTGTCATCATTATTGTCAGATTTATTTGAAAATACATTTAAAATTACACTGTATATTGTATTAAAATAAAGAGCTTCAAACTGAGTGTGTGTAACATGAAGTTGGTTTTAAAAGCTTTAAATATGGCGACCATTGTTTATAAACTCAGAGTTGAAGAAGACCCAAAAACGGAGGCCCGCCGGGAGTAGTTCAGTTTTATATTATTTGTGTGACAATTTTATTGATTTCAAACAACAATGTAAATTTTCTTAACACCACAAAATAGTTATTCGATGATGGTTCTTTAGTCAGTTAGCATAACAATAACTCACGATTTAACGAGACAGGAAGGTGTGTCAATTTATATTATATAGTGCCATGTTATTTGTGAGTTGTGAGCTAAGCTATTAGCTCCTTCATAGAAATTGACAAATTGCCTAATCCCGGCCCACTCTAGCATGTTCCATCCTAAACAATAACTCTTAACCCTTAACTATCGTCACACATTGAAACAGTACATTTCAATGATCATTTTAAAACATTAAGACACGAATGAGATTGGCTGGCATCGCCGCAGGGAGTAATTTACTAAGTACAAGCTAGCTTTTAATTACATTCGCTGTTCCCGGTCGACGATGGTATAATGAAAGAGACAGTTTAACAACATTACATGTCGTGTACTGGGGGCCGATTCGTATTTGTTCAACGTGTCACTTTGAATGTGATTTTCACATGATTCAGGTCTATGATGGCGATTCAAGGCATTTCTCTTAGTAAAGGCGATAAATTTAAATAATAGGAGCGAAAGGCTCATTAGAAAATTTGAATTGAGTTTTCCAGTTTTTCTACTGTGAGTATATAGGTAATCTATGTAATATAGATATAGGTATAGGTAAAAAGTACAGGTACTAAGTACCTTTTGTTTTTTTAAATATTTATTAACACTAAGTGCCAATGAGTCAATTCCTGTAGAAAATGTCAGGTGATCTGGGCCATCTCGTAAAAATGTACACCTCGGTCCGTCCCGTCTTGTGCTAGGTTGTTTGTTGTTTCAGTGCTCAATGACGTAGACAAGAATTCGCTTGTCTGCTAATTACCTACTTTTGATTTTGAAAAGCAATGAAACCTATTCTTCTTAATACAAAGATATTATTAAAGTCGTTGAAGCTAAGAATGTTATAATAAAATTACCCTTTAAACGTTTGAAATGTAAGCGAGGCGAGCAACAAATTGCGCGAGGCCCACCATTACCGCTAATTCTATCATTTTCTTCAAAGTAATTAAACTCTGGCCCTAAATCAAATTATGAGTCCGCGACGGCGCGGAGATTACAGTTATTATCAAAGTGACATTTAGTAGAAGCCCACAGAACTGCAAAGAAGTGAATGATGGCAAAACCCTGCGGACCTTAGGAGAACTCTTTTAGCCCCTTGACTATATTACATGTATATTTTTAAGTCCCTCACGGGTCAAACACGATTTTTGCCGCTGGGTAAAGACCTCTTTCCGTGATTGCCACAGCTCTCGTTGGTGTGCTGTTTCTGGCAAAATAATCAGGAAGATGTCAAGGTCGTCCCGCTATGAAAATGAAAATGAAAATGAAATATTTATTTTTCAAGTAGGCATATTACAATGCGCATATGAACGTCAAATAAAGCTACGCCGGCTCTAACCCTACGCCCCAGCCTCGAGAAGATTTCAGTCCCCCCTCAGTTGGGAGGGGGGTATCCACTATGGGACCGGCAAGAAACTCGGCGGGCAACTTCTTTTCAAAACATTACATCTTATAACTAACATGCATTAAATAACAAGATACAATTTAACATGCAAAAGTATTCATCAAAGAATATGAACAGACTAGGTACTCTATGGAAATTAATTTCAATAAATTATATTATTGCTTAATAATACGTCGTTCTTCTTCAGAGAAAACATATCAAATTGTCACAGAAGAAAAAGATAATATGAATCTCAATATCATTAAATATGTAATTTACCTACACAACATAAAATATAAAATATTTGATGTGCTTTCTTATCTGAACTGTGTCCTCTATACATAATACAATTATTTTAATTGCTATTCGTTTTTTGTAGTTTCTGGTTCGGGCCATGCATGTTTGTCTGTGAAATAGTCCTCGACTCTGTAATAAGCCTTTAACATCAATGATTTTTTTAAGTAGTTCTTAAGAGCTGGGAGGGGTAATCTCAAAGCAGTGTCAGGTAACTTATTATAAAAATGAATGCATTGCCCAACAAATGACTTCTGTACTTTACGGACACGAAACTTCTTTATGGCAAGCTTATTTTTGTTTCTAGTGTTATAATTATGGATATCAGAATTCTTAGTGAAACAGTTTAAATTCTTAACAACATAAATTATACTATCATAAATGTATTGGGAAGCTACAGTTAAGATATTAATTTCTTTGAAGAGTTCTCTTACTGATTCACGTGTTCCTAAGTTGTAAATAGAACGAATGGCTCTCTTTTGTAATACAAAGATAGTCTGTATGTCAGCTGCTTTGCCCCAAACCAGAATACCGTATGACATTACACTGTGAAAATAACTATGATACACTAGGCGAGCTGTCTCAACATTAGTCAGTTGCCTGATTCTCCTAACGGCGTATGCGGCTGAACTTAATTTGCTTGCTAGTTTCCTTATATGAGGACTCCATTGTAGATTTTTGTCCAATGTTAAGCCAAGGAACAGTGTTGTATCTACCATCTCTAAGCATTCATCATTCAAAAGTATTTTTGTATCGATTGGTTTAACATCTCCATCTGGGCCTGCCACGTCCGCGCTTAACTCGCGGCATCCTTTTGGTGGCTATTATAGTATAACTAGTTTTTGCCCGCGGCTTCGCTCGCGTTAAATTCTAAAATTGCAGAATGCTCCATACAAACTTCCACCCCCTCCTTTAAAGAAAGTGGCGGGTTAGGAAGAGACAAAATAAGCCTATGTCACTCTCCATCCCTTCAACTATCTCCACTTAAAAATTCACGTCAATTCATCGCTCCATTTTGCCGTGAAAGATGGACAAACAAACAGACACACACTTTACCATTAAAATTTATAATATTAAGAATGGATACTGACCCAAAGGCAATTTTACTAACATTATTTTACTTTTTCTTGACGTTTTGACCAGCAGGTCAAGCTTAATTATTGGTGTGCGATTATGTCGCCGCGGGATAGACTACACAATGTTTTTGTCATTAAGATGATTAGAAAAAGACGTGTGATATACTGTCGCGCAGGTGCACTTGTCGTGGTCAACTTTAGTAAACACGTTTGACCCGTAAGTGACTTTACTACTTCTTCTACAAATAAAGTGTACAAAATTACCAATTTTACCAATTTTCTAGGTCATGAAGTTAAAATTTGTATGTAAGCAAGTAAAAACAAATATTTTGCACTCTTGTGTAATGCAACTTTCTGATCCGTCTTTGAAGAATTGCTCTAAATTCATCATTCATAAGAAGCCTTTGTTGCTAAGCCAACTTTAGAAAAATGAGAAGTTTCCTTCATAGATAGAAAATAACTGGCGATCTTAAAATAAAAATGCAGCATGGATTCATCGCAGCAATAATAACCTAACAAGTTCAGACGAACGTAATTCTCCAGATTGCAATATTTTTAACTTTTAACTTCATAAACTTGAGCGAGAGCGTGTAAGCTTGTTACAGCAAATGCAACTCGTCTTAGACTGTACACGTTGTGTTTAAAGGTGTGAATGGCGAGGCAGGGAACATTTGCGATCTCAGGTTACCTAGCAAACGTCACAATCGCTTACGCATCGTAAGCCAGCTCTCTTTATCGCTCTTCTGTAGTGGCGGAACAGAGCCAGACTGCGGTTTGATCACCACAAAGCGTCAACGATTGTCGCTTCGGCTAGGCCAGCTGTAGCTTTCACGAAGTTCGAAAAGCATTTTGCATGGAATAGGGTCAGATAAACTGAAGGCATGACGTATCGCGGTGAAGCCGGTATTCGGATACCTGGGGCCGCATTCACATTGCCTTCCAAACGAGCGATAAACAAACCAGTGATATTTTAGATTACAATGTAAGGCAACAAAGTGGTAAGGTTAAGAAGTGTTGATTGGACATCATGAAAGCGACCATGAAAAAGAACAAACTCACACGTGAACATGCCTAAGACAGGGCAAGGTATAGTTAAGTAAATGACTAGTCTGTTCGGACTGAAAACCTTTTGTCGTCCTGTACACTCTCACGAAGCATATCAAATCCTGAAAGAGACATATATAGTCCACTCAATTTTCAACCAGGGGGCCGATTTTTGAATCTCACGGCGTTCGAATTCAGAAAATTGTCACTGAAAATAGTAGGCAATTTCGGTGACAATTTTCTGAATTCGAACGCCGTGAGATTCAAAAATCGGTCCCCAGTGCCGAATTTTTGGTAAGCATCCGACTCTCTGGCCGTATCATATTTAGTATTCTGCCCTGCCCGGCTATAATGCTTCCAATTTTATCACTTATCTACGTGGATAAAGCATCCGTCACGTTCCGGCAAGTATGTCTTTGGATAAGTTATAAATTTGTTAACATAATAGCCGGGTTGATGTCGTCACATTCTACTCTGTATGAATAGATGTACATTCTGTGATGTTTTCTCTTTCCGCACAAGATCTACCTTTTCTACTGCTGAATACTTCTAACAGGCGTAGGAATAGCGCCTGCACACGGAGGCGGAATTCGCCTCGACTCGTACATGCTAGGATTCTTCGCCCGGTATTTAATGTAGCCGGATCGCAGGGAACATAATAATGGAAATATGTGGTCAGGGATACGAAATAGTTTTATTGTGCCGATATTGTAAATAGCGTCGGGAATATTTCACAACTTTGATAATATATAGTGAAATAAAATAGGAGGGAGACTGGTGATAAGCGATTGATGGTGATGATGATCTGGCAGGCAAACAGGCCATCCTTTTCGCACTATATGTAAGTGCGATAGAGACGCGGCGATGCGATAAAATTTATCGAAATAGTGTGCTTCCAGTGTAAACCTCTAAGGGCCACTTGCACCAACGAAAATGGAGGGTTAACCCGAGGGTTGACCCATCATTTTATATGGAATTTGACAGATGACAGCCCACTAACCCTGAGTTATAAGTGGTTGGTGCAAGTGGCCCTTCACCAACGAAAATGGAGGGCTAACCCGAGGGTTAACCCACCATTTTATATGGAATTTGACAGTTGACAGCCCACTAACCCTGAGTAAGGTGGTTGGTGCAAGTGGGCCTTAGGTTTCATTATCCTAAATTACGCCCAAAAAAGTTCGAATGACCATTGTATGGAGAAAACGAACAGCGCCCCCAGAATGATTTACTACAGAAATCAGAAATATTTATTGTTTAAACTGTGTAGGTACAGGAAGTAACATGAGATTTTTCAGTGAGAGTATCAACAGTTTTACCCTTTTCGGGCATACAATGTATTTACAACCAAAATTTACATACATTTTACGTGACATTTACACTATCTAGTAACCTCCTTATTCATAAACGTACACTAAAGTTATCCAGCCGATAAAGTTCGTTTGTCCCTTTCTGACGTATTGATGTGATAGAAAGGGAAAAGCGAACTTTATCAGCTAGTGTATTCTAAAACGTCAAAATGTGATAGTAGAAGCTCTGTTCAGTACATGCAGCTACGAGCAGATAGCGGGTTCGTTCCCAGGAGACTGACATTCGTATGCGGGTACCGTTTGGGTTTGACTGTTTGATTTATTGACGGTGTTCCTAGTTTTTACTTCGGAAAAAATAATAAGCCATTTTTTCACTCTGGAAAAACAGGACGAGAGATAGAATAATAAAAAAAGAAGGAACAACTTTGGTAAATGGAAAGGAGCTAGCATTTACGTAGCAGCGCTTTGCTTGACAGATGACAGAAAAGATCACCAAACGAAGGTCATCATTGTAAAATCAGCATTTTAAATAATTCGTACATTTGAGTATTTTGGCATAGGTGTATGTTAAGAAAGATGTCCTATGTAGTATATTGTACAACATACTGAAAGTCCCCATGAGTAGATGTTCCGCTAACAGGGGTTACGTTTATGTCTCTTATGTCTCAAATAGGTTCTATGCATCCTAGTAAACTAATCTGTAATTGTGCATGTAAAGACACGTCAATTTGCCGAATTTTGCTAAGTCGAATCGAACCAATCGAAAAATAGAGAAAACAAATGCCTGGAAACTATTGTTTTAAATTTGCTTATTAATAGATGTTTAAAGCATTATGCGTCAACACACAAATTCAATTGTCAATGTATTTATATTGGGTTGGCACAAAAGTAATGAGACACTTGGTTTACGTTTTATATTTTTTATTATATTACAATACAAAAAGCTTAGTCGATGATGTAATCACCATTAGCATCTATGACTTCTTGCCAACGATCCGGCAAAGTTTGGATGCCTTTCGCCCAGAACTCTGATGGCTGTGCCTCGAAAAAGTTGTTCAACTCCACCTGTACATCATGGAAATCATTGAATTGTTTACCCCGCAAATGTCGTTTCAGGGCTCTAAATAAATGAAAGTCTGATGGTGCGAGGTCTGGAGAATAAGGTGAGTGGGGTATCGTCTCCCAGCCCAAGTTCTCCAGCTGTTGGCGAACGGTAGATGCGACATGAGGTCGAGCGTTATCATGTAGTAAAATTACAGTGGCTCGTCTTCATCGTTTTTTCTTGATAGCAGAAGATAGTTCGGTGAGCTGTGTTGAATATTTGTTAGCGTTTACAGTTTCATTGTGTAATAGTTCATGAAACAGCATGCATTGCGAGTCCCAGAAACAACAAAGCAAAACTTTTAAGTGGTTCTTTTGACTCAGCTTCGGTTGAGTTGGTGGCGTTTCTTCTCGAGGCAGCCAAAAAGCACGACGTGTATCGTTCTCATAATAAATCCATGATTCATCTCCCGTAACCAGATCAGTCAAAAACTCTTTACGTCGGGGTCGTAGCAAAAGTGATTGACAGATGGCGACACGGACTGCACGACTGGCGTCGGTAAGGATGTGCGGTACCCATCGAGCCAAAACTTTTCGATACCCAAGCTCATGCAGATGGTATTCCACAGCGTGGTGACTGCAGTTAAGTGCTTCCGCTAATTCACGAGTAGTAGCATCAGGATTCGACTGTAGTTCGCGGCGTAAATCGTCATCATTGAATGCAGGTAGTCGTCCTGAGCGTGACTGACTTTCAAGGCTCCTGTCTCCTGATTTAAAACGGTCAAACCATCTGGACACCGTGGCATGGCTTGTACTTCCAGCGCCCAATGCAGTGTTGATATTGTCAGCCGCAGCCCGCGCACTGTGGCCTAACAAGTACTCGTATAAGTAAAGTGTTCGAACTTGTCGCTCGTCCATTTTATTTGAATCTAACTAAACCAATCACGAGGGCGGCTTTATATACCCTCACATTAGAAGTACCTAGAATGTTCTACAACATACTAGAATATTATCGAAAACAATTAACTTAAGAATGGAAATGTATAGAGTTTTGTAGAGTGTGTCATTACTTTTGTGCCAACCCAATACTTTCGTGATTTTATTCCTTCGGGTAATTTAACTTCAACAGCGCTCGAAACACACTTGGACGAGTCACTCTTTTCCGGGAAGCGAGGCGCGACTGAGGTTACGGGGCGGCCCGAGGTAAGGCCTAAAGGTCACCTTGTACCTTACTGAATTCCATCTAGCACGATTAGATTTTGAAATATTTAAGTGGTCCAATGATCGCAACCTTCCCCTATCTGGACATAACAGTTTATGGTCATTATAATTTATCCTGGCTGCCTTTTCTATTAACTTATCACTGAGAATAAGTCTCAGGCTGCGCTCGTATGCAATTTTATTTACATTAAGGATTGTTAAAGTTACATACAAATCAGCACATCAATCAAATACCGCAATGTAATGAAACTCGCGCGCGAGTTCTGGCACGGTGTAAACTATCCCTCGCACGCCATCCCTCGGAACCATACAAAAACTGACAAATAAACATCAATGCCCCTTGGAATCCGCGTCGCCGCCCGTCATCAATCAACCTCTCGTTTTATTTAATTTGAAAACATTCGCTTAATTATATTAGCTTTTTGATCGATGATCAACTGAGTAAACAGGCGTGTCGATGTTATTCGCAAAGTTTATGGAATATAGCTACGCGGACCAGACCGGTGTGTAACAAATTTTTTTTGCAAAAAAAAAAACATTTTTGGCACAAGCTTTTATTGCCGACTGTACCTTTCTTTCAGCAGTCATCTACTGCTCTCCGAGACGTTTCTAAAAACCCTTTACTCGATGGGGATACGACGTTTCATAACAGAGTGCCTATTACCACCTTTCCGCTATAGTCAGATCAGCTTCATGATACCATAATATTGCATTGTCACGTGATTTACATATGTGTGCAAAATTTCAGCTCAATCGGAAACCGGGAAGTGGGTCAAATTTAGCTTCTACGTTTTGACGCACACTAACATACAACAAAGCAAGTTGAATAAAAGCTTGTAGAAAGCTACGAAATTCTTATAATATCGTATAATACGCAGTAGCTCTCGAAGCTGTAGACATTCGTGATTAGAAAACGCAAAAGTTATCAACACTTCAGTTATACAATATTGGCGTTATTATGGCAAATTCCGCATTTGGAAAATGTATTTAATCGCAGAATCTGATTACAAAATTTCACGAGAATCGGTTGTAAAACTAAGACACTGGAAAAGCTATTGACTTAAAAAGTAGACCGGCGGTCCTACCACAAGTCCTACGCTGTCGTTCTGATCAACAATATAAATCTAGCCGAACTTCATCGCACTAACGGACACGAGTTTCCTTTTAAGCACAAAAAAGATTGGGCAACTATGTACACTTGTACAATCTAATCTCTTTTCTGTCAAAATCTCCTCCCATGCTGATCGAAATGTAATTTCGTAAATCTTATTACTATCGACCGAAACTGTCATTTAAAAGACTTTGTGACGCAAAGTGTCTTTAAAAATCCAAACCAACAGCAATGTACACTGTCTTAATCTTATAAACTTGTCAAATATTAATGCGGCGGCCGTTAGAAAGTTTTCCAGTATGAGATTTTACATAGAAAATCCTGCAAAATTAGGACACGGTCGTACATATAACTAACAGAGTACGCATGCCTTATTAAAAGAATGCCACAGTACGGAAACTACGGACTAAAATCGCTGTCAATGGAAATTGTCAACAATGTAAACAAACCATTATATTAAATATCAATATTTTAGCACAATTTTATTATTTTAAAGGTTGTGGATCATAATGTGATATGAATTGATTAAATAACACATGGATTTAGCCAGTATCTGATGAGTTAGAATGGAAATTAAAAACATTTTGACTACAAGGTTTGTTTACATTGTTCACAAGTTCTATTGACGGAGATTTTACAACTTAGTAGGTAGGTATTCATCATTGCGCGCACCATCAGGCGACCTGTCTGCTCGTTTGCCTCCTATCCTAGGAAGTATTCATTCAATCATTGATCACGTCTCAATTTAGTAAATAGACGTTAAGAAAAATGCAAACCTAATCCTCACATATCCCAATATAATTGGGCTCGGAATGTCTAGCTGATTCAATCCTGATAATATTAAAAAATATCCCCAAAAAATAGATACCTCACGTAAAAAAAGATTCTTACTAAAACGTTAGGAACGAGAACATTTTGCGATGTATCTTTTTAATGGTGGGACGGAGAGCGCTGTTCAGAAAGTGTGCAATTGCATTTCATTCAGTTAATGTGTAGGTAATTGTTTGTTTCCGTAAAGCCGATTTAAAATAAAATTTGTTTTCACTGGTTTTAAGTAGTTATAATAATTAAAGAGGTCAGAAATGTATTTTAAAATGTATGAATAGGCTAAGAAGAGGATATAATTTTTTAAAATGCATTAATTTGTTTTTGCTTGGCTCTTGTTTCATTGGTACATTTAAAAAACAGAAATAATAAAAATGGTTTCAAAGTTTCAGTTTATTTTTCGTCTTTGTCTGAATATTTGAATTAATATCGCGATAAAGTTTTTGAAGCCACAAAATTATGGCTTTTCAATCAAATATTGAAATCAAATATTGATAAATTATGGATAGAATGGAAAAGTTTGGAGTTTCACGTAACGAACCAATTTGTTTTCGATTGATTGCCGAAATATTAACTCGATCAAGAATTGTCTCGGAATTCTGAATGACAAAATTATTAAATAAAATAAATTTGGTAAAATACTTTGCCATTGCAGCTAACATAAAAATTTAATTAGTTTCTTACAGGATAGCGTCAACGTCATGAAAAATGGCGTTTATTGTATGGATAAAGCGCCAATCAAATGACTACTTTCTAGAACCAAAATTACATAGATTTTCGCAACCTTTCCACTATAAAGTAACGTATCAAATATTCGTGGCAACCACATCTACTTATTATTGAACTTTGTTAAGTAAATACAAAATTATTACGAGTCATATCTATGTAAGAAGGTTTGATGTAAACTTATATTTATAAACAAAATACAATGAATAAAGACGTGCCCAAGAAGTCACGTTTCTAATCTTGTTCTTAATATCTCCCTCTTATTTTTTGCTTAGCTCAACTGACACCTACGCACTCAATCTTTTGTAAATTTATTTTTTTGTTGCAAGATTCAAAGCCTTTTCAAAATGTCTTATCAATATACGCTAAGCGCGCTTTATATTTTTATGACATAAAATGTGTTTTATCTTATTTTGTTTATCGATCTTCATCGTCACAAAAGATCAATGTATCTACCAAAGGCTGCATACTGCATTTGAGAACTTTTGAGTCTGATGTTCGGGGCAATCCAACGGTTGTTGACTTGGTGCTCTTTGCTTATTAATGCTACAGTGGACAATGTTATACGTAACTACTTAGTATGAGAAATGTGATTGATTTTGTTTCAAAAAATAGATCTGATACTGATAAGTCTTTATTCTTCTTTCTGTTTCTTCATGAAAGAACCTTAGTGCCACCGTCGCGCTTTTATCACCGCACCTCCCGCCAAAGAAACAAAGTTCATCCTCACTTTCTCGACACGTGGCAAATCAAGGATTTGGTTTGACGTTGCTCAAAATATCTCTGGAGTTACCAATAAATCGAAATTCTAATGAACAATGTTCAGTTTACTGGGTCTAACTGCGAGGGCTTTGAATGTTTTAACAAGATTGTTTTAAATAACGAACAAATAAAAGTAAAAAGTATAAAATAAATTATTTTACCTAGGGATGAAAGTATACAACGGAATTAAAAATCTACAAACACGAGTCGGTCACTAAGTTGACTTAGCCAAATATTTTTTTGTTGGCAATTTTATCTCTTGCTTATAATAATACCCTGACAGCGTAAGTACCTAATTGTGTCTGAAGTCTCAACAATGCTGCAAGGCTAATTGCTTGAATCCTGCGCCGCGCCACAATGAGATTAGGTTCTTAGCACGTTATAATTAACTGAGACAGCTTGGGTGAAGGAAATGCTGCCTTCAGCATTCAGCAAGTGCCGTCACTTGCTTTATTAACTTTAAAATAAAGTTTATAATTTCACTTAGAAAAAAAAATTACTACCTAAAAGTTGACAAAGCCCTTTAACTTGATCATGACATTCATGAATGTTAAGGTTAAGGGCAATGTTGTTTTACAGGTTAAAAAAAGAAACAAAATCTGCGCAACCTCATTTTACTATGTGCGCCCGATCCAGAAAACGAAACAGTAGTTATATTTAGTTGTAATTTAGATTTGTTTAGTTATTTCTAAGTATTTTTTTAAGTTTTATAGTGTTATATTGTTATTCTTTCACTATATTTATATAATTGTGTTTACCAATGAATAAATAAGTTCCTGTAAATCCTTAAAAAAAATCTATTTCATTATTCATCATATACTTAGTACAGTCAGCGTCATTAGTAGCGGATGAAACTACGCACTAAAAGTATATGACACCCTTAAGAATTTTTCTTTATACAATATAAATCTGTATATATCGCTCGTAGTCAGATATGTCAATGTTTCATTCTTTTTTCTGTTTTGCCATATGTCTGTCTGTCCACAGAAAGGCAGTTACTTCCGAAGCGTTATTTGATCCGCTAGTTTTGATGCTGACTGTACAGATATAGTGCATAATACGGCACGAAAATAGTTATTTGTTATACAAGGGGGCAAAGTTGTATTTTAACGCCGAGTGTGAAATTAAAAAACGAGCAAGTGAAAGGATCCTATTGTTGAACCACGAGCGAAGCGAGTGGTTCGAGAATAGAATCCTGAACTTGCGAGTTTTTTAACACACGAGAAGTAAAATACATTTGCACCCGAGTGTAACACAAAACTTTTCCCCTCACTGTAGCGAGGAAACTACAACTCAAAAAATGCGTTTATCACTGCTTCCGGTAGTTCCACAGGTGGTAAATCATCTTTATTACTAGATTCACCTACTATCAATTTGAAAGCAGTTAATTTGACTTTATTCAAGGTCAAATTACTTTACCCACTAATGGATAAAATGCGTTTTTACCCGCTGGTATTAAAGGACAAAACACGTGTTTCCGAGCTAGTGAGGGGAAAATATACTTTGATTTAAACTAACACGATCTTCACTCATATTATTAAATTAAAACGGGACGGGATATTTAACCCGACGTTTCGGACATGACATTATGTCCGTGGTCACGGGTAGACTGGCTGGTAGTTGTATGTATTATATTCTTTGATCAACATATTCTAGCTGTACAAGTTTTTCGAACTACCCGCACTTGATTGTCATTAGTCACTTTTACGCTAGGGTTGCCACTTTGCCTACATACAACACTCACAACATGATGGTATGAGACCGGAAGTTTTCTCACGTTTGCACTTGCTAATCACCGGATTCCACGAAGATGAAATAAATCCCTTGCCCTTCATTTTGATTGAAATTACGATGTTTCCTGATTTCAATCGCTTTACGTACTTTCCTGCTATAATAAAGAAACGCATAGAAAAACAGAAACTATTAGCTATGTGTTCACCTTTTCCATACAATTACATTTTTCGTAACGTTTGTTACTCTATCAATATATTAATGCATTTCAAACGACATAAACTCACGTTTTGCCCACAGTTAGAGCCTCTGCAATGTGCGAAGAAGTCCAGACTAATGGAGCATATAATTCAGCGACTGCACTCATACTCGGGACCACCAGGAGACCTGCTGCGCCTAACACCCGACGCAATTACGTGGCTGAGCGCACTAAATATTGACATTTAGTTTAGATTTGGCAAAGAATACCTTTTTGTACCCTTTGGTGTAGAAACTCTAGGTCCATGGGGCCCCAGCGCGAACAAGTTGTTCACAGAAATCGCGAAGCGTCTGGTTGAGGTAACTGGTGACCGAACCACTACTGACTGGTGACTGGTGGTGGTGGCTTCCTCGCTCAACGTATCAGCATTGCGATACAGCGAGGAAATGTCGCCAGTATCCTTGGTACAATGCCTCAAGGGCCTATTTTAGACATTAGCTAGCTTTTAAGTTTAGTCTTAGTTTCTTATATAATTATGTAAATATGTTCATGTAAATAAAGAGATTCTAAAGTTTAGATTTTAATATTAATTTATTTTGTATTATCTGCATGACATTCATATAACTGCCTGTTTTTAACCACCGACGTAAAAACGACAGGGTGTTATAAGTTTGACGTGTCTGTCTGTTTGTCTATCTGTGGCATCGTACCTCCCGAACGGATGAACTGATTTAGATTTGATTTTTTTTTGTTTGAAAGCTGAGTTAGTCGGAAGTGTTCTTAGCCATGTTTCATGAAAATCGGTCCAGTCTGTCAGGGTTTTTTTTTTTCAATATTTTAATTTTGTGGTTAGTTTATTGTGTATGTTTGCCATACGATTAAATAGAGCCTCTATTGTAGCATTTGTAGCCGTACTTCCGTGAAATCCAAATTACTATCAGGTCAACCCGGGATTGCATATAACAAACTCAATGTGATTATCCGTGCGTTCGGACAGAGATAATTATGCTTTATTGGGAAGCGGACAAACGCATTCAACAAGCAGTAGGTATTTCCAATCCAATTTGGATGTGTAATTATTATGCCTCTGCCACACACTCGACGAGCGGGGTGAGAAGTAGCGAGGGAAGTAGGCAGAGGCATAGTGTGGCCGCGCTACTCGTCATGCCGCTCGTCATGCCCACCGCTCCCAATTTTGGCTGTTTTTTGACACGAGTCAAAGGGCCGGCAACAACCTTGTGCGATAATCGCGCGAGTAGTGCAGTGTGTGGCCGGACAGAGCAACGCAAAGCAGCGCGAAGGGCAGCGCGAGGAGCATAGTGTGGCAGAGGTATTAGACTAAGAGGCTGATTCGAACGCGAAGGGCAGCGCGAGGAGCATAGTGTGGCAGAGGTATTAGACTAAGGGTACTGCGAGGTGAGTTGTGCAACCCCGGGGTGCTGCACGCCCTGGCACTGTATGCGCCGGACGGGCACGCGGGGCGCCGCCGCCGGCCACCGCTGCTGGCCGTACCCGCAGCTCGTACAAAGCTACTCATGGAAGCCCCGCTTACGCGGGCGATTCGCGCTATCAATAAAGTTGCTCTCGAGATAGACATTTTTACATGCTCCCTGAATGATCTCACAAAGGCCACTATGTTAATTTTAGTTTAGTTTCTTTTTTTTATATACTGGCAATAACTGTTTTATTGTTTGGTTCGCTTATCTATCGCATTAGGAAAACCTGTAAAGATAGATTTAAGTTGTTATTTACCAATAAATAAAAAAATAAAAAAAAAAGAGGCTGATTCGAAATCGCAAATAGCGTAAAAGTGATATCACGATGATCCGAAAGATTTTAACCACGCGTCTTAAGGGGCCAAAAGAAGGAAAATATCATACCTACATGACATTAAGTTTAAAATAAACGTGCGACTAATTTTTTTTTACTTTTTTTGGACGTGTTTTGCTTTATAAATCCCAAAATTGTCACTTTTAATAAATTATGGTTATTTTCTTATCACCTACTTGTTGCAATTAGTTACTTGTCACTTTTAGACATATACATATATCAATAAGGATAGATTAGGGACTTTTAGGGCCATTGGGAATTCCCGACCCTTAGCAAAGAGGAGACCAACACAAAAGGAAGAGCGAAATGCATGATTGAAAAATAATTCGCATCATTAAGAGGATACGGTAGCGAAAATGCTAAAATGGTAAGGAGCCCCCCTTTCAACTTGGGAATTTTAGTTAAATATACAAGTGTTATTAACTAGATTTATCGAAATAAATTGTCCATTAAGAACAACTCAGTCAAAAGATATTTCAAAAAACCCTTTAAAATCGAGGTTCCGCTCTCGACTCTTTCCTCCTTCAAAACTTAATCAATCGGATTTATTATATGAATCCTTCAAAAAAATCAATCGGAACGAAATTTGAGAATCTGAATTAACAATGAAATAATCTATGTCGGACCGTTTAGGTTTTTTGGTTAATTGTTACCAATCTTGAGTATCACCCCTTTTTTTGCGCCACAATGAAAAAGGCCGTTTTTGGAAATTTTTCATTGGCTCTAGAGTCTTTAAAAAGCAGAATATAAAGAAAATCAAAACGGTCCGACACAGATAAAAATAATAACAATCTGTGTTGAAAAAATCATTGCTCTATCTTCAAAAACCAGGAGGAAATAGTCGAGAGCGTTTGTATGGAGAATTGACCACTACCGTATCGTCTTAAGATATTTTTCTGTAGTAACTCTAAAAGTTTGAATAGGCCTGCTATTCGGTCTCATCAATTTTATTTAGGTATAATTTTAAACACTAGCGGAATAATTTTCCAAGTTATATCAAGATGAGTCTTAAAGTTACTGTCGCCATCAGTGTGTGCAGCCGAATGCACAAACGCTCACAAAACGCTCACGATAATATCTCGTGTAGCTATCATCTCTATCGCTCTTGCGTATTGGCGCGACAGAGCCAGATTACGTTTCTGCCGCGTTTCGGTGGCGTTTCACGTCGCAGAAATACCATTCGGCTACGGGGCCTGATAAGCCTCTACTGTCAAGGCGATAAAGCGTGCTTAAATATTTTTGCGCGCCCCGGCCGCTCAGATATATATGATTGTGACTGCACAAGGACGAGACTCCGAGGGAGGGAGAAATCTCATTTGGTAATTAGTCCTCCCTGAGGCTTCAAATGTTTCAGTCTAATCCGCTTCCTGCTGATAAAAGATGAATGATAGTACATTAGGTACATTAGCGATATTATAACGCTTTTGAAGTATTTTGTTTGTCGAAGGTTATTTTCAAAGAAAATATCTTTAGCAATAACCTAACCACAAAATTAAAATTTTGAAAAACCCCCGACCGCGACCTAGTGGACCGATTTTCATGAAACATGGCTAAGAACACTCCCGACTTACTCAGCTTTCAGACAAAAAAACTAAATCAAAATCGGTTTATCCGTTCGAGAGCTACGATGCCACAGACAGACACACACACAGACAGACAGACAGACAAACAGACAGACAGATAGACAGACAGACAGACAGACAGACAGACAGACAGACAGACAGACAGACAGACAAACAGACAGACAGACAAACAGACAAACAGACAAACAGACAGACAGACAGACAGACAGACAGACAGACAGACAGACAGACAGACAGACAGACAGACATACACACAGACAGACACGTCAAACTTATAACACTCCTTCGTTTTTGCGTCGGGGGTTAAAAACGAGGGGTTTCACTTTGTTTTGACAATGACGTTATGATGTTGCCAGAATTATTAGAATGGAATATACAATCTGACCAAAAAGAGTAGAAATTAAAAAGTGACAACCTCGTAGTGTCGTCCCGTTTTCTCACACATATTGATTTGAAAGGGATGCACTACAATGTTGCCACTTTTTAACCCCCGACGCAAAAACGATGGGGTGTTATAAGTTTGACGCGTCTGTCTGTCTGTCTGTCTGTCTGTCTGTCTGTTTGTCTGTCTGTCTGTGTGTGTGTCTGTCTGTGGTATCGTAGCTCCCGAACGGATGAACCGATTTAGATTTAGTATTTTTTGTCTGAAAGCTGAGTTAATCGGAAGTGTTCTTAGCCATGTTTTATGAAAATCGGTCTACTATCGAGCTACGATGGTCGTGGTCGGGGGTTTTTTCAAAATTTTAATTTTGTGGTTATTAATTTATATTCTATTTGGCCAGACTGTACTCCTGAGTCCTGATTTTTCATAGATGACGCTTCGAATGATGATGCGATCAATTGATTTTCATATGAAGTAACTAGCGAGCTACTTTTTTTAGGTACTTCAATTGTAATACCTAAATGTATTTAGAGTATCGATTTTTAACCCTTAAATTGTTTTTGTCCGTTTTAAATGACGTCCTATAAAGTCTAGGCTAACTCAGATTCCTAGGCACTCTGGCGCAGGTGGCGTGATCCACACGGTCTAGCGTCTATCCCTTTTATTTTTACGCACTATCGCATCGCTTTCGCTTATCAAAATTTGAAAAAATACTCAGTTTAAAAATTACAACCGTGAGGTCTTTTTACGCTTGTGACAAATGTCGTTGTTATGTAATTATTTTAGTAGTGTATGCGTATTTTTCACTCAATTTTATTGAAATAGTAATTAAGTTACTATTTAGTGTCATTATTGTGAGTTATTGACAAACATTTCATTATTATTTTTGAAGTTATAATATATGTCACTTCAAAGTGACACTGCCAGTTAGTTCTAAATATTGTGTTTTTTCTATTTGTCACTTGTAACGGACATTGCCAACTTTTCTAAACGAATATTTTTTTGTGTATTGTTAACATTAGTTGCATTTTTACAATAATATGGCTGGGCAACGTTTGAGGTCAAACAGAATAATAGCTCTTCTACCATCTCTAGCTTCTAAAGACTCCGATTTAGAATCAGACAACGAAGAAAAAATGAGAATCCTAACTAGAGAGTTTTTTAGAGACGACTGCAGCAGTAAATCTTCTTCTGCTAAACCTACGTACCTGTTTATTTTGCCTGGACTATATTTTTATTTTATTTATTAGGAAAACTCACAGATAAAGTTACTATAAGGCTTATAACATAGAAACAACGAGCCAATAACAAGTTTCCACAGACAGAAACTGGGCAAAGTACATGCGTGCAAAATTGCAGGAAATTGTGTAATTTATACAAAGACTATGTAATACATATCTATACATGAGTTTAAACAATGATTGAGAGCAAACAATAAAATAAAGGAAAAAAACAGTCACCTGTTTTTAGTGTTATTTGAAAGTTAACAGTGGGAGAAGTCTTGGGTCAGTAGTTTGCGTACTGATGTAAAACTGTCACATATCAGATCGTTGGGGTCATGTTTTACATCAGTACGCAAACTACTGACCCAAGACTTCTCCCACTGTTAACTTTCAAATAACACTAAAAACAGGTGACTGTTTTTTTCCTTTATTTTATTGTTTACTCTCAATCATTGTTTAAACTCATGTATAGATATGTATTACATAGTCTTTGTATAAATTACACAATTTCCTGCAATTTTGCACGCATGTACTTTGCCCAGTTTCTGTCTGTGGAAACTTGTTATTGGCTCGTTGTTTCTATGTTATAAGCCTTATAGTAACTTTATCTGTGAGTTTTCTAATAAATAAAATAAAAATATAGTCCAGGCAAAATAAACAGGTACGTAGGTTTAGCAGAAGAAGATTTACTGCTGCAGTCGTCTCTAAAAAACTCTCTAGTTAGGATTCTCATTTTTCTTCGTTGTCTGATTCTAAATCGGAGTCTTTAGAAGCTAGAGATGGTAGAAGAGCTATTATTCTGTTTGACCTCAAACGTTGCCCAGCCATATTATTGTAAAAATGCAACTAATGTTAACAATACACAAAAAAATATTCGTTTAGAAAAGTTGGCAATGTCCGTTACAAGTGACAAATAGAAAAAACACAATATTTAGAACTAACTGGCAGTGTCACTTTGAAGTGACATATATTATAACTTCAAAAATAATAATGAAATGTTTGTCAATAACTCACAATAATGACACTAAATAGTAACTTAATTACTATTTCAATAAAATTGAGTGAAAAATACGCATACACTACTAAAATAATTACATAACAACGACATTTGTCACAAGCGTAAAAAGACCTCACGGTTGTAATTTTTAAACTGAGTATTTTTTCAAATTTTGATAAGCGAAAGCGATGCAATAGTGCGTAAAAATAAAAGGGATAGACGCTAGACCGTGTGGATCACGCCACCTGCGCCAGAGTGCCTAGGAATCTGAGTTAGCCTAGACTTTATAGGACGTCATTTAAAACGGACAAAAAC